>NW_021703777.1:47984383-48618179 GCF_005190385.1 Monodon monoceros
GGAAGGAAGGAAGGAAGGAAGGAAGGAAGGAAGGAAGGAAGGAAGGAGAGAGAAACAAAGAAGGAAAGAACCGCAAGGCAAGACAAGTATTGAGCAGATTAGAGCATAGAAAACTATCTCAAACCACTCTCAGTTGTTCTGATGCTAAACAAATTGATTCTACCAACTTAAGCAAGTAAGTTACCAAAAGGTATACTGAGGATTCTTTACCCTGTCATCTGCACATTCAAGCAGGTCACCATGGCAGCATTCCTTGTGGACTTTGGTAAGATCTGTCACTATCTTGGAAACCTCTGCAAAATCAGCCTTGGGAAATTTTTGGCTCAGGCGAGCTACTGACCTAAAGAAGAAAATTCTCCCATCAGAATATTATTAACAGGCAACATTTTATATCAAAGTACTAGGAAAATACTACGTATAACAAGAAAATTTAGGATAAAATAACATACAGAAATAATTTGTAAGATTTATTAGTTCTTATTTTAATGCTAATTCTGAACCAAATTGTTATCTTAGGGCAAAATGTTTCCTTAGGGCCTAATTATCCATTGTAGGAGTGTGTATGGTTGTTAGAAGTCCAGCAATTCATGGAAGCAGAAATCAAAGAGGGGATTCTAAAAATGGCAACATGCTGAGAGGCATCAGGTTTGGAGCCCAGAGCTGACTTCCAGATCTGGCTTTATAGCTTATTAACAGTGTGACCCTAGGCAAGTTACTTAGCCTTTCTGAGCTTCAGTCTCTACAGAGTCACAACAACATGCTAAACCAAAGGATTGTTGTGAGGATTAAATTAGATAATACATATGAAAGCATTTTATGAACTGGGAAGTGCCATACAAATTCCAGTTATCCTTTTTTTTTATTAACTAAAACACATTCTTCCTGACTTCCAAAGGTCTCTGAGAAAAGAAATTTCATAACTTCTACAAAATTAGAGAGTTTTGATTCAGCATATTCTTACCAAGAAATTGATTCAGCATAATCTCTCAGCTCACTGACAAGATGTAAAAGGCTAACATCCACAAGCTTTCCCAAATCATTTCGGAGTTGCCTAAATCTGATAAAAGACACTTCTTCCCCCAAACTAATCATAGCCTGTTTAACTATGTATCATTTCATGTTAAAGTTGTTTCGTTTATTAATTTGGTTGCTTTTGGTGGTATAGATGGTAGGGATGACAGGCAAAGATAGTTCGTTCAAGTGCCAGTTTCTAGAGAGTTTGCAAAATATCTATTTTCATTTTATTTCCTGTTCGTGTTGACTAGAAGGGAGGGATTGGTGACGGGGGTGTGGGAGATGGAGAAGGGGAGTTCCTTGGCTCAGATACTGAAGGATGATGCTTCTAGAGCTAGCTAATAATATAAAAACAGAGGCCCAGGAAAAAACAAGACATTAAGCGCAGAACTGGTGCTACAAGAAAGCGAGAAGAAAACCTGATGGCTGAAATTAATTATCTGAACATAAAAAGACAAGCAGACGCTTCAGATAATTGGGTGGAGGGGAGATAAAATTAAATAAAAGACCCTGACTACAGCTTTATAAAAACAGTAGACCATTATACTAAGATCACAGTCATTATAAATACATGGGAGTTTAAACACCTGTCCTAGAAGAACAAAAAAGTCCTCTAGATTCCTTGACTACTTAGAAAAGATATGATAAAAAAATAATGACAAATTGTTACTGATGCTCTGGTTTTCACCTCTGTCAAATTTCTACCTTTTAGACAACCAAAAAGATATATGTGAAAGCACTGCGTAAAATGACATGCAAGTGTACAGTTTTGTCAACTGAACCATCATCATTTACATCATTATAAAAATGCAAACTAAGTTTAACATACCATGCTTTTAGAGCTCTTTCTCCGAATTTTTGGATACTGGTACACTTGAGTCTCTGTCTGGCAGATGAAGCCAGTACTTCTTCTCTCACAGTCTCAATCTGCAAAAAGAAACAATTTTGGAAAAATTAGAAAAGAAAAATTTTACGCAGACCACCCCTTCATAAGCTCAGATGAGACTATGCCAAACTGAATTTTAAAGAGAGAATTTACTCCTAAATTCCCAAGTATCACTATTGACAAATAACTATTTTGTTCTGTAGGAAGAGGAAAAGTCAGTCTGCTCATAGTGGAAAACTCCAGGTAGTTAAGAACCAGCATGGAGCCATTGTTAGGGAAAAGGGAACGGAAAGGAAAAGTGGAAGGACAGAGTACGCTAATATCCCAGGGAACAGAACTTTGCTGACTTCTTAATTTTGCATATAACCCCTTTCAATGCCTCCTCCACCAACTCTCATAACATCAATAAATTCCCTATAAAAGAGAAAGCTGTGTAAATATTTATGGAATGAATGAATAAACCCAGACTTCTAGATGCAGTTAAATTCTCCCCTACTTTAAGTTCCCTTCCGAATAAAAAAGTCTCATGAAAAGAGAAACAAAAACTGTGTTCCCTTGCTGTGTAATTTTAAACATGATTTTCCGTATTTCACTACAGCAACTTGCACTATTAAAAGAGGCAGGATATTTAGACACATACACAGCGATTCCCTCTACCAGATCCACTTAGGCAAATCTTAGGAGGAAGGTGGAAGACATAGGCCTTCAAAAAAGGTGAAAGATCTTTGAGGGGGAAAAGACGGAGGAAGGCTTTTTGGACCACGTAAAGAAGTTTCTATTGGAGGCTTAGGTTTCCTAAATCTAACCATAAGATGTCCCAAAACTCAGATTTGATTATGAATTGATTCTTCTATTCTTCTTCTGGGGAATACCTTTGGTATCAGGCAGGCACCTTTATCAGCAGCTTGGCAGCATTCTGCAAAAACTCCTTTGTATTGATGAGCATAGTAAAGGAGTTCTGGGGCATAAAAGTAGGGGTGTCTTCTGGCAATTTCATATAGGTATCTAAATTTTTAAACAAAAAACAGACAGCCATTTTTCTATAGCAGACAGTATTGCAGGAAGACTTGTAATCTACATTCTCCCCAGAACCTCCAAAATCTGAAGACATCTAATTTACCAGTTAAGCTCAATTTGCACATAATGAACTTGCTTTGTCACTCTTTGAGTCAGTGAAAATGTTAAACTCATACATATATATACATATAAATATACACACATGCATAAATTAGTTAAATATCAGTGATATGTTATTGACTAAAATGAACTAAATTCTGAGAATACTACATATATATATATCTTTATAATATTTTAATACAAGTCATCTTCAAATATTTTCATACAGATCATATCCTGTTTTGATGAACTCCAAAAGATCTTTGATCGACTTTTTCAACATGTAGAATTTTGTAGTATCATATATTATTTCTTTGAAAATTGTCATTAGAACAGAAGCTTCAAGTCTTAATGTTGATAATATTTTTCAAAATAGTAATTGTTATAATGAGTCTTGACCTATTCCATAATTTTTAATTTTGAAGCTTAAAAATCTGATTACTTACTTTCCCCAAAACTTCTGTTCATTTTCCTTAAACTCGGCACACAAAGTATCAGGGTCTGGTTTCAACTTAGGGAGGTCTGGATTATCATCTTTGTGTTTCAGGAGGCATTCATTTCTCTCAGGCTCTTGTTTCACACAGCAGTCGGCCATTTCACCATAGGTTTCACGAAGGGATGCAACTGCACACAGTTTATCTCCAAAGAGAGTGTGCTAAGTGAAAGAGAGCAGGTGTCAAATTGCTGGGCAGACTTTTGTTTTCCTTATACCCGAAGAGTAGTATAAGGAATTAATATCTTGGTAATTCTTGGTTAGTAAATCATATAAAAATCCACATTTTTCTCAGATTTAGAGACCTTCCCTTGATTTGACCATCTATGTGTGATTTCCATAAGAATTAACTGTCACACTATCACTTATAGTGGATAAAACAGAAGGGCAAAAAGGCAATGACCTTAATGAATGAGCATAACTCCTATTTCCACCTGAGGCTAAAGGCTAGGAGAACAATCATTATAATAAAAACTCAAGGAAAACTATCCTCTAAGTAGCAAGTGAATTCACATTAGGGAGGGAAGTGTTCATATAGTTTCTCATTTGATCTGCTCCTTTTTGAGAGGTTCAACTTTTTAGTAGATACCATTCAAAACTGAGGAGTAACATAATCTACCATGCATTAGTTGTTATTGTATTAAAATATAGATTTTTTTTGTTCTAGAAATATTTGCCTCAATGCATAGTCCATTAAATTAATCCTTTCTGTCCCCATTAATTTTTATTATGAAAGTAATTATAACTTTAGGGAAAATATGCTGCTCAAGACAGAATTTATTAATTTTTTTAAAAAGACACATTTTTAAAATTCATATTTAGAGCAATATTATTGTGTGTAGCTAAAGAACTGATTCTGCCTTGAGGCAGAAGTACATATAGAGAAAAATAAGAGGGAGAAAGGCTTTAGTGATAAATAAAAAACTGCCTTGTCCCCAGAAAGGTATATATAGATTAAGTGGTGAGAGAAACATAAAGCTATCCTTATATTAAAGACCTATCTGAAAATATCACAAGTTCAAAGTTCTGATTTTTTATTGTATGTAAAAATATGAATATCCCTAAAATGAGGAATACATAGCTGTACTATTATTTCACCCGGGTAACAAAGTTAGCACAGAGATCAGGTGAGTACTTCCTGAAGATAAAAACTATACTATCATTATTAGCCTCTATGAAAAGAAATCTAACTTCAAATTTTAAAAAGAAACTTCTACAAATAAAAAATTTCCATTTAAAAACACTATGACTCTTGTGTGTGGTTTCAACAAAGAAATGTTTTTTAAAATTGTGGGTATACTAGAATATATCTATCATTGAAGAAACAGTGGCTATACCCACTTTTGAGCGTTGCTTACAAATACGGTCGTTTAGTAATAATTGAGAAAACTAAAGTGGTATTTGTTTTCTTTGTAAACATTCAAGATTACGTAAAGGAAGAAGAAATACTATCCAAAATCAGAATATACTTACAAGTGACTTGTCACAATTTGTAGCTGACTCGTCAGCAACGCATGTTTTTGCAAACTCAGTTATTTCATTCACTAATTTTACATGCTCATCAAACGGGCTCTGCTGAAGATACTGAGAAAAGGCAATCAGCACCCTGAAACGAAGGACATAGAAAAATGTAGCATAATAAAATTTTAACATACAGTAGGTTGCTATGCTAGAAAACAAAGTGTGTCTGTATATGTTCTATATTTTACACATCTTTCTTACTATTATCCAGAAAGCCTGTTCACATCAGCTATTATCTGAGGCCTAACCAGGTATGTGTGGCTTTCTAAGCAAAGATTATTATATTTCCACCACGTATAAAAATATGTGTGTGCATGTCAGTAGATGCATACACATAGAGCAAGCAAGCAAAATGTATTCTAAATAGACTTAATTGTTAAGACTGGGGCATTACATAGGCCTTTTGACTATTTAAAACAAAAAACAAAAACCACACACATATCTTATTTAATCAGGCTGTAGAATAAGATAGACCTTGAAAAATAAACTATTTTCTCAACTTTTACTACATTAAAAAATATTAAAATCATCTCAAGAAACCACAGAACTATTTGCTAGGTAAAAGAATTTAGTAAGCAAGTTGTGAAAGGAACTTTCCACCATGCAGGTTATATAAGAGTTCCAGGGCTACACTGTCCAAAATAGTTGCCATTAGCCATAAGTGACAATATATATTTAAATAAATTAAAATTAAATACCGTTTAAATTTTTGATCCACAGATGCACTTGTCATATTTAAAGTACTCAATAGCCACATGTGGCCAATGGCAGCTATATTGGACTACACTGATATAGAATATTTGCATCAATGCAGAAATCCTACTGGACAGTACTGTTCTAGAATCTTTGATGACAGTGGAATATAAGGACTTCAAAATTATAACCAATACTATTAGAAACGTTAAATGTTCATTCTTAAATATTTTAACTTACAGGCCTTTGAAATTTTCTTCTCCCAAATCATTAAACCGATGAGCAATCTCACTCTTGTCT
This sequence comes from Monodon monoceros, assembly GCF_005190385.1. Classification (NCBI taxonomy): domain Eukaryota; kingdom Metazoa; phylum Chordata; class Mammalia; order Artiodactyla; family Monodontidae; genus Monodon; species Monodon monoceros. The sequence continues at coordinate 47,990,407 of NW_021703777.1, forward strand.
GGAGGAAAAAAAGGGAAAAAAAGATTTGCTTTAAATTCTAAAGAAACAACTGGTTAAGGTATTATTTTTTATGTTTCTCTCCATTTGACTTAGGTATTCATTTGCTCCAAGATATTGAGCTCTGACTCCCAACAGAAAAATCTTAGGATGATGGTGAGCTATTTCTTCTGCATTTAAGCAGAAGAGTTATTTAATCTCAAATGATACTATTTGAAAAATCATTAAATATTTATAGCTTTATATTCAAACCTGGATAAGATCTAATGCCTTTGCAGTGTCTATTAACAGCCACTGAGAGGACAGTCTGAAATGAAAAATATAAATACAAGTTCTATTTATAAGATTAAAAACACAGGTTTTATATTTTTCTATATAAATTAAGGTACAGTGGATAGACCTTTGGGAATCTGGAGTTTTGAATTCTATCTTCAACTATATTCTGTGAAGTTTAATTCACTCTGCCTAAGGTCCCTCATGTGCAATAGCAAATAACAGTTACTAAACAATTCTCACTATTTGTTTCACCTAGGATGTTAGAAATGTAAGATAACTTCTTAAGGGTTCACAAATACAAAATATCATAACAGTCTAGAAAATAAATGCTAAAGGAAAACTTACTTCATTAAAGATTCAAGGTTTACTGAAACCTTCTTTTACTAGGAAAATAAAATAAAAGTTGAACAGTAGAAAAATAGAATTCTTACGTGTATCTCGACGAAACACACCCCTGGAATAAGCAGAGCTGAAGAGAAAGATAAGGGAAATAAAAGTCACCCACTTCATTGTGCCAAAGCCTTGTGGGGTTGATAGAAGAGAAAAGGTAGGATGAATAGAGGGAGATCAGCGCTAATATACTTCTTTAGCCAATAATTGTAGATTATTAACTAGACTCATCTTTGTATTTCATTGGCTCACAACTGATTACAAAAGTCATAGTATTCTTGCCAAAAAAATTGTTTGACTAAATCCGTTGCGTATGTTTGCGATCTGGAACTGTTTTCTCCACAAGACCTTGTCAATTCATTAGTTATGTAAAACACCTTATCAAATTTTACATAAGAGTTTAAACAATTTGTACGATTACCGTGTTCTCTGTGATTTACCATTTGAACATTTGAGTTTTCAGTATTTGCAAAAATTTAACCAAACCAATAACTTAGCTTGGAAATAACATATACTAAAAGAGCTAAGCTCTGCATTGATTCTATTACTAATTCAAACTGTACTTTTATTGATAAATAATGAAAAATGTACACATACCCACACACATTTGGGAACTAAAGAAAAGCCATAGCAACAATAATAACTGAAATGGATACTCAAAAGTCCTACATTTTCATCTCAGCTCTGGCCCACATGTGGTTCAGGCCCTAGAGCAAAGTATTAGAGGCAATGTGGGTGTCTCTCATGAAATAGACATGGGGAAGAAAATGGACACAATGGCAGTAATGATGATCTTTGCCATCATAATATACACAGGACAGGCTGAGCCTGATTACACCTTTAGTGGTTATAAGAACACTAGATCTTCTTTACTAGGCATGATATTCTTTCCATCCCTATTTCACGCTTTTTTCCTTTCTCTCTTTTAATAAAAAGAGAAGTCACATGCTCTTTTTTAATGTTATTTTAAATTTCAAAATAAATTTAACTTCATGTCTAAAAACAAAGCTAAACAAAGATAATTTTTTTAAAATGTTTTTTCAAACTTCCTTTCTTATTCTCCCCACCCAAGATTCTGATCTCTACCTCTGAATGACTATTCTCTCTCTGCCCTTTTGCTCTAAAAGATGAACTATGCATTTCAATCAGTGGGAAAATTGACCCTCTGTGATACTACAGAACAATAATTAGTACCAAGCCAGTCATTTCATTTAATTAAATAACCGAGTCAATTAAAACTGTCAGTCATTTTGCCCTATGGCACATATAGACTCAGAGACTAGTAAATACTCAAGAGAAGAATTATTTTTCCTATTCAGTCATATGGTGAAAGAAACACACTTTCTATGATCTTATTTTATTTTGTTTCATTTTCAGGGTACTAATTAAATAATCAAGCACAGAAGAGGAGATAATAGAAAAACAGGTGATAGATTTTTAGATAGGTGACCGAGATAGGTAATATACATACAGATGATAGCTAGCTAGCTAGAGCTGATAAGTTTTTTTAATGGCTCAAGGGAGTCCGAATAAGGGAGCCAGACTTGTCTTTCCAGCCATAGATGAACAGAAGTAAACGAATATCTGCCTATGGAATTATTTCCATTGGAGAAAACCATTTCTTTGAAGCCTGATATTGTATACTGTAAAAGAATGAAGGAAACTATGCTGATTTTCTGAATAAAAAAATAATTCCTTTTTGGGTAAATGAAGTCAACTTTTCTTTTAGCCTCCAAGAAAAAGTAGGCACTTTTATTTGAGGTCAGTATTCAACCCTGGCCTTTTCCTTAAAATGAGTCTTCTGGGAAAGCTTGATCAAACACACAGTCCTTATCATTGGACTTAATTGTATGACTAATTCACAAAATCAGGCCTTTAGCATTCACACATATACTTTGTGCATATTTTTTTATTTAACAAATGAAGAGAATAATATTAGTTTTTCCACCTACTTTGCACTGTAATATTATACTGTACTATAATAGTAATATAGAAAACCAAAAGAAAATCAAATTCATTATGATTCTAGAAACCTAAAATTGATATTCCTATATTTAACGAAGATTGCATAATTTTCAAATATAAAACTGAAACACCTGAAAGAATCTTACTAAGAGTATCAATAATGCATTTTCCATATGTGTATCCTTTTTAAAGACTAGCAGATGGTTGAGAAATTAAAATATTTAATTCTTAACACTATCTGTTTAAAATTTATCTTAATTAATAAGTATCCCTTGAATATTTGCATTTTGTGGGTTCCCAAAGTAAGGATACCTACAGTTTTCTTCGATTAATTCTGCATGTACATTATAAACTGAAAGAAAAATGAAACTACATAATTGTTGGTTATTTCTAAATATTCTCTTCTTCAAGCTTTTAAAGTCATATTTAGTTAATCATCAAAGGAGTCTGGCATGGGAGTAAATGCAAATATTTAAACCAAGAGTTAAAAATACGTCTTACAGGTTCTAGTTTCTTTTTATGGAAAAAGTTTAAAGAGAGAGTGGTTAAGATGATTACTTCATATGCAAAGGTTAATAATGTACTGATCATTTAGAAGAGAAAAAAAATACCTCAGTTGAAATATAACTGGGAATTAAACCTGAGCCTTTATCCCTTTCGTCCTTTATTTTTGCATTCATTTTGACAGGATAGAAAAGGCACTTTTGAAGCAAATGAAATCTCTCTTGAGACCAGTCCCCTACTTCCTTGCCCTGCTAATCATAACCTTAAACCTACAGCCTCCTACCACACTCTGAATTCCTGAAGTTTCTCACCAAGTCATCCAAACCAGCTTTCCTTCCAACTGTCCATCTTCTTGGTCCAGCCCTTATGCCATCTCCTTCTGTGATAGATTATTACTTCTGGGTTGTCTTCTCTTAGAAAAAAAGTGAAACATATGCATTAAAATGTGACAACAATGTCGGATAATAGCCTCAGTATTTTAATAGAGACTTTCTAGAAGCACTTAACCCAAAGTCATTCCAAAATAAGGGAAATTTGGATCTTTTTGGAGAGAAATTCAAGAAAAAAAAAATCTCTTCTTAGCATTTTTCCTATGATACTATGGACATATGTGTGGATAGGTAGGGTAGATCCTACCTATCATGAAGGCTCTGGACTGCTTTCTAAAAAATATGAAGGGTAGAAAAGTAAAAGACCATTAAGCATCAAACTAACTAACTGAAACATGGTAAGCAATTTAATTTCTTGTTCACTTGTGAAGATATATTTCCCATTAATAAATAAGAAAATAAACTGTCCAAATTGTATGAACTTATATAGGCATCTAATGCAAACAAAAAATTGTAATGTAATCCAAATATCAATTGTCCCCTCATGTCCCTCCATAAACAGTTGCATTAGTGAGAAAATTCTTTGCTGAAAATTTCATAGGAAACAAAGAAAAGAAAGTTCACATTATGAAAACCACACTAGATCACCATTGTTGGCTTGTCCCATCTCTTAAGTCCTCTCTCCAAAGCTCCCATGGCAGGAGGGTCCCTTTTCCACCTTTCCTCATGTTACTATGGGACTCTAGAAATTACATGTACCTTCTCTCAGATTTCCTAACCATTTACTTCAAACTTCTCAACTCTTTACTATGCAGTTTAATTCAGCTCAGTGTCAATTTCTAGCTCCAAACTTGAACACGCAGATCTAGTTATATCTTTATGCTATATGGGTCAAGTTGAATTAAATCATCTTTAAGGACCCTTCTACCTTGAACATTCTGTGATTTCATATTCCCAGTGAAACAGTCATAGCATGAGAAAAGGGTCTGACTGTTAGAATGAATATAACAAATTAGGAAATTGGGATACAAATCTGAGAATTGGTCCATTGTTAAGCTGCCCAGTGGCTCATCAGGCATTACTCTCTATCCAATTCAGGTTAACATTTTTAAGAAATGAAAAGATCATTTAACTTGTCTAAATTATGGAAATAAAATGACACTTTCTCATATCTTTCTAGCATTTTTCCAATCCAAGAAAAATATAGCTAATGCCTGAAATCCATGTTTATCCATTCTTTGTATAAGTTAACAACAAATAGTCTATAAACATAGAAATTGAAATTAATACTAGTGACTCCTATCTCATAATAGTAGCTACAGATGGACATCAAACAGAAATTAATACACTGCTGAGAGTTTAATAGTGCTTAGTCTCTTCATATTCTATATATTTTTTCAAATATAATTCAAGAGACTTACTACCTAAAAAGGAGATTAGTTTAAAGGTGCAAAATGGAACTATTTTTAACCTCTTGTAAAACAATAAAGGTTGTATAGCTAAAATATTCTTATGTTAAAATGTCAGTGGATCAAATTTAGGAAGTTTTCATTAAAGGATAAAAATTGTTTTCTCCTTCATATCTTCTAAAGCTTAAAATTAATCAAATGTTTTGTAATCTTACAGTGCTGGACTTTAGCTGAAACTTCTCTGGCTGGCCACCCAACTGAGCCATGAAATTTAAGTCTTGAAATTCTCGTTACCTTTTTAAGCATCCATATATGGGTTAACATCAAGAAGTGAATTATTTGATCCAAAAAAACTTGTAACTTTTAAGAAATATATCAAATAAATAATTGGCCTAATCTTTTTTAAAGAGAAATTCATCTCTAGCCTAATTATAATAAACTATACAATGTAAATATTTTGAAGATGATTTTAAATATAATTATTGCACATATAAGCAATGAATTGTTCAAAATTAGTTTTTCGTGATATAGACATTGAAAAGAACAAAATTCTTTTATTAGAAGAGTATTTATAGGTTTGAAGTTTCTGTTAGCAAAAATAGCTATTTGATAATAATATGCTGCTATAAAAATATGCATTCAAATAGCATAAAGAAGTAATTTCAGTAACGTATGATGTTGACAATGGCAATTTCTTTCCAAAATACTTTTGATTCACAGTTGTGAGATACGCAGTATATTTAATACGTGTAGCTTAATTATTAGATGAAATATATACAATTACTATTTCTATTTTAATTTTTATATTTACATTAGATATTCATTCATTCATTAAAATTATATAAATTGGCCTCTCAGCATTTAATGTCTTGAAGGCAAATGCTGTTATTGATGAGTTCAAATTTCTCTTTGTTATTACATGGAAAATTGGCAAAAATTGCACATCGAGAAGCATGGTATCTAAAAGCAAACATTGTCCTAGCATCAACAAACCCATTATTTATTTAGGAACACCAGTGTTCTTGCTGACAGGGCACAATTCTGAAAAAAATGTTTCAGACTTATTTTATTACTTATTATTTTAAGCAGTACTACCTAGTCTTTCATTCATGTGAAAGAAATGTATCAAATGCTCACTAAATGCTCAAAATGTATTGAATGCTCACTAAATGCCACGCATTTCCTAGGCTATGAGGATACAAAAGATTAATAAAATACAGTCCCTGACTTTGAAGTTCTTGAAGACCTCCCTAGGTCTTGAAGCCCACAGTTTAATAGGGAAGATAGAACCATAGAAAGATAATTACACTGCAACATTGTAAAGTGCTGTGCATGTAGAACACAAAGTACTCCTGAGGTGCTAAAGAAGTATCAGAGGAGAAGCTCTAAATTTAAGGGCAATCCTGTCCATAAATAAGAGGTGTGGGCTCTAACCTCTTCAGGTAACTATGCAACTCAACAGACTGCAAAGCTTCAAATTTGCATTCTCTGGGTTCAATTTTGTCTATGAAGGAACTTTGCCTGAAGAAATGGAATGAGTAGGTAGAGGGCTGAGGGAAGTAAGGAGGGTAAGAATATGTGTAATTTCTAAATGTTTGATAAAATACCAAAATGCAGAAAGCAAAGAGTTAGACCTGAATTTAAAAGACAATGAAATTTCCTGTAGGAGTAAGAAAGAAAAGAAAGGCAGGCTGGCAATCAGAAAAAATAAAGCAGAATTTTCAATTATTTGGATTTGCAGGCAAAGCTAAGGATGAGATTGGTCATTTTAATATTATAAACCCCAAAGAAATGTATTGTTCTGGTAGAAAGCTACAAAATTTCTATAGGGAAATAGTTCATCTAAGATGACTGACAAAGTCAGTAGACCACCCAAATACTTAGTGATAAAGCAGTGTTCTTGATTCAAGACATATTTATTTAATAATACCATGTGCCTGGAAGTCTGAGAGGGCTTTCCCAGGGATGTGAGTTTTAAACTGAGAGTTTTTAAAATGGGCATAAAGAAAGATGAAAGAAAATAGCCTTCCAGGCACAGGGGACAAAATATGCTTGAGAAAAGAAAGAGCATGAAAGAAACTGAGAAAGGCTAGAGTTGAGGGGAAGCACAACGTGAGATGAGATATGAGAGTAGATGGTTTGTATGCCATCTTAGCTACAGTAGTATATTTGGTTTTCATTCTAAAAGCAATGAGAAGTTGAATGATTTTATTAGCCCAATGATATAATCTGATTTATGCTTCAGAAAATTACCCTAGTTGCAGTGTAGGGAAGAGACTAGAGAAGGCAAGAGTATATCTATGAAGACTAGTCAGGGGATTAATGCAATAGTCCCAGCAACAGATGGTGAGATCTTGACCTATAGCAGTAGTATAGAAATGGAGAGAAACGGACAGATTGAAGAGATATTTAGGAGCAGTACTTGTCTTGGACCCAAAAAAGAGACCCCCCTTCTATAAAATCCATGCTTTAGAAGGCCTCCTCCAGCTTCTTCCAGCTATGTTCTGACCCAGTTATGTTCTGCTTCCAGCTATGCTCTGCTCACAAAACCGAGGGTATGTCTTCCTCCTATTCTAGACCATGATTCAGGCACCCTAACCCTGGAACTCCCAATCCAAACAGCTCTGAACCTCTTCTAGGGCCAGAGAGTTCCCTTACATGAGTATATCTTTCCATGGGCAGACCATATTACTGATGTATTTACTCCTAGGTCTGAGAAATGGCCAAGAGGCAGCTTTTGAAGGTGGTATATAATAAGTTGGGATATAATAAGTGGAATTTCCACATGCACATAAATAACGTCCTTTCATAGTATAGGATAAAGCCAGGGATAGGCAGAAAAGAGAGGCGGGCGAGGGGTGGGGGGTGGTTCTCTCCAGCACAAAACTCCAAGGAGAAAAAATCAGCAGGACTGGATGGATTGAAAATGGTTGGTAAGAAAAGTAGAGGTGTCATGATGATTTCTAGCTTTCTGCCTTGTACAATTCAATGTTTGTGGCATGACTCACAGGTCTAAGGAGCACTGGACAAACACCAGAACTATGTAGGAATATCATTAGTATGATTTGGACATGTTTGATTTCAGGCATGTTTGAGACATCTAAGAAGAGATGTCAAAGACAAGAAAAAGAAATATAAGGAATCCAAATTGGAAAGTAAGAAGTAAAGCTGTCACGGTTTGCAGACAACAGGACACTATACATAGAAAATCCTTAAAATGCTACCAAAAAAACTACTAGAGCTCAACAATCAATTTGGTAAAGTTGCAGAATACAAGATTAATATACAGAAATCTGTTGCATTTCTATACACTAACAATGAACTACCAGAAAGAGAAATTAAGGAAACAATCACATTTACAATTGCATCAAAAAGAATAAAATACTTAGGAATAAAGTTACCTAAGGAGGTGAAAGAACTGTGCTTGGAAAACTATAAGACACTGATGAAAGAAATTGAAGATGACACAAACAGATGGAAAGATAAACCATGTTCATAGATTGGAAGACTTAATATTGTTAAAATGATCATACTACTCAATGCAATCTACAGACAATGCAATCCTTACCAAAATACCAATGGCATTTTTCACAAAACTAGAACAAATAATTTTAAAATTCGTATGGAACCACAAAAGACCCCGAATAGCCAAAACAATCTTGAGAAAGATGAACAGAGCTGGAAGAATCACACTCCTAGACTTCAGACTATACTACAAAGCTACAGTAATCAAAACAGCATGGTACTGGCACAAAAACAGACACACAGATCAATGAAACAGAGTAGAGAGCGCAGGAATAAACCCATGCACTCATGGTCAATTAATCTATGACAAAGGAGGCAAGAATATACAGTGGAGAAAAGACAGTCTCTTCAATAAGTGGTATTGGGAAAACTGAACAGCTGCATGGAAAAGAATGAAATAAGAACATCATCTAACATCGTATACAAAAATAAACTCAAAATTGATTAAAACCTAAATGTAAGACCAGATACTATAAAACTCTTAGAGGAAAACATGGGCAGAACACCCTTTGACATAAACTTTAGCAATATTTTTTTGAATCTGTCTCCTAAGGCAAAGAAAACAGAATCAAATATAAAGAAGCGAGGCCTAATTAAGCTTAAAAGCTTTTGCACAGCAAAGGAAATTATCAATAAAACAAAAAGACAACCTACTGAGTGGGAGAAAATACTTGCAAATGATATGACCAATGAGGGATTAATATCCAAAGTATATAAATAGCTCATACAACTCAATATCAAAAAAAAAACCCAATTAAAAATGGGCAGAATATCTGAATAGACATTTTTCCAAAGAATACATACAGATGGGCAATAGGCACATGAAAAGATGCTCAACATCACCGATCATCAGGGAAATGCAAACCAAAACCACAGTGAGATATTACCTCACACCTGTCAGAATAGATGTCATCAAAAAGACCACAAAAAACAAATGTTGGCAAGAATGTGGAGAAAAGGGAATACTTGTACATTGTTGGCTACACATTGTTGGGTGCAGCTACTGAAAAACATTATGGAAGTTTTTCAAAAAACTAAAAATAGAACTACGATGATCCAGCAATTCCACTCCTGTGTGTCTATCCAATAAAAAAAAAAAATTAAAAAAACCCACTAATGTGAAAAGGTACATGCACCCCAATGTTCATAGCAGCATTATTTACAATTGCCAAGATATGGAAGCAACCTAAGAGTCCATCAACAGACAAATTAATAAAGAAGATATGGTATACATATACAATGTAATATTACTCAGCCATAAAAAAAATTTTGCCATTTGCAGCAACATGGATAGAACTGGAGGGTATTACGCTTAGTGAAATAAGTCAGACAGAGAAAGACAAATACTGTATGCTATCACTTATATGTGTAATCTAAAAAATAAAACAAACTAGTGAATATAACAAAAAAAGAAACTGACAAATATAGAGAACAAACTAATGGTTACCAGTGGCAGGAGGGAAGAGAGGAGGGACAAGATAGGGATAGGGAATTAAGAGGTACAAACTACTATGTAATAAAATAAATAAGCTATAAGGACATATTGTACAGCACAGGGAATATAGTCAATATTTTATAGTAACTATAAATGGAGTACAGTTTTTTTAAATTGTGAATCATTATGCTGTACACCTGAAACTTGTATAATATTGTAAATCAACTACACCTCAATAAATAAAAAAATATTAAAAATTAAAAGAACACTGAAAAAAAAAAAGAGATGTCAAGCAAGATAGTTGTAGAGTTTAGAGGGCAGAGGCAAGGCCTAAGCTTGGAATATTATTTGTGAGTCACAAAGCAGTACAAGATTGAGATAGGCTAGGAAGATAGTAACATGAGACAAGGAGAGGCCCATTATGGAATGGAAAGATCAAAGATCAAATAACAGGTGGCCAGAGAAGAGGAAACAAGTCAAGGCATTGTTATACCAGGGAATGTAAGGGAAGAGAATGTTTACTAAAGAGTTACAAATGTTACTGACAGGGATAGTAAACAAGAATTGAAATAATATCTATTGCAAGAGCATTACCAACGTCCTTAATAGAGCTGTTTGATGGAATGATGAGCCCAAAAACCACACTGGAGTGGCTGGAAAGGTGGATGGGAGGAGAGGAATAAATAACTACAGTATAGATAACTCTTCCAAGAAATCTGGATGTGAAGGGGGGCAATTGGAGAAGGTTGAGGGTGAAAGAAAATTTTCACTGATGAGCATTTAGAAGCCAATGACAAGGGTTTTACTGACTGTGGCTTTTATTTACTCTGTAAGGAAGGGATTGCTAAGAATGAATGGCTTGGAATTGAATATTTGAGGGAAATTGAGAAGATGAAGTAGTCATTAAAAAAAGAGGGCATGCACTAAACAGAGAAACGTATTACATGGGGCTAAATTGAAAAGTAAGAAAGTGTATTTGTGGCACTCATCTCCCTCTGCAACCCCTCACTAGGGCTCATGATAAACCCTCTGTTCTGTTGGTTAATTCCTGAGTGGAATCTCAGATAGGCAACCAAGTGAAGAGCAGAACCTGAGGCAGAGGTTCCATGGTTCTTCAACTCTCACCATGTAGGTCCTATCCCACTAGGACAGAGGTTAATTGACCCTTGTAAATAGCCTGTAAGGCCTGAACTTTGGTGCTTGAACTTTGGAATATCTACTTGGTTGTTCAGAAACTTATTTTTCCCTTTTTCTTTTTTGGATCATTAAGGTTGTTAGATCAGTGTTTCCTTACAATTGAAATGCTGCAATTTATATCCTACATGCCCAGTATAATATATAATAAGGTCTTTGAAGGGATACCCCATGTATTATTATGTTCACTATATCTAACACCTGATCCAGTGCATACTTTGGATATGGAAGCCATTCAAAACTTTCACTGACTGTCAGTTTAACTTGACTGAGCAAGAGTCAATTGCACTCCTGTGGTAAGAGGCCATGAGCAACTTGATATTGATACCGTATGTCCTCCCACATTTTGTGTTTCTCATTGGAATGCAATCTGGGAATTAGTTTGGTTTCAGGGATAACATGGAGGCAAACATGTTAGCAAATGCTGAGTTACTTCAGTCCTGGCCAACTAGAAAAGCTAACACATTCTTGCCATTAGGCATATGGAGATGTATTTACATAGCCTGATGATATATCCCATTGGTCCAGCAGCCACATTCACTGTCCAGAGTGTTGCTCAATTCTTAACCTGTTGCCGTATGGCTGACACTTCTTTGTACTCCCCACCCAAATCCAAGTCCCAAGCCAATACTAATTCCCATTTATAATCTTTTGTGTGCAGTTTAGGTGAGTAAACAAAAGGGGTGCTAGAAAAGTTCAAATATGAAACTCTTTCCAATTATTCAACCACCTTGTTACGCAAGACCACATGTAGAGAACTTGCTCAAGGCCACTTACTACACTGGTGCTATTGCTTCTTCATTAGCCATATTAAACTGATAGCTACAATAACCTAAATCAGTCCATTCAGAGGTTGTTCTTTGGTTCATTTTGACTATACCTTAAAATTGTGAGCACATTTCTGGGAAATATCAAATATGGAATGTGTCTGCAAGGATGAGGAGAAGAAGGTATGAGTAATATTCCTTTACTCAGTAGGAAAAATCTGGTGACATTAATACAGATATCCTTTTTTTAAATTAAAAAATGTTTATATAGCAAAAAAAAGATTAGATTGCATGCTATTTCTAATATTCTTTGCTATCCACACACTGGGGTACATCTAACCAACTTGTGCATATGTTGGAGTCTCTCCATCTGTAGCCATGATCATCTAAGAAGGATTTCTATACCCTGTGAACTTGAAATTATTTCCTAATGCCTGATGGCACAATCCAAAATCTATATTAGCTTCCTCTTTATTGCCAAAAGGCTCTAAAACCCATCAACTAAAATAAGATTCTTATTTTCAACTATCTTTAGAACAGTTTTTCAAACAGGGTCACAAAATAAATTTCGTGCCATGACCAATATTTTTTAGTAAAATAAAATGAACAGAAATGATCAGGGTGAATTACATAGAGCAGGATAAATATCATTTTGTGAAATGTTTGCTATATATGTCATTAGTTCATTATGTAAAATGCATTTCTTACTACAGTCACTGTAAAAACACTTGAAGATCTATTCCTCCCCTTAAAATCCACTTGACATAAGCTCAGTGTGTATGTTCAAAATCAATTTGTCATCTTCCCACCACAACCCTCATTTAATTTTCTTCCAGATTTACCCACTTGACTTATTATTCCCTAATTCTCCATGTCACTCATTTTTATAACCTTATAGTAATTTTAATGCCTCCTTCTCCTTAACCTCAAGTATCCAATCTGTCCCTAAATAGTTCTGATCCATTCTTTAAAATCTCACATTTATCCTTATCCCCCAAACACTGACACAACTCTGGTTCAGGCTTTCACCAAATCATGCCAGAGTTATTATAATAAACTCTTAATTAATGTTCATACCTGGAGTCCTTATATGCTCTGATTAATCCTAAAACTTTTCTCTCCTTAAAGTCTTTTTACATTACATTACATTTTAAATAAATTCCAGGCTCCTTACCCTGGTAGTTAAAATGTTCAGGAATCTGATTCCACTAGTTTATAACATCCATGAAAGCAGAGGCTTTATCTTTCTCCATCACTGCAGTAACCCTAGTGGATAGCACATGATTGGCATATAACATGTGTTCAATAATATTTGTTAAATGGATGAGTAAATGAGTGAACAAATAAAAGAAGTATCTCTGTAGCATAATCTTTTATTTCTCTTGCACATATAAGTTCCCCTATTAAGACAGTGATATTCAGTGTAATATTTTTGGCAACCCTATAAAATATATAACACCATAATGGGTGAGAAGATTGTGCAAGGTGTTGCAAGGTCATCTTCATCTTACCCAGCATACCAAGCTCATTTCCAGACCAGGTCTCTGTTTATTAGGCAGTCTCCCACCATGATGACTTTCCTCTGCTTTCTGTTTATATAAATCCTCCTCTTCAGAGCACACCTCAGAACTTTCTCTCCCCCAGTCTTACAGTCTTCTCACTCTCTTCTGATAATTTCTATTACTTTTATTAGTTCTTAGTCATACCTCTTGAATTTTATGGTTTTACTAAATTGTAATTATTTTATAAGAGTAAAGATTTGTCCTATTTATTGTATTCTCCACAAAATCTCGGTCCAGTACTAGACGAGAGTTGTTAAACCCATTAATTAAATTTAATTAGTAAAAATGTGCAAAATGATTGTATTGTGGAAAAAAACTAAGGAATGTTATTAAATATCCATCTCTAGCAAATTTAAGAGACATACAAGTAATCACATACATTCCTGGCATGTAGTATTTATGAGTATTCATTCACAAATGTTTGTTGAGTGAATGAATGAGTAAAAAACCAAATAAACAGTTTCTAGTCTAGTGTCCATAAACTCTTCGATATCCATGAAAGCATAATGAAAGTCCATGGGCTTATTGTCAATATTGCAAATAATAATAATAGAAATTTTGTGTTTACTCACGATGAGACTGCAAATACTAACTAAAATCTCAAGTGCCTTTACATTAGATTAGAGGTAAATCAACTGTACCGAAGCACTGATGAGTGTGTCAGGAGAAAAATGCAGCAGTTTATCTAACAAACATTTATAAAGTGCCTACAATGTGCCAATGTTGTAGCAGTGCTCAGATTAGCTCATTCCCTCCTCAGAAGAACGCTGTAAGGGTAACACTGTTATTATCTCTATTTTACAACTGAAGAAACTGAGATTGAGTTAAAGTAACTGAGGTTAAGTAACTTGCCCAAGGTCAACAGTTAGTGAGCAACAGAGCAAGAATTATGAACTCATGCAGCATGGGGTCAGGAGGGTATAGGTCTAATCTATGTATAGATCTAATCGATGATGCCTTTCAAAAAATTAGAGCACTTGTTCTCCACTGATAGTCCCTAAAAGCTTTCATTATATATGCAAAGCTACATCCATTGCCATTGGCAGTAGAAATATTTTTCCTTGAGTTTGCGCTGCAGAAGCTGGCATGAGGATCTACCCTTTGTGTTTTATGCTTTATTCTTTGTTCTCCTAAAATAAGGTCTCTGTCATAAAGGCCTTGCTTTTTACCTTTCCTGTAACAATACCAGTGGCTGCAGCAGCAAGATGGGAAGTTGGTAGAGGTGGCAGTGCAAGATAAAGAGGAAAACAGACACTGGCCACCACATTGGAAATTAGACAGTAAAGTATCCATGAATATTTCAAATTTCAGATAATCTGGCAATAAATTAAAGCTAGAATCTACTCTTTCATATTATTTTACTTTACTATGTTAAAAACAGGCATATAAATCTTTATCTTAAAATATTTTAATTCATATTCTTTTCAATCATTGCTTTTCCACTTCTAGAAGACCTGTAGAAAGAATACTCTTTCATAACTCTGAAAGCAAAGTCCTTCTAAGCCACAAAGTCTTGCTCATCCTAGGAAGATTAGATGTGAGGTTGTTTTCAGTTTAGTTGTACTAACGATTGCCTTTCAAGCCCAGCAGGTTAGATAAGACATCTGTGGAATTTGTTTGGAGACAAATGGGTGCTCAGATACAAAACTGCTGGATTAAGCAGGGGCAGTGTGGAATGGAATGATAAATACAAATGCGAGCCATGTAAAGGTGGCAACCAGAAAAAACAAGGTATTCATGGTAATGCGCATCCTTTCAGTAATAATTATTTGGGAGGTTTCTGGATGAGATAACACAGCCACTGCATAGAACTGTTATTGCACATTTCTTTCTCTTTGTTATTCATTCATTCAGTTCATTCGAATGAATATCTAGTGTCTGCTATATTTCCCACATATTTCTAGTGTCTATGCCAGGTACTGTATGAGGCATTATCATGTGTTGATTAAGAGCAGACTTGGGAACAGACTTCCCAAGTTTAAATGCCAGCCCCACTACTGGCTATGTGGAATTGGGCAAGTTACTCCAACTCTCTGTGCCTTGATTTTTTCTCTTCCAAATTGGGATAATGTTAATTCATGGGATCACTATGAGGATTAAATTAGTTAATGCATGTCAAGTGTAAACAGTGCTTGGCACATATAGGCACTCAGTGAATTTTAGGAAAAGCAGGTTGGAACCAGCACCGGCTCTTACCTTGAGCATGTTCAGATGAAATTGCACCTATAGATGTACATGCAAGAGCACTTTAGCTAAGAAGGCAAAACAGCATATGGCTAACTGTAGACTGGCCTTTAGAAACTCTGAAATTGTCCACATAGGGAAGGTCGCAGAAAGTTCTGTAGGGCAGTGTGGTCAGAGGTGTGACTTAACCTAGAGTATGGGTTCAACCTGGACATTTTGCTATCCTCATTATTCAGACCAACACAGCTTTAAGAGACTAAAGCAAAATCTTAGGACTAGAAAAGTCCTTATAGATAATTGGTTCCATGTCTTTTGTTTTACAGAAAAGAATATAAGGGCCAGCTAGCCAGTTCATCAACAAATTTGTTGATGACCTACTATGTGCCAGCCTCTACTCTAGGTGCTGGAGATTCACCATTGAGCAAAACATACATATTCCTTGACCTCAAGGAGCTTACATTCCAGTAGAAAAGACAGCAAGTAAACAAGTAAATAAATAAATAGCTAATTTTATGTACTGATAAGTTGAAGATAATAAAATCAGGTACTGAGAAAGAATGTGATTAGTGAAGGGCTATGGTTTTTCCAAAGGATGTCAGAGAAGACCTGTCTGAGGAGGTGACATTTCAGTTGAGATCTGAATGATGACAACGAGACGGGCATGGTGAGATTAGGGTTGGGGGCAAGGGGCATTCAAAGTAAAAGACACCGTAAGTGAAAAGGCTCTAAGAGGGAACAAAAAGTAGGCCAGGATAGCTATAGTGCAGTGAACAAGGAGAGAGTAGGAGATGAGGTCCAGAAAGAGGCAGAAGCTGATGCTCTAGACCTCAGTAAGGAGCCTGAACTTTATTCTGGAGGTTGTTCAAAGTCATAGGTCAATTCTTAAGCAGCAGCATGACAAGATCTAATCTAACCTTTAGAAAGATCACTGTCTAGATGTAATAGACCACACTGGGCAAGAGTAGAGGTAGGGAAACCAGCAGGCTTGGTAGTAGCCCAACAAGAGATGATGGTGGTTTAGGTTAGGATTATAGCAAAGGAAATGGTGACCAGTGGTCAGATTCTGAATACATTTGGGGAGTAGAGCTACCAGTTCTTACAGATAAATTGGATGTGCAGTGTGAGGGGAAAAAAAGACCCAATGACTCGTAGGTTTTGACCTCAAGAACTGAAGAATGCTGGAGCCATTTGTGGAGGTGGGGAGGGTTTGGGGGACAGATGGGGGAGAAGAAGGTGGGAGAAGACATACAGGTTTAAGGAAGGTAATTGATAGCTCTGTTTGACCTTGTTAAGTTTGAAATATCTGTTAGACATCCTGGTAGAAATGTCACCAACAGTACTTAATAGAGCTAAATATATGGTGAGAATTCGTTAATTGTTGATAGATTATACATATATGTGACAATCAAAGCCAGGTTTACCTTGATAGAAAAGATAATAAATTTCTACTTTTACTTATCTGCAGTCCCACTGAGTTGCAAATGGATATTTCTAAGCAATATCACTTGGTTATTCTCATGAACAATTATTGGTTAGTCACATACACTCTCTGATTTAATGATACAATATCTACCTTGGTGACCATACCGATATATCTTGACCCTACAATTTGAATATTCTTGTGCAAATAATGAGATAGATTTACAGTTGTATTTAATTTGGACAAATAATTAATTCAAAATCTTTCTTGAGAATATACATAGTATTAGAAACAATATTGGTGCTTTATGATATGCACAAAAATATCAATATGCACAGTAATTTTTCCAGGATTTTACAAAGTAAAAAGCCAAGGCAAGCCAAAAAAAAAATCTATAATATAAGGCATTCAGCCATGAATGCTAAATAAAGATACAAGCAAAAAGCACTTCTATTCAATCATAGTACTTTAAAATTTTAATATATAGAACTATCCGACCCCTTAAACTTTAGAATCATCTCTGACTGTAGTGAATTTCTTTTGCATACAAAAATCATCCTGTAGAAATCCTTCAATATATTAAAGAATGAATTCATTTAAAGATTTTTTAAATTATAACATCAGGCCATTCATCACGTTGAAGGCCAACGACCTGATGTTTATACTTTAATCCTTTGCCACAGATAATTTGCAAAACCTAGGCAGACAGCAAATACTTTACAACTCTGATCAACAAAGAGTGAACTATGTCCATTGAAAAGTATACTCTAGGCAAATGAATTACAGAAAGTCCACACAAAGAAATGACCTCCAGGGAGTAGCCTAGCTTTGGGGAGAAGGAGAAATGCTGAGTCCAGCATCTGTGTTATCAATCAGGGAAATCTTACCTGGTAGAGATTCAACAAACAAGTCCCATTATTCTATAATGTGGGTGACAGCTAACAGCTCTGAAAAGCTCCAGTGGTAAATACGATAAAACAATCACTAACTTAGATATGACAGTGATCTAATTTGGGGAAATATTTTTTTTTTTTACATCTTTATTGGAGTATAATTGCTTTACAATGGTGTGTTAGTTTCTGCTTTATAACAAAGTGAATCAGTTATACATATACATATGTTCCCATATCTCCTCCCTCCTGCGTCTCCCTCCCTCCCACCCTCCCCATCCCACCCATCCAGGTGGTCACAAAGCACCGAGCTGATCTCCCTGTGCTATGCGGCTGCTTCCCACTAGCTATCTACCTTACGTTTGGTAGTGTATGTATGTCCATGCCACTCTCTCACTTTGTCACAGCTCACCCTTCCCCCTCCCCCTATCCTCAAGTCCATTCTCTAGTAGGGCCACGTCTCCATTCCCGTCTTACCCCTAGGTTCTTCATGACATTTTTTTTTCTTATATTCCATATATATGTGTCAGCATACGGTATTTTAAAATATTTGTTATGTCTCACATGTTCTGCCAAGCCCCCTTAACACATAAGTGAAGAGGCATTTGTAAGGGACGACATGATGAAGTAAAACTAGGGATTATAATATCAGTTTTCTACAACACCTCACATCACTTTACCTCTTCCAATATAAAAAGTCTTAAAAATATGGCAGTGGGTGCCATACTACACACAAATTAGCAAAATGATCCCAGAGACATTAAACTTAGTTTGTAGAAGTTCTTTCTCCCTCTGACCTGCTGTCAAAACCTCATGATGTACAAGGAGAACACACAACTCTTATATGACACTCCTATGTTCAGAGAGAAGCGACTAAGCCCACAGACTGCCTGGGTGTGATCATCCCTCTGCCATTTACTAGTTTTTGCCATTGGACAAGTTACTTCTTTATGCCTCAATCTCCTCAACTACAAATTGGGGATGCGAATTTGTTTTAAAGGATTCAATAATTTAATACGTGTAAAGTGCCTAGAAAGTACCAGGCACATAGCAAGTGCTCAATAAATGTTGGCTATTATTACTATAGCTTTTATTATCACTATTATATGTTGTAAATACACAAGTACATGTATATGTGAAAATTATGGTGTCCAAAAAAAAAAACAACAAGCAAACAAATGGGAGTGAAGAGTCCAAGATATTTAGCAAACAGGATATACTTTAGGTGGAGAGACAGAAAGAATACACACAGCTACTCACATATATCTTATTCATTACTGATGTCTGCCGAGGTGATTCTAGGAAATATTTGTAAGGCTAACCTACACAATCCTTGTAAAGAACCTTTACATTTTCCCTGTTTCAAAGTCTTAATACAGTTAAAAGCAGCCAAGGTTAATCTGGAATCCCTAAGGGGAAAAAAACAAAAAACCGCTAGAAAATGTTTATTTTATTTCATTTTAGGTATGCATGTTACATGCCTAGAATAGTACCAGGCACCTAGCAGAATCCTGATATAAGATGAGTGTTAAAACAGGAGTCAGAGTCAGTTATGACCTCTGCCACTAACAGGCTGTGACCTTGAAGTGAATTACTTTCCTGTCTCAATTTTACAGCTACAAATGCAAGAGATAATAGTTACTATGTATATTCATAAGTTTCCTCTGGTCTTCAGCACTTAAAAACTTCCCATTTAAAAATTTTTTAAATGAATTAAGTCTCACTATTAAATAGTCCTACTTTATCATTCTCCAAAACATCACAGGAGAGATTTCTCTGAAGATCCTTACCTTCTATCTTAATTTGACAAACAAACAAAAAATGCCTCAGGATGCCCTTATTTTATATGAAAATTCCCAAAATTTGGGGTGTTGGCACTACTATCACTGGATATTTACCAAATACTCACACACTGAAGATGACGTGTCCCCATAAAATAAAATATCAGTACCTATGTGGTGGGATAGCATTTGATCTAGTAAATTCTCCTCCTTTTTTCAGAAAATGTTGATTTTTGTCATAAGTAGTTAGGATATTCTGTGCTAAATGCTTTAGAGGAGGGATGTAAAAGGATGAAAAGCATGGACAAAGAGTTCTCTTTAATGTTGGCTTCTAAAACTTAAGCTCTTAGAGGAGCTGAAAGTATTACTGAAGTAGACAAAATGTTTGGGGGAAGTACTTGGGGAAGAGCAAAGGACATGAGAAGAGACAAGAAATAATCTATCAGGCTGGGGAGAGGAGACAGATGTGGAGGGAAGTAATAAGAATATGGTCCCTGGTAAATATCATATGATATCACTTATATGTGGAAACTAAAATATGGTACAAATGAAGTTATTTACAAAACAGAAACAGGCTCACAGACATAGACTTACGGTTATCAAAGGGGAAGGGGAGAGGGGATAAATTAAGAGTTTGGGATTAACAGATAAAAACTACTAGGTATAAAATAGATAAACAACAAGGTCCTACTGTATAGCACAGGCAACTATATTCAATATCCTGTAATAAACCGTAATGGAGAAGAATATGAAAAGGAATATATATACGCATATATATGTACATATAACACTGAATCCCTTTGCTGTACACCAGAAACTAACACAACATTGTAAATCAGCTATACTTCAATTAAAAAAGAAAAAAAAGAATATGGTCCCTCAAAGTCAGAGAGAAAGGCTTGTCTTAAAGGCTCTCTTTTTCTCCAAGAGTGTAGGAAAGCTTTAGAAAAAATAGTATCTTGAGAGAAAGACAGACCCTGTATTCTATTCAGGAAGGGTTTGGGAGGGAGTAATACCCCAGAGAGGAAATAACTGTGAGACGTGTCTTAAGCAACCCCAAAGTGATGGAGATGAAAAGTACTCTACTTGAGCAGGTTCAAAACTGAAATACATTTGACTTAGAAAAAATTAAGGAAAGTTACATTCTTACACAGTTGCTTTACTTACAAACGCACACATGTATTTAAGTAAATTAAAACTAATTTTTCTTTGAAAATTGATCTATATCCCCCCAAATTTTTAGCGAATGTCAGGGATATCACAAATGCATTATAAACCTAAGAACCTAAAGTAACATGTATAATTTTAAAAATCACTTAAATAGATTAATTATTCAGGTTCATTTTTGCTGTTATTTATAAATCATATAATTTTATGAAAATAAGTTATATTACAAAGATTTACAGAAGAAACCGGATGTAAGTGCCATGTTCAAAAGGTCATTCATTTTGGTTAAATTATCAATATCTCTAAATACACATATTTTTCAATATATAGTGACTATATTGCATATAATTGCACATATTCAATATCTACACATACAATTTTTCAATAGTTTCTACTAGTTATTTTCTTTAAACAATGGGAGGCAGATTTCTGATTCAATCTGATGACCTGGATTTGCTACATGTCTTTCTGTTTTTATGTCACTGTTAAGTATCAATATATTCATAGAATTTAATCATATACCCTAGTAGGGATTTTTAGAGAAATCTTTAACTAATTTTGAAATATATTAAGCATTCATTGTTTTAGTCAATCATTCCACAAATATTTATTGCATGCCTGCAGCGTACCAGGAATTATGCTAAGGTATAAATAAAGCACCTTGTTCCCATTACACCACTATTGAATAAAGTCAGTAATAAATATTTTCAACACGTAGTTTTTAACACGTTTTCATAAAATCCAGTGTGAGTGGAGACTATAGTAACGTGATTACACTAGTAGAATTCTGTAGTTTACAAAAATCTTGGGAAATTAGAAATGCTAGTGAAATTTCATTAATTTGAAAAATCTGTAGGAAGAGCTGCTTAATTTACCTTTTCAATTACATATCTTACATGAAATTGAAATGAAACAAAAACTGATCCTCTCATATTCCATTTGATTTACATTATTCATCCATTTTAATATGCCATTATTTAAGACATGATTTAACAATTTAGTAATAACTTTTCAGAGGAGAGGAAAGAAGAAAAAAAGAAAGCACCATTAAAAAACACATATCATACACTAGCAAAAGTAAAATAGATAGCTAGTGGGAAGCAGCCACATAGCACAGGGAGATCAGCTCGGTGCTTTGTGAAAACCTAGAGGGGTGGGATACGAAGGGTGGGAGGGAGACACAAGAGGGAGGAGATATGGGGATATATGTATATGTATAGCTGATTCACTTTGTTATAAAGCAGAAATTAACACATACAAATTAAGTAAAGCAATTACACTTCAATAAAGATGTTAAAAAAAAAAACACATATCAGTTCCAAGATGCTCCCTAATTTTAGATATGTTACAACAATAAAACAAGTAATCATCTTAGATTAGGAAACTAAGGTATTTTAAAGGCCATTTTTGAAGTTAGAATCTTATTTCCATTCAACAGGATTTTTTGTACTACTCAGAGTGCAGAATACAAATTTAAATGGACTGTTCCTTGAAAATTAATAGACTTAACTTTTGTCAAGGAAATATCTAACAATGCAGGAAGTGTCACTGCTTCAAATAACAAATTTATTTGAACGTATGAATTGCTATCAGAGTTGGTCAGCTGATTTTAATACCTAAGAGGTCACACATACCTCCTCATACACTCTTACCAATTCTGAATATACATCAAATTCATAGATCATTGTAGTATTTGATGTTCTGATCTCAAATTTTTTAAATTTAAGAAAATTTTATAATAAATTGTAGCAAATTTTATGTTTATAAGCACATATGATAGCAAGTTTGCTACACCAACAGAGAAATTACAGAGCTAATGAATTCACACGTTTAAACAGAATTTAATTTAATTTTATTCAAATTAACACAAAAGATGGTATTCTGGGTGCTGGGAAAAATAAACCAAGCGGTATGTGATATCAGCCAAATAATTAGAGAATCAATCAAAGTAGAAAAGTATATCAGACCTGATTCATCAAACCTAGTCACAATGACCCTTCCATGTTAAATATCCTTTTAAAGATCAAAATTATATGAGAGAACATATAGTAGATCCTTAAAACTGTCTTAACTCTGAATTTGCTAATATCACAGTAATGAGTTACTGGACAAAGAAACTAGAAACCCAAAAAGCAATATTGAAATATATATGGGGCTGGCTAGACCTTTTAGGTGATAGGCTGGCATATAGTAAATGCACAACAAATATTTGACTTATTCAGTGAATAAGAGAATAAGTGAGTGACTCACTCAACATCCCAACACCCTCAATTAAAATGTATGTCTCAGCACAAGTATAAACTTGTACATGCAAAGGACCTTCAGAGTTGTTTGAAAGTAATCAAAACTGTGAATGTTAAATCTGCAATTTCTAAATATCTATCATTACAGATTTGTATTAAATTTAGGAGTGACATAACTGAGAACTAAAATATTGCCTGCCAAATCAGTAAACAAAGGATGTTGCAGCCATCAAGCCACTATATTACAGCCTCTTGGGGGTGAGCCCTGAAGGAATTCAGGATGGAGACAAACAGGGCAGTCCACTGCCAAGCCCATCTAGCAGTCAGCTGCTACAGCCACCACCAGTGATGCACCTGAGGAAACTCAGGATACTGGCCCAGATAGCTGAGGTGCCTATCAAAGGAATTATTTCAATGAGCCGAGACTTGCATCTTCCCATACATAGAAAAGCACTAAATTCTTTAACTCGAGATATCTGGTTTTCTTTTATTAACAGTAATATTTTGATGTTCCACCTACCTGGTCCTTGTTGCAAAAACTCCTATTTATCCTGGCTCCCCCCTTGTCTCTTCGGAGCAGTCTCTCAGAGTTACCTGAGATGCTGTGTCCCAGGCTTAAGACCTCAGATTTGTCCACCGAATAAAATATAACTCTAAACTTTAAGTTGTGCATTATGTTTTAAGTCGACATAACAGTAAATTCATTATCTGAGGGTCAACAAGAGGCTAAATTGGCTCCAAAAAAGAACTAACATAAATCAAAATCTCAGGAAAAAAAATACTTTTATAGAAATGCTCCTTATAAGTAATAGCTTTCCCTTAATACAACACAACCGTTGCTGCCTATCCCCCAGTGTGGCACACAAGAGTTTGCATGGTAAATTGAATTATACTGCATTAGTTAATTTACACACTTAGAAGTTTTCATGGTGAAGCAAGCATTGCAATAAAATTACTTTTCTAGTGTTTTATCTAATAGAGTGAGATATTCTTTTTTATAGATATTGCTATAAATTGAGACTTTGATAACATGTATTCCTGTTGCAAAATGCCTTGGACTGCTACTGCTCTATCCCCAGTATTCTGTGTTTTCCATAATCCACCAATCTTTTTTCTTTTCTTTTTGTCAAAGAGAGTAGAAATATTTCATTTAGTTGGATCCATCTTAAGCATCTGTAGCTTTACACTGTTCTCCCTCTTAACAAGAATTCTCATTTTGGCGCTCAGACAACTCACACACAATACCAGAAAGCAAAATTCAAAGTAAGCCTAAGGCAGCATCACAAAGCTAGAGGCTTTGAAATCTGGAATTTTGAAACTGCACATTAATAAGATTTTCTGCATACATAAAAATCTAAATGCATAAAAATAGAGCACCTTGAATCAGAGAAAGACAATAAATGCAAATCAGGGAACTCGAGCTTTACTTAGGTTTTCTTTTTTTTCCTTTATTTTTATTTTTTGTAATTTAAGTATAGTTGATTTACAATGTTGTGGCAATCTCTGCTATACAGTAAAGTGACTCAATTATACACATATAGACATTCTTTTTTTATATTCTTTTCCATTATGGTTTATCACAGGGTATTGAATATAGTTCCCTGTGCTATACATTAGGACCTTGTTGTTTATCCATTCTAAATATAATAGTTTGCATCTACCAACCCCAAACTCCCACTCCATCCCTCTCCCTTCCCCCCTCTGCCTTGGCAACCACAAGTCTGTTCTCTATGTCTATGAGTCTGTTTCTGTTTTGTAGATAGGTTCATTTGTGCCATATTTTAGAGTCCACATACCAGCGATATGGTATGGTATTTGTCTTTCTCTTTCTGACTTACTTCACTTAGTATGATAATCTCTAGTTGCATCCATGTTGCTGCAAATGGCATTATTTTGTTCTCTTTTATGGCTGAGTAGTATTTCATTGCATGTATGTACCACATCTTCTTTGTCCATTCATCTGTCGATAGACATTTAGGTTGTTTCCATGTTTTGGCTATTGTGAATAGTGCTGCTATACATGAACATAGGGGTGCATGTATCTTTTTCAATTATAGTTTTGTCTGAGTATATTCCCAGGAGTGGGATTGCTGCATCATATGGTAATTTTATTTTTAGTTTTCTGAGGAAACTCCATACTGTTTTCCATAGTGTCTGTACCAACTTACATTCCCACCAACAGTGTAAGAGGGTTCACTTTTCTCTACACCCTCTCCAGCATTTATTTAAATAATAGACTTTTTAATGATGGCCATTCTGACTGGTGTGAGGTGTTACCTCATTGTAGTTTTGATTTACATTTCTCTAATAATTAGTGATGTTGAGCATCTTTTCATGTGCCTACTGGCCATCTGTATGTCTTCTTTGGAGAAATGTCTATTAAGGTGTTCACCTTGGGTCAGTTGAAGCTCTAAGATCTCAGTTCAACTCGGTGGGTCTTTGTAATCCAAGGGACTCAAGCAATCTGGATATTTCATGATCCCAGCTAGATGAGAGTATACCCAACAGTGACAAATCTGTAATGGGTTTACCTGCCTAATAGGAGTTTATTTAAAGTGATGTTGGACAAGTAATTCAACTTCTTTGGGTCTCAATTTCCTCATCTATAAAATGGAGTGATGGGGCTGGATGATTTATAAAGTTCCTTCTACAATTTCGATTCCTCTGAAACCACTATAAAGTGCAGATTTTTCTCTCTATGTCTAAAAATGAACAAGTCCCTAAGAGTAAGTCTGTGTAGCATCAGGCAGGGGAAATGAGTGTTTACTATAGAACTTATGATGGACCTTGCTCCGATCATTTTACACATAAGCACTCATTTAATCCTCACAACTGAGACGGGTATATTATTTTTATGCCCAGTTAACAGGTAAGGAGCATGGAGCATCAGGTTAAGTAGTTCACCTTGTTCCAGAGTGCACAGCTAGTAAGTAGTGGGGTCAGGATGCAAACCCAGGCATTTTGACTTCAGGAGCAGTGCTCTTTGCCATTCACTCTGCTGCATGCCTGAGACTCACAGAGCTCACAAACTTTATCCATATACTTAACACTGATTATTTCAGACTCACAGAATTCTTCCAGATTCCCTACACATTAACTAAGGTCAGGGGACAGGGCTGACCACATGTGTGCTGTAGGAGCTCTGGAAGGAAATGTGACTTAAAACTCCTGATGTTGCAAATTTAATTTAACAGTGGTTAAAATTAACCTATTCTTGAAAAAAAATATCATAACCCTGAAGTTCCACTCTACATTATAATGACATTTGCTATTAATTCCATTCAATATTATCTTTAGTTAGAAGCATAACTGAATATGGTTTAATTTTATATACTTTAAGCCTTGCTATTTAAACTCACAAATAAAAAAAATTACTTGTTAGACCATGAGTATTTATTTTTAGTTCGAAATATGATCCACACAACTTAATTGAACAGGCACTAGTCTTTTATTCCAGGACCTTATAATAGTAATAATGCTATATATCAATGCAACATAATTTCTTGTATAATGTTAAACATAACTATTTCAGTAGCTCTGGGAGACCATGAAAATAGTACAGAGAGAAGAACAAACATGTCTAAGGTTCAAATTCGAGTAAGTGGTACCAAGACATAAAGCCTCGTTCTTCTAAGTTGAGATCTAGTAGCTTTCCATTATCCTAGTCCTCATTTAAAATACCTAAAATAGATAATCAATGAAAGAATAGAAAGATTTACCAACTACTACCCAAACATCTAAGAAATACATATGTCAAAAAAAATATTTTCAGGGCTTCCCTGGTGGCGCAGTGGTTGAGAGTCCGCCTGCTGATGCGGACACGGGTTCGTGCCCCGGTCCGGGAAGATCCCACATGCCGCGGAGCGGCTTGGCCCGTGAGCCATGGCCGCTGAGCCTGCGCGTCTGGAGCCTGTGCTCCGCAACGGGAGAGGCCACAACAGTGAGAGACCCGCGTACCGCAAAAAAAAAAAAAAAATTTTCAGAGCAACATTTACCCAATGAAAACAAACAAACAAAAAAAACATGTTTTATTTTTGTGGCAGGTGAAAGAATAAAATCAGAAAATAACAATAACAATTATGGTTTGGTTATGCATTGTAAAGTAGAAAGGCAAGTCTGTCCTTTTAGAAACTTTAAAAGAAAACCGAGAACCTATCACAATAAAACTGGGAAAGGGGAACCTGAATGAGCTTTAGGAGGTGCTTACTAAGTTAATGTGCTTGCACACTAAGCATCTATTAAATGAGTTTTCATGAAGTTCAATCTCAACCAATTATTGTTTATATGGTCTCATTGAAAGAGCAGTCATTGTTAGCCAGTGCATAAAAGATCTCTTCAATTAAAAGCAAGATATCTGATTTATAGATATTTCCACTTCAGCAACTAAGACACTAAACAGGAAAAAGTCTAAAGTTGAGTTTAGCAATCAAGTTGCAAGCCTAATCCTGTTGTTTGGACAGAGACCTTTGAAGACCCCTAATAACTGTGTTAGGCCACCTGACATTGAGTTGAATAAACTGAATTAAAATTAAACTCCAAAAAGAACAATTTAAAATTGCGGGGCATGGGAAAAAGCAAACGTAAAATACAGTCACCCATCTGTAGAACCAAGTAATCTATAGTGGAATATGATTACCTGAATCTTCAGATAAACATTAATGATTAAAATGTGGATGATGGGTCTCAGATTAATAAACTCTTGTTTCCACTGAAAGAGAGTCAAGGTTATCGCTGCGTCTCTCTAAACAAATTCTAAAGCCCACGCATGGTAACCTTTGAAATTTTAACAGAGCATCACCAGGCTTGCACTGATTGCTTCAGTTTACATGCCACTGGTCATAGAACTTTGAACTGGCCATTTTTGTTTGGAAAACTTGAAGATACTGTATCTCTTTAAGTTAAACAAACCCTTGGACATACATACATGCTGTTTAATGAGCGTTGTCCCTTACAAATGGAAAATTGCCCTGGTAAGGAATTGAATGGAATAGTAAAAACCAAATGGAATAGTCCCCAAGCTGCAAAAATACTCAAATTTTCTATCTTTTCCCTCACCTACACTCTATATGAAAAAAATCTTTGCCTTTCTTTTTTATTTTTCAAGAGAATGGTCCTATATGATCTGGAGTTACACTTATTTGAATTTAAACTTAAAGGGTCTTATTATATCATAGATACTATAAAACTTCATTCTTTTTGCTTTACAATATCCTTTATTCAGATACAGAGGTGTTTCTAAGCAAATTGCTGGTAGTGTAATTCTATTTTTCTGTTGAATTTCACAAAAATATCATAGGCATATTTTTAGAGGAAAAGATATAACCCCACGGTAAACTAAAGCTACATTTAATTCTTTAGCAAAGAAAGTTTAAAATATTTAATTAAATAAATGAAATTAATTTCCCACAGTGACAAAAATGTTCAGAATATTCATAATATTATTGGTACGTAATTACTACACCTCAGAATAAAAATATCAAACAGAAAATAAACAGCTGTGTTAAACTCTGACAGTATTCATTTATTTTTCTTTTATTGAGGTTTTAAACACATTGGCTTTTGCTTTTTGTCTAGATTTTTCTACTGCTTCAGACTAGGCTAGAAGTTGGTAGAGGTTAGAATATGTTCAAGTACTGTCAATGCAAAAATCACCCAATCCAAACCCTACAATGACACTGTGGCCAATCATAGTGACAATTCAATGAATTACACTTACTGCCTTTTCGTTTCCTAAACTTTTAACTCAATCATGAGCAAAGATAATATATGAAATTTGAAGTTCAGCCTATGCATCCATTTGATATAGGGCAAGTTGTGTGACTAGCCCATAATGCGACAGGAGCAGAAACTCAGTGGGAGATCCTTCTCTCTATACCTCAATCTAACAGAAGCATTCTCAAAACATGTTGTTCAAATGATATATACTCACGTTGCTTATCCTGCAGTAAAGAGCTTTTTATAGGCATTTCAATTTGCACGCCATTGGGTGGAGCACACCCTATCTAGTTTACTACAGGAGCGTCACTCCCAATAGTCTTATACCTAGCCTAATTCATATGTTTGTGTTATACCTGCCTGGTCTTTGTTGACAGTTGATTTTCTAACCCTCTTTTAAGCTGGTTGGTATTCCATTAGAGCAAAGAGAACTTCAGGAAGATCCTTTTTTATCATAACAACTAAGGAGAAAATGATTGCTTTAAAATCTAGGAATATTTAAAATTTCATAATTCCCCCAATTAAAAAAAAAAAAAAGTATAGTCAAGCTGATCAGGGAGTGTCAGGAAGCCTGGAGCTCTGCAAGCCTCATTCCTACTCTGGCAAAGGAGTCCTTGGAGTACAGGATGCCTGGATAGTAGCAGAGGCAGGCCCCCCTGTGGGCAACAGAAAGATAAAAAATAATGGAAGTCCTGAGGCCTCCCACCCCTGTAAGTCACATGAATTATCATGTAGAGCTCAGTTCTTAACAGGAATTTTCAGCACATCTTGTAGTCAGATCCAACCTAAAGAAAAGTGTGTCATAGCCATGGTTCTCCCATGCACAGTTACCTGATAATGACTCCTGTGTGAAAACTACTCATTTCCTCTTCGGTTTCCTCCAAATGCTTTCTACCTCCACCACTGCTCTGAACTGCCTCTCAGGTAGAGTATTCAACCTCAGTAGGAAAATATTTGCTACATGTTTCATGCATATGAAAGGGCCCAGTTAATGGCACTTGACTCGCCTCTTTCACAATGACTTCCATAAAATTACATTATTTTAGTTCCTCATCTTCTTCTTGAGCCAATTGTTCTTTCTGATTTGCTTACAACTCTTCTTTTATCATCTAACAAAGGGCTCCTTCGCCTTCTATTGAATCAGTCAGAAGTCATTTAGTTCTTTCTTTTTTGGTCTCTACTCTCTCTCTCTCAGTTTTATTGTATTAAGTATTAATGGACACACATACTTCAAACCACAAGCAATCCTGCACATTACTCCCACAAATATCGTCCTAGAATATCATGTGCAATCGTTGCTCTCCTTCCACTCAGAGATTTGTAATGATTCTCTATCGCTGAAAAATTAAATCCAAACTAATACTGTGCTGGACCCTGTGCTTGGTACACAAAGGGGAGTGGGGACAAAGAATGTCACCTGCAATATCAGTAAACAAAGGATGTCATGGCCATCAAGCCATCAGCCAGTGCAGCCGCAAACCCATCCCAAAGGTGCACCCTGAGGGGATTCATGATGGAGAAAACAGGGTACTGGCCCTAGACATTTAAGGTACATATGAAAAGAATGATTTCAATGAGCCCAGACTTTGCATTTTCCATACATAGAAAAGTGCTAACTTCAGATGTCCTGTTTTTCTTTAATTAACAGCATTTTTTTGATGTCCTGACTACCTGGTTTTTGTTGCAAAAACTCCTAAATATCCTGGTTCCTCCCTTACTTCTTCAGAACAGTCCCAGAGCCTGTCTCCCAGGCTCAAGTCCTCAGAATGTACACTGAATAAAACATAATTATCAACTTTTAGGTTGTGCTTTTTTTTTTTTCAGTCGACAGAAGCAGCATCTCTCCAGCCTAGAAATGAGAGCCTCTCAGAATCTGAATCACTCCACCAACTTGGGATGAAAAATGCAGGCTCTCTTAGGGCAGTGAAAATTCAATGGATTGGTGAAATACAAGGTGCCAAAAAAAGAAGATTGTACATAACTGGTGTTCGGTAAATGCTTGTCAATGAACTAGAGAGCCAGGTTTCAATTAGGGGAAGGAAGTATATAGAAGAGAAAAGAAATAGGATTAAAAGATTGGAGATCCAAATATGCCAAATGGATAAAAGGGGTCGATAAGAGGAAATAGTGAACTTAGAGAGGGCGTGAGCTAGACGAAGGTAAAAGAAGTAATATCCATAAACAGCTGGATACCAGTAGTGATCCACAAGGATCTCCTACAGGCAAGGAGAGGAGAACCTTAGAATGAGAGAATACAATTATTTCTGAAGCAAATGTTAAAAAATAAAGCCAATTTACTAAAGGCAAGAAGGTAGAGGCAGATAAATAGACATAGACATGAAAATACAGACATATTTAATGACAATTTTAAAAAATACTTTCTTTCTGGCTTCTTTGTATATGATCTTCTCCCTATTTAATGTCTTGAGAAGGATTAAAATGCAAAGAAAAGCAGTGTTAATATTCACCTATCATTATAGGATTTTCAGGAGACACAATAATCTTGAGAAATTTTTTCCAGAGAGAAGGATTTACTCTTTAATCTTGTTCATCCACATATTAAAAACAAAACTTGTATGATTTCAATCTACATTGTCTTTACCCCCCCCCTTTTATAAGCTTTAGATAGAGAGAACTCTGAATGTGAATAAGGGACATTCCATTCTACCCAGGAATGAAATGGAGAGTCTTTCCAGAGGAAGAATAGGAAAAGCAAAAGGGAAATTCATGGCTAATGTCACTCTGATACGTGTAACAGAGAAGTAAGAAATAAGAAGATGTAAATTCAGATACATTGAGGAGTAAGCCAAAAGCAGTTTGTACTGCTTCCCATTTGGAACTCTTCAAAAAAAGTTTCCCTCACGAAGTATCTACGCAGCAAACATGAGGGGACCCTCACAGAGCAGAAATTAACATAATTGCATAATGACAGAGTTCTTTAATATGATCTACAACATTGTTTCTTACTAATTTTTAATCATATGTTACATGGATAAAGGAGAGATAGTGCACTAAGCTCATGGGTTTGAAGTCGGGGTAGGACAACCATCTGCTTTGTATCCGAGTGTAGCCAAACATGGTCCTCGCAGAGCTTTATCATAGTTAGGAGCAGACAGCTGAATTTTAGCATTTTCTCCCCTGTGTAGATAGTATGCTGTAGAATCTTGTGGAATAGGAGAGTTAAATGCAGGAATATTGGAAAGAGGAGTACTCCAGAGCAGTAAAATTTAAACACATATACGTGGCAGATTTGGAAAGCTAAATCTTAATCATTTCTTTAGGTCAGCTTTAAATCAGAAAAGAAGTGCAGAGCAGTGACCATCACACTGACTTTCTTGGTCTGTCTAGTGATAAGAATACGGTGTTCTAGACAGGTCTCAAGCAGAGGGGCCCAAAACATTAGTGGTAACAGTCCCTTTGGCAACTGTTTAATCAGTAAGTTCAATGTCACATGGAAAAGTTATCTAGAACATTCACAGTGTGTCTTATTCCAGAGAACCCACCCACACATGTTTGTCTACTATGTGCTCTGCCACAAAATTTTACCACTCCTACCAAGAGCCTGTTGACCCAGCCATGAAGTACTAAGCACAGGATTAGAGGTCACACATTACCAAGATAGAGCTCACTTCCACTACAAAAAATAACCTAGGATAAACATCCTTTCCTTCTACTTTTTCCATTCTTATTCCTAATATTTTCTCATCACTCTGAACAAAACACCATGTCTCCTTTATTTCAAATAGACCATTGGCATTTACTTACAGACAAGATACAAAATTTACTAACTTCCTTCTTTTCTGATATGAGCCTCCTTCTCACTTGCATGGAGAGAAGTTCCTCTCTCTGACCCTTTATTTACTGCTAAGTTCGATGTTCAATGGGATTTTAAAATATCTGGCCTTGCAGGAAAGAGCATAAATGGGCAATAACCAGTATCATTTGCCATTCTGAAGCCACCAGGTAAATGTGAACCCAAGTAACACATGTGTGATCCCACTACCATTCTAGGGGAGTAGGTCTCAATCTTTCATGTGTTTAAAATCATCAGTGGGGTAGTAGGATGTCTCTTACTAAATCATATTCTTCCAAAAACATTCCACACTAAGAATGACTTAATCCCAATTTTCAAATGATCTTCCAAAATGTACAACTGTCATTATATGCAGATGACATGATACTATATAAAGAAAAACCTAAAGACTCCACACAAAAACTACTAGAACTGATAAACAAATTCAGTAAGGTAGCAGGATACAAGATTACACAACATACAAAAATTATACAAGATTATACAACATACAAAAATCAGCTGCATTTCTTTACACTAACAACGAAATACCAGAAAGGGAATGTAAACAAATAATCCCCTTTAAAATTACATCAAAAAAAATAAAATATTTACTTAGGAATAAACCTCACCAAGGAGGTGAAAAGCTTATATGCTGAGAACTAAAAAACATTAATAAAGGGAATTGAAGACGATTCAAAGAAATGGAAAGATATCCCATGCTCGTGGATTGGAAGAATTAATATTGTTAAAATCTCCATACTACCCAAAGCAATCTACAGATTTAATGTGATCCCTCTCAAATTACCCAGGACATATTTCACAGAACTAGAACAAATAATATAAAATTTATATGGAACCATAAAGGAACCAGAATTGCCAAAGCAATCCTGAGGAAAAAGAACAAAGCAGGAGGACTAACCCTCCAGACTTCAGACAATACTAAAAAAGCTACAGTAATCAAAACAGATTTGTGTTTTGGCACAAAAACAGACATATGGATCAATGGAACAGAACAGAGAGTCCAGAAGTAAACCCACACACCTCTGGTCAATTAATCTGCAGCAAAGGAGGCAAGAATATACAATGGGGAAAGGACAGTCTCTTCAACAAGTGGTGTTGGGAAAGTTGGACAGCTGCATGCAAATCAATGAAGTTAGACAACTCCCTCACACCACACACAAAAATCAACTCAAAATGGTTTAAAGACTTAAATATAAGACATGAAACCATAAAACTCCTACAGGAGAACATAGGTATAACATTCTCTGACATAAATCAAACCAATGTTTTCTTAGGTCAGTCTCCCAAGGTAATAGAAATAAAAGCAAAAATAAACAAATGGGACCTAATCAAACATATAAGCTTTTGCACAGCAAAGGAAACCATAAACAAAATGAAAAGACAACGTACAGACTGGGAAAAAAATATTTGCAAATGATGCAACCGACAAGGGCTAATTTCCAAAATATACAAACAGCTCATACAATTCAATAACAAAAAAAACCAACAAGCCAATTGAAAAAATGGGCAGAAGACCTAAATAGACATTTCTCCAAAGAAAACATACAGACGGCCAATAGGCACATGAAAAGATGCTCAGCATCTCTAATTATTAGAGAAATGCAAATCAAAGCTACAATGCGGTACCACCTCACACTGGTCAGAATGGCCATCATTAAAAATTCTACAGGGACTTCTCTGGTGGCGCAATGGTTAAGAATCTGCCTGCCAATGCAGGGGACACAGGTTCAAGCCCTGGTCTGGGAAGATCCCACATGCCGCGGAGTAACTAAGCCCATGTGCCACAACTACTGAAGCCTGTGTGCCTAGAGCCTGTGCTCCACAACAAGAGAAGCCACCTCAATGAGAAGCCCACACACTGCAACGAAGAGTAGCCCCCGCTCGCCGCAACTAGAGAAAGCCCGTGTGCAGCAACAAAGACCCAACACAGCCAAAAATAAATAAATAAGAAAAGAGTCTACAACTAGTAAATGTTGGTGTGGAGAAAAGGGAACCCTCCTACACTGTTGGTGGGAATGTAAATTGGTGCAGCCACTATGGAAAACAGTATGGAGGTTCCCCAAAAAACTAAAAACAGAGCTACCATATGATCCAGCAATCCCACTCCCAGGCATATATCCAGACAAGACTATAATTTGAAAAGATACCTTCTCCCCTATGTTCACTGCAGCACTATTTACAATAGCCAGGACATGGAAGCAACCTAAATGTCCATCAGCAGATGAATGGATAAAGATGTGGTACATATATATAATGGAATATTACTCAGCCATAAAAAGAAATGAAATTGGGTCACTTGTAGAGATGTGGATGGACCTAGAGAGTGTCATACAGAGTGAAGTAAATCAGAAAGAGAAAAACAAATATCATATATTAACACATATATGTGAAATCTAGAAAAATGATATAGATGACCTTATTTGCCAAGCAGAAATAGAGACATAGATGTAGAGAACAAATGTATGGATACCACGGGGGAAAGAGGTGGGGTGGGAGGAATTGGGAGATTAGGATTGACACATATACACTACTGGTACTATGTATAAAATAGACAACTGATGGGAACATACTGTATAGCACAGGAGACTCTACTAATGCACTGTGGTGTCCTAAATGGGAGGGAAATCCAAAAGGGAGGAGATATATGTATATGTATGGCTGATTCATTTTGATGTGCAGTAGAAGCTAATACAACATTGTAAAGCAAATATACTCCAATAAAAAGTAATTTAAAAATAAAATAAAATAAAAAATTAAAAGTCTACAACTAGTAAATGTTGGCATGGAGTAAAGGGAACACTCTTACACTGTTGGTGGGAATGTTAATTGGTGCAACCACTATGGAAAACAGTATGGAAGTTCCTCAAAAAACTAAAAATAGAACTACCATATGATCCAGCAATCCCACTCCTGGGCATATATCCAGACAAAACTATAAATCTAAAAGATACATGCACCCCTATGTTCATAGCAGCACTATTCACAACAGCCACGAAATGGAAACAACCTAAATGTCCATCAACAGATGAATGGATAAAGAAGATGTGGTGTATATATATGATGGAATATTACTCAGCCATAAAAAAGAATGAAATAATGCCATTTGCAGCAACATAGATGGACCGAGAGGTTATCATACTAAGCTAAGAAAGTCAGAAAACAAAAGACAGATACCATGTGATATCACTTATATGTGGAATCGAAAATATGACACAAATTTGAAACAGAAACAAACCCACAGACATAGAGAACAGACTTGTGGTTGCCAAGGGAGAGGGGGTATGGGGGAGGGATGTATTGGGAGTTTGGGATTAGCAGATGCAAACTACTATATACAGAATGGATAAACAACAAGGTCCTATTGTGTAGCATAGGGAACTATATTCAATATCCTGTGACAAACCATAATGGAAAAGAATATGAGAAAGAATATATATATAAATAAATATATATATATACACACAACTGAATCACTTTGCTGTACAGCAGAAATTGACACAACAATGTAAATCAACTATATTTCAATAAACTTTTTTAAAAAACGATCTTCCACATCTAAATGCAATACGGCATCAATTCAATGGGATACCATGCCCTGTACAAAGAAAGAAAAAACTCTTATAAATGCATATAAAATTATCTCTAAGGTTTACTGTTTAGGAAAAATCACAGTGTATAATAAAATAAAATAAGAACAACAGTTTTAAAAGTAGTGTGTCAGGAGGGACATACAGGTATTGACTCGTTCATGGTAAAAACCATGTGGCTTGACTCAAGTGATCTGGAAGGATATGCAAGAAAATGGTAACACTAGTTGACTCCTGGGATGCTGGAGCTGGATAACTATGGAACGGTTATGGAATGGATACTTTTCACTGAATATTTGCTTATGCCTTTGTAAAAATGTGAATCATGTTAGTGAATTATTCATTCAAAAATAATTGAAACTAAAACTGAATAAATATTTAAGACATGAAGTAGTCTTGTGAATCTTAGTATGGTATATTTTATTGTATCATCATAATAATCCTAGGAAAGTATAGACGACATTCGAAATCACGTATTTCATAGACCTTCTCATATAGTTGTCACAACCGACTATAGCAGCTGAGTAGAATGCGAAACTGCAGGAGCATCCTTCAGAAATTGCATCTAGCTTTAAAGTTTTTAAATCCAACATTAACTCTCAATCATTGCACATAATATTTTTCATTCTATAAGCATTGGAGAAAGGTAGAATTGATATTAAAGAAATTAAAGAAAAAAAAACAGAAAATTTACCCTTTGCAAAAGCAATCATTTTCATTCTAGTTGGAAACTAGACAATAAGCTATATTAATGTACATTTTATTGGACAGCCGCTCTAAGATTATGTGGTTCTCTCAAGCACACACCATCTCTTACTTATCCTTGTAGCACCCAGTAACTAGAAGTGATTTTTAAGTTATGGTCTATGGGCCCTGCAGTGTTTCAGATATTCTGCAAATATTTGATTTTATTTACTTCTTTTTAAATACATATATAGCTTAAACTATGTATGTATACACATATATATATACATATATATCTATGTGTGTTATATACATAATATATACAATATATATTATATATATAAACACATTTTATTTAATGTTTTATATCCAAATTGGAGACTTTGGAGACAATGAAAATATTAACTTCTGGGGACTTGTCTGGTGGTCCAGTGGTTAAGACTCCATGCTTCCCCTGCTCGGGGCATGGGTTCGATCCCTGGTCCGGGAACTAAGATGCCACATGCTGCATGGTGCAGCCAAAAAAAAAAAGAAAAAGAAAGAAAATATTAACTTCTATGGCTAGGCCAGCTTATTTTTATATAAATCTAGGAAAAAATCTTCTCTATGCATATATTAGAACTTTTTGAAAGTGTCAATGCTTAGGAAGGTCAAAACTTTACAATTGGTGTTTTTCTAAAATTCAGAACTGGACGTATCCATGGTATGTAAAATTCTACAGAAGATTCATTCTGTTCTGCTGCTCTCCAAGCTGGATGGGCAATTTCAAACTGATTCTATCTAGTCCCTCTTGGGTCAAGGAAAATATTTAACTTCAAGTCACTTCAACCCTTAAAGTGGCTAAAGTCTTCACCCTTTGGGGAGTGTGTGCATTACAAGTATCCTGGGTCACTGTCAGGCAGAAGATTATCTGATGGGGGGCTAAGCAGAACTTCAAGGTACAGAGGATGTTACTCCAAAGTGGATAAATGATGGAGAACTGACTGTTTTGGTGGCTGGTTTTGACTAGTGACAACAATAGAACAACATGGAACTCATCCAGGTTCCATGAAGCTTCCTGATGCTAGAACATATGAGGGAGACCTGCTTTGGCTGGTTGGTGTGAGGGGGTGGAGCCTGACATTCCTTCTCTTACCTCTTCCCTAGTTATGAATAATTACCTCCTAAAGGTAGGGAAATTTGCTCTTCAGCTATGCATCCATGTCTTTACATACTTTTGCACCTCTCCTCCCCCTCAAAAATAGCATACAGGCAAAAAAGCAAAATATTCTTGAGTTACAAGTTAAATAAGGCTGTGAGCCCTAATTGAGGAATTTCAGGGGAAGGAAGATATAATTAATACTCAGAAATGCATGTGCCATGCTCAGATAAATGTCAGTAAAGTTTTAGGATATCTGCCTACTTTTCTCGAATCATAATAATCACATGTGTGAAGACCAGTGAACTTCCAACAGGAAGCACCATGAGAGTATCATAGTTTTATCACTTACCGTAAATGTGGGATGTTTCTTGTCTGTTATATTCATGATAAATAAGGTAAGTAATTGTTAGATATTGTTGGTGATATAGTTATAAAATGAAGTTATTCTCTTATTCCTATTAACCACAGTTATTTTCAGGTTGCAAATCATGCTGTTTCTCTTTTTGCTTTATTTTTAACTCTTACCATTTGCAACTATTTTTCTTTTTTCCCCAGCTTTACTGCAGTACAACTGACAAATAAAATTGCAATATATTTAAAGTGTACAATGTGATGATGTGATGTATGTATACATTGTGGAAGGATTCCCACAAAAAGTTAATTAACACAACAGTTCACATAGTTACCTTTTTTTCTGATAAGAATGCTTAAGATCTACTCTCTGCAAATTTCAATTATATAATAGAGTGTTATCAGCTGTTACCAGTATTATACCCACTGTGCTGTACATTAGATTCTCAGAACTTATTCATCTTATAATTGAAAGTTTGTATCCTTTGAACAACCTTTCCCCATTTCCCCACCACAACCCAACACTGACAACCACCATTCTATTCTCTCTATGAATTTGACTTTTTGTTTTTTTATTTTGGTTTTCACCTATAAGTGATACCAGGAAGTATATCTTTCTCGGTGGGGCTTATTTCACTTAGCCTAAGGCTCACCAGGTTTATACCTGTCATTGCAAATGGCAGGATTTCCTTTTTTATTAAGGCTGAATAGTATTCAATTATATATATATATATATATATATATATATATATATATATATATATATACACACACACACACACACACACACACCACATCTTTATCCATTTATCTTTCAGTAGGCACTTAGGTTGTTTCCATGTTTTGGCTATTGTAAACAATGCTGCAATGAACACAGAAGTACAGACATCTCTTCAATATAGTGATTTCCTTTCCTTTGGATATACAGCCAGAAGTGGGATTGCCGGGTCATATGGTAGTTCTATTTTTAATTTCTTGTAGAACCTCCATATTGTTTTCCATACTGACTGTACTAGTTTACATTCTCACCAGTAGTGTACAAGGGTTCCTTTTTGCCACATCCTCACCAGCATTAATCTCTTGTTCTTTTGATAACAGATATCCTAACAGGTATTAGTTGATATCCAACTGTTGTTTTGATTTGCATTTCCCTGATGATTAGTGATGTTGAGCACTTTTCATGTACTCGGTGGTTATTTGTATGTATTATTGAAAAAATGTATATTCAGGTCATTTGCTCATTTTTTAATTGGGTTGTTTGGTTTTTTGCTATG
Organism: Monodon monoceros; assembly: GCF_005190385.1. Taxonomy (NCBI): domain Eukaryota; kingdom Metazoa; phylum Chordata; class Mammalia; order Artiodactyla; family Monodontidae; genus Monodon; species Monodon monoceros. The sequence goes on from NW_021703777.1 coordinate 48,030,011, forward strand.
TAGTTGTATGAATTCCTTGGATATTTCGGGTGTTAACCTCTTATCAGATATGTGCTTTGAAAATATTTTCTCCCATTCAATAGGTCACCTTTTCATTTTGCTGATGGTTTCCTTTGCTGTACAGGAGTGTTTAAGTTTGATGTAGTCCAACTTGTTTATTTTTGCTTTTAGTGTCAACTCCAAAAAATTATTGCCGAGACCAATGTCAAGAAGCTTATTCCATATGTTTTCTTCTAAGAGTTTTATGGTTTCTGGTGTTACATTCAAGTCTTTAATCCATTTTGAGTTGATTTTTGTGTGTGGTGTAAGATAGGGGTCTAATTTAATTCTTTTGCATGTGGCTATCCAGTTTTCCCAACACCATTTGTTGAAAAGATTATCCTTTCCCCATGGTTGTATACTTGGTGCCTTTGTGGTAAATTAATTGATTATATACATGTGGCTTTATTTCTGGGCTCTCTATTCTGTTCCATTGATCTATGTGCCTGTTTTTAATGCCAATACCATACTGTTTTGATTACTATAGCTTTGTAATATAGTTTGAAAACAGGAACTGTTTGTCTTGCTCAAGATTGCTTTAAATATTCAGGATCTTTTGTGGTTCCATACCAATTTTAGGAATTTTTTTTCTATTTCCATGAAAAATGTCATTGGAATTTTGATAGAGATTGCATTGAATCTGTATGTAGATCATTTTAGGTCATATGGCAATTTCAACAATATTAATTCTTCCCATCCATGAACATGCCTCTACAGAGAATGCTTGTTCTTCCACTTAACAACTGCTTCTTTGTTTGCTATGGTTCTGTGGGACTCACAAATGCAAACCCTATTGGCTCTCAGGGCTAGGTGATTTGGGGGCATATCTCTTGGGTGGCAACCTTAAAAGTTGAGGCACTAGATGTGTGACCTAGACCCTCAGCTCCTCAGGGAGAGGCTGAGAATTAGGGGTCCGCTCCTGATTGTTGTGCCAGGTGGGGTTTATGGTGAAAATGTGTCTTAGCCTTTCCTACTCCTGTGTAGGAGTAACTATTTGTAACTATTTTTCTTGAAACCTTGCGACAAAAGCCCTTCTAGACATAAATCAAGGAGGAAGCTAAAAAAGACAGCAACTGGGTTTCCCTGGTGGCGCAGGGGTTGAGAATCTGCCTGCTAATGCAGGGGACACGGGTTCGAGCCCTGGTCTGGGAGGATCCCACATGGCGCAGAGCAACTAGGCCCGTGAGCCACAACTACTGAGCCTGCGCGTCTGGAACCTGTGCTCCGCAACAAGAGAGGCCGCCATAGTGAGAGGCCTGCACACCGCAATGAAGAGTGGTCCCCGCTTGCCACAACTAGAGAAAGCCCTCGCACAGAAACAAAGATGCAACACAGCAAAAATAAAATAAATTAATTAATAAACTCCTACGCCCAACATAAAAAAATTAAAAAAAAAGACTGCAACTGACATTCATGAGCTCCACTACCCAGGCTTATGTTTGATCAAAACAGCCTTATTGCTCTCATCAATTGACTTTATATTATTAAATATTTTAATGTGAATCTGCAAAACAAATTTATACTAGGAGAAAACTGCTTTTGTCTGTGTGTAAATTGGGGTTTCAATATACAAAGTACATTATATTCACATATTGTTGTCAAAAAATTTGAAAAACACTGGCCTAGGTCAATAACCATGACAAAAAACAGGTTCAAAATAAATTTAAAATTCCCTTCTTATCTAAGTAAGACCAGTTTAGCCTCAACAAAATTCACAGTCATGTAGTATGGTTAAAAAACAAAATTTGAGAATTTATAGGTTGAAGAGTAGTCTTGCAAATGTTGTTACTTCTACCTTTAAGTAAGAAGATAATATAAGAATTACAAGAGTCCTTGTGAAATAATTTGATTTCAAGAACTTGATTTTAATAACCATGGATGTACAGAAAGAACTTATCTTGTTCATGTACGGGTTACCTGTGATAATCAAGTCATAAATAATAGTCTTAGTTATATTCAGTAGCCCTTAATGTTCCTGCAAATTTGGTAGAACATATTTTACCAGTTTTAAATATATGGCACTTACCTATAAATGAGAAAATGTTGACATATGGTATTAATAAACTGGGCTCTATAAATTCTAATAAAGGAAATAACTTTCTCAGGTTATTTCACAACTGTCATTCATTCATTCAATGAATATTATTGCAGCATATTAATTTAAAAAACACTCCTACTGTCATGAAATTTACAGTCTAGCACAGGTAGACAGACAATATTAATGTAATAAATAAGTAAATTACATAATATTTTAGAGGGTGCATAGTACTATGGAAAAATTAAAATTAGAGCAGGTAAAGGGAGATTGGGAGTGCAGGCAACATAAGATTGCTTGCAATTTTAAACAAGACAGTCAGAGTAGACTTCACTGAGAATGTGTTATCTGAGCAAACACTTGAAAGAGATAAGGTAGGTGTCACATACGTATGTGGGGAATGAGTGTTCAAGACGAAGGGAACAACTAGTGCAAAGGCTCTTGAGACAGGAGCACCCCTGATGTGTGGGAGGAATATTAAGACAGTCAGTGTGTCTGAAACAGGGTGACCAAAGAGACAGAGACTAGAAGGAGAGGAAGTCAGACAGGTAATGACAGCAGATAATATAGCATCCCACTGGCCATTGAAAGGATTTCAAGTTTCACCCTGAGTGAAATGGAAAGGCAATGTAGGGTTTTGAGCAGAAAATATAGCAAACTTAATATTATTCCTTCACAATAAATATTATATAATAGTATATGTAATAGCAAATTATGAGGTTCTATATGAATAAAATGCCTTATAAAATTCTTCCTCTAAAATCTTAAATTCTGGGGAGCTTTTATTCTAGACACTATTATAAAACCTATTGAGTAGTCACTGTGTTCTAGGTGATGTTCATTAATTAATTCAACAAATATTTATTACGTGCCTACTGTGTGTCAGGTGCTACTCAGGCCCAAAGATAGGCATCATAGACATAAACACAAAAGCGTATAAGCGCATAGGGGTGGGGAGGGGGAAGGATGCTCCAGAAAAGCATCATGGTTTAAATTCTAGTTTCACCATTTACTAGCTGTGTGACCTTCGCTAAGTTCCTTAACCATTTTCAGATCCAGTTTTCTCATATGTAAAAGAGAGTAATAAAAATATTTCTTACACTATAGGGTTTTGTCAACATTATTCTGGTTGTTATACGGAAAGCAGCTATTAGGGAGAGTTGTTAGGAGATATTGCAGTTGTTTAAGGGAGAGTCCAGGGTAGTGGTAGAAATGGTGAGAAATCATCAAATTCAGGACATATTTTGGAATTAAAACCAACATGACTTGATTGATGGATTTGATGTGGCATGTAAGGGAAAGCAATGAATCAAGGATAATTGCTATGTTTTGACCAAAGCTACTGAGTAAATGATGGGTCCATTTCATTGGGTTGTTGAGACTGGAGATTTGGGAGAAGGAACTGAGTTCTATTTTGGATATGTTATATCTCAGTTACCTGTTAGGCATCCAAGAAGATTTCAAGTAGGCATTTGGATATACAAATTTAAACTCAAAGGAGAAGCCAAGGCTGAAGATTTAAATATGGGATATGCCAGATGGTAATTATACCATGAGATAAAATTAATTGCTTAGATAGAGAAAAAGAAGAAGACCAAGGACTGAGCTCTGCGTTACACCAATAATCCAAGCTCAGATTTAAGGGGGGAGTCAGCAGAGGAAAGAGAAGTGGTCGGTGAAGTAGGAGGAAAACTAGAAGAGTGTGATGTCCCATAAAAAACATTAAGGATAAAGAAATGAACAGTTATCTCAAATCCCCCTGAAATTTTGAGGAAAATGAGGCCCGAGATTTGACCATTAGTTTTGAAAAGATGGGGTCATTGTTGATTAGTAGTACTTCCAGTGGAGTCATGTGGCTATCAGCCTGACTGAAGAGAGAACTGGAGCGGGAGTTAAGAAGTAAATGTGGAATAATAAGTAAAGACAACTCTTTTTTCCTGAATTTTGCTATAAAGGGGAGCCAAGAAATGACGCTGTAGCTAGAAGTCTTGGGCCAAGTGAGGCTTTTTAAAGATAGTGGTGATATTTATATTCTGATGTGAATGATCCAAAAGAAAGGCAAAAACGAATGGTGCAGGAGAAAGGATCTAAATGAAGGAGAAAATCCTTGAATAGGCCAGATGTTATGGGATCCAGCACACAAGTTGAAGAATAGTCTTTAGACAGGAGCTAGGATAGTTCAGCCACTGAATAAGAGAATGCAAAGTTTAAGAATAGGTGAAGACAAGATGGTAATTTTGGGGTTGGAAAGATGAGGTAGTTGTCTTCTGATTGCTTCTATATCCTGAGTGAAGTAAGAATCACGGCCACAGCTTAGAATGATGGGGAAGAGGGAAGTATTTGTTCTGATTTCCTGATATTTTTTTCTTCTTGGAATCTTTGGCCACTTCATATGCATGTGGCCTGAGCAATCATACAGGACCCTGCATCCAGAAGGAATCCACACTTGGTTTAATGCTCTGCTGCTGCAGTCTTGAAATTCTTAATACTTTTTTAACAAGGAGCCCCATATGTATTTTGATTTTTCACTGAGCTGCAGAAATTAAATAGCTATCCTTGCTGGGAGCTTTTGAATCTTTGTCACCAGGGTTCTAGAAGTTCATGAAGTATCATGGTATGAGTTTTTTTCAGCCACTGAACTGGATCATAATTTGGCCTTTTCAAAACAGTAATTACAGTTGACTCTTCAAGAACACAGGGGTCAGTGATGCTGACCTTTGGCAAAAATCTGTGTATAACTTTACAGTCGTTTCTTTTTATGCGTGGTTCCTCATCTGCACATGGACATCAACCAACCATGGATCGTGTAGTATTGTACCATCACTACTGAAAAAAAACATATGTAAGTGGACCTGCACAGTTCTAACCTGTATTCTTCGAGGGTCAGTTATAATGTCCTTCAGGTCTAAGGAACTTCCTTGCATTGCTTCAGTGACAATTTCCTCTTTTCCTTTTTCCCTTTATGCAAATCTTATGGTTTGAATATTGAACCCCTTGTACAAATGCTCTAGTTTTCTCATCATTTCCCTCCCATGTTGTATGTCCTTGTAGTTTTGTTCTACTTTATGGGCTACTTCCTCAACTTTGTTTTCCAATCCAAATTCTGGTTTTCTTTTTCCTTCTATCATATTATAAATTTATTTCTAGTTTTTCAGTTCATGTTTTGATAGTCTCTTGTTTCACAGTCTCTGTGTTATCTTTTCTAACCATAGACTTTTGCTTTGTTTTGTTTTCTTCTGCTACTAGTATTTTCTGTATCCTCTGATTGTGTTTGTTTGTTTTCTCATCTCCCATGTAAGAGACTCCTCTCAAATGTCTAGTGAATTTTGGTTTTCCATATATATTTTAATATTAGACAATAAATATTATTTGGAGATTTTGTAGTCTTTGTGGAAAGTATTGACTCTGCGCTTTGCTTCAGGGTGATCGTATAATCCAGACATTTTGTTGTCCTTTACTCTTGGGTCTGTTTGCTTCTTCAGAGAGAAATTTTCCTAATTTCCTGCTTAGATATAGAAGTTTGGCAGCCAGTCTTCTGGCCATCAGTGGAGAAAAGGGAGTTGGGATCTCACTACTTAAAATGCTGACTTTCATTTATGTTCCCTATTTTCAATATGGCATCTCATCCTTGCTTCTATCTGAGTTCAGAGATTTTCTGGTTCAGCAACTTTATTGACTAAATTTTCAGTAATTTAGTATAAGGGAAGGTTTGTCACCTGGATGCATGTTTTGATAGAGATAAATGTGTGTGCTCAATATTCTACATGTAACCAGAATCTCCAAAATAATCTTTTTGAAACTTAAATCATATTATATTGTTAGCCAGCTTACACCACCCAAAGGCTTCTTGTGACACTGTGACTTATCATACTCCACAAGGATCAGCCCCAGACTAATCCTCCCAAGGCATCTCCTACCACTCTCCCCTCACATGCTCCACTCCAGCCATACAGTCTCCTTGCTAGTCTTCAAAATGGCCAAGCATGTTCCCACCTCCAGCTCATTCCCACCTCCCACCTCCTTTAGATTTGCTCATTTCTCTTCTTTCAGATATTCACAAGGCTTGCTCCATCACAGGACATTTCTATTATTCAAGTCTCCTTCTGAGAAATAGACCCTCCTGGACCACTGTCTCAGTTTGGTTTCTCCCAAAACAGATTCTGAGACCAAGACCGGATGCACAGAGTTTATTTGGAAGGTGATCCCTGAAGGCAGAGTGAGGAAATCAGAAAGTAGACAGGGAAGAGAGAAAAACCAGTGAAGGACGTGTTGATGGGTAGGTTACTACTGTGGGCACTTAGGGCTCAGTCCCACTGGAGCCCCCTTGAGGGCCTGAGTGGAGCACACTTCAGAATTGTCACCAGCTCTAACCCTCATTAAATGATGATTGTCTCAGGGGACGTTAACCTCTAGTCTGTCCCCATGTACTCCCACAGCATGTACTTGAGGGTGCAGCACATATTAGGTTCCCAATAAACACTGACTGAATGAATAAATGGGATGTGTATAATTTTATGGAGAACCTGGATAGAATAAGAATAGAAAAGAGATCTAAAAAGATTTTTAAAGCATATTAATAATTTTTAAAACAAGATACAAACTAGTGTTAGAGTGTGCTTCTGTTTGTTTTTCTTTAGAAAAGATAATACGTATACTATTATTTAGGGCACTAAACTTCTATAACAGAAAGACCTCAAAATACAGCGGCTCAACTAAACTACAAACTTAATTCCTCTAAAGTAACATCCAGATATAAGCAGTCTGGGACTGATAAGGTAGCCATACTTGACATGATACCACCCACCTCTGGACTCAAAGCAATTGCTCTACTCTCCATCCTCCAACTAGTGGAAAACGGGGAAAGAGCTGGGGGGAAATAGGCTCATCCCTTTGAAAGATGTACCTAGAAAAGGCACACTTTATCTTTTACTAACATCCCGCTGACATATAGTCACATGGACAAACCTAGTCCCAAGGAAGGATGGAAATGCAGTCATTAGCTAGGTGTTCCCAGCTAAACTTGAGAGTCTATTATTACAGGAAGAAAGGAGAATGGGTACTGATGTACAATTGGCAGTTTCTCACAAAGAAAAATATATTTACATGTGAACAGAATGTTTCTGGAAGAATAATAATTTCTGGGATGGTGAAATGGAATCCCAGAAGCTAGGTTAGAGACAAGCTTACTTGTTTGGTAAACAATTTTACGTGATTTGGAATAATTACCATATATGTATATTTCTGTAGCAGCATGAAAACTTTATTCTCACTATACTCAGATGTGTGATAAAAATATAGCTTTTTTGTTTTCTGTAGGTATCATGAGTTCTTTGCCCAATGAGTGGTAGGAAAAGGGATACATTTTTAATTTTTGAATTACAGTATCTGTATTAGTTAGACCAGGCTGCCATAACAAAATACCATAGACGAGGAGGCTTAAAGAACATAAATCTGTTTCCTCACAGTTCTGGAGGCTGCAAGTCCTAGATCAGAGTTCCAACATGATCAGGGGCTTGTGAGAGCTCTTTGTGGCTTGCCGGTGGTCATCTCCCTGTGTTCTCACATGGCAGAGAGAGGGAGGCACTAAGTGTACTAATGTCATTATGAGGATCCCTCCTTCATAAGCTCATCTAAACCAAATTACCTCCCGGATGTCCCATCTGCAAATATAAGCACATTGACGGTTAGGGCTTCAACAAATGAATTTTAGTGGGGGTGACAATTCAGTCCATAGCAGTGTTTTTATTTCTCCTACTTTAAATAATCCGCTTCAGAACTCAGTCTGTTTTGTTTTGTTTAAATGGCTAGTCTTTCAAGTTGCCCTCACCCCAGCATTTTCCCTAAATGGCATCAAGCTGTATGAATGAAGAGGTTCATGTGCCCTTGTGGCATTGAGGAAAGTGGGAGGTCTGCACATGTACTGTAGACGTGCACTGCCCCTGAGGTGTGGTTGGTAAGAACACATCTCTGGACCCCTTGCTGTCTGTTCCTGAGTCTACAGCTATGGAGAGGGAGGATGAGGATTGTGCAGCATACCACATTTTGGCCCATCCACACTGTTCCACCCATTTACTCTGTTAGGGCTGCCCCATGTGGAGCAGGGCCTCCCTGCAGACCAGTGGACACCCAGCTGACCAGAGGAATGGAGCAAAAACCCCTCTGCTCTCAACACCCACTCACCAAAACAAATGTCCCTATGCCCTCAAATGATCTAACACATCTCCCCTCCAGGATTTCAGCCTGGAGAGGGGAGGTCAGGACGAATGTATCTCGTGGCTCTCTTGATATCTACTTCTCACAATCTCCTGGGGACTGAAAGGCAGATTCAGGCTTTCCTCTTTCTTCAAATCCCTCTTCCACTCTAGAATAGTAAGCCTCATGGTATAGCCATCATCATTAGAGGCAGTATCATTTCAAAGCTGGGAAGAACCTCTATGATCAGAGTCCGTCAGATCTGGTTCTTGATATTCATGGGGACTAAGAACTCTTTTTTCTTTCTCAGCCAAACCTAGATTTCAAACCATTCTAAGAATTCTTCCTGGCAGAAAAAAGTTGTACCACTCTATTTTGTTTTTACATGTTATTTAAAATGTGCAAAATTACATAACAGTAAAGAAAATAATAAAATGTATGCATCACCCAGGTTCAGAAATTATCAATATTTTTGGTGTTGTTTAATCTGTAACTCACCTTTTTCTAATGAATTATTTTAAAACAAATTTTACATATCATATCATATCATTATTTTCTTTCCCTGTACATTCTTTCCATAAGTCCAAATTCCACCAACCCCCTAAAAACAGTAGTTAGGTGTTTTAGGCTAACTAGGAAAAAATGTTTGCACATGGAAATACACAAGAAAAAACTTTCCTGGCAAATTCGAGAATTGCCAAATTAAAAGACACACAGTTTATATTGTTAAGTGCTTTACATTAAAAATATGTTTCATTTCATTTTTAATAGTAAGCCCTATTTTATAATTATCTTCTCACTTTGGTTTAATAACTTTCACTTAAAAGGCTTTCATGTTTAAAACTTAATTCTTTCAGTGACCAATTTATAACTGACTCACAGTTAAAGCATTTGAAAATTTAACTTTTCCTTTTGGATTTTCTCACTTGAAAGTATAACGCATGTTATGACATTAAGTAAAGTCAGAATGGAAATTATATGTGTACTGTGAGTATAATTATTTTCTTTTAAGTAGATATATGGGGGGAGAGAGTGTAAACTAGAAAGCAAAGGAGTGATGTGATTACATTTCTAGAACTGAACCAGAATTTTTCTCCCATTGAAGTATCCTGATATTCTATAATGTAGTTATAGCCCTTCTATAGAAAAATTATATATTCTAAGGATTTTCTTTATATAAATTCCTAATCTCTTGTTTTTCATTTTATCTGTTGTCTCATCAATTTACAAATTATTTCCAATGTTTACCCAGTTACACTGTGTATACCAAGAGCTCCAGATGGCTTCTTACAACAAAGTTAAAGCAATCTTGTTTCTATTAAACACACTCCATGAAAATTTTCAAAAGATAAATGATGCAAATGCATTTTGACAGGGCGACCAAACACTAGAATACTTAATTAAATCTCTCATTTGCTCTTTGGGGTATGTGGGAAGGCTCTGCAAGATTATTTAAACGGTGACAAAATTCTGTTGAATATACAAAGGGGATTGAACAGGGAGTTAGGGAGCCTGAGTTCTAATCTCTGGTCTGCTTTAAACTGCTCTGCAATTTGATGGTTTTCTAACCTATCTGATCCTCAGTCATCATCTGTAAAACCTGAAGATTACCAGCCTCTCTCACATCACAGTGCTGGTAGGCAGACAAAGTTAGAGTACATTAATGTTACTTTAACTTAATTGGTTGTGAATCACAATCCAAAGGCAGCTGAAATTATAATTGTGGCAAGTGCCTGACTAGCAGCAGTATTAAACAGGCCTAATTTAATTCTACAAGCTTAATGCAAATCAGAGTTTGAGAGGAAAAAAAAGTTTAGCAAGAAAGCAATAAAAAGAAGAAAATAAGTTGGAAAATACCACAGAGTACTCAAAAGAAAGGCGTGGAATTTTCAGAAACATTATCTTTAATTAACCAAAAAGTTCTACATTAATTACTATTAGTAAATTATGTTTCCCCAGATGTCTGGTCCTTTACTAAATGGTTGCCCCTAATGGTGGTTTCAATTGGTGTGCTCTGCTATCTTCTTCCAGCAATACATGCACACGTAGCCTTTTGGTTCATGGATAACAGTCCTGTTTGCAAACCCCTTTGGCCTATTTCAGGTGCTCAGATCAAGTTTGTGGAACAGAATTGAATTAATTACACAGGTCTTTGACTGCTACTTAGCACATAGGCTTGTGCAAAGAAAGCTACCCAGTTTCAATAGGGGCCAGGAGTCCAACAGAATTACTGCTGCTTCTTGCAGAGTTATTTAAGTGCCTAATGCATTTTAAATGATCCATAAGTTATAAGGCAAGAAATTTACAAGTAATGTATTCATATAAAAGAAAAAATAACACTGTAAAAATTTTTTTCTTTGACTTCTAGGAATCAAAAATCTCTCGAGGTGAGTATAACTCATGCACTTATGATATAAAAATATCTTATTTCCCTAATTCTTAGATACCTTAGAAAGAACTTAAAGGTAAAGATATTACACATCTAAAAAGAGTATTTTTGCATTGCCTTTGTACACCATTAAGCAACTTGAATTATTTTGTCAGCCAGCTAATATTTTAACCACCCGTGGCTTTCCTGGTGTTTATCCAAATATTTGTTTTTTCACGTAATGTTCACTCCATGGCCATGGTAGCTTTTAAACATTAAGTTCTTCTACCTTTGGACTTCAGGGCATTAATAGATGATAGGCATTTCTGCTGTGTTTTCTATGAGGGGAAAATTATTCCACAGTGGTTGGTATGTAAAATTATAATAAAAAACTAGCATTTACTGAGCCCTTATCATGTGCCAAGAACTGACTTTTACAAGTATTATTTCACTTAACCCTCACAGCAAAGAAAGGAAATTGAGGCTCAGAGGAGTTAGGTAAATTACCCAAGGCCATAGACCCAGTTAGTAAGTTAGCCAGAATTCAAATGCAGATCTGACTTAAGCACCTTGCTGTTAGTTCAAGAGCAGTTCACTAAATCTTGCAGCAAATGCAGTTTTAAGAATATAATATATACTAAGAAAGACTTGAATAGTATAGCCTTTCTAATTCTTCTATATATAATCATTATTTTACCTGTCCCTAGAGCTATAACAAAAGAAGGAAGAGGAAGAGGCGGAGGAGAGAAAAGCGGGGAGGGCTGGAGGGGGGGAATAATTTTTTATTTTTCTCCACTGGAAAATAAAAGTTAAATTCCAAAAATGGATGATTTGGATCATATTAGTTGGTTCTTAAACGATTAGCTCTCAACTCCAAATCCATTCTTCTTTTCTGTATTTTGTAAAGCTGGGACTGAGACTCTGAAAATTGCATTTCTCTCTTGTCAGCTAATTCCTGCCAAAGGGAGCATTAGAAGGAAATTAGAAAGCAGAAGGAGGTCTAATATATGTAATGTGGATAAGAGCAGAAGTTGCTGGAATATGAAAGATGCAACAGATAAATTCATTAAACACAAAACATGGTTCTTTAACAATATTAACAAAATGTCCAAATCTCTGACATAATTGATCAAGAAAAAAGAGAGAGAAAGTGAATGTCAAATCTTTATGTAGCATACCTTAAACTAACATAATATTGTACGTCAACTATATTTCAATTAAAGAGAGAGACAGAGAAAGCAAAAAAAATATGAATTTAAAAAAGAACACATAACCAAAGTTAAAACAGAGATTAAAATAATAATAATGGAGATTTCTGACTCTGGGCATGACAGGCCAGGTGATTTAGCTCTTAATCAACAAAAACTCTAATGTCAGTGGAAAATGGACAAAGAGAAAATATGAGATCATCAGAACATATGATAGAAAACTTCAAACATACACAGAATAGAAGAATAGTATGGGACCTAGACTTCTGAGCAGTGGGTAGCGCTACAGCTTCTCATATTTCTGAAGCAGCACAATAATGTTACTTCTGGGAATATATAAAGAAAGTGGGAACTGGAACGAATTGCTGTTGTCAGGATAAAAGGCCACTGCCATAGCAAAGCTGCCATGAACAGCCAGCTAACAAGAAGGAGCAAGCAAAATTATAAAATATCAAAAATATATCATTCACAGTGATAGTGAAAGCATGTGACATTTGTGTACAATAGTGTACAAACTTTCTGAATACAATATGGCAATATGAATCAAGAAACATAAAAATATTCACACCGGGGGCTTCCCTGGTGGCGCAGTGGTTGAGAGTCCGCCTGCCGATGCAGGGGACACGGGTTCATGCCCCGGTCCGGGAAGATCCCACATGCCGCGGAGCGGCTGGGCCCGTGAGCCATGGCCGCTGAGCCTGCGCATCCGGAGCCTGTGCTCCGCAACGGGAGAGGCCGCAACAGTGAGAGGCCCGCGTACCGCAAAAAAAAAAAAAAAAAAAAAAAAAATTCACACCATTTGACGTGGTAATCCATACTTTGCAGTTTATCTAAAGACAGGATTCAGAGATGTGCCCCAAATTTTATGTTCATGGTGGTTCAAAACAGTATTAAAACTTAACTACATGAACATACATGTCCTATGCAGATAGGGTCCTCCTTTTCACCAGAGTTACAAGAATACTTGCATAAGTAAATTACACTTACATAGAATGTCTTTAGCCCAGCTTTTAATTAAGAAATCCAAAAACACTAAAATTCCCTGCTCCCTCCCAAAATCAGTCAAATAAAATGGTATCACAATGGTCATTCCAAATGCAAGATGATAAAAATAGTTCCAGAGATTGGTCCAGCAATTTGTATTTCACAAAATATCCATTTTAAGCAGCCTAATAAAGTATAATTAAGAATTAGAAGGTGATAACTGGTCAGAATAGCCATCGTAAAAAAGTCCACAAACAATAAATGCTAGAGAGGATGTGGAGAAAAGGGAACCCTCCTACACTGTTGGTGGGAATGTAAATTGGTACAGCCACTATGGAGAACAGTATGGAGGTTCCTTAAGAAAATAAAAATAGAATTACCATATGATCCAGCAGTCCCACTCCTGGGTATATATCTGGAAAAGGCGAAAACTCTAAATCAAAAATATACATGCACCCCAATGTTCACTGCAGCACTGCTTACAAAAGCCAAGACATGGAAGCAACCTAAATACCCATCAACAAATGAATGGATCAGGAAGATGTGGTATATGTACACAATGGAACATTACTCACCCATAAAAAAGAATGAAATAATGCCATTTGCAACAACATGGATGGACCTAGAGATTATCATTCTAAGTGAAGTAAGTCAGACAGAGAAAGACAAATATCATATGATATCACTTATATGTGGTATCTAAAATATGATACAAATGGACTTATTTACAAAACAGAAACAGACTCACAGTCACAGAGAACAAACTTAGAGTTACCAAAGAGGAAAGGGGGGGTATAAATTAGGAGTTTGGGATACATACATACCACTCTACATACAACAGATGAACAACAAGGTTCTATTGTATGGCACAGGGTACTATATTCAATATCTTGTAATAACCTATAATGAAAAAGAATATATATATATATATATATATACACACACATATATATGTGTGTGTGTAACTGAATCACTTTGCTGTATACCAGAAACTAACACAACATTGTAAATTAACTATACTTCAATTAAAAAACTAAAAATTTAAATGAATAAATAAAAACAATGGGAAATATTCAAGTAGTTGCTCCTAGTAAACAGGATCATGACTTAATATTGTTCTGCTTTATATTTTTCTGTACTTAATAATAATCTATCACATTTTCTTTTTTATTGTACTAAAATGCACATAACATAAAATTTACCATCTTAACCATTAAAAAAAGTAATTAGGAAGGTGAAATTGGAAAAGCAGCAAGAAAACTCAGTTACATAATCAACCATAGATCTTAGACTAAAGATCTAAGAATTAAATAAATACAGGGAAAAAAGAGAAACTAAATAATTAAACTTGACCAAGGAGTCTGCCTAAATCACCTCCTCCAGGAAGCCTTCCCAGACAACTTGTAATTTGAGGTAGTGACCTTGTGAGTTCCCATTGCCCTTGTGCTTTCCCCTAATTCATCATGCTTACAGTGCTCATAAGGTGATGGTTTATTTATTTCTCTTAACCCCCATCCAATGGTGTGACCCTGAGATTGAACACTGTCTTTATTTCTGTGCTACCAATACCTGCCCAAAGAAGAATCTGATAAATGTTGACTGAATGAACTGGGGATAGAAAAAGTAGGGAGAGAGGATATTTTTTCATGAAAAGAGGACTGATTTACAGAAATGATAACAAAGTTTAGGGATAAATTCATATTTCTTTTAATAAAAAATATGAATTGCTAGGTTTCTCGCTTTATGAACAAGTTAAGGCCTGTGCTGAGATTCTTCCACTTGCTTCTCCAGATCCACACTATGCCCTTCTCCACCCTCATCTGTGTCACACGAGACTGATGTGCGTGAACTGCAGCAGCTGAATTGCTTGTCCTCTACATTCCAGGGGATTCTGTCAATAGAAAGCCCTGGTGGCAGATTGGGGTTGGTAAGAGAATGAGGTGAGGATATTAATTTCCCAGGCTCCTTGCCTGCTGGTCACCATGAATGGGCTGTATCTCTCTGTAGAAGGCTTTAGCCCTGGTCAGGCAGTCCTCTCCCTATTGCTGCCCTCTCTCATTCCTGGTATCTGCTCCCTTTTCTTGCTTCTTGAAGCCTAGGAGAAGTACCATCCCCCCATTTTGCTAAACCAGGGATAGTTTGCTTTTCTAAACTCTCCCCACACCTTTGTAAGCAGTCCTATTCTCAATTGCCTACTTTGAGGTGTCTGCTGATTCTTGCCAGGACCATGACTATTCAAAGGCCTTAGTTCACAATTCTCCACAAGATCTCAAAAAAGGGACAAACTTTATGGTGGACATTAAGATCGTCTAATGGAAAGGTGGAGCAGGAATCATCCATGAAGATGAAAGGACAAAGAATGTTCTAGGTAGAATGCCATCATACACAAAATCACAGAGACAGAGTAGGATGCATTTCAGGAACTTCATATATTTCAGTAATGAAGAAAGGGTGAAGACTGGAGACAAAGTGGGATTTTATCATGAGGACCACAGGGATTCATTATTTCTACATAGCAGTGTCATTATCTAATGTTTGTTTTAGGCTTGTGTATGGAGCAGCAGTGAAAAGATGATTGTTATAAAGATTAAATAATAGTAAAGGTAACTAATCAGTGTACTATAAAGCACTGTCCAGACACTAGTTATTTTTCTCAGGTGGTTGCTATACTACGTTCTGCCTTCTGCCAAACTGTACCAGCGTATTGTCTCAATCTCATCTATGGCTCTGTGCCCCATTAGCTGTTCAGTCTGTCAGGCAGTCACCCAATGGCATTCAGACCTACCACAATCTCCTGAAGCTGTGTATCCTTTATCTGACGTGTTGCTCTACAACACTCACTGGGATGAGAGTGCCACCTCGTGTTGCATCGCTGACTGTTCAAAATCCCCAACAGGCTTTCTTTTCACTTGAACTACTTGTGGATGAGGCTACTGAAGCTTCCTCCCAGGAGTAATTTGGAAAAGAAAATTGCTAACAAATAGTTTCCCAAAAATAACAGAAAAAGAGCCCAAGACCTTTTCAATACAGTAATAGTGTTAATGCCTGAGTTTAGTAGATTGGTCCCTACATGCTGGAAAATGCTTAACCTATGTCCTTTGAACTCTTGCTATATTTGTTTTTTAAAGATTTATGGGTTTTTTAAAAAATTATGTTTTAAAATACAGCTGAAATTATAATCTGAGAGCTGACATAGGTTAAGTAGAAACCTACCCTGCTCTCTCTCACAGAGGCCCATACTCAATAATAAGTTCTGAGAAGGGATTCCAAGAGGTTGTTTGAAAGTACATTCCTTGATGTCTGCAAAAGAGGCTACAAGCCTTTGCAGGCAGACCAACTATTTAAACTATTTTAAAAGAATTATTAGAGAAAAAAATTTTCTTAAATTCCTGGAGAATGACCATGCCTAGATTCTTTTTGCCTCCTCCTCCCCACAGTTCTCCACAGGCACTTTTGCTTTACTTTTCTCCTCTTCTGGAGAAATGAGCCCCCATTTTTTTCTCATGTTTGTTGAAAAATGAGCTCCCAACATCTGGGAGCTTATTGCTATTTTCTTAATCAAAGTATAAGTCAATATACTGTCATTGTACACACATGATAAACATGTAATGCAAATTGACATTCTGTCCAAGAAAATAAAGCCTATCTTTACTGAGCATTTTCTATATATTAACTCATTTAGTCCTCACAAAAATCTACTAATGTAAGTATTATTGTTCCCATCTTAAGATTGAAAACTGAAGCTCAGAGAGGATTATACAAGTTTCCACATCGGGAAGTGGTACAATCATTTCAAATCCAGGTCTCTCTGATTCTAAACTCCTATGCCCATAATCATTATGCTTTATTGCCTCTAACCATAAAACTCCATAATTATAAGGATATACTAGTGCTGACTACCTCTTAAGTACAACCCAAGATAAACAAATTGTGTGTAATGTCAAAACTAATATAAATTTGGAAGTAAGATGATCATTCCAAACTTACCACAGGACTTCCCTGGTGACGCAGTGATTAAGAATCCGCCTGCCAATGCAGAGGACACAGGTTTGAGCCCTGGTCCGGGAAGATCCCACATGCCACGGAGTAACTAAGCCCGTGAGCCACAACTCTGAAGCCCGTGCACCTAGAGCCCGTGCTCTGCAACAAGAGAAGCCACTGCAATGAGAAGCCCACGCAGTACAACGAAGAGCGGCCCCCGCTAGCCAAAACTAGAGAAAGCCCGTGCACAGCAAAGAAGACTCAACACAGCCAAAATTAAATTAATTAATTAATTAAAAAAAAAAACTTACCACAAAGTTTCAGGACTATGTGGTACTGGCATAAAGGTAAACACATAAATTAATGTAATAGAACTGAGAGTCCAGAAATGAAGCCACACAGCCATGATCAACAGATTTTAGGCAAGGGTGCCAAGACCACTAATAGGGAAAGAACAATATTATAAACAAATAGTGCTGGGACAAATGAATAGCTGTATACAAAACAATGAGGTTGGACCCTTACCTCACACTGAACACAAAAACTAACTCAAAATATATCAAACACCTAAATGTGAGAGCAAAAACTTTTAAACTTTTAGAAGAAAATAGGCATAATTGTTTTTGTGCTTTTTTAAAAAAAAACATCTTTATTAGAGTATAATTGCTTTACAATGGTGTGTTAGTTTCTGCTTTATAACAAAGTGAATCAGTTATACATATACATATGTCCCCATATCTCTTCCCTCTTGCGTCTCCATCCCTCCCACCCTCCCTATCCCACCGCTCTAGATGGTCACAAAGCACGGAGCTGATCTCTCTGTGCTATGCGGCTGCTTCCCACTAGCTATCTATTTTACGTTTGGTAGTGTATATATGTCCAAAAAAATAGGCAAAATCTTCATGACCTTGGATTAGGCCATGGTTTCTTCAATACGACACTAAAAGCATAAGCGACAAAAGAAAAAATAGATAAATTGGACTTTATCAAATTAAAAACATTTGTGCTCCAATGGACACCCTTAAGAAAGTAAAAAGTCAACCCACAGAATGAGATAAAATTTTGTAAATCGTATATCTGAGTTGTACTAAAATATAAAAGGAACTATTACAACTTAATAGTAAGAAGATAAATAACCCAATTCTAAAAGAAGCAAAGGATCCAAATAGATGGTTCTCCAAAAAAGATATACAAATGGTCAATAAGCATATGAAAAGCTACTCAATATCATTAGCCAATTGAATTCAGTTATTAGTTCTAATAGTTTTTTGGTGGAGACTTTAAGGTTTTCTACGTATAGTATCATGTCATCTTAATTTTTCAAATTCTTGATTGCAGCACTGGCAGTATCTACTTTGATGACCCAGTTCTGCAATATGGATTTGGGTGTAGTTCCTGGAAATTCAGATAAAATCTCTTTTTCAGCACTAGCAATGTATCTCTAAGTAAGCCATTAATATCCTATAGGATAATTCCCTTTTTACATAGTGTGTATTCTGTTGCCTCAAACTGAACCCTGACTAATATACTACCTAATTTACCTTCAAAATCAAACCGGACAAGGACAATACAAGAATGGAAAATTGTATTAGGATGCCATTTATAAGTATAGATGCAAAATCCTAAATAGAAAATTAACAAATCAAATTCAGCACTGAAGAGCTAGAGCTAGAGGTTACCAAGTAGGGTTTATTCCAGGAATTCCAGAATGGTTCAAGCTCAGAAAACCAATTGGTGTGATTTACCACATTAATAGATTAAAAGAATAACATGACTATTTCCATTGAGGAAAAACTGCATTGAAAAAGTCAATATGCATTCATGATTTTTTTTAAAATAGCAAACAAACAATAGAAGAAAATGGGCTTAACTGAAGGTCATTTAATAAAAACCTTCCATAAGCATCATACTTCATGAGCAAAAAACTAGAAATATTCTTTTTAGGGTCACAATACACAGATGCCCACTAAAGCCCCTGCTTTTCAATAATGTACCAGAGCTCTCAGATAATGAAATCAGGAAAGAAAAATAAATAAGAATTATAAAAATTGTGAAGACAGGATTTCATCAATATTCTTCTTTACTCTCATTGTGCAGCAACAAGCCTATTACCCTTCAAAAATAGAATAAATCATCTCTGCAACATCCAACCACCTTTTTTCCTTCTTTGTCAAGGGGAATGAATTGTGGCCAGTTAACTCTTTCCACCTTCAGTTCAATTAAACTTTACTTTTCCCCCTGGTATAACCATTTATTTTAGATATTAAGACCTCTAAACCATTAAAAATTAGTGTTCTGAAGACAGGATGCAAAAAATGTATAAGTAGGGCATTAGGTATCTTTTTGTGAACCATCACTTATAGTCATTGATTCTCAGAGCCATGCATTCTGGCTCTGAGAAAAACTGTACCACGTATTTTTTGCTGGTGTCAAGCATACAATACATTATGCAAAACAACATTCTAACCTCTCAAGATATTGCATTCCCACCTAGCACCATAAGTTAGGCTTCAGTAGCAATTTCTAACAACCTATAAGGCAGGTGGTAAGGAATAAACTGTAAACTATAAATCAATTCCTTGGAGGCAATGCTGTGTGGGATAAAATGACAGTAAATAAGATAGTCAGAAACTCCACGCAATCAGGGTGCTACCAAAATCATGGCAGAGAGAAATACAATCTATATCCTTTCTAGCTAACTGCTCTCCACCTACTCTACTCATTTATGGTACTATTGCAGGAAGACCGTAAGTGGAGGGCTCTCGGGATTCCTACCTCCTGGTATTCATGCTGTTATATAATCCTCTCCTCTTGAGTGTGGGCAGAGTCTGTGACTTGGCTCTAGCCAGTAGATTATGGCAAAGGTAATGGAATGGCACTCCTGTGACTACATTATATTATATGGCAAAAGATATCATTTTCATGATTACATCATGTTATAAAAATCTCTATCTTAACACACTGGAGCAATGGACTCTCCTTGCAGGTAGGACTGGCTACATAATTTGTGGGGTCCAGTGCAAAAGCAAAATGTGAGACCCCTTGTTTAAAACTTATGAAGGATTTCAAAACAGCTACAGAAGAGCATTAAACCAAGTGTGGGCCTTCTAAGCACAGGACCTTACGTGACAGCATAGAACACATGCCCCAAAAAGCCAGTTTTGTTTGTGGATTTGATGAAGTAAGTGGCCATGTTCATGAAGACTACATGCCAAGGAAATGTGGATAGCCTCCAGACAATAACCAGCAAAAAGCCACGGCCTTCAGTCATACAGCCAACAACCTGAATAAGCTTAGAATTGGATTCTTCCCCAGTCAAGCCTCCAAATAAAAATGTAGTCTGGCCAACACCTTGATTGCTGCCTTGTGAGACGCTGAGTAAAGGACTCAGCTAAGCCATGTGTAAAATTCTGACCTATGGAAACTGTGAAATAATAACTATGTTGTTAGAAGCCGCTAATTTTGTGATAATTTTTATGTGGCAATAAAAAACTAATGGATTTATCACATAAAACGTTGAGAATAAGTGCTGCTGTTGGCAAGTTAGGCATTCAGCAATGGTAACCAAATCAGCCTTCAGAAGTAAACATTGATGTTGCTACACCCATGCATAGCCTCTTTTCCTGAAGGATTGGGTCCATTAGAAGAGGTCTATCCATGTATTTTTCTTCTCAAACCTCCTTGTCTCTAAGATTCCTATCTTCCTCCTTCCAGGTCCATTAGCCAATGATGTTGAATGAGTATAGATTCATTACCCAAGCCACACCTTCCATGAAGTCTGGAGATTTACCTGAAATACTCAACATTCCACCCATTAGGAGGAATTCCTTCTTACGTTCCTTTAGTGTCAACTTTGAGTGGAGTTGTAAGGCAGTAGCAGTTTACTTCCACTTGGTGCCAGAAAATCATGTAGACTAATCTGTTAACCAGGGTCAAATATTTAGGTATTAAGAAACTCCCCACAAGAACTTAAATGAGATTGAGGGGAAAATGACAGTGTGGCAGATAGCTGGCTCAGAATGTGGGTTATCCGCTTGTGCAACTTACTTGTGTCTTGGATATTCTCAGGCTTGGTTCCTTTTATATCACTTCCATTTGATGATAGAACACTTCTGGACATGACCAACTGTTGGGTTACTTTGATTTGATAACACATGGTTCATAATGGGAAGCTCTGATCAAGTAGTCACTTTGTCTTATGATCAAGGATTTACTATTTACCTTTATGGTAATCATGCCCATTTGCCTCTATTGATTAAGTGCTTCCAATTAACTTTTGGTAACCTAGAAACTTTTCATCCTCACTGAAATGGAGGGTGTATATAAGATGCTGGCATTCTCCTGTCTAATGTATTTTTCTCAAGGATTTGGTAAAGAAATTGCCTTCTGGACCCACTTTAGGAATACAGTTAAGAGTGAGGAGAGTAAGATTCATGTAACAAATTAATCCAACACGTCTACCTCCCAAATCTTTAATTCTTTTTTCTTTTGTTCTTTATGGTATGTCAATTTATTTTAATATGAACTATAGTCTAGATTTAAGTCAACTAAAACAGAAAACATTTAAAACCACTTCCAGACGTTTAAGCTAGTGAATTAGAAATCAAATTTCTGAATAGGGTACCCTTATAGGTAAATTGTTAAATCTTAAATTATATTCTTCCTTTTTATTGGTCTAGCATGCTCAGATTCCATTATCATATGTATTGGTCAGATTTCTTTTAGCTAATTTTCAGTCTATGCCCTAAGTTAAAAATTTGAGAATGTCATTTCTTTTTTTTTAAACTCTTTAGCATATTTAGAAACAACACTCCCTGCCCACTCCTGGTGCTCATCTATAACAGTCAGCATTTTTAGTTGGAAACTAAAAATAACCAAGTTCAACTGATTTAAGCAAAATAGGAAACTATTAAAAGGATTTGCGGTAGCTCATAGAATCATTAGGAAGCCTAGACAATTAGAGACAGGGCTTTGCACCAAAAACAGTGCCAAAAATCACACCATACAACTGGTTTAATGAGAACCCCACTGTGATTTCACCGAACAACAGTTGTTGAAGCCTACATAGTAAACAGAGCTATCTTTGTATACTAAATGCCACCCAATAGCATGGGTGCCACTATTGCTATAAAATTTAATCTTGTGCAATGACCTACACAGTGATCCAGAGTTCCTCTCACCTGATTCATTAACTCCCAATTCCAAGTACCCGGGCAAGATCATGTGCAAGGGAAGCTGAGATAGAAAGTATTTGACATTTTTAGTGTTTATAGTGGAAAGTAGGTTCTGCCTCCCACCATATTAACAAAATAGGAAGTTCCCAAAGCATAGGAGGGTATGAGTACCAAATGTCAACTATGATTGAAATTACACATATTATATGTACTCTGTGATCCACAAATTCTGCCTCTAGAACTCCTAAAGAAATTCTCACGCACATACAAGACAGGAACAAGGATGTTTTCTGAAGCATTGTATGTAATAACAAAAGAGTGTGTGGGGGGACACAAATGCCATTGGTAGAGGATTAGATAAATAGGTTGTGATATGTTAAAATACTACGTCATTTTTTAAAAAATTCAGGTATTGTAAAACTACCGTGTCAGATACAATACTAAGCACTATGGACGGAGACTGGGGTGGGATGGGGAGAGGTTTACAAATATGAATTTCAAAAGACTGCTTATGAGATGTTGCCAATGAAGTGGAAGTATAGACACATCAGTATATCACTGGTACATATGTAATGTATCAAAAGGATCAAATGGATCATGCTGTGATGATGCAGTTAGAAGAATCTGTCTGCATTAGTAGGAGAGGCATCACAGAGGAAGAAGATACATATATAAGTTAGGCCTTAAAATATGTACAAGAGTATATGATGTAAAGGAGGAGAGTTCCATTCCAGGCAGTACAAATTTTACTTGCAAAGTCACTAAAGTTTGTTTTTCTGAAAAGTGCTTTTAAAGTACTTGACATTGTTCAGGAGATCTAAATAGACATTTCTCCAAAGAAGACATACAGGTGGCCAACAAGCACATGAAAAGATGCTAAATATTGCTAATTATTAGAGAAATGCAAATCAAAGCTACAATGAGGTATCACTTCACACCATTCAGAATGGCCATCATCAAAAAGTCTATTATTTAAATAAATGCTGGAGAGGATGTGGAGAAAAGAGAACCCTCCTACACTGTTGGTAGGAATGTAAATTGGTATGAGCCATTATGGAAAACAGTATGGAGCTTCCTTTAAAAACTAAAAATAGAGCTAACATATGATCTAACAATCCCACTCCTAGGCATGTATCCAGACAAAACTCAATCCTAAAAGATACATGCACCCCAATGTTCATAGCAGCACTATTTACAGTAGCCAAGACATGGAAGCAACCTAAATGCCCATCAACAGATGAATGGATAAAGGTGATGTGGTATTTATATATATATAATGGAATATTACTCACCCATAAAAAAGAATGAAGTAATGCCATTTGCAGCAACATGGATGGACCTAGAGATAATCATATTAAGGGAAGTAAGTCAGACAAAGAGAAATATCATACGATATCACTTATATGTGGAATCTAAAAAAATGATACAAATGAACTTATTTACAGAATAGGAACAGACTCACAGACATAGAAAGCAATCTTCTGGTTACCAAAGTGGAAGGGGGGGGGGTGTATATCTTAGGAGTATGGGATTAGCAGATGCAAACTAATATATATAAAATAAATAGACAACAAGGTCCTACTGTCAAGCACAGGAAATTATATTCAATATCTTGTAATAAACTATAAGGGAAAGGATCTGAAAAAGAATAAAGATATATATAACCCCTCCCAGCTACTCACCAGCTTCACCCAGCTACTCTCCCACCTTGCCCAGCTACCCGCCTACATCACCAAGCAGCTACTCACCAGCTTCCCGAAGCTACTTGCCCACCAGCCCTAACTATTCTCCAACCAGTCCTAATTACACCCAGATGTCACCCAGCTATAGCCCAACATCCCCCAGTTACTCACCTACTAGTCCCAACTACACACTGAGGAGCCCCAACTACAGCCCAACCGCTCCAAGCTACTCTCCGACTTCACCCAGCTTCTCCCCAACCTCGCCAAGCTACTCCCCTTTGAGCCCACGATACACATTACAGTCTCCCATTTATACCCCAAGTTCGCCCAGCTACAGCCCCAGCCCTCCCAGCTACAGCCCGACCTCTGGCAAAGTACACCCCAACCAGTCCTTCCTACAGCCACAGCTCACCAGAGTACACCTGACCTCTCCCAAGTACTCTCCTACAAGCCCGAAATATTCGTCCACCTCCCCCAAGTACTCTCCTACCAGTCCCAGCTACTCGCCCACCACCCCAAAATACTCACCAACATCTCCTGCTTACCAGCCTCTCTGGTCTATACCCCAACCTCCCCCAAGTATTCGCCCACCTACTCACCCACCTCCCCCAAGTACTCACCCACCAGCCCCACCTACTCTCCTGCTTCCCCCAAACGCTCGACCTACTTGCCCACCTCCCCTAGCTACTCGCCCACCAGCCCCCCTATAGCCTCACTAGCCCAGCCATCAGCCCAGATGACAATGATGAGGAGAACTGAGGGTGAGCAGTGGGCAGTGGCACCTGGCAAGGTGAAGGGCGGCTTCAGGGTGCTCTGCATTCCTCCCCTTCCCCACGGGGTGCAGGCCCCAGTCCGGCTCCTTTGTACATAGCTACTTGTGACAGAGTTTCCTGTTGAAGTTCTGGTCCCATTTCTGCCAGGGCTTTTTTCTTGTTCTCCACTTGTGCTGTCTCAGAACCCAGTCACCCGCTGTGGTGTTCTCCTACCTGCCCCACCTACACCAGACCTGTCCCCAAATCCAGGATCCTTCTTGCATGTGGCTTGATTCGGGGTAAAGGGTATTTTAACTTCTTAGGGGTAGTTCCTACTGTGGGTTGTTACATCTGATCCTCCTGAAGAGCAAAGCAAAAGCTACTCTTTTTATGATTTTATTTTTTGAAGTTTAAGTAAAGTTTACTAATTTTGACCAAAAAACCCCACACAAACACTACACATAACACTCCAATTTTTGTCCACTTAAATCTCTGCTATTTTATATTACACCATTGAAAATGTTTCCTACAAGTAAAGCAATTATAATTTGGCCAATCAAAGATAAATAATTCATTCATAGAAAACCAATCAATAATAAAATTGATACCAAAAAATTAAACAACCTATAAAAAATGGATAAAGTCCTAGAAATATACAGTGTACCAAAACTGAGACATGAAGAAATGGAAAATCTGAACAGACCAATTACTAGTAAGGAAATTGAATCAGTAATCAAAAGCCTCCCAACAAAGAAAAGTTCAGGACAAAATGGCTTCACTGGTGAATTCTACCAAACATTTAAAGGAGAACTAATAGACTTCCCTGGTGGCACAGTGGTTAAGAATCTGCCTGCCAATGCAGGGGACATGGGTTCGATCCCTGGCCCGGGAAGATCCCACATGCCGCGGAACAACTAATTCCGTGTGCCACAACTACTGAGCCTGCGCTCTAGAGCCCATGAGCCACAACTACTGAAGCCTGCACGCCTAGAGCCTGAGCTCTGCAACAAGAGAAGCCACCGCAATGAGAAGCCCACACACCACAACAAAGAGTAGCCCCCCCCTTGCCGAAATTAAAGAAAGCCCACACGCAGCAATGAAGACCCAATGCAGCAAAAAATTAATAAATAAATTTATTTTTTTAAAAAAAGAAGAACTGGGCTTCCCTGGTGGGGCAGTGTTTGAGAGTCCGCCTGCCGATGCAGGGGACACGGGTTCGTGCCCCAGTCTGGGAAGATCCCACATGCCATGGAACGGCTGGGCCCATGAGCCATGGCTGCTGAGCCTGTGTGTCCGGAGCCTGTGCTCCGCAACGGGAGAGGCCACAACAGTGAGAGGCCCGCATACTGCAAAAAAAAAAAGAAGAAGAACTAATACCAATTCTTCTCAAACTCTTTCAAAAATAGAAAGTGAGGGGACACTTCCAAACTCATTTTATAAGGCCAGCATCACCCTGATATCAAAACCAGACAAGGATATTACAAGAAAAGAAAATTGACCAATATCACTGATGAATATAGATGCAAAAATCCTCAACAAAATATTAGCAAATTTAATTCAATAGAACAGTTAAAGGATCATACACCATGATCAAATGGCATTTTTTCCTGGGATTCAAGGATGGTTCAACATACACAAATCAATCAGTGTAATACATCACATTAATAAAATGAAGAATGAAAATCATAATGATCATCTCAATAGACGCTGAAAAAGTATTTGACAAAATTCAACATCCCTTTATGATAAAAACTCTCAACAAAGTAGCTATAGAGGGAAGGTACCTCAAAATAATAAAGGCCATATATGACAAGCCACAGTTAACATCATATTCAACAGTTTAAAGCTGAAAGCTTTTCCTCTAAGATCAGGAAAAAGACAAGGATTCTCACTCTCACTACTCTTATTCAGCCTGGTACTGGGAGTCCTAGCCATAGCAGTTAGGCACAAAAAAGAAATAAAAGGGAACCAGGGAAAAAATAAAATTGTCTCTATTTGCAAATGACATGATAGTATATATAGAAAAGAATATATATATATATATATACATATATAAAGAACAAAGCTGAAGACATCATGCATCCTGCTTTCAAACTATATTACAAAACTAGAGTAATCCAAACAGTATGGTATTGGCATAAAAACAGACACATGGATCAGTGGAACAGAATAGAGAGCTCAGAAGTAAACCCATGCATATATGGTCATTTAATTTATGACAAAGAGAGCCAAGAATATACAAGGGGGAAAGGCTAATCTCATCAATAAATGTTGGGAAAACTGGACAGACTAATGCCAAAAAAAAAAAAGAACCTATATTTCTATCTTACACCATTCACAAAAATTAACTCAAAATGAATTAAAGATTTGAATTTAAAACCTGAAACCATAAAATTCCTAGACAAAAACATTTGGGGTAATTTCCTTGACAATGGCCTTGGTAATAATTTTTTAGATTTGACATCAAAAGGAAAGACAATGATAGCAAAAATAAACAAGTGGGATACATCAAACTAAAAAACTTCTGCACAGCAAAAGAAAACATCAACAATATAAAAAGACATCCTATGGAATGGGAGAAAATATTTGCAAATCACACATCTGATAAAGCGTTAATGTCCAAAATATATATAAAGTCACACA
Organism: Monodon monoceros; assembly: GCF_005190385.1. Lineage (NCBI taxonomy): Eukaryota > Metazoa > Chordata > Mammalia > Artiodactyla > Monodontidae > Monodon > Monodon monoceros. The sequence goes on from NW_021703777.1 coordinate 48,057,069, forward strand.
ACTTAATAGCTTAAAACCAAACAATCCAATTTAAAAACAAGCAGAGGAACTGAGTAGATATTTTTCCAAAGAAGACATATAAATGGCCAACAGGAACATGAAAAGGTACTCAACATCACTAATTATCATAAAAGTACAAATCAAAGCCACAATGAAGTACCACCTCACACCTGTTAGAATGGTTATCATCAAAGAAATCAAGAGATGGACAGTATTGGTGATGATATGGAGAAAAGAGAACATTTGTACACTGTTTGGGGGAATGTAAATTGGTGTAGCCACTATGGAAAACAGTAGAGAAGCTCCATAAAAGATGAAAAATAGAACTACCATATGATCCAACAATCCCACTTTTGGGTGTATATGGGAAAGAAATGAAAACAGAATATTGAAGTGATGGCTGTACTCCCATGTTCATTGTAGCATTACTCACAATAGCCAAAATATGGAAACAACCTAAGTGTCCATCAACAAATAAATGGATAAAGAAAATGTAATATATATAGAATATATGCATTGTTTATATATATAGATATATATAGATATACACACACAATGGAATACTATTCAGCCATGAGAAAGGAAATCTCTCCACTTGTGATAAAATAGATAGAACTTAAAAGCCTTATACTAAGTGAAATAAGCTAGACAAAGACAGACAAATAACTGCATGGCATCACTCATGTGGATCATGTGGAATCTTTTTTTTTAAAAAAGTCAAATTCATAGAAACAGAAAGTAGAAAAGTGGTTGCCAGGAGCTGGGGAGTGGGGTAAGTGAGGAGAGGTTGGTAAAAAGGTACAGAATTTCAGCTATAAGATGAGTAAAGCCTGAGGATCTAATGTAAAACATGGTGACTATATAGTTGATAACACTGGATTGTATAAATGAAATTTGCTAAGGGAGTATAACTGAAATATTCCAAAAAAAAAAATTAAAAATAAATCTGTGTGGTGAGGGCTAGATTAATTAACTAAAAGGGGGGAAATCCTTTCACAATGTATATGTATATCAATTCATCACAATATACAATTTAGATATCTTACAATTTTGTCAATTATACTTCAATAAAGCGAATTTTTAAAATGGTAATAAAGTTGAGTTACTTTTCCACCTTAAGCAATAAAAACTTTTGAAAATGTTGCCATCTAGTGGTGTCAAACAAAAAAATAATTAATAACTAGTAAATCGTTCAACCACGTTTCCTAGGAAAACTTTCCTTAGCAGTTTTCAAATAAGCAAATGCTACTCTTGTGCCTCTGCTTTAAGAAGTACTCTGGACTTAGGCTATTGGACTTTAAAATTTGGCTTCATCATTTACCAGCTGAATGGTAAATGCCACAGGCAAGATGCTTAATTTCTCTGTAAAATGCACATAATAGTAGAACCTACCTCCCAGAATTAAGAAAAATTAATAAGAAAATCCATATAAACTTGTTTAGCACCGTGTTTGGCTCATAGTATGCACCCAGTAAGTAGTCATTATTATATTACTTGATGGGGAAAGAGTCACAAACTATTTGGGTTGTCAGTGAGAATGAAGTTTGAGTGATACAGCACTTAAAACTATGGCACTTTATATTGTCAAATCTGTTTAGAGTATTATACTTCTTTCTTGAAGCAGTAGAAACATTGGTATATGGTTGCTATCTAGATGGCAGGTGTTAATGACTGGTATTCTCTAATTTTAAAAGGTCCCTGGGGCTTCCCTGGTGGCTCAGTGGTTAAGAATCTGCCTGCCAGTGCAGGGGACAAGGGTTCGAGCCCTGGTCTGGAAAGATCCCACATGCCACGGAGCAGCTAAGCCTGTGAACCACAACTACTGAGCCCACGTGCCACAACTACTGAAGACCGCGCGCATAGAGCCCATGCTCCACAACAAGAGAAGCCACTGCAGTGAGAAGCCTGTGCACTGCAATGAACAGTAGCCCCTGCTCGTCACAACTAGAGAAAGCCCGCGCAGCAACGAAGACCCAACGCAGCCAAAAATAAATAAATTAAATAAATAAATTAAAAAAAAAAGATAAAAAGGTCCCTGAATCTGACCATAATTGTGACTTACTGTCAAAATATTTATAAAGTATAATTTATCCCTGATTTGGTCTGTTGGCTATTTTTTTTAAAAATGTAAATCTTTCTAGGAGAGCACAAATGGAAGTGGAAGAAAGGCAGCTTCACTAGTTGGTTAAAAAAATCGAGGCTCGGGCTTCCCTGGTGGCGCAGTGGTTGAGAGTCTGCCTGCCGATGCAGGGGACACGGGTTCGTGCACCGGTCCGGGAAGATCCCACATGCCGCGTAGTGGCTGGGCCCGTGAGCCATGGCCGCTGAGCCGGCGCGTCCGGAGCCTGTGCTCCACAATGGAAGAGGCCACAACAGTGAGAGGCCCGCGTACCGCAAAAAAAAAAAAAAAAAATCGAGGCTCATATAAGATGCAATCATCTCTAAAACTGCCTGTCATGAAGGTAAGGCTGATGGAACTGGTCCTCTCTTTATTATATCCTTTGAGCTATAGTATTGCAATGACTTATTTTATTCTTCAAGACAGTCTTTACAGCTTATTTTAACTTTATTTCACCTCTCCAGTAATGCATAGTGTGATTTTTAAAATATATTGGACTAAAATGTCCCCTGAGATCTCCAAGGATATGATGACAAAATAGTTAGATCACACCACAATTGAGAATTTTACAGGTATGCAACCAACAATATTCATAGTATTAGTTAGTGGACTGGAGTCAATCTGAGAAGTAAAAATCATGCCACAAGACTCTGTCATGAACACTTCTTTCTCAATATTTTTATCAAAAACCTGATGAATAAAGCATGCTTTGTTTAAGTTGCAGAAAACTCTGGGTGGATAGATGTGGCAGGCAGCCTCTAAGGTGACCCCAATTATTCCTGCCTCCTGGTAGTCACACCTTTGTGGGATCCCCTGCCCTTGTGTGCAAACTGGTCCTAATAACTCACTTCTAATGAATATAATACAGCAAAAGTGATGGGAGTTGCTTCTGAAATTAGGTTACGAAGAGATTATGGCCTCCATTTTGCACGCTTTTTTCTTGCTCTCTCTTGCTAACTCGCTGTGATAGAATCCAGCTGCCCTATGGAGAGGCCTCCCTGACAAGGAACTGAGAGAGACCTCTGGCCAACAGCCCTGGAGGAACTGAATTCTGCCAAAAACCACACGAGTGAGCTCAGAAACAGATCTTCTCTTAGTTGAGGTTTCACATGTGACTGCACCCCAGACACCTTCATTACAGCCTGTTAAGGGACTTCTAGTCAGAGGTAACCAGATAAGCCATGCCCTGGATTCTAGACCCACAGAAACTCTGAGATAATATTGCTTTGTATTTTAAGACATTAAATTGTGGGAATAATTTGTTATACAGCAATAGATAACCAATTCACTTGATCAGGGGTCAGCAAACTACAGCCTGTAGGCCAAATCTGGTCTGACGCCTGCCATTGTATGGCCCTTGGGCTAAGAATGGTCTTTACATTTAGAAGAGTTTGGTTTTTTGTTTGTTTGTTAATGAAATAAAAAAATGATATGTAACAAAGACCCATGGCCCACAAAGCCTAAAATATTCACTAGGTTTTTCAGAAAAAGCTTGCCAACAGTAAATAATATGATCCATAGCAGAATCAAGATTCAAACTGATTACCTTAACTCACTAAAATAAAGAAGTGAAGGTAATGAGATAAAATTTAGCAGTCATTAATAAAAAGTTCTGCCCTTAAATTCAAAAACTCAATCTCAGAAATATAGGATTGTGATCATGTGAATAGAATTAGAATATTTTAGTGGATCCCAGTCTCACAAAAAGCAAAAATATGGTGTGGATACTTTAATATAATCCAAGATTGCATTAACATAAATATAAATCTAGTTCACAGAGAAATATAACCTCAAGACTACTCAACACATGTGGTGTATTTTAACATGGATCATTTTAAAACTGATTAGAGACAGTGGAGAAGGCATTTGTATTTATTTTGGTGGAAAAGCCTTTTAAATTTACTTTCTTAAATAATTGCAAGATTTTTTTTTAATCAACATGATAGGTGGAACTACTAGTATCCAAATTTATGTATTTTATCTGTATTAATCTCTCTCCATATTTTTTTTTTACTTGAATCTTCCTTTGATGCCTATTTGTAGTCTATGTTGAATAACATGTTTATAATTTTCATGGGTGTCTTTCCCTTCCTCTTACATACCTGTGTTTGACTATGGAGGTGGAAGATGTTTGGTGTATTTAAGAGTATTATGTCCTATATATCTTTTATAACCTCTTAAAATTGGTCTATCACTGTCTATCTATGTTTTCATATCCTGTATACATCTGTGCCCACAAATGTATCCCAGAGCTTTGAGATAAGAGTCACTGCAGAATAAAATGCATCTAGAAACAAACAAAAAGCAGATCACTCATTTAAAACTAACTCTAAATTCACATTTATACTCATCATGAATGAGAAACATAGAGACAAACCAAATATGTTTCAACTTACTTGAATTCAGTTTTGAAGACTGACTGGAGATATGACGTACCCAGAGACACAATTAACTCCACTCATTCCGTTTTTACAGTAAAATCTACTCTCTCCTGGTTTTTCTGTCAGTGTAGTTTATTTAAACATCATTCCTTTGTTGTTTCCTGTTATTCCTGAGAAATTTCTCTGAACTGATAGGGAGTCACTGACTCAGATCCAATGGCTCCTTCAGCTTCCATACCAGCCAGTGGTAGGACAATCAAGGAGGACTGGGGATAAGAGCCTTTGACGCTGAACCCTGGAAAGCAGAATGTGGAGGCACTAAGAGAGTTCCTCTTTATTTTTTATTTTATTTTATTTTATTTTTAGCTGCTTTGGGTCTTTGTTGCTGCAAGCAGTCTTTTCTCTAGTTGCGGTGAGCGGGGGCTACTCTCTGTTGTGGTGTGCGGGCTTCTCATTGCGGTGGCTTCTCTTGTTGCGGAGCAGGGCTCTAGCCTCGTGGGCTTCAGTAGTTGTGGCTTGTGGGCTCTAGAGCACAGACTCAGTAGTTGTGGTGCACGGGCTTAGTTGCTCTGCGGCATGTGGGATCTTCCCGGACCAGGGCTCGAACCAGTGTCCCCTGCATTGGCGGGTGGATTCTTAACCACTGAGCTACCAGGGAAGCCTGAGGGTTCCTCTTGAGAAGAGTATTTCTCCCTCAGAATGAGTGAAAAGTGACTGCCATTTTCATATTCTAGAGGGAGGTGCAGACTTTCACTAAGCTGACTCAATGATGAAAAGACAGAGATTAAAAGAAAGAAAACACAGAAGAGAGAATTGTAGTGATAACACTTCTGCTTGTACTGAATCACTATTTGAATAAAATTTTACTTAAGTACTTAAGGTTAAAATTTAAATCTCAAACATATATTTGGGTAATGCTCATATTTGACTCTATTTTGTTCTACAAGTCCATAACTGGTAGCCTTCCACAATAAACTTCACTTAATATTTAAGTCATAGATCATGATAATCTATAAAAACTTTTCACTGTTAAGGAGGTAGATGGAAATCATTGTGTTAAGCCTCTTAATAATGAGTGTCTCCATAAAAAATTTATTTCTTATAAATTTTAACTTGACTATGAGAAACTAGGAGATGCAAAAAAATTTATTTTAAGTTGTTTCAATAACTTGGGAAAAAGAAAGGGAAAATCAAGAATGAAGTAAACCAGCAAAATAACTTGCTTGTTAAAAAGGAAATTACAAGCATATATAACCAGACTTTCTATTTGTATATTAGTTACCAAGTAATTTACCAGAGATTATTCAAAGTCTTTAGTATGGTTTAGAAGGTGACTTTCAATGCGCAATATGCTTTCACTTGTCTGAGGATTAGAAAGTCACACGTCCAGAAAAGACTCTTTTTGGTATGCGATATATAGTTATGTGGCTATTGCATCTTTATTTTGTTTTTTGTTTCTTTTAATACTTATTTATTTGGCTGCTCCAGGCCTTAGTTGCAGCACGTGGGATCTTCATGGCCCCATGCGGGATCTTTAGTTGCAGCATATGAGCTCTTAGTTGTGGCATGTGGGATCTAGTGGGAGTGTGGAGTCTTAATCCCTGGACCACCAGGGAAGTCCCTGCACCTTTATTTTGAATTACAATTTTCTCTGTTACCGTGTATTGGCCTTAACAGATTCATAGGTCAATTAGAAATGAAAATGACTCTAAAATTAGTATTGTTTAATATACATTTTATCATTTAATTATTATTAAATATGCTATTATTTGTATTACTAATATCATTATTATTATATTTTATATTTATATAATGCAGAAAATTTTCTCCTGATTTTTATTAAGTAAACAAAATGGCAGTAGAAAAAAATGTATATTATTGGCATGTCCCTCTAACACAGTCACTGTTTCTTTTTCCTTGTTCCCTTATTATTGTGCCCATATTCATCTATATTTTAAATTGTTGCTTTTGTGATAGACAAAATGTTACGCTTTAACTTTTTATTTAAAATTATAGCAAAACAGCTTTTCTCCCTGCTGCATGGATTCATAATGATCTTCTTAATGTGGTGATGCTCAAAGATTTCATAAAATGAAATACGGTGTCACTTGTGGAACTCCAGGTGATTAGTCATGTCCACAAGGTGCCACTTACCTTGGTAAATTCTTCACTATCCCCTCATTTTACAGACTGGGACACCCAATTTGTTCCCTGTCCCAGAATTGATTGAGTACGGGGCCTCATTCATTCTAACAAACATTAAAGAGACTGACATATGCTGAAGCTAGAATAGCCATTTATTAATTTACAATGAGAAGTAAAGAAGTAAAGATGCAAGCCTACCTTCCTGTGTTTGCTTTGACCTGCCTGTCACATTCTATCCGTCTAGGCAAACTCCATGAGATGTCTAATGATAGGGAGGTAGCCTGATTAGAATGGACTACAGACAGAAAAAGAATCCCTGAGTAATTTGAATGCCTGTCCCCATAACTGCTTTAAGTACTTCTAAGCAAGATAATAATGTCCTAATCAGTGCTGAATGGGCATGCTCCTGTTTTGCCTTCAAGACCTCTCCTTTTTTGTTGTTGTTTCCATTGCTGAACAACCTTATCCTCAGTTGGCACATTCTTTCATTAAATGTGCCAGTAAGTTCATTCAGGTTACAATTATATACTTTGGACTTGAAAGCCATTCTCCTTCTTCTGCCCTGATCTATTATGCTTTGATTTTACTGCCTACCTCTTGCAAACAAATTATTTTTCTTAAATATTAGTTATTGAGAAACACCTATTGTTCCCATATACCCCCAAATATCCCTTATAAATGGCAACATAGTATTCCATTGAGTTCCTGCACCATAATTCATTTAAGCAATTCTCTATCAATGGCCATTTTGTATTTTTCCCTTCCCCACCCTATGAAATCATAATGCACATCCCTTTTTCTTCTTTGGTATTGTTCACAAGAATAAATTCCTATGAGAATTAGAGAATCAAAGGGAGAATACATTGCATACCTTTTTACATTTATTGCCTAATAACTTCACAAAATGGTTTGAGCAATTTATACTGATACCAGCAAAATATAACAATTTCAAAATAATCTCACCATTTTTATTTCTCTGAAATTAAACATAGGAATAAAATTATAATATGTTGCTATTTCAAATCGCATTTTAATTACTACTGAAACTGGTCATTTTTCATGTCTCATTATTAATCTTTTCTTGTTAACTGAGTCAAATTATACTTTTTGTTCTTTTTTTGAGAAGTTGGTATTTAGCTTATCACTTTGTATAAACAGTTTATATGACATATTGTTTCTGTCAATATAGAGCCTAATATTTTCCCAATTATTATTTTAATTTAAGATGTCCAGATATGCTTTTCTGTGTTTTATAAATCTCTTCAAATTGTGTTCAGCCCATTTAATGTATTTTGATATTTATTTTTTTGATAAAATCTTCCTCATTCACTTCCCTATTGTTTCAAAATACCTCATTTGTCATATGTTAAAATAAATGATTACATATAGCTAGTTTTGCTTTTCAACATTGCTTACAAGATTTATCAACTATCTTTAATAATGAATAAATCCCAGGAGCCTCACATTTCACCCTGCACTACATAGAGTTGCCCATGAAAGAAACAGCTCAATCGCAAATCAATGCCAAAAATCAAAACTTCTTCCTTTGTGAATTTTGATTGAGGCTCATATTAAAAACTCCTGTCTGTTTTCTTTATTCATTATGTTTTAATATTTATGACTTGTCTCTCACAATTGAAGTAGCATGGGCCTCAATTTCAGTTGTTCCAAAGAATTACTGCCTATCTTTTCGAAGTGCTCTCCACAAGACCTCTAAAGTGATTTACTTAGATTGGGTCTTCCTGGGTTTCTTTTTCTGACTACATATCATATCATAATATATTATTATATCACATTATAGTATATATTACATTACGTTTCCAGTCACTTAAATTCTTTTGCATTTTGATTTGCAACTCAGTAGTCTAAGTGTGTCCTAATAGTTACACATATTGAAATAAGTTAAAGATAATATTCTTCAAAGTCTGGTAAATTCTCTCTGTTACTTACATCAGCTATCAAACTCTACAGATAGAAAAATGAAGGGAAGGAGGGAAGAAGAGAGGGAGCAAGAGAGAATGAGAATAGAATTTACAGTTGTAGTCATATAATTTTTTACAGCATATAAATGGAAACATTCCTTTATTCTTTGTAAATGACTGCAGTTTTCACTTCCAAGATGCAAGGCTCTCTACCATTCTTGATAATAAATACTATGCTATGTTCTGATCACACTTAGACATTCTGTGATGTAAGGTATGACTATATATTTTCTAAGCTTTGTATTCCCAAATTCTAAAAACAGGAATGTACAGATTTAGATATATACTGCCAAAGGCAACAAAGAGAGCCTTTCAACTATGCAAAGACAAGTCCTCTCCTGTTAGTCTAGTCATGTCTGTTTCACTAAAACTCTAATGTGTATCTCTAGATTGTCACAATGTACATCAGTAACATAGTACATGTATGGGGAAACAAAATAAAAATTTAGAACAGAAGACCCTGGATTAACAACTTTGAAATAATCAAGGCATTTTGGAGGGAGAATAACTAAAATTATAAGAAGGAAATATTGTTACAATTTCTCACTCTGTAATATGAGTAAAAATGAGGGGTGGGGTAATGGGGATGGGGTGGAGAAAAAGTGGAATGTTATGATACTTACACTATTCCTGGGTAAGCCCCATGACTATGTTTAAATGATCACTGGTATTCATCCAATGTAGTCAGATCACTTTGGAGGACAATGATATTTAAGTCTTTACCACCCTCAACAAACATACTTGAGGGTGGAATTTCACACTTAGAGATTAACAGCAAAGTTTTCTAGTTAAGACACTTGGTCCAATAGTTGGCTTTGTTTGCAACAAAAAGTATTATTTACCATGTGAACATGGAACGAACAGAAAGTATTAAAAGTTATAGATTGTCACAGTTGATTTTAATATTTGGGGTTTAACATGAACCCTAAAATCCTAATTGGAAAAAAAACTTTTTTTTAAAAAAAGGAATCTGTCAAAAAATATACATATATATGTATATAATATGAGCTTTGGTAAAGACATATAACTTAATTCTCAAAAAAATATGGTTTTCCCCTAAACATCCTATAGAAAGTAACTGATTTTTCAAAAATCTATTCATGTTTTTAAAATATAAAATCCTAATAGTCATGCCATAAAATTATCTGAAAAAGATACTTTCTGCTTCTTTAAATATATATGACCTTCGGTTAAAGAAAACAGAAAATTCAGCCTTTAGATCTTATGCACTATTGAATTTTTTCATTAATGCTTCATCATACCCCTTTCTACTTGTTCTAATTTCAAGTTGAAGGTTGAGGTAGAAGGCAGAGAGTAGAAGTTGCATAAACTGTTGCCAACTGAATCTCCTTTTTAAAGTGATTTCAACAGTAAGTCCTTATTCCCAACCACCTAAGATCTAAACTATATCTCAGGGTCCTAGAGCTTCCATAATCTGGACCTAACTTTCCTGCTTTATTCCCAATAATCCTGAGTATTCTTCTTCTTTTCTGGTTGGGCCTATTAAACTCATTCATTCAATAAATATTTGTTTAGTGTTTACCATGTAGTAGACACCAAACCACAATGTAGTGGTGGCACAGGCTCCAGAACCAGACAGATCAAGTTAAAACACAGGTTAAAATACCACTTACTGTGAGGTTTCTTACGGTGTGAGGTTCCTTAACCTCCATTTGCCTCTATTTCCTTATCTGTCAAAAAGGGGTAATATAGTATCATAATTTTATTGTAAAGATTAAAGGAAATAATACATATCAGGTGCACAGAACAGTTCCTGACACATAGTAAGCCCTCAAAAAACATTATTTGTTATTAGGTAGTGTATAGTGTTTAAGGAAAACAAAAATTAAAACAAAATTTTCTAAGTGTTATTCCCGGGGAAGTACAGGGTGTTGAGGGGGGGGCAAAAAAGGCAGCTGCATTGACAGGAAAGGTTTCCCAGGGAAGTGACATTGAAGTTGAGTCCTGCAATATAAGGTGGAGTCAGCTTGGTAATAGAAGAAAGCAGTAGTCTAAGCAAGAAGAACTATATGTGAAAAGGCCCAGGAATGCATTAACATGGTACTTTGGTGAAACTAAATGAAATTCAGTAGAGCTGAGGAATGAGAGATGAGGTCAGAGAAATGAGGGAGGATCCAGGTCACAGATTCTTTGAGTTTCAATTCCATACCAAGAGTAATAAAAGGAATTTGGGGATTTTAAGAAGAAAGGCAATATGACCCTATTTGTGCATCAAAATAGGTAGCAGCAGAGTGGAGAATAAATTGGAGAGGAAAAGGAGAACAGGATAGTCTCTTGTGTCTTACTGTCATGACATGCTCTATCGTCTTTCATAGACCATATGAACACCATAGTCTTTGGAAAGCCTTTCTTCACTTCTTGAACTCTCACTGATCATTTTCTTCCTTCTAAACTCCAGTAGCACTTTTTTTTTACTGTGACAATGCACCTTTAATCCATAACCTAACTACAAGGCTATTATCTGAGGGGAGGAAGGCAAAGGGGAGGATTAGTCATCTGTCTTTTCAAGCACAGCTCCAAGAAAGACTCACAAGCTCTTCAGGTCTTGCAGCTTGGATTCCTAGAAAGCAGATTCTGAGATTGAGTTTAGTGTACAGTGAGTACTCGTGGGACTAAGGAGTACTTCCACACCTGTGGAAGGGAGAAGAGGAAGCAGGAGAGGGGAGAGGGAAAAGCGAGTAAAGCTCCACCCAACCCCGTTGGAAGCTTTGGAGCTAGAATGGTCTTTCAGATGGCAAGGCCTTTATACTCAATCCACTATTGGATATAGGACTTCCCATGTGGGTCTCTGGAACTAAGGCAATCTCTGAAGGTGCTGAAACATGATGGTTATCTGTAGATAGCCCCTTCAGTAGCTGAGGCATCAGGCCTTCATTGAAGGGATACAGGTGGTGTATCACAATGTCACCACACTGGGATAAGATAGCCTGGACTGCTTATCCAAGAAACTTGACCAAAAATCTTCACCAGACTTCCATACATAGTTACCTAATTATACCTCCTTGTAGCTATGCCCTCCTTCCCAGAAGAAGGATGAGTTTTCACTGTAGACAGACAAGTGGAGAGGAAGACTGTGGAAGAGAAGAAAAAGACAAAGAAGAAGCTAGAACATTAGGGGGAACATGCCCAGGCATATATGTTAGCTAGGTATATGCTGTTAGAGGGCTATTATCATCAACTAACTAGAGACACACAATGCTGTGAATTCCTGGAGCACTTAGACACTGAACTTCACTTGAGTGTAGCATTCCCACAGGTCATAGAACAGTTTTACCTGATGCTCTCATTCTTGAGGATATATATAAATATAAAATATTTGGCCTATTAAATGGTGCGCTTGAAACAGGGAGCAGATAATAACTGTGAATTTACAGTTGACTGCATGATCTATTTTGCATCTGTGGCTCAAATCCAAAAGAGTAAAGGGAATGTACTTCGCTCTTAGAAGATTTCTGCCCTTTAGAATTCCATAGATGAAATCTCTATGGCAATCTCTCAACCCTCTTTATTCTTTTCCTGGGGCCCTGGTACTCTTTAAAGAGAATAATGAGAAACCCCAATTCTGCCAGGATCTATTGCAACTCCAAAGCTGCGCCGGTATGAGGCTGTCCACCCCCAAGGCTTTAGACCAACTCAGAAGGAGCATGAAATCTAATCCAAATTCAAGGGAGCATTATTAGGGAAATGGTCTTTTGTATACACTTGGAGGAATTTAAGTATTTGGTGATACTCTTTAGCCATTAGAATACTCTGGTGTTTTATTTTGTTTTGATTCTCCATGATCTAGATATGTCAAAAAATATGACCTTATATGATTGCCTGGGTTTTGTGGCCCTAGGACCACTATACCATCTTCACCTCTGAGGAAACGCCAGTAAATGTATCTCTGAGACCTTTGGGTTTGAATGTCTATGTTGGATTGTGTGAATTTAGCTAATGCTGAAAACTACATTACTCAAAATTCTTTTCTCTCTGTGTTACTAGGTTAGAGTTGACCAAAAGAGGAACTGCATGCGATTTAAAAGGCAAAAGTGAAGCAGAGGCCATCGCTGTCAGAAAGTCATTGTTGTCAGACATGGTAACAACAGACAGAATATTAGCAAGTCCCACTTTATCCTCCCCTGTATTTGGTTCATCCTCACAGCTGCTGGCCCTGCTGGCCAACAGTGACCCCAGGCTCTCCACCAGGTATTTGACTGTGGACCCACAGAGGCAGTAGGTACATGAAAGCAATAACTTCCCAAAGGCAGCAATTTCCATAGATCCCACCTCAAGTTTCCCCTTTGCTGCTGCACTTTGGCAGCCTGAAGTACTTGGCTTCTTGCTTTTCCCTGCAAACTTCAACTTGTCTACCAGACAGATATTTAGAAGGTTCTGACTGGTGATGATTTCTCTGGGTCTCTGACTCCCCTCTTCCGAAATTTCATTTCCACAGCTCCTTTCACTTTTAATAAATCCCTTATTCCCCCAAATTTATAGCGATTCTATTATCCTGAAAGAACCCGAATGATACCCTTTCTAGCCATGTAAGTTGGAGGAAAGAGAGATGTCAGTGATGTACAAATGGTAATTACCTTTCAAGAGTGGAAGATCCTCTTCAGCTCAGTCTCAATCACACCCTACCATCCGTCTCCTCCTCTCATCATAAAGAGAGGCCTCCGTCATCTCCATGGAGGAATCCCTGCCTTAAGGGTACCTCAGGCTGAGATGAACTCTGCCTGTTCTTAACTTTCTAGAGAAAGTTATTTGTGACAATAATTAATTACTCAACATATGAAACTGATTCCCTCACTGTAAACACTGTCTTTAAGGTGTGAATACACTTATTGAGAGGGCATAAAATTGCTCCATAACCTGATGTTCTTAACAAAGAACAGCACAAATGAAAAGAGAGCTAAGCATATGTCAGGTGCTGTGTGTGATATTCTTCTGGGAAGTCAAACTTTATATCATGTATATATCAGGTACATATAATGCCAAAGAAATCTATGAATTTATTGATGGACAAGGTTAATCATGTCTGAGACTCTTTGCTCAAAGGTCGACATGGCCCTAGAACCACAGCTAGAAGAGAAAGACTTTATCAGAGGGCAGCAAGAGGCAGACATTTGGGCCAAACAGCATCCGAGGGATCTCCGGAATGACTGGAAGCAGCCTTGAAGAATCAAGGTGTTGTTTTTACAAAAGTGAATCAAAGACAAATGTTGACCTGGCTAGATGCTGGGGTCCATTCAAGACCACAAACATGACCCATAAGTATATATGGTAATCCTCTTTTCTGACAAAATGTTCTGATGAGTACCACTGCTTATAAGATTTGCATCTAGAATCAAAGCAGGCTCAAAATACCCTAGGAAAAATTACACCTGATCCTTAGAGCTCATTAAAAAACTGTTACCATGGTTCATCATAACCCTTCCCCTTCATATAGATTTTGTATAATTCTTAGTGCTTCCACCAAGATGGGGCACAAAGTATCCTTTACATTAATCACATTCTTCTTCAGAGCCTGTGGCCTTGCTAATTAAGGAGGTGTTCCAAATCCATAAACTATCTGACAATTTAGAGTGATACCATGTATTGCAATTATCGTGTTTCTAGAGTGCAACGTCTGAATTCATCCCTCTCCTACTCATTATCCACAAATGAAGATGAAAAAGAATGATCCACCAGATACAGAAAGAAAGAAAATTTCCATGGCTACATATCAAATAAGCAATATGACTAGGTCACTCATCTCATAACAGAGAAGTTGGCCTTTGACAGTTTTTATATCCTTTCTTCAACAAATATGGGTTTCATGCCCACTGCTTCCCTTTAGGCCTAGCATCACCATAACCTTTGCTGCAAGTCAATTCCTGGAAGAAATCCAAAATACCCAAATGAGTTATGGACATCTCCTGACACAAGAGAGATGGTTTTAATACCCACCATTACCCAGTCACTACAGCATGTGAATCTTCAGTTTCTACAGCCAGCATTGTCCAGACCTAACATGTGGGTTGGCAATTGCTATGTTTATGACAACCCTGGTCAAATCCTCTGGTCCACTTCCCACTGCCCACCTGCCTCAAAGAAATTCACCATGCCTTGCATTACAAGACAAATTGTATGGTCATCCATCCTCTATTTCACCATCATAACCATAACACTTTTCACCTCCTTTCTTCAGATCAGTCCTCACCTTTTACTCCAATTCCAAACTTTAGTAAAGAGCCCAATACAATAACAGGACTTATCCAGAAAACTCCTCTGTATCCTTAGAAGCTTCTCTTGAGCTCTCACTTTATTCTCTTTCTTTAATTGAAATTTGTCCCCTGAAGATACCCCTTCCTCTAAGACCCTCTCTAGTACATGTTTGTTGGCAGGTATAAGAGAGAGTTCTTGTTTAATGGCTTCTATTTTCTTCGTAAAATAGGAGATGAGATCATCAAATAGATGATCTTCTAAAAGATCAAGGAACAATTGGAGGGGTCAGAGATTGGACCAATTCATCAGCAAGTCCTATTGGCTCTGACTTCAAAATCTATCTTAAATCCAACTCCTTCCAGTTACCTCCACCAGTAACATGGCAGCCTAAGCCAGTATTGTATCTTGCTGAACCTACCAAATCAGCATTCTGACCAGTCTTCCTATATCTTTTTGGTCTCCTCCACATAAGCAAGTAGGATGATCTTTTCAAAACACAAATCATCGCATTCTCTGGCTTAATACACTTCAATGGCAACCCATCTTTCTTTGGTTAAAGACAAATTCTTACCATAGCCCTCCTTTACTTCCTTGGATGTTACCTGCTTCTTAGACTCATCTGGCAAAATGTTTTTCATAGCTTTCTGACACAATGGTAACAATAGCCTTCTTTCAACTACTTTCAACTACTTGAAGCCACACTACTTTTACCACAGGGACTAAGATTGGATGTACTTCATCCTTCCTTTACCTGGTTAATTCCTCTTTTCCCTTAAGATCTCAGATCAGCCATAATTTCTCAGGGAAGCACTTTTATACTCTCTTATAGTGTTATGTACTTCATCCTCATAGCACTAAACATAGTTATAGCTTTCCATTAATTATAGTCATATTATTATATTTATATTTGTTTAAATGGGATAGTTGTATTATTATGTTATATCTAGCATTAATTTCCATTATTTAATTTTTGGGTTAGTGTATGATGTCTTTCTCCCACTTAGCTTGTAAGCTTAATAACAATAGGGACCATGTCTGTTTTTGTTCACTATTGTATCCTCAAGCTCTAGCCTGCTGCCTAATACATATATGGTAGGTGCTCAATGAGTATCTTTTAAATAAATGAAAGCTTAAATTGACAGTCTTGAACACTAAGGGAGGCAATACAAAGAGAAGACTCTGTGGCTCTTCTCATAACAGATGTGTGCCACCTATTACTCCTGTTACTACTTTCTAACCTACACAAGAACAAGCTTCCTGACCCATAAAATGGGGGTCTTCCACTTCCAGGTTTTCCACCCCTGCATCCCAAATTCATTTTCACTAATCCCTGTGCACATGTCCCTAGAACTTCACTCAGAACCCAATTCCTTTGCAACTTATCCCAACTGCCAGAGATAAGGAGCCAAAATACACAGTAGGGAATGATCTGGACTTTGCCATTATTATAGCTAGTCCTGGTACTTTGTTTGGTATATAGTAGAGGAAAACACAAATGAACAACCACTGATGTGAATCCCTCATGTAAGGTCCAGTGATTTGGGTTGAGGCATTACTCCATGATCAAAAATGGGGGGTATGGTCCCTACAGAAATGGGGACTGAATCCTTACAGAAAAATTAAAGTGAAGCAGTTTGAAGTGGGAATGATTATTAGAACACTCTTTTGAGAGCAGGCCAAGAATCAAAAAGAAGAAACCAAACACCAAAGTCTAGTTCAAAGGACAGGAGCAGAACTATAAATTGGGAATGGAGCCACAGTTAAAGGCCAGATGGACTATGGAATGAATGATTGCACATCAGGAACCTGGGAGGTGTCTACACAATAATTATAGTGAAAAGATCAGAGCAGGCAAATGCCCGGGGCCATAAGGCACAGAGATGGAATAGAACCTCCTACTAAAGAAAACTGACTCCTTCAAAGGCAATCCTTGGAAAGTCTTCCCTTCCTTGAAAGGCTAAGCCTGGGTGTTTGTGTAGTAGTCAGAAGGAAAGTCACCTCGTAATCAGTTTCCTTTAATTCAGGCCCCCTCACATATTCAGCATGTGACCCACACCCAATAACAATTAAGCTTCAGAAATAGGTATACTTCTCTGGTAACTAACAGGGAGCTTCAAGTAATCCAGCCGTTCTCACACTGAGAGTGACAAATCCATTAACCTCATTGCCATGTTACTCCTTTCTCCCACTGTTTTCTTGTGTTGACAAAATCATGACCTCTGATTTGTCTTCTGGCTTTTAGCTAAACATTCATTCCTTGCATCTGACAACAGATTCAGTTTCAGTAACTTTTCTCCAGGTTTTTGACTTAGACAATGCTTTATACTTATTTTTTATCTCTTATTTCTTCTAGCTACTCCAGATAATTAATTAACCTACTTGATACTGTCTCTGGAGTCCTTTATCTGGCTTAAAATTTAATGGCTGATGTCTCTATCCAACCTGTCCTAAACCTTCCCACTCTCAGAGTAGCAAGAACAAGATTTATAGAATATACAACTTAATGTGCATTTAGTTATTATCTTATAAATAATTGTGCAATTCCTTGCTGTTTCCTATATATAGGCCATATCTCACTAAATAAATTTCTTGAGGAATAGGATTAATTTTATACTACCTCTCTAGTGCTTAATATGCTGAGCAACTAATCAATATACTGAGGTTGCAAATAAAAACTAAGTGTCCATCATCGGATGAATGGATAAAGAAGATGTGGCACATATATACAATGGAATATTACTCAGCCATAAAAAGAAATGAAATTGAGCTATTTGTAATGAGGTGGATGGACCTGGAGTCTGTTATACAGGGTGAAGTAAGTCAGAAAGAGAAAGACAAATACCGTATGCTAACACATATATACGGAATTGAAGAAAAAAAAATGTCATGAAGAACCTAGGGGTAAGACAGGAATAAAGACACAGACGTACTAGAGAATGGACTTGAGGATATGGGGAGGGGGAAGGGTAAGCTGTGACAAAGTGAGAGAGTGGCATGGACATATATACACTATCAAACGTAAAATAGATAGCTAGTGGGAAGCAGCCACATAGCACAGGGAGATCAGCTTGGTGCTTTGTGACCACCTAGAGGGGTGGGATAGGGAGGGTGGGAGGGAGGGAGACGCAAGAGGGAAGAGATATGGGAACATATGTATATGTATAACTGATTCACTTTGTTATAGAGCAGAAACTGACACACCATTGTAAACCAATTATACTCCAATAAAGATATAAAAAAAGAAATTAAGATTTCAAAAAAAAACCAAAAACAAATTGTAGATGAGGTACAATGGGTATGGCAATGTTTAGCCTCATTCAAAGAAGCCATCCTGAGAAGTTAAATGTTACCAGATCCCATTTAACATTTCTACAAACAAACTTGATAAAGTACTAATAGTCTTAATAAGTAAGATAGTTTTAAAATAATGTGCTCATTTGTTTTTAAAGAATGTGTGTTATGTTTGGGAGTGGTCAAGATGGTGGAGTAGGAAGACCCTGAGCTCACCTCCTCCTATGGGCACACCAAAATTACAACTAATTACAGAGAAACTATCAATAAGAATGACCTAAAGTTTAGCACACACACACAAAAATGATTTTTCGCAATAAAAATGTAAAGAAGGAACCACAATGAGACAGGTAGGAGGGGTAGAGATACTATATAGTCAAGACCCACATTCCTGGGTAGGTGAGCCACAAATGGGAGGATAATAACAGTTGCAGAGTTTCTCCCCAAGGAGTGAGGGGACTGAGCCCCACATTGGGATCCTCAGAAGGGGGTCCTAGACCAAGAACATGAGTCACCATAACATCTGGTTTTGAAGGCCAGCAGGGCTTTCATACAGGAGAGCCAGAGGGCTGTAGGAAACAGACTCTGCTTTTAAAGGGCTCATACAAATTCTCACATGCTCTGAGACCTAGCGTAGAGACAGTAATTTGAAAGTATCCTGAGTTAGATCCACTTGCTGATCTTGGAGAGCCTCCCAGAGAGGCAACAGGAAACTGGGACTACACCTGGGGACACAGACACGGGTGACATCCATTTGGGGATGCTCATTCTACCATGAGGACTGGTGCTAGCAAGTGACATTTTTGAGTCTTCCCTCTAGGCTATTAGTGACAGGTGCTTACCCACTTACCAGTGGGCTGGCAAGAGTCATGGGACAGCCAGGTATGCCATGGGTTTGCCCACCAGTAGCTGGCAGCCTCCACATGAGGCAGGCCTGGCAACCAACAGAGCCAAGGACCAGCCTTGCCTACCAGCCTGCCCACAATAGGCAGCCTCACCACAACAGAAGGACCCACTCAACTCACATAGGAGGCACCCCTACAGCATATAGCTCTGGTGACAAGAAGGGAGTATGTTGTTGGGCCCCATAAGATGTCTCCTATATAAGGCCACTTCCACAAGATTGGGAAATGTAACTGACTTACATAATATACACAAATAAACACAGAGAATTAGGCTAAATGAGGTGACAAAGGAATATGTAACAAATGAAAGAAAAAGATAAAACCACAGAGGAAGAACTAAGTGAAGTGGAGATAATCTACCCAATAAACAATTCAAGGTAATGATAATAAAGACACTCATCAAACTTGGGAGAAGAATGGATGAACACAGTGAGAAGTTTAACAAAGAGTTAGAAAATGTAAAGAAGAACCAAACAGAACTGAAGAGTACAATAACTGAAATTAAAAATATGCTAGAAGGAATCACAGTAGATTAGATGATACAAAGGAACAAATCAGTGAACTGGATGATGGAACAGTGAAAATCACCCAAGCTGAAGAGAAAAAAGAAAATAATAATTTAAAAAAATGAAGGCAGTTTAAGAGACCTCTTGAGAACATCAAGTGTACTAACATTCACATTATAGAGTTCCCAGACAGAGAAGAGAGAGAGAAAGGGGCAGAGAACATATTTGAAGAGATAATACCTGAAAAATTCCCTTACCTGCAAAACGAAACAGACATTCAGGTACAGGAAGCAAATAAGATCAGAGAGCCCCAAATAAGATCAACTCAAAGAGGTCCACACCAAGACACATTGTAATTAAAATAGCAAAAATTAAAGAGAGAATCCCAAAAGCATCAAAGGCAAAGCAACTAGTAATGTACAAGGGAATTCCCATAAGATTGTCACCTGACTTTTCAGCAGAAATTTTGCAGTCCAAAAGGGAGTTGCACGATATATTTAAAGTAATAAAAGGAAAAACTACAACCAAGAATACTCTACCCAGCAAGGCTATCATTCAGATTTGAAGGAGAGATAAAGAGTTTTACAGACAGAAAAAGCTAAAAGAGTCCAGCACTACCAAACTAGCTTTACAAGAAAAGTTAAAAGTACTTCTCTAAGTGGAAAAGATCATAACTAGAAATATAAAAATTATGAAATAAAAAATATCATTAGTAAAGGCAAATATGCAGTAAAGGTAGTGGATCAACCATGTACAAATCTAGTAGGAAGGTTAAAGACAAAAGTAGTAAAATCATCTGTATCCACAGTAAGTAGTTAAGGTATTAAAAAAATAAAAATATGTAAAATATGACGTCAAAAACATTAAACATGTGGGGGGCAAAAAAATTCAGGGTTGTTAGAATGTGTTTGAACTTAAGTGATCATCAACTTAAGTTTGATCATCATCATCATCAAAATAATCACGTATATATATAGACCAACCTCATAGTAACTACAAACCAAAACTCTGTAACAGATTCACACACACAAAAGAGAAAGAAATTCAAACACAGCACTAAAGATAGTCATCAAATAACGAGGCAAGACACCAAAAGAAGACAGGAGCAGAAAAGAACTACAAACACAACCCCAAAACAATTAACAAGATGATAACAAGTTCATACCTATCTATAATTATTATAAATGTAAATGGACTAAATGCTCCAGTCAAAAGACATAGAGTGGCTGAATGGATTAAAAAACCAAACAAACAAAAAACAAGACCCACATATATGCTGCTTTCAAGTCTAAACACACACACAGGCTAAAACTGAGGGGAAACAAAAGGAAAGGAAAGCTTGAGTAGCAATACTTACATCAGATGAAACTGACTTTAAAACAAAGAGTGTAAGTGTAACACGAGACAAAGAAAAACATTACATAATGATAAAGAGATCTATCCAACAAGAAGATATAACAATTATGAATGTAAATGAACCCCACATAGGAGCACCTAAATACATACAGCAAATATTAACAAATATAAAGGGAAAAATTGAGAGTAATCTAATAATAGTAGGGGACTTTACTACTCCACTTACCTCAATGGACAGACCATCCAGACAGAAAATCAATAAGGAAACACTGGCCTTAAATGACCCATTAGATCAGATGGACTTCACAGATATATACAGAACATTCTATCCAAAATCAGTGAGACAGACATTCTTTCCAAGTGCACAGGGCATATTCACCAGGATAGATCACATCCTAGACCACAAAACAAGTCTCAGTAAATTTAAGGAGACTGAAATAATATGAAACAACTCTTCTGACCACAAAGATATGAGACTAGAAATCACTACAAGAAAATGCAAAAACAAAAAAACAAAAAAAAATGTGGAGGCTAAACAATACATTGCTAAACAACAAATAGGTCACTAAATAAATCAAAGAAGAGATTAAGTAATACCTGGAGACAAATGAAAATGAAAATACAACAATCCAAAATCTATGGAATGCAACAAAAGCAGTTCTAAGAGAGAAGTTTATAGTGACACAAGCCTACTTTGGGAAATAAGAAAAATCTCAAACACACAACCTAAGCTTACACTTAAAGAAACCAGTAAAAAAACAAACAAAAAAAATAGAAAAGGCGAAAAAACTAAGAGTTGGTTCTTTAAAAAAATACAAACATTGATAAACCTTTACCGAGACTGATCAAGAAAAAGAGAGGACCCAAATGAATAAAATCAGAATTTAAAAGAAGTTACCACAGCCTGCCATGTCCTGCCCACTGCCTGCTGCAAACAGTGGAGTGTTGCTCTATGGCAGGAGAGGGAGATGCCATGTCCTGAGACCTGCAAGAGTCCTTAGGATGGACTGATTGCCAAGTGAGGGTTCTTGGCTTCGTGATGCAGGAAAGAATCCAAGAGCTGGCCAAAGAAAAGTGAAGGTACCATTTTAAGCACTAAGATGTCATTTGATCTTCCTAAAATCAACTTTGAGATCTCCTTTTGTGAAATGTCAGTTCAAGTCATTTGACCCATTTTTTCCATCTCACCACATGTGGAAAAGCAGAGCTCTGGAGACTCCCTCTTGTGAGAGCACCAGAATCACAACTAACTGCTGAACAATCAATGACAGGAAGACACTGGAATTCACCAAAAAACATACCACACATCCAAAGACAAAGGAGAAGCCACAATGAGATGGTAGGAGGAGTCAATCACAATAAAATCAAATCCCATAACCGCTGGGTGGCTAACTCACAAACTGGAGAACAATTATACCAAAGAAGTCCACCCACTGGAGTGAAGGTTCTGAGTCCCACTTCAGGCTTCCCAACCTGGGGGTCTGGCAACAGGAGGAGGAATTCCGAGAGAATAAGACTTTGAAGGCTAGTGGGATTTGATTGCAGGACTTCAACAGGACTGGGGGAAACAGAGACTCCACTCTTGGAGGGCACACACAAAGTAGTGTGTTTATCAGGACTCAGGGGGAAGGAGCAGTGACCCCATAGGAGACTGAACCAGACCTACCAACTAGTGTTGGAGGGTCTCCTGCAGAGGTGGGGGGTGGCTGTGGCTCACTGCAGGGACAAGGACACTGGCAGCAGAAGCTCTGGGAAGTATCCTTGCCATGAGCCCTCCCAGAGTTTGCCATTAGCTCCACCAAAGAGCCTGTAGCCTCCAGTGCTGAGTCACATCAGGCCAAACAACCAACAGGGAGGGAACTCAGCCCCACCTATCAGCAGACAAGCAGATTAAAGTTTAACTGAGCTCTACCCACCAGAGCAACTTCCAGCTCTACCCACCACCAGTCCCTCCAATCAGGAAGCTTGCACAAGCCTCTTAGATAGCCTCATCCAGCAGAGGGCAGACAGCAGAATCAAGAAGAACTACAGTACTGCAGCCTGTGGAATGAAAACCACATTCACAGAAAGACAGACAAAATAAAAAGGCAGAGGACTATGTACCAGATGAAGGAACAAGATAAAACCCCAGAAAAACAACTAAATCAAGTGGAGATACGCAACTTTCCAGAAAAAGAATTCAGAATAATGACAGTGAAGATGATCCAGGACCTCGGAAAAACAATGGAGGCAAAGATCAAGAAGATGCAAGAAATGTTTAAGAAAAACCAAGAAGAATTAAAGAACAAACACCTCAAAGAATTAAAGAACAAACAGAGATGAACAATACAATAAGTGAAATGAAAAATACACTAGAAGGAATCAATAGGATAACTGAGGCACTCCATAAGTGACCTGGAGCACAGAATGGTGGAATTCACTGCTGTGGCACAGAATAAAGAAAAAAGAATGAAAAGAAATGACGACAGCCTAAGAGACCTCTGGGATAACATTAAATGCACCAACATTTGCATTATAGGTGTCCCAGAAGGAGAAGACAGAGAGAGAAATGACCCGAGAAAATATTTGAAGAGATTATAGTTGAAAACTTCCCTAACATGGGAAAGGAAATAGCCACCCAACTCCAGGAATCACAGAGAGTCCCAGGCAGAATAAACCCAAGGAGAAACACGCCAAGACACATAGTAATCAAACTGACAAAAATTAAAGACAAAGAAAAATTATTAAAAGCAGCAAAGGAAAAATGACAAATAACATACAAGGGAACTCCCATATGGTTAACAGCTGATTTCTCAGCAGAAACTTTACAAGCCAGATGGAAGTGGCACAGTATATTTAAAGTGATGAAAGGGAAAAAATTACAGCCAAGATTACTCTACCCAGCAAGGGTCTCATTCAGATTTGACGGAGAAATCAAAACTTTAAAGATAAGCAAAAGCTAAGAGAATTCATTCAGCACAACCAAACCAGCTGTGCAACAAATGCTAAAGTAACTTCTCTAAGCAGGAAACACAAGAGAAGAAAAGGATCTACAAAAACAAACCCAAAACAATAGAGAAAATGGTAATAGGAACATACATATTGATAATTACCTTAAATGTGAATAGATTAAATACTCCAACCAAAAGATACAGGATTGCTGAATGCATACAGAAACAAGACCCATATATATGCTATCTACAAGAAACCCTCTTCAGACCTAGGGACACATACAGACTGAAAGTGAGGGGATAGAAAAAGATATTCCATGCAAATGGAAATCAAAAGAAAGCTCGAGTAGCAATACTCATATCAGATAAAATAGATTTTAAAATAAAGAATGTTACAAGAGACAAGGAAGGACACTACATAATGATCAAAGGATCAATCCAAGAAGAGGATATAACAATTATAAATATATATGCATCCAACATATGAGCACCTCAATACATAAGGCACATGCTAACAGGTATAAAAGAGGAAATCAACAGTAACACAGTAATAATGGGGGACTTTAACACCTCACTTACACCAATGGACAGATCATCCAGACAGTAATTTAATAAGGAAACACAAGCTTTAAATGACACAAGAGACCAGATAGATTTAATTGATATTCATAGGACATTCCATCTGAAAACACCAGATTACACTTAATTCTCAAGTGCACACGGAACATTCTCCAGGATAGATCACATCTTGGGTCACAGATCAAGCCTCAGTAAATTTAAGAAAACTGAAATCATACCAAGCATCTTTTATGACCACAATGCTATGAGATTAGAAATAATTCACAGGGAAAAAATGTAAAAAACACAAACACATGGAGGCTAAACAATACATTACTAAATTACCAAAAGATCACTGAAGGAAATAAAAAAATACCTAGAGACAAATGACAATGGAAACATGACGATCCAAAACTACGGGATGCAGCAAAAGGAGTTCTAAAAGGGAAGTTTATAGCAATACAATCCTACCTTAAGAAGCAAGAAAAATCTCAAATAAACAATCTAACCGTACACCTAAAGGAACTAGAGAAAGAAAAATAAACAAAACACAAAGTTAGTAGAATGAAAGAAATCATAAAGATCAGAGCACAAGTAAATGAAATAGAAACAAACAATAGCAAAGATCAATAAAACTAAAAGCTGGTTCTTTGAGAAAATAAACAAAACTGATAAACCTTTAGCCAGACTCATGAAGAAAAAGAGGGAGCGGACTCAAATCAATAAAATTAGAAATGAAAATGGAGAAGTCACAATGGACACCGCAGAAATACAAAGCACCATAAGAGACTACTACAACTCTATGCCAATAAAATGAACAACCTGGAAGAAATGGACAAATTCTTAGAAAGGTATAACCTTCCAAGACTGAACCAGGAAGAAATAGAAAATATGAAGAGACAAATCACAAGCAATGAACTTGAAACTGTGATTAAAAATCTTCTAACAAACAAGAGTCCAGGACTAGATGGCTTCACAGGTGAATTCTAACAAACATTTAGAGAAGAGCTAACACCCATCATCCTCAAACTCTTCCAAAAAATTTAAGAGGAAGGAACACTCCCAAACTCATTTTATAAGAACATCATCACCCTTATACCAAAACCAGACAAAGATACTACAAAAAGAGAAGATTACAGACCAATATCCCTGATGAATATAGATGCAAAAATCCTCAACAAAATACTAGCAAACAGAATCCAACAACACATTAAAAGGATCATACACCATGATCAAGTGAGATTTATCCCAGGGATGCAAGTATTCTTCAGTATAAACAAATCAATCAATGTGATACACCATATTAATAAATTGAAGAATAAAAACCATAAGATCATCTCAATAGATGCAGGAAAAGCTTTTGACAAAATTCAACACCCATTTATGATAAAAACTCTACAGAAAGTGGGCATAGAGGGAACCTACCTTAACATAATAAATACCCACAGCAAACATCATTCTCAATGGCGAAAAACTGAAAGCATTTCCTCTAAGATCAGGAACAAGACAAGGATGTCTACTCTCACCACTATTATTCAACATAGTTTTGGAAGTCCTAGCCATGGCAATCAGAGAAGAAAAAGAAATAAAAGGAATACAAATTGGAAAAGAAGAAGTAAAACTGTCACTATTAGGAGATGACATGGTACTATACATAGATAATCCTAAAGATGCCACCAGAAAACTACTAGAGCTAATCAATGAATTTGGTAAAGTTGCAGGATACAGAATTAATGCACAGAAATCTCTTGCATTCCTATACACTAACAATGAAAGACCAGAAACAGAAATTAAGAAAACAATCCCATTCAGCATTGCAACAAAAAGAATAATATACCTAGGAATAAACCTGCCTAAGGAAGTAAAAGAACTGTACTCTGAAAACTATAAGACACCAATGAAAGAAATCAAAGATGACACAAACAGATGGAGAGATATACCATGTTCTTGGATTGGAAGAATAAATATTGTGAGAATGACTATGCTCCCCAAAGCAATCTACAGATTCAATGCAATCCCTATCAAATTACCAGTGGCATTTTTTACAGAACTAGAACAAAAAAATCTTAAAATTTCTATGGTGACACAAAAGACCCCAAACAGCCAAAGCAATGTTCAGGGGAAAAAATGGAGCTGGAAGAATAAGCCTCCCCAACATCAGACTATACTACAAAGCTACAGTAATCAAGACAATATGCTACAGGCACAAAAACAGAAATATAGATCAATGGAATAGGATAGAAAGCCCAGAGATAAACCCACACACCTATGGTCAACTAAACTATGACAAAGGAAGCAAGGATATACAATGGAGAAAAGACAGTCTCTTCAATAAGTGGTACTGGGAAAACTGGACAACTACATGTAAAAGAATGAAATTAGAACACTCTCTAACAGCATACTCAAAAATAAACTCAAAATGGATTAAAGACCTAAATGTAAGACCGGACACTATAAAACTCTTAGATGAAAACATAGGAAGAGCACTCTTTGACATAAATCACAGCAAGATCTTTTTTGACCCACCTCCTAGAGTAATGGAAATAAAAACAAAAATAAACAAATGGGACCTAATGAAACTTAAAAGCTTTTGCACAGCAAAGGAAACTATACAAAGATGAAAAGACAGCCCTCAGAATGGGATAAAATATGTGCAAACAAATCAACAAAGGATTAATCTGCAAAATATATAAACAGCTCATGCAGCTCAATATTAATAAAAAAAACCCAATCAAAAAAATGGGCAGAAGACCTAAACAGACATTTCTCCAAAGACATACAGATGGCCAAAAGGCACATGAATAGCTGCTCAACATCACTAATTATTAGAGAAATGCAAATCAAAACTATAATGAGGTATCACCTCACACCGGGTAGAATGGGCATCATCAGAAAATCTACAAACAAGTGCTGGAGAGGGTGTGGAGAAAAGGGAAACCTCTTGCACTGTTGGCAGGAATGTAAATTGATACAGCCACTATGGAGAACAGTATGGATGTTCCTTAAAAAACTAAAAATAGAATTATCATATGACCCAGCAATCCCACTACTGGGCCCACACCCAGAGAAAACCGTAATTCAAAAAGACACATGCACCCCAATGTTCATTGCATCACTCTTTACAATTGCCAGGTCATGGAAGCAACCTAAATGCCCACTGACAGATGAATGGATAAAGAAGATATGGTACATATATACAAAGGAATATTACTCAGCCATAAAAAGGAACGAAAGTGGGTCATTTGTAGAGACGTAGATGGACCTAGAGACTGTCATACAGAGTGAAGTAAGTGGAAAGAGAAAAACAAATATTGTATATTAACACATATATGTGGAATGTAGAAAAATGGTACAAATGAACCGGTTTGCAAGGCAGAAATAGAGACACAAATGTAGAGAACAAACATATGGACACCAAAGGGGGAGAGAGGGGGGCAGGGGGCAGTGGTGGTGGTGGTGGGATGAATTGGGAGATTGGGATTGACATATATACACTAATATGTATAAAATAGATAACTTATAAGAACATGCTGTGTAAAAAAGATAAAATAAATTAAAAAAAAATAAAAGAAGTTACAGCACAGAAATACAAAGGCTCATAATAGATTACTATGAACAACTACAAGCCATTAAAATGGATAACCTAGAGAAAAATGGATGAATTCCTAGCAAAATAAAATCTCCCAAGACTGAATCAGAAAGAAATACAAGATACAAACAAATTACCAGTAATGATATTGAATCAGTAATCAAAAAACTGCCAACAAACATAAGTCCAGAATGAGATGGCTCTACAGGTGAGTTTTACCAATTTTTTAAAAAATAAATTTATCTATTTTATTTATTTATTTATGGCTGCATTGGGTCTTTGTTGCTGTGCGCAGCCGTTCTCTAGTTGTGTCGAGCAGGGGTTACTCTTCATTGCAGTGCATGGGCTTCTTTTTGTGGTGGCTTTTTTTTGGTGGAGCACAGGCTTTAAGGTGCGTGGGCTTCAGTAGTTGTGGCGTGTGGGCTCAGTAGTTGTGGCTCATGGGCTTTAGAGCACAGGCTCAGTAGTTGTGGCGCACGGGCTTAGTTGCTCCACAGCATGTGGGATCTTCCTGGACCAGGGTTCGAACCCATGTCCCCTGCATTGGGAGGCGAATTCTTAACCACTGTTACACCAGGGCAGTCCGAGTTCTACCCAATATTTACAAAAGATTTCACACATATTTTTCCAAACTATTCCAAAAAAATTGAAGAGAAAGGAACACTTCCAAACTTATTCTATAAAGCCAGCATCACCCTGATACCAAAACCAAAGTCACCACAAAAAATAAAATTACAGCCCAATGACACTGATGAACATAGATTCAAAAATCCTAAACAAAATATTAGCAAATTGAATTCAACCATACATTGAAAGTATTACACACAATGATCAATATCCAAAAATCAGTCAATGTGATAAAGCACATTAACAAATTGAGGAATAAAAATCATATGATCACCTCAATAAATGTAGGAAAAGCTTTTGACAAAATTCAATGTCCGTTTATGATAAAAACTCTCATAAAAGTTGGTATAGAGGGAATATAATATAATAAAGGCCATATTTGACAAATCTACGGCCAACATCATACTCAGTGGTGAAAAAGAAAGAGTTTCCTCTAAGATCAGGCACAAGACAAGGATGCCTACTCTTGCCATTTTCATTCAACATAGTATTGGAAGTCCTAGCCACAGCAATTGGACAAGAAAAAACAAACAAACAAACAAAAGGAATCCAAATTGGAAAGGAAGAATTTAGACTGTCACTGTTTGCAGGTGACATGATACTGTATATAGAAAATCCTAAACCAACTCCAAAAAACTATTAGAACTAATAAATGAATTCAGTAAAGTTACAGGATACAAAATTTACATATTCAAAAATCTGTTGCCTTTCTGTACACTAACAATGAACAGTCAGAAAGAGAAACTAAGAAAAGAATCACATTTACTATTGCATCAAAAAGAATAAAATATCTTGGGATAAACTTAACAAAGGAGTCAGAAGACCTATATTCTGAAAATTGTAAGATACTAATGAAAGAAATTATAGACAACACAAACAAATGGAAAGATATACCATGAACATGGATTGGAAGAATTAATATTGTCAAAATGACCATAATACTCAAGGCAATCTACAGATTCAGTGCAATCTCTACCAAAATGCTAATGACGTTTTTCACAGAACTAGAACAAGTAATTCTAAAATTTGTACAGAACCACAAAAGACCTCCAGATAGACAAAACAATCTTGAGAAAGAACAAAGCTGGAAGTAATCATGCACCCTGATTTCAAACCATACAACAGAGCCACAGTAATCAAAACAGTATGATACTGGCACAAAAACAGACACATAGATGAATAGAGAGGCCAGAAATAAACCCACAGTTATATGGGTGATTAATCTATGACAAAGGAAGCAAGAATATGCAATGGGGAACAGACAGCCTCTTCAGTAAGTGGTGTTGGGAAAACTGCAGAGCTACATGCAAAAGAATCAAACTGGACTACTTTCTTACATCATATAGAAAAATAAATTCAAAACAAATTAAAGTCTTAAATTTAAGACCGGAAACCATAAAACTCCTAAAGAAAAACATAGGCATTACATACTCTGACATGAATTTTAGGGATACATTTTTTTTTGGATTTGTTTCCTCAGGCAAGGGACACAAAACAAATGGTACTACATCAAACTAAAACACTTTTGCACAGCAAAGGAAAATATCAACAAAATGAAAAGGTCACCTACTGAATGAGACAAGATATTTGCAAACAGTGCTATCTAGTAAGGAGTTAATATCCAAGATATAAAAGAACTCATTCAACTCAACATCAAAAAAACAAACAATTTGATTAAAAAATAAGCAGAGGACCTGACAGTCATTTTTCCAAAGAAGACAAACAGTTGGCCAACAGACATGTGAAAAAATGCTCAACACCGCTAATCATTAGGGAAATGCATATCAAACCACAATATCACCTCACACCTGCCAGAATGGGTATTATCAAAAAGACAACAAATTACAAGTGTTGGCATGGATGTTGAAAAAAGGGAACCCTTGTACGCTGTTGGTGGGAATGTAAATTGGTACATTCACTATGGAAAACAGTATATAGTTCCCTCAAAAAATTAAAAATAGAACTAACATACAATACAGCAATTCCCCTTCTGGGTATTTTTTTGAAGAAAACAAAAATACTAATTCAAAAAGATATATGCATCCCTATGCTCATTGCATTATTTTCAATAGCCAAGATATGGAAGCAATCTAAGTGCCCACTGATAGATGAATGGATAAAGAAGATGTGGTATCTATATACAATGGAATATTACTCAGACATTAAAAAATGAATTATGCCATTTGCAACAAGATGGATGGACCTGGAGGGTATTTTGCTTAGTGGAATAAGTCAGTCAAATAAAGGCAAATATGGTATGTTATCGCTTATATGTGGAATCTAAAAAACAAAATAAATGGACCAATAACCAAAAAGAAACAGAGTCATAGATACAGAGGACAAACAGAGGGGCTGAGGGGATGAGTGAAATAAGTGAGGGAGATTGAATGGTACAAACTTCCACTTATAAAATAAATGAGTGATGGGGCTGAAATGGGCAGTGTGGGGAATATAGTCAATTATAATACAATATTTTTGTATGGTGACAGATGGTAACTAGGCTTATCATGGTGATCATGTTGTAATGTATAGAAATACTGAATCACTATGTGTGCATCAGGAGCTAACACAGTGTTGTGGGTCAATTATACCTCACAAAGAAAACAAACAAACAAGCTCAGAAGAAGTGATTAGATTTATAGTTACTAGTGGCAGAGGGGGAGGGGTAATTGAATGAAGATGGTCAAAGTTACAAGCTCCCAGTTATAAGACAGACAAGTACCAGGGATGCAATGTCAACATGATTAATAAAATTAACACTGCTGTATGTGATATATGAAAAGTTGTCAAGAGAGTAAATCCTAAGAATTCTTATCACAAGGAAAATTTTTTTCTTTATCTTTTATTTTGTATCTATGTGAGATAATGGATGTTCACTAGACTTAACTGTGGTAATCATTTCATGATGTATGCAAGTCAAATCATTGTGCTGAACACCTTAAATGTATATAGTGTTGTATGTTAATTATATTTCAATAAAACTGGAAGAAATAAAGAACATGTGTTATATCCAATCATAGAAACTTACAATTAGAAACACTCTCAGAAGTAATTTAACATACACCTTGATGAATGACAGAGTATCTCCTTGATATTAATCTTGATCTCTAAGCCTATGGGGACAACAATAAAAACATAACTAACTGATAGAAGCCAAGAACAGTTTCCCTGAAAAAAATGACATTCAAAGCAAATTTTGAACTACACATATGAATTAGCTAGGTGAAAAAGGGGTGCACAAAATATAAGGTAAAGCCTGGGGGAGGAGAGACAGAAGTAGCTGCTGAGTTTCCACAACAGAAAGAAGGCTTGTGTGGTTGAAACAGAAAGAGTAAGGAGATGGCACAAGATGAGCTAGAAGCAGCCAGATTTTGAAGACCTTGCCAAGGATTATGGACTTTATCCTATTAACAGAGAGAAGTTATTGACAGATTTTGTGAGGAACATAATATGAAAGCTTTCTGCTTTTTAAAAAAGTCACTTTGGACTTTTGCTCCTTGGCAAGACAAGTAACCAGTATTAGATTTACCCTTCTGCCTGAAGTAAGCATAGAAATTGCATTGTAATAACATGGATGAACCTGGAGGGCATTATGCTAAGTGAAATAAGCCAGACACAGAAAGACAAATATTGCATGATCTCACTTATAGAAGGAATCTAAAAAAATGTTGAACTCATAGTAATAAAGAGTAGAATGGTAGTTAGCAGGTGTTGGGGGAAAAGGGAAGATGTTGGTCA
Organism: Monodon monoceros; assembly: GCF_005190385.1. Classification (NCBI taxonomy): domain Eukaryota; kingdom Metazoa; phylum Chordata; class Mammalia; order Artiodactyla; family Monodontidae; genus Monodon; species Monodon monoceros. Next base: position 48,089,406 of record NW_021703777.1, read on the forward strand.
AAGGATACAAACTTTTAGTTATAAGACAAATAAGTTCTGGAGACCTAATGTTCAGCATGGTGACTAGAGTTAATGTATTACATACTTGAAATTTGCTAATAGAGCAGTTCTTTTTTTTTAACATCTTTATTGGAGTATAATTGCTTTACAACAGTGTGTTAGTTTCTGCTTTATAACAAAGTGAATCAGTTATACATATACATATGTTCTCATATCTCTTCCCTCTTGCATCTCCCTCCCTCCCACCCTCCCTATCCCACCCATCTAGGTGGTCACAGATTAGCAAAGCTAATCTCCCTGTGCTATGCGGCTGCTTCCCACTAGCTATCTATTTTACATTTGGTAGTGTATATATGTCCATGCCACTCTCTCACTTTGTCACAGCTTACCCTACCCCCTCCACAAATCCTCAAGTCCATTCTCTAGTAGCTCTGTGTCTTCATTCCCTAGGGTCTTCATGACCTTTTTTTTTTCTTAGATTCCATAATATGTGTTAGCATACGGTATTTGTTTTTCTCCTTCTGACTTACTTCACTCTGTATGACAGACTCTAGGTCCATCCACCTCACTACAAATAACTCAATTTCGTTTCTTCTCACGGCTAATATTCCACTGTATATATGTGCTACAACTTCTTTACCCATTCATCTGTTGATGGACACTTAGGTTGCTTCCATGTCCTGGCTATTGTAAATAGAGCTGCAATTAACATATTGGTACATGACTCTTTTTGAATTATGGTTTGCTCAGGGTATATGCCCAGTAGTGGGATTGCTGGGTCATATGGTAGTTCTACTTGTAGTTTTTTAAGGAAGCTCCATACTGTTCTCCATAGTGGCTGTAACAATTTACATTCCCACCAACAGTGCAAGAGTGTTCCCTTTTCTACACACTCTCTCCAGCATTTATTGTTTCTAGATTTTTTGATGATGGCCATTATGACCGGTGTGAGATGATATCTCATTGCAGTTTTGATTTGCATTTCTCTAATGATTAATGATGTTGAGAATTCTTTCATGCATTTGTTGGCAATCTGTATATCTTCTTTGGCAAAATGTCTATTTAGGTCTTCTGCCCATTTTTGGATTTGGTTGTTTGTTTTTTTGTTATTGAGCTGTATGAGCTGCTTGTAAATTTTGGAGATTAATCCTTTGTCAGTTGCTTCATTTGCAAGTATTTTCTTCCATTCTGAGGGTTGTCTTTTGGTTTTGTTTATGGTTTCCTTTGCTGTGCAAAAGCTTTGAAGTTTCATTAGGTCCCATTTGTTTATTTTTGTTTTTATTTCCATTACTCTAGGAGGTGGATCAAAAAGGATCTTGCTGTGATTTATGTCATAGAGTGTTCTGCCTATGTTTTCCTCTAAGAGTTTGATAGTTTCTGGCTTTACATTTGGGTCTTTAATCCATTTTGAGCTTATTTTTGTGTATGGTGTTAGGGAGTGTTCTAATCTCATACTTTTACATGTACCTGTCCAGTTTTCCCAGCACCATTTATTGAAGAGGCTGTCTTTTCTCCACTGTATATTCTTGCCTCCTTTATCAAACATAAGGTGACCATATGTGCATGGGTTTATCTCTGGGCTTTCTATCCTGTTCCATTGATCTATATTTCTGTTTTTGTGCCAGTACCATACTGTCTTAATTACTGTAGCTTTGTAGTATAGTCTGAAGTCAGGGAGCCTGATTCCTCCAGCTCCATATTTTGTTCTCAAGATTACTTTGGCTATTTGGGGTCTTTTTGTGTTTCCATACAAATTGTGAGATTATTTGTTCTAGTTCTGTGAAAAATATCAGTGGTAATTTGATAGGGATTGCATTGAACCTGTAGATTGCTTTGGGTAGTAGAGTCATTTTCACAATGTTGATTCTTCCAATCCAAGAACATGGTATATCTCTCCATCTATTTGTATCATCTTTAATATCTTTCATCAGTGTCTTATCATTTTCTGCATACAGGTCTTTTGTCTCCTTAGGTAGGTTTATTCCTAGATATTTTATTCTTATTGTTGCAATGGTAAATGGGAGTGTTTTCTTTTTTTTGTTTGTTTTTGCGGTACGTGGGCCTCTCACTGTTGTGGCCTCTCCCATTGCGGAGCACAGGCTCCGGACGCGCAGGCTCAGCGGCCATGGCTCACGGGCCCAGCCGCTACGCAGCATGTGGGATCCTCCCTGACCAGGGCACAAACCCATGTCCTCTGCATCGGCAGGCGGACTCTCAACCACTGCACCACCAGGGAAGCCTGGGAGTGTTTTCTTAATTTCACTTTCAGATTTTTCATCATTAGTGTATAGGAATGCCAGAGATTTCTGTGCATTAATTTTGTATCCTGCTACTTTACCACATTCATTGATTAGCTCTAGTAGTTTTCTGGTAGCATCTTTAGGATTCTCTATATAGAGTATCATGTCATCTGGAAACAGTGGCAGCTTTACTTCTTCTATTCCAATTTGGATTCCTTTTATCTTTTCCGACCCAATGCTATGAGACTAGATATCAATTACAGGAAAAGATCTGTAAAAAAGTACAAACACAGGGAAGCTAAACAGTACACTACTTAATAACCAAGTGATCACTGAAGAAATCAAAGAGGAAATCAAAAAATACCTGGAAACAACTGACAATGGAGACACGGTGACCCAAAACCTATGGGATGCAGCAAAAGCAGTTCTAAGAGGGAAGTTTATAGCAATACAATCCTACCTTAAGAAACAGGAAACATCTCAAATAAACAACCTAACTTTGCATCTAAAGCAATTAGAGAAAGAAGAGCAAAAAAACCCCCCAAAGTTAGCAGAAGGAAAGAAATCATAAAGATCAGATCAGAAATAAATGAAAAAGAAATGAAGGAAACAATAGCAAAGATCAATAAAACTAAAAGCTGGTTCTTTGAGAAGATAAACAAAATTGATAAACCATTAGCCAGACTCATCAAGACAAAAAGGGAGAAGATTCAAATCAATAGAATTAGAAATGAAAAAGGAGAAGTAACAACTGACACTGCAGAAATACAATGGATCATGAGAGATTACTACAAGCAACTCTATGCCAATAAAATGGACAACCTGGGAAGAAATGGACAAATTCTTAGAAAGGCACAACCTGCTGATACTGAACCAGGAAGAAATAGAAAATATGAACAGACCAATCATAAGCACTGAAATTGAAACGGTGATTAAAAATCTTCCAACAAACAAAAGTCCAGGACCAGATGGCTTCACAGGCAAATTCAATCACACATTTAGAGAAGAGCTAACACCTATCCTTCTCAAACTCTTCCAAAACATAGCAGAGGGAGGAACACTCCCAAACTCATTCTACGAGGCCACCATCACCCTGATACCAAAACCAGACAAAGATGTCACAAAGAAGAAAACTACAGGCCAATATCACTGATAAACATAGATTAAAAAATCCTCAACAAAATACTAGCAAACAGAATCCAACAGCACATTAAAAGGATCATACACCATGATCAAGTGGGGTTTATTCCAGGAATGCAAGGATTCTTCAATATACACAAATCAATCAACGTGATATACCATATTAACAAACTGAAGGAGAAAAACCATAGGATCATCTCAATAGATGCAGAGAAAGCTTTCAACAAAATTCAACACCCATTTATGATAAAAACCCTGCAGAAAGTAGGCATAGGGGGAACTTTTCTCAACATAATAAAGGCCATATATGACAAACCCACAGCCAACATCGTCCTCAATGGTGAAAAACTGAAACCATTTCCACTAAGATCAGGAACAAGACAAGGTTGCCCACTCTCACCACTATTATTCAACATAGTTTTGGAAGGCTTAGCCACAGCAATCAGAGAAGAAAAAGAAATAGAGTAGTTCTTAAGTGTTCTCAGCACACACAAAAAAAGATAACTGTGTGAGTTAATTGATATGTTAATTAGCTTGATTGTGGTAATCATCTTTCAATGTAAATGTTTATAAAAACATTGTACATCTTAAGGATATTAAATTTTTGTTAATCATACTTCAGTAAAGCTGAAGAAAAGAAAAAAAAAGAATTTTCTTATTTAAATGCCTTTAATAGATAATTGACTCCTTAAAAAAACATATTGTGAGGTTTATTTGTTTATTTATTTATTTACTTAGTTTTGGCCACACCGTATGATATGCGGGATCTTTGTTCCCCGACCAAGGATTGAACCCATGTCCTGTACAGTGGAAGTGTGGAGTCTTAACCAGTGGACTGCTAGGGAAGTCCCTGTGAGGTTTATAAAATATGTAGAAGTAAAATGTAAGGCAAAAATTGTAAAAAGTCCAGAAAGGGAAAATACATTTATACTTCTATTACACCTATTATCTATTACTTTTATTAAAGATTTTTACACTATACATTAAAGAATATAATAACATTTGAAGGTACAATGTGTTAAGTTAAAGACGTATAATATAAACCCTATATCAACAACTAAAACTCTGTATCTCTTTATTGTGAATAATAAAGAGTCACAGCTAATAAGCTGACAAAGGATATAAAATGAAATAAAAATTGTATAATTGCTCTAAAAAAGTAGAAAAATAGGAAAATGGGAAGAAAGAGCAGATGGGACTAACAGAAAACAAATGCCCAGACCATATATTTAAATTCAAACATTCCAATGATCACATTAAATGTAAATGGTCTAAATAGTCTCATTTAAAAACTGGAGATTGTAAGGTTGGGCAAAAAGCAAGATTCAGTTATGTTAACATATAGGTTTAAAAAAAAAAGGATGAAAAAACCACACCATGCTAAGACTAATCAAAAGAAAGCTGGGATGGTTATATAAATATCAAACAAAATAGATTTCAGAGCAAATATTACCAGAGTTGAAGAAGGACATAAAATGAACAAATTCCTTGAAATACATGAAGTACCAAAGCTCATTCAAGAGGAAACAGATAGGGGGCTTCCCTGGTGGCGCAGTGGTTAGGGATCTGCCTGCCAATGCAGGGGACACAGGTTCGAGCTCTGGTCTGGGAAGATCCCACACGCCGCGGAGCAACTAAGCAACTACTGAGCCTGTGCTCTAGAGCCTGAGAGCCACAACTACTGAGCCTGCATGCCACAACTGCTGAAGCCTGTGCGCCTAGAGCCTGTACTCCACAACAAGAGAAGCCACTACAATGAGAAGCCTGTGCACCACAACGAAGAGTAGCCTGCTTGCCTCAACTAGAGAAAGCCCACATGCAGCAATGAAGACCCAATGCAGCCAAAAATAAATAAACAAAAATAAATTTTAAAAAAAGAAACATATAATCTAAATAACTCTATAGCTATTAAAGACATTGAATTTTTAGTTAAAAACCTCCCCACAAAGAAAACTCTAGGGTCATATGGCTTCACTGGCAAATTCTACCAAATATTTAAACAAGAAATAATACCAATTCTACGAAACTCTTCCAGAAAATTGATGAGGGAATACTTCCCAAATCATTCTGTGAGGACCACATTACTCAATACCAAAACCATAAAATTACATTATAAGAAAAGAAAACTACAGACCAATATATCTCATGCTTATACGTGCAAAGCTTCTTAACAAAATGTTATCAAATAAAATACAATAATATACAAACGGATAATACATCATAAATGGGGTTTATCCCAGGAATGTAAAATTGTTTTAATATTCAAAAACCAACCTATGTAATTCTGGGTAATAACTGACTAAGAAAGAAAAACTACATAATCATTTCAATAAATACAGAAAAAAACATTTGAGAAATACAAAATACATGCCTGGTAAAAACTCTCGTAAAACCAGACACAGAAGGGAACTTCCTTAAACTCATGGACAAAATATATGAGAAACCTACAGTTAACATTATACTTATAGTGAAAGACTGAATACTTTCTTTTTAAAATCAGGAACAGGGAAAGGATGTTTATCTTACCACTTTTAATCAACATTGTACTGCTGGTTCTAGCCAGTGAATTAGGAAAGAAAAAGAATTTTAAAACATCTAGACTGGAAAAGAAGTATAACTCCCTTTATTCACAGACAACATGATTTCTGTGAAGTAAATCCTATGATGTGTACAAATAAGTTACTAGAATTAATAAGGAAGTTTAGCAATGTTTCAGGATATCAGATTCATATACAAAAATCAATTATATTTCTATATAGAGCAGAGCATCATTTCATGCACTTATTTGCCACTCATGTATCTTACTTAGTGAATTGTTTATTCAATTATTTCACCCATTATTAGAAGGTAAACATATACCTACAATATGACCCAGCCATTTCCGCGTCCTATGAAAATATTCCTGGTCATGCCCTAATCTCAGGAAACTGTACATGGCAATACGTAACCTTACATGGCAAATGGGACTTGACAGGTGTGATTAAGTTAAGGCTCTTGAGATGGAGAGACAATCCTGCCTTATCCAGGTGAGCCCAATGTAATCTAAGGGTTATTTCTTATTTTATTTATTTATTTTTTGCAGTACAGGCCTCTCACTGTTGTGGCCTCTTCTGTTGCGGAGCACAGGCTCCGGACGCGCAGGCTCAGTGGCCATGGCTCACGGGCCCAGCCGCTCCGCGGCATGTGGGATCTTCCCGGACCGGGGCACAAACCCGTGTCCCCTACATCGGCAGGCGGACTCTCAACCACTGCGCCACCAGGGAAGCCCAATCTAAGGGTTCTTAAATGATGAAAGAGGAAGGCAGAACAGTCCCAGAAGATGTGATGATGGAAACAGAAGTTGGAGGAATGCACTGTAAGGTGGAGGAAGAGGCCACATGCCAAAGAATGTAGGCAAACTCTAGAAGCTAGAAAAGGCAAATAAACAGAATTTCTCCTAGAGCATGCAAAAAGAATGCAATCCTGACAACACCTTCACATTTTAGCCCAGAGAAATCCATTTCAGATTTCTGACCCCCAGAACTATAAGATGATAAATTTGTGTTGTTTTAAGCCACTATGTTTGTGGTAATTTAATACAACAGCAGTAAGAAACAAATACCCTTGACTTATGAGGAGATTCTTTCGTGGAGCTTCTATTTTTACTTGAATAAATTTATATTCTGTAGAAGAACAGAATGAAATTGAGAATTTACCTATTATTGTGCAACATCTATATTTGATATTACATTCAAAGAATCATGAATAGAGATCATTTATTTGATGGGATTTGTCTTAAAAAGGATACAATGAGTGGAAGCAGGAAAGACAGTATCTGAAAACATTTGGGCTGAAATATTTACACATATAATAAAACAAAATCCAACTCGAGAATATAGTCCATTTGGCATAATTTGCTCTGAGTTTATCAGATACTTACATTAACCTATATAAAGAGCATATAAAATACTGAGAGCATCCCAAATAAAAATAGTGAGGTGAACAGAAGAGTCAAATAAAAATACTGAGGTCAACAGAAGAGTCAACTGAGAGCACCAATAATTTAAAATTCATTAACTGTAAAATACAATGTTGAAGAAGTTTAGAGATATTTTTATTAAAAATTACAAACATAATGCCATGTTAAAATACATTCTTCACTAGGGCTGGGTGCCAGGGGAAATCGGCAGATGTTGGTTTAAGGATACAAACTTCCAGTTATAAGATGAATAATTTATTTGAATCTAAGGTACAGTATGGTGACTATAATTAACAATAGTGTGTTCTATACTTGAAAGTTGCTAAAGAGAGTAGATTTTAAATGCTATCACCACAAAAGGGAAGGTAATTATGTGAGATGACAGAAGTGTTAACTAACTTTATTGTGGCAATCATTTCACAGTATAAATGTGCATCAAATCATTCCATTGTACACCTTAAATTCACAAAATATTATATGTCAATTATATCTCAGTGAATCTGGAAAAAAATACATTTTTCAGAAGTGAAAAAATACATGGTATGAGACAGATATAGTTGAGAAACTGATTAAAATACATAAATATTATAGAATAATTATTGGTTGTTATTATTATTATTTTTTTTTGCAGTACGCGGGCCTCTCACTGTTGTGGCCTCTCCCGTTGTGGAGCACAGGCTCTGGACGCGCAGGCTCAGTGGCCATGGCTCACGGGCCCAGCCGCTCTGCGGCATGTGGGATCTTCCCAGACCGGGGCACGAACCCGTGTCCCCTGCATCGGCAAGCGGATGGTTTTTATTTTTAATGCACTAATAATCAGTATTAAGCAGTTCTTAATTTTCTCTAGTGTATCCAGATTTATTTTTGAAAATAGTTTTCAAACAGACTATTTTATAGGCCCACCAATATAACAAAATCAATTTGTTGTTTAATACATATTTTTAAATATTATGTAAGTTTGTTTAATGCTCTATTTCAATTTTTTTAAAAGATTTTTTTGATGTGGACAATTTAAAAATCTTTATTGAATTTGTTACAATATTGCTTCTGTTTTATGTTTTGGTTTTTTGGTCGTGAGGCATGCGGGATCTCATCTCCCCAACCACGGATTGAATCGGCACCCCCTGCATTGGAAGGTGAAGTCTTAACCACTGGACCACCAGGGAAGTCCCTCCATTTCAATTATTAAAAGGGTCTCAGTCTGGACAACATAAATTTGTTGTCGTTAGGTCTAAGAGTGACTTGTGCCATTCCACTGCCACCACTCTGTTCTCAGACCAATGTGTTCTGTTATTAGAACGAGTATCTGAATCCTTTAAGACAGTACTTCCCAACTTGCTTCTTACATCATAACTGAGTTCTTCAATAGACCATCCCACCACTCTACAAAGTCATTGCTTTATAGTTCAGTAATCATATGGATTTATAAACCATTTAAAACCAGTGACCACATGGTTGTTAATGGTTGTTATTCTTTAGTTCATCTACATTAAAATTAGTTCTTTGGACAGATGTAATGTTGTATGAGATTCTCTAATGCTGAATAAGCCATTCCATCATTTTATAAACAGCATTGCTACAGGAAGTATGGCAGGCAAGAAAAACAAATATAGCTGCACAATAGTGATACATTCTATGAAGACAAATTGATTCCACCTATGTATAGACAAAGTCTAATATAATCAACCTGCCACCAGGTGGCTGACTGGTCTCCCTGGTGTATGGTGTTGTTTCAAGTGCTCAGCATTGGCTTTCTGCTGCTGGAAGATTAGGCTCTCAACTATAGCAGTAGATAGATCAGCCCTCTGGAATGTTTTTCTGAGATCATAAATGACTTCTATCCCTGTCATCATACTTCGTTCAGGGAACCATTGACCAAGCAATGACTAGCTGGAGAAAGAGGCTAACTAGTAGCCACATAAGAGGTCACATTGGCTACCTGATTAATGATAAGCCTCCCCTGCAGAGGTGACCTCTTTTGCTGCTGCTGCTGCTACTGTTGTTAGCATTTACATGAGATATAAATATGCTCACACTCTGCTAACATTACAGGAGGTCCATCTACGTATCACTTCCCCAAATGTACTTATCCCTTAATCCTTCGGTCTCATTTTTCCCATGTCCCTGTATGTCCAGCCAGACCACTAACCACTACCCATAAATAGACAAAGTACACTGCTTTTCCAGATTGAAAACGACACACACTGATTAAAGTTCTTCCCCCTTGGAGTTACCTTTGAGTGAGATTGTAATGCTATAGCAATCTGCTTCTGGCAGGGGCCAGCTCATTTTCCAGAACCATCTGCAAGCCAGGATTGAATTTTTTCTTCCTGAGTCAACTAGTCATAGAGAATTCCCTATGTGGTCACAAGTGTGGGTTGATAGAATGCTGGCAATGTAGACAGAGTAGGCATCTGGTAATGAGAGGCACCTACTTGGTCATGTCATTTACCAGTGGCTTCAGTGACTCCAATCTTCTATATGTCACTTCCAGTTGATGTTAAAGTGATTCTGGTTATATACAGCTTTATGGTTTGGGTTTGTTAGGTTAGATAAAACCCAGTTGGTGATGGTCATCCCAGACTTCACGGCCTTAAATTCTCATGGTAAGGTGTTCAGTCTCTACTAAGGCTCACAAGACAAGCCCAGGAATATTCCAAAAGGAGAACAGTTGATTATATGGCACTGATTCAAAGCCCTAGTAGGCTACACCATGATTCTTCTCCTGGTTCCAAACAGCATCTTGATCTGTTATAGACTCTAAATCTGTTATAGAACCTTAATCTACAGCCTAGACCAGCTAGAAAGTTCTCTTGCTTTGAGGATATTTCAAAGTTGGTAACTCATTAAATAGATTGGAGTAGCACATCCAAATGTAGTATACTCTACTTATAAAACTCAAAGAGGCTCATCAAGTGCTTTCTTAGTTATATGGGGAAAAGGTGCACCACTCTTCCTATTGTGCTGGAGGGAATATACTGAGATGCTGAGACCACCTGACCCTCAGAAATTTCAGTGAGGTCACAGTTACCTGTATTTTCACTGGAGTTTACCTCCCACTCCCTGAAATCTAGTCACCCATTACTATGAGTATATCATCAAAGTAGTTGGCCAGTGTGTTGTTATGTAGGATTATGAGATGGTGAGATAGTAAAGGTCTGTGCAGGCTAGAATGTAACCCAGAGCTAGAGAGCTGAAACAGATCAATGAAAGTATATTTGTGCTCCTTCAAGGTAAAAACAAACACTCTTTTGGAGTCCTCTTCTTACTGAGATAGAAGGAAAAAAACAATTGCCAGATTAATAGTTATATTATAACTGATAGAGGCTATGTTGATTTGCTTTATTAAAGAGAGCATGTCTGGGGCTTCCCTGGTGGCGCAGTGGTCGAGAGTCCGCCTGCCGATTCAGGGGACGCAGGTATGTGCCCCGGTCCGGGAAGATCCCACATGCCGTGGAGTGCCTGGGCCCGTGAGCCATGGCCGCTGAGCCTGCGTGTCCAGAGCCTGTGCTCTGCAACGGGAGAGGCCACAACACTGAGAGGCCTGCGTACCGCAAAAAAAAACAAAAAACAAAAAACAAAACAAAACAAAGAGAGCATGTCTGGAACAGCAGCTGTAACTAGAGTCACTACCCGATTATATTTACAGTAATCCACTGCTATTCTCCAAGACTCATCTGTTCTACATAGGCAAAAGAGGACACATAAACGTGAATAGAAAGAAATCATTGCCACTACATCTTTCAAGTCTTTTATGGTAGCACTAATCATGCAATTTTCCCAGGAATGCAGCTTTACCTTACTTCCATAAGCAACAATTCTAATTGGTGGATCACAGTGGCACTCCAAGTCCTGGGGATTCGAGTATGCTAAGAGTCAGTGTCCAGTAATTCCTGAGTATTCCCTTTTCTCAATGAATAGCTTCCAAGTATTGATCAGCTATTGCTACATAACAAAATTTCCCCAAAGTCAGTGGTTAACAACAGTTATTTGTTCTTGTTCACATTGGTGGGTCAGCTTCCCTAGACTGGATTAGATAGGTTGAAGAAGCATACACAAATGCCATTATGTTATCCTTAAAAACCCAAAGAGGCCCCCTGGGTGTTGCTCTTCATTTTTACTGGTAGCTCTGTTCATCTCAGCTGGGCTTATTCACATATTTTAAGTTTAGCTGAGGTGCAAGTTTGCTGGTGTGGGTCTGTTCCACTATCTCTTTTTCCTTGAATATGTGAACTAGCTAGGATGTGTTCTCATGACAGCGATAGAGAGGCAAGAAGTCAAGCAGACATGTACAAATGACACAACGTTACTTCCATCTATATGACCTGGCTAAAACAAATCATATTGCTGGGCCCAAAGTGAGGAAGCAGGAAAATACACTCTGGCTATGGTAAGGACATAGCAAGGATGTGGCTAGAGATAGGGTTAAAGAAATGGGGCCAAGCATCAGTAAATATCCATGGGTCCCTTATAGAAAGTAAGGAGAAACATTTGCAGCATGTACCTGTGATGCATTTATCTTCTTCATGTGACCATTTCTTGGGGTCCTTAGGGACTGTAAAATGACTCAGGTTTGGAGATTAGGTAAGAAGCTTCAATTTTCAGTATGTTTTAAGTTATATCCAGGCCACCATTTTGCACAATTCAAGGGTGCACAATTCTCACTGTAGTAGGTCTTGTACTCCAGGAGATACCATCTATATAAACTACAATGTAAATGTTGCTAAGAGCTACATGCAATGTGGTAACCCTGACTATTCTTGTAAGCTGCCTACCTAAGTCCTAAGGAGCTTCATGGTCAATTTGCCATTACCAAAGGCCTTTCATTCTGAATTCCACTGTAGTCTTACAGTTACGGCAATCACACCTACCTTGCCTCTGTCGCTTAAATGCAATAAATTGGTCTGTACTACTATAGGATTACACCATTTCTATTAAAATCAGAGCCTTTTTCAATAGTATTTGTATCCCCCCCCCACTTTATCCCCAGACTTTAGATGATGGAAACTAGAGTGTTGAGCTTTTCAAGACTACTGACACTTCTGTCACTACCTTCTCAATATCTTGATGAAGGGAGTATCCTCTGGGCTCTTCTGGGAGACAATGGAAAGTAGGAGAAAGAGTGAACATGATAAATCACTCAAGTTTTCCTTTCTCCTTAAATCTTTCTATTCCTTACTCTACATTTTGCTAAGGAACTCCTGATATCTCAAATCCACTTAACATTGTCCACCAGCAAAAATACATTTCAGTCACTCAAGCAAACAAATGATTATAATCACTCCAAAGTGACTACATCTAAAATAGTTATAACCACATGGAATTGAGAATCCTATATCAATAAGTTTGACTCTATCTAAACTTGTATTCTTTTTTCATCTTTATATGTATTTCCAGTTTTCTGGAGCATATCAAAAGCTTGCCACTGTTACATATAGACCTCTTAATGGATTATGACTCTAGTTATAGATCTGGTCTGGATCCAAGAAGTGGTAGAGATATGGCATGTGGTAGCTCCCTCAAGTGGGGTTGCTACAGAGATTTCAGGCATGGAGAGGACAGTCTTAACATAAAGGGAAAAGGGCCTGCTGGTAAGGAATACATGGTGAGGTTTGATGTTTTATGAACCTCAGGGTTATCTGAGTTCACCCAAATGTTCTTAGGGTCTCACTGTATCCCAAATAGTCCCTGATTTTTATATATAAGCCCCAGAAATACTGTAAATTCAACCTTCATTTTAATCCTGCAATTTGGAAGATGAGACTCTACATCTTATTTTCAGATACGATTGCTCTGGACCTAAAGATGCAAGTTTCTTTTAGGGCAATTATAGAAGCTCCCTAAAACTCTAATCATGCCTGGAGCCTGGAATTTAAAATCCTGGATTTGTCACGGTCTTCATTTAAGCTTTGTTTGGTATAGTTAAAAGCAGACAATCCACTCCACAAACCTGTATTCCTCATTCTCATTATATTCACATGGTTTGCCAAAGTCTTGACATCAGTAGGCACTACATTCCAGGCAATCACAAGTGAGCATCTAAGCAACAGATTTCCTGAGTCCCACCTACTGACGCCAAAAGGATTCTTGCTTGTTTAAAACCCACTCAGGTCAGATAACCGATCACATGTTCACATTTTCTTGAGGATGTTGTCTATAGCCACTCTGGTACTACTCTATTGGTCAGAGTTAAGTTGAAGAGAGTAGAATATACTGTGCTTTAAGCAGAAAGGGATATATTATAGGACATTAAATAGCTTATAGAATTATTTTGATGGACAGATGAAATGGATTTTAGGTGAGCTTCCAGAATTACAACCTAAAGCCACACCTCAGAATAAGGCCATCAGAGGAGCTACTGGTCCTCCCAAAACCAGAAAGGTGCCTGTCAATTTGAAGTCACCTATATTATTAACTTATATTATTTTCCTTCTCTCTGAAGAACTTTTTAAAACAATTCTTACAAGGCAGGTCTACTGGCCACAAATTCCCTCAATTTTTGTCTAAGAAAGTGTTTCTCCTTCACTTGAATGATAATTTTGTGGGGTACAGAATTCTAGGTTGGTGTTTTTTTCCTCTCAATGCTTTAAATATTTAACTTCACTCTCCTTTTGCTTGCATGGTTTCTGAGGAGAAGTTAAATGCAATTCTTATCTTTGCTCCTCTATGGGTAAGCTATTTTTTCACTCTGGCTTCTTTCAAGATTTTTTCTTTAACTCTGATTTTCTTAAGTTTGAATATGATATGCCTAAGTGTAATTTTTTTGTTTTGTTTCTGGTTTTGTGTATGTGTATGTGTATGTGTATGTGTGTGTGTACGTTTTGTTTTGGCATTTATCTGCTTAGTGTTCTCTGAATGTTTTGGATCTGTAGTTTGGTGTCTGACATTAATTTGGGGGAAGTCCTCAGTCATTATTGCTTCAAATATTGTTTGTGTTGCCTGTTTTCTTTTCCTTCTGGTATTCCCATTATATTCATATTACACTTTTGTAGTTCTCCCACAGTTCTTGGATAGTCTGGGGTGGTTTTTTTTTTTCAGTTTTTTTTTTCTTTGCTTTTCAGTTTTGGAAGTTTCTATTGTTATATCCTCAGGTTCAGAGATTCTCTCCTCAGCTGTGTCCAGTCTCCTACTGAGTCCAACAAAGACATTCTTTATTTCTGTTAGAGTTTCTGATCTCTTCTATTTCTTTTTGATTCTTTCTTAGAATTTTCATCTCTCTGCTTACATTATCCATCTGTTCTCATGTGTTGTCTACTTTGCCCAAGAAAGCCTTTAGCACATTCATCATAGATTTTTATTTTTATTTATTTATTTTTAATTAATTTTTATTGGAATATAGTTGCTTTACAAAGTTGTGTTAGTTTCTACTGTACAGCAAAATGAATCAGCTACACAAATACATATATCCCCTCTTTTTTGGATTTTCTTTCCATTTAGGTCACCACAGTACATTAAGTTCCCTGTGCTACACAGTATGTTCTTATTAGTTGTGTATTTTATATGTAGTATCAATAGTGTATATGTGTCAATCCCAATCTCCCAATTCCTCCCACCCCACCGTTTCCACCTTGGTATCCATACATTTGTTCTCTATGTCTGTGTCTGTATTTCTGCTTTGCAAATAAGATCATCTATACCATTTTTCTAGATTCCACATATATGTGTTAATATACAATATTTGTTTTTCTCTGACTGACTTCACTCTGTATGACACTCTGTAGGTCCATCCACATCTCTACAAATGACCCAATTTCGTTCCTTTTTATGGCTGAGTAATATTCCATTGTATATATGTGCCACATCTTCTTTATCCATTCATCTGCTGATGGACATCTACGCTGCTTCTGTGTCCTGGCTATTGTAAATAGTGCTGCAATGAACATTGGGGTGCATGTGTCTTTTTGAATTATGGTTTTCTCAGGGTATATGCCCAGTAGTGGGATTGCTGGGTGATATGGTAGTTCTATTTTTAGTTTTTGAAGGAAACTCCATACTGTTTTCCATAGTGGCTGTATCAATTTCTTCATAGATTTTTAAAATTCCTGGTCTGATAATTTCAACATTCCTGCAAGGACTCTAGTTCTGATAACTCTTCAGTCTCTTCAAACTATGTTTTTTGCCTTTTAGTATGCCTTGTAATTTTTCATTGAAAGGTGGACATGATGTACCAGGTAAAAGGAATTTTACTTCCTCAGGAAAGCTCTGCCCTCCCAAACAAAACACAAGTCCCTAGGTCAGGTTTCCCTTGTAGCAGTTATTTTATTTGTATATCTCTCACACCACACTAGACTATATTTTTCAAGGTATAAGGGCCCATGTTTGTGTTGCTCACCATTTTCTTGCCTAACATAGTGCATGGTGCATAGTGGGCAGGCAACAAATACTTGGTGAATGAATGAAAATCCATTCTAATTTTGCATAAATTGTCCATTTTCAACTCAAATTCAAAAAAAAACATACACAGAAACAATAGCAACAACAAAATAAAAACAGGTTAGGGACAAAAATGAGGGAATAATACTGGGCATAAGAGAAAAAAATTTGTGGAAACTATGAGGAATTGGAAGACAGCATTATCTTGTGTAAAGGCATTCAAAATTCAAATAACTTTGTAATGCTGTGAGGACAAAATAAAGTATGTCCATATACCAGTTTTGATTATAGGCTGTCAGTTTGCAGTGCTTGCCTTAAATAAATTGATATATCCATTATATATTCGCTATTGGTTATAGGCTGCCAGTTTGCAATGCTTAAGTTGATATATCCATTATATATTCAATACAAATGACATTTAATGCCCTGAAAATATGCTCACATATATTAAGTAAAACAAAAACAAAAGCATGCTAAACAAGCAGCAGCAGCATTCTCGTTTTATTTAAAAATACACCTAGGGCTTCCCTGGTGGTGCAGTGGTTGAGAATCTGCCTGCTAATGCAGGGGACACGGGTTCAAGCCCTGGTCTGGGAGGATCCCACATGCCGCGGAGCATCTGGGCCCGTGAGCCACAACTACCGAGCCTGCGTGTCTGGAGCCTGTGCTCCTCAACAGGAGAGGCCGCGATAGTGAGAGGCCCGCGCACTGTGATGAAGAGTGGCCCCCGCTTGCCACAGCTAGAGAAAGCCCTCATGCAGAAACGAAGACCCAACACAGCAAAAATAAATAAATTAATAAACTCCTACCCCCAACATCTAAAAAAAAAAAAAATACACCTAAAAAACACTGAAAATAGTTGGACTAAAATGTCATCAGTGGCTATCTCTAGCTGACGGAATTATATGTTCCTGTGTGTGTGCTTTTCTATATTTTGTTAATGCTCTACAATGAATATGTATTGTTTTTGTATCCAGAATTAAATTGTTTTTACAAGGTAGAGAATTAACTTGGGTGGCAATGTAGAGGATAAAATGGAGTAGAGTAGGATCAGAGGCAGAGAGATTAATAGACTTTTGCAATAGAATGGATGAAAGATGGTAGAAGCCAAATTAAGGCAGTGGTTGTGAGGCAAAGAAAGTAATTAGGTAGTGAGAACATAGAACATAGAACGAATGAATAGGATTTGATAATCTTGGATCCATTTAGGTTGGAGATAAAGGCTAAGGAAACATTAGTTTAAACACTGTAATTCCATTAGTAACCCTGGATCTATATGGGTTGGGGTGGAGATAAGGGATATGAATTCATTAGTCTTATATACGGTAAATGAAATTGTGAACTTAAATGAGATTCCTTAGGGACAGTATATAAAATAGAAATAGGGCAATGGCCAGAATCATGGGGAACTCTTAATATTTAAGAACCAGATAGAGGAAGAAAGGCCTATAAAGAATAAGCAGGATTGATTAAAAAGGTAAAGCAACTAGGTTATCATGGAAACTAAAGGAAGGAAGGAAGGAAGGTTCAAGTAGGAATTGGTCAATGATGCTAGCAGAGAAAGCACCGTGCTTGCTTCTGAAGTTTGCATCCTGTGAAAGGACCTCAATTAGTTCTGGGTCTTCCTCTACACTTGGGGAGATTGAGTGACTTATAAAATTAGTAAATTTGTGAAGAATGTCTGATTTAGCTTTGTCTTCCAACCTCAAAGAACAAGGTTGTCCAGAGACCAAATTCCCATTTGATCCTCCATGCTGTCCCTGTCAAGTGTTGTTGCTAGGAATTGGAGGTATAAATCTGCCT
The DNA here is from genome assembly GCF_005190385.1 of Monodon monoceros. Lineage (NCBI taxonomy): Eukaryota > Metazoa > Chordata > Mammalia > Artiodactyla > Monodontidae > Monodon > Monodon monoceros. The sequence goes on from NW_021703777.1 coordinate 48,106,920, forward strand.
AATTCTGGGGAGCAGTTGGCAGGCCGATTTGGTTTTCCCACTACACAACATCAATCAACTTAACTTTATCTGTAATAAAGTGATATTTTGGCCCCCATTTCTATCCTTTGCTTTATTTCCCAAATTGTTCAGAACCTAGGCAAGAAGAGGGGGATTAGTTTACTGGGACCCACTTGGAAACTGCAAAAATTGATGCCAAATTCCACACCAGGTAATTTGTGGAATTACCTGGGAGAGGCTAATGACTTTGGCAATTAGGAAGTAATCATAAATCACTATCTTCTTAATAAAGTCAAACAATTTTTCCAAGGAAGGCAATTGAGGAAACGTCTCCATGGAGATTTTGGTGGGACAATGTTAACTACTGCCCCAATCCTTGTTTTGTAAGATTCTCTAAGAATGGGACTATGCCACCCAGGGGACTATATTAGTCAGGGATATTTTAGTTGCACATGTATAAAACGTACCTTGAAATAGCTTAAATGAGAGCAGCAGGTGTGGGAGGGAAAAAAGACAGAACTTAGTGGCCACTTAATTAATGGACAATGGGTTAGTCTATGATCCTGGATTTCAAATGCTATCTGGACTCTAGTCTCTATTGCTTATAATACCTTGGTGTGTTTTTTCTACAGGCATACCTTGCTTTGTTACATTTCACTTTACTGCATTTTGCAGATACTGCATTTTTTAAATAAAAGGTTTGTAGCAACTCTGCACTGAGCATACCTATTGGCACCACTTTTCCAATAGCATTTGCTCCCTTTGTATCTCTGTGTCACATTTTGTAATTCTCACATTTCAAACTTTTTCATTATTACTATATATGATTTGGTTATCTGTGAAACTACTTTGACGTTACTACTATGACTTGCTGAAGACTCAGATGATGGTAGCATTTTTTAGCAGTATTTTTATTTAAGGTATAATGCTTAAACATGCTTAAGACATAATGCTTTAATATGTTTAACACATGATGCTATTGCATACTTAATAGACTAGAGTATGGTGTAAAAATAACTTTTGTAAACACGGGGAAATCAACAAATTTGTGACTCACTTTATCGATATTTGCTTTCTTGTGGTAGTCTGGAACCGAACCTGCAATACCTCCAAGGAACACCTGTATATGGTAAGGTAGGTTTGCTCCCTGTTGTGCCAAAGATGGTAAGTGGCAGCTCTAGCCTCAGTAAAATTGTCATACATTACTCTGGAGATTGGCTTGGATATCTTGTCATAAAGATATCTTTATGACAGGGGAAGTCATATAACTGACAGCTTTATTACATAAAGTATAGGAATCTCCTGAAAAGATGGACATACAAAAGTGTTGTTCACTACATTCTACCCTTGGCTACCCGGCACCTATACTTGTGCTTTCTTCAGTACACAGAATTTTAAAAATGCCCTAGTCTAAGACAATATAATTATAACATGGACAACTCAAATACTCTCTTCTCCAACAGGAGACATGCCAAACTCTCATCCAATTTTTCCATCTTGCTCTTGGAAACCAAGAGTTCTAGGTGATATGCATTTCTTAAACCAGGTTTGAATGTAGCACATCATGGTACAGCATGATAAAGATAATTTTATTAGATATTGGTATACACTTAAGGAAAGTAAGGGCACTCTAATTAGCTAGTAGATGAGGTTCTTGGTTAGTTAATACGTCCTTTTTTTTTTTTTCTTGGCTGTGTTGGGTCTTTGTTGCTGCGTGCAGGCTTTCTCTAGTTGAGGTGAGTGGGGGCTACTCTTTATTGCGGTGCACAGGCTTCTCATTGTGGTGGCTTCTCTTGTTGCAGAGCAGGGGCTCTAGGTGCACAGGCTTCAGTAGTTGCAGCGTGTGGGCTCAGTAGTTGTGGCTTGTGGGCTCTAGAGCACAAGCTCAGTAGTTGTGGCGCACGGGCTTAGTTGCTCCGCGGCATGTGGGATCTTCCCGGACCAGGGCTTGAACCCGTGCCCCATGCGTTGGCAGGCGGATTCTTAACTACTGCGTCACCAGGGAAGTCCAATTAATATGTCTTGAGTTTGTGCTGTGGAAGGTGCTCCCTGATCCCTTGCCCATAATAAGAGGGTACTGGAATTAAGCAATCATAGGCCTTTGTTTGCAAGACTTGGTATTTTTTGTCTATTTTTTGTCTATTACAATCTTTTTGTCTATTTTTTGTCTCTTACAATCTTAGTTGGTTGCTGGTCACCTTGCTTTTTGGTAACTCTGGTTTAGAAACCAAAAACAGAGATGGTGTGTTAATGTTTTCTGTCCCTTAGCAATGTGTTACAGTTTGGAATGCAATGTCTATCCTCCAGTCAACTAAATTAACTATGTATTTCTAATTTGGCCTTTGCATCCAAAATCATAAGCTGAGCAATGAGTTTAGGGATAATGCAGCTAGGATTTATCTCTGTCCACTTGCCTCCAAGTTGCATCTCAGGGAATGGTTCCTCACAATGGGACTAATTTGTCAAACTTTGTCACATAGGATATACACAGCAAGAGCTGCATGAGGTGATCAAGAATCAGGCTTTTTTCAGGGTTCCAATTATATCTTTTACTGAGTTTTCAACTCCTTAGCTGTGTTTGCACTAACTTTAGCTCAGGACAGAGAATATGGGTTTTCCAGACCTGTACATTGCAGGTTTAGTTGATTCTCAGTCACATGAATTACTGAGTACATGCAGAAAGGGAGTGCCTTAGAAATATACAGTTGTTCCTCGGTACTCAAAGGTGACTGGTTCCAGGACCTGCCACAGATAGCAAAATCTATGGATGCTTGGGTCCAGTAGTCAACCCTCCAGATCTGTGAATTCTGCATTTGCAGATTTAATCATGTATGTGGAGTCCCCCAATACTGAGGGCCACTGTATTTATTTTTAAAAATTCGCACAGTTTAAGGGTTAACTGTATTCTTTCTTCTGCATTCATATAGGCAGCTTGAACTGAAATGTATCCCTTTCTTGTAGGACCTTGCTAATGGACACACTGCAAAATCCTGACATTTTTCTACCAATTCCCCTAAAACGTTAACCTTGATATAGATATTGTCTAAGATCTAAAATTTAACAATTTGCTTGCTTGCTACAACATAGTAAATATTAACGAACCTCCTAAGCCAAGGAATCGTTATCACTGTGCATGCCACCAAGACTTACCAGTTTTACATTTCAGGGTGTGTCATTTGTTGACACTGGTATTATTTTATATACTAGTCAGGAATAAAAACCCAAACCTTGCCATTTTGAGATTTCTTACTCTTTTCCAGTTTAACAGTCCGTTTGAATTTCACATCAATTTTGGATGCAAGTTCAGGGAATTAAAAGTTTAACATATTATTAGGCTTTTCTCTCTCTCTAAGGTTTTATCTGGTTGCTGGAGGTAAGTCCTTCACTACCATGGCATTGCTGGAGGGGCATCTGGCCTGCTTGCTGTCTAAATTTGTTGCTGTAAGGTCTATTGTTGATACAATTTGCAATCTATTCTCTCAAAATGTGATTGTTTTTCCTCTGCCCTTACTTTAGAATTTATGGGAGTTAGTGTCTTTTCAATAGGATCCTCTATCCAACCCATGGATTCATACCACAGCCTGTGCCATGAGTTTCAATCACCCTGTACTGCAGCAAGCCTGTGTAAAGCAATTGCGCTCTTACTGTGAATCAAATTTACATACCTCTTAAGGAATTCTGTATCTCCTTTTCAGTTCAGTGTAGTCAAGGAACATGCAGGAGTGGGAGTGGTTATCAATGCTGCCTGGCCATCTGCTTAAACATATTATGTTGCCATTTCTACTTGATTGTAGTTGCCTGTGTTGGGCAAAGTTCCAGGTGGGAAACAGGGCCCAAGCCACAAGCTCCCTGTTTTTGAATTCCGAAGTCTTCCTGGCAGTGTCTATCCCTTACCCCTTAGGGTTTCAACTCTGAGGAGAGAGCCAAGAATTATGTCTCAATTCATAAGCACTTTTTTCCTCTTGCAATACCATCAAGACTGCCTCTATTGTCTTGTAATGATTTCTTTCTCAGACATGTTTGTGCCACATGGTGACCAAAGGCCACAGATAATTTAAGCTTTTGCTTAACTTCAGCCAGAGTGAGGTGCCTCTTTCTCAATAATGCTAGCCAAAATGGTGAGGTTGTCTCTGATTAGCTCCTTTTGTTAACCTGCCCATTCCTAAACCAATCCCTATGACTGAGGAATTATGGTACTTTGGTTGGCTTGATTCATGGGCCCACTCCTGTGGTATGGGAGTTAAGACCAGGAAATGGATGGTTGCACCTGGAGAAACAAGGGTAGATCTATATTAGTTAGGACAAACTCTCAAATATCAGTGGGTCACACAAAAGAATGCATAAGAGGGGCTTCCCCGGTGGCGCAGTGGTTGAGAATCTGCCTGCCAATGCAGGGGACACGGGTTCGAGCCCTGGTCTGGGAAGATCCCACATGCTGTGGAGCAACTAGGCCCATGAGCCACAATTACTGAGCTTGCGTGTCTGGAGCCTGTGCTCCGCAACAAGAGAGGCCACGATAGTGAGAGGCCTATGCACTGCGATGAAGAGTGGCCCCCACTTGCCGCAACTAGAGAAAGCCCTTGCACAGAAACGAAGACCAAACACAGCCATAAAAAAATTAATTAATTAAAAAAAAAGAATGCAAAAGAACTCTAACACAAGTTAATAGGCAGGCAGCTATCCTCCAAGTGAAGATTCAGGAAACCAGAGTCCTTCCACCTTGTGGCTTCATCATCTTCAACACATGGCTTCCAATACAAATGTCATAAGTTGCTGGGGAATGGGAGATGGAGAACTTTGCATGTGATATCTTTTATGGACCAGAGATGCAATAGGACCTCATCACTTATACTCACATTCCACTGGTTAGAATCTAATTGGCACATCTAACTGGGAAGCCTAATTGCAAAGGAGGCTGGGAAATGTAATCTAACTCTGTGCCCAGAAGAATCTAGTGTCTGCAAGTGTCCACTATTCTGATCACTAAATATCCATTTTACCTCTCTTCCCAAACAAAGAACACATCCTACTCCAATAAAGACAACCTAGAAGTTCTATCCAGTTACTAGGTTGGGCTTAAAGTCTAGTTTTTAGGTAATGTGCAGTCCTCTTCATTAGGTCCAGATACAACCTATGAATTAAAAAACACAAGTTATCTCTAATATCACCCCAAATTCCAGGAAACATATTGTACAGTGGTAGATCAGAAACAGGTAACTACAATATGCTCTCATTAGGAAAAGAGAAAACTGTGAGACACTAGGCAATATAGATACATAACAATGATGAAATACTGAGCAGGCATTTTGTGGTCCATCTGCTGTGAGAGTGGAGGAAATTTTGATGATATCGCAATTTAGTTTTGGAGAGGAATTTGTCCTCTGTCTTCTGTATGGCCCAATAATGGCCTCTGAAATGTTTTCTGCCCATTATTACTCACGGCCACGTCCTATGTGAGTATTGGGGAGTTGTAAAGCATTTATGCTCTATTTTCTACTTATTCAAGTTTGGGATGGAACAGCTGCCTCAAGGTTTTAACACTTGAACAATATTTGAATCAAGTTCATATTTTGATCAGTAATAAAATTCCTTCAAAAATTTAGTCCTATGATCTATTTGCCTCCAGTAACTACACCCAAAGTTCTTACATAATTCTCTAACCCAATTTATTCCTTTGCTTCCTTGCCCCCGTGTCAGTTTCTCAAGAACTTCATCCCAGCCTCCTTGAGGCCATCGAAAATAACAGCCTTGGATGGAAAGGCCAAAGCCTTGATCTGATTTTTGTTCCGGCACTAAATCTTGGGAGGACTGTACTCAAGGCGTCTTCTAGTTTCATTTTTTTACTGTTCCAGGTCAAGAATTCCAAATATTCCTATGCACTTTCATTTCTGCAACTGTTTCCTGAGCTTATCTCTTTAGCAAAGTCTTGCTAAAAGTAAAATGCTAAAATGCAAAATACAGTATTACTTATACTCTTTTGAACTATTTCCTCTTATTATTGAGATTGTACTGAGCTACAGTCTCAATAGGTAGGTAATAGTTTTACCCCCCATTTTGCCACTGTGAAACATGGGTCTCCTTCCAGCCTCTGATACCAGTTTCTCCAACATCCGCTGCATCATCAGTAAGCCAATACAGCATATTTTATAGCATAAAAATATGGGGTACTGTCTAAGCAGTACCCCACTTCCAGCACCAATTTCTAGGTTAGTCATGGTCATTCTGGCTCCTGTAACATATGAATTCTCAAATCTCAATTTTCTCTCCTACAAGAAGTCCAAAAAGCAGTGTTTCTAATTTGGAGGTGTCTGTCTTCCAAGTAGTAATTTAGCCATTCATGCTCCTTCTCTCTTCTGGCTCTGGCATCTTCAAAATACAGTTTTTAAGATCACCATACTCACTAGCTTCAAGTTGATGGACAAAGAGTGAAGATGGAAGGACTTCATTAAGCCTGGAAATGAGCATGTCACTTCCTTTTACATTTCACTGGCTAAAAGTCATTCACATGACCACAAATAACTAAAGGGAAGTTGGGATATTTAGTCTAGCTGTTTGCCCAGGAAGAAGAAATAAGTTCCATGAATGACTAATCAAGTCTCTGTTACAAGGTTCTAAAAGGAAAAAAAATGCTACGTAAAAAGAACAGAAAGTCACTCCAGGGGCTTTGTCCATTTTAATAGGTGTGACCTTATTCTAATCGTTCCAACAAAATAATCATTTCCCTATTATATAAAAGAGTAAGAATTCATTTTGTTGTAAATAATGGGATTACTTCAGAGTATTTGTGATAGTGTGATAGGTACATAAGTCAGACTGCAGAGGGTTAATAAGTGAAATTCAGATAACAAAAAGAGACATTGAATGTAGAATACTCTTTAAAGCTTGGTTGTGAAGGAAAGGAAACACAGTGGAACCACAAATGTAGAGGATTGAAGACAGAAAAGATAATAGAAGAGAACTCAGGGATTGGAACTAGAGTACAGACGGATAATTCATCTTATATAAGAGCTGGGAGTGTCTCATTCCTCTGATATTGGAGGAAAGGAAAGATCCAGAAGTACCTAAGTTTCTAGCATTTGGAAAATTGAAGGAGTTTGTGACTAATAGCATCGATCTTCTTGTGAAGTTTGAAGTAAAGTCACATAATGAAATGTGGTTGGGATTTAAAGACGGCAGAAGTATTCTGGTGGGAAGGGAGAAAAAGGTGCTGAAGAATATATAAGTAGGAGGTTAAGACCTAAATCTGTAGTGTTAAGATACATAATGTAATGTACTGTTCTGCACAGAACTTAGCAACCGCTGTAGGAGAGGAACAGGCAGATGATTAGCACTTCGTGTGTATATTTACTATAACACGTATTACACTGTAAAGCCCCAGGAAGCAGAGACTTAGATTTTATAAACTATGCACACAGTAGGCACATGATGAATTTTTGCTTGAATGAATTGATTCAATCATTGCCAATTCTGCCATAGTACTCTGTAGAGTACTGGCAACTGCCCACATTTCATATGGTATGCCAATGCTAAAAAGAAAAAAAAAAAAGGCTAAAAAAATTCAGGCATACTCAGCTAAACTTAGCAGTCTTAAAACGGCAACTACGTCAGCTGAGACATACTTTTTATCTTGTGCCAGTACATCTTTCTTTGATGTTTCCTTCATTTTCCGTATGCTACTGTGTTACTGAACCTGAAAGGGAGAATTCTAAGTTCAATAAGCTACGTTATTATTCCAAAAGTCCTGAAAGTTCTCACAACCCCCTTCACAATATTCCTTTCAAGAGATTCACAGACAAGGATGACTACTTATGATGCTTACTTCACAGATAAAAAGCTGAGTAGGTGAGTGGTGGAAGGACAAAATCGGGGTCATTCACTGAATCGTCAGCAGAGTCTGGCACAGATTCTGCTTCCTTCTCCTGTCTTCTCCCCTTGGAAACTTCAGAGTTGTAGTGATCTCAGACTTCACTTAGTCGAACTCCTTTAGGTTACACAGGTGTAAACTCAGGTTCAGGAAGTCTGACCCAAGACTTAGTCAAAGTGGGCTCTTTCCTTTACACGACGCCATCTCTCAAGATCCAGAGCCCTAACTCACCATTTGGCGGTAGAAAAAAATGGCCAGAAACGAAACTACGTACAAGAGTCCAGAACCAGGCTCCACCTCCCGGATCAGGCAGTCCGGGCCTCCAGCTAACAAAGCGTCTGGTCCGTGCTTCGGTATGGGTTCCCCACCCGGCCCAGGCTGCTCCTCTCCAGCCTGCCCGCCCGCCCCCAGCACCGCAGCACTGCCCGCCCGCGGGGGCCCAAGACCCGACCCTCGAAATCTCACTTTCGTGTTTCGGCCACCCGCGCGCCACCGCTCAGGCGACGGCTGATGGCGTCATCCGTACTTCCGCCTGCGGCTGCGTTCTAGTCATCAGCGAGGAAGGAAGAAGGGAGGTCTGAAGGGCTGTGTGCGGGGGAAATAGCGAGGAAAGAGAAGAAATCCGGGTGTAGCGGGCGCTACGGCAGTAACCGCGGCCCTCCTCTGTCCCCGGCGTCCCCCCATCGGAAGTCGCCCTAGGCACACTTCCCCCGACTCTGGGTAGTCTCACCTCCGCTTGATCTCCCGACACCGCGGTCTCCCTCTTCTCCTCTAACCACCCCCTCCTAGCTCCCTCACGCTCCCTCCCTCTCCCTCCCTCCCATCGTCAGGCTCCCCGCCCTTAGTATCGCGAGACGAGGTGAGAGCTGGCGGAGCGGCGGCGGCGGCGGCAGCAGTAGAGGTGACCGAGGCGGTGGCGGCGGAGGCGGCACCGAGCGCTGTGTTGGTCCCGGTGCGGCCGAAATCGCGGTAGAGCGTAGCCCCCACGCCCCTCCCCCGTCCGCGCCCTCCCTCTTTCCCCGGAGATGGAGAAGGCTACGGTTCCGGTGGCGGCGGCGGCGGCGGCAGCTGAGGGAGAAGGGAGCCCCCCGGCGGTGGCGGCTGTGGCGGGCCCCCCCGCGGCTGCACCGGCGGCGGAGGTAGGCAGCGGCGTTGGCGGCGGCGGCGGCAGCGGGGCTTGCTCGGCCTCGTCTCCTCGTGGGATGGTGCGAGTCTGCGACCTGCTCCTGAAGAAGAAGCCGCTGCCGCAGCAACACCACAAGGCCAAGCGTAACCGGACTTGCCGACCCCCCAGCAGCAGCGAAAGCAGCAGCGACAGCGACAACAGCGGCGGCGGTGGAGGCGGTGGCGGAGGCGGCGGAGGCGGCGGCGGCACCAGCAGCAACAACAGCGAGGAAGAAGAGGACGACGACGACGAGGAAGAGGAGGTTTCTGAGGCAAGGGCCTGGTTTCAAGGGAAGGAGGGAGGAAGGGAGCGTAAAGGGTAGGGGCCAAAGGTGGGAGGGGACTTGCGGTGGGACAGATTTCTGTGGGCTTGATCTGTCTTAGGGGCCAGGCTTTCCACTGCCCCCTTTCTTTCCCCGGCCGAATTTGTGAGGTGTGGACATGTGGGGGAGGGTAGCTGACACGTGGGGGTGGGAGGACCACGGAGTGCACAGAGTTGGTGAACAGCACGTTACCCTGGCATGGTTCACTCGGTTTAGGATGGAGGGAATCGCTTAGATTCCCTCTTTGCCCAGCCAGCGGGGTCGGCCTTGGGCCAGTAGGGCCGTGTTACTCCTGGGGCGGGGGCGGGACCAAAGCTGGAGGGGTAAGATAATAGGTAGATGAGTCTCCTGAGGAACGACTAGGAGGTTGGTAAATTTCTCCCACTTGTGAGGTGGAGGGGAGCAGTTTTGGGGGGAGGCAAGGTTGTAATGGACTCAGAGCTAGGTATTTGTGTACGTGAGAGACACGTGAGAAGCTGTACTTTTCCATACTGTTCTGCTGCAGGTTTTTTTTTTTTTTTCATAACTATTGTGGCTGCTGAAGTAACCTTCACTTCCTCAATCTCTCAAGGATTTTGGATGAACTGATCTTATGTCCATATACATTTATATGTAACTCAGTGGATGAAAAATATGTTTGATCCTTACATGTACATACTCTTACATTTTCAAATGCTTCCTTGGTGAGGAAGAATTAAGCTAGGCCCTGTTGCTTTCCACATAACGTCAGGCAGCTGAAGAGTCTGCTTTGGAGCCAGGCTTGGTTGTGGTGAGTTGGAATAGGAAGGCCTCTTGGTTTGTCCTAGTGATCTGGTTTCATAATAACTGTTTATAATTTTTCCTGGGTCCACAGACAGGCGGCGTTGCAGGACCTCATTCTTCAAAGAAGACCATTTAACCAAAACTCAGTAAAACATACCAACCATACTGAGAACAAGCGAAGAAGAGTTAGCCTTACTAGTTAGCAGCTCTTTTGTAACTCTTTTGTCCACTCCCTGAAATGGAAGCTTGAAAATCTTGATCTGAAGAAAGAAGTTGTAACTTAAGGCAGCAGAAGGAAAGCAGCTTTAAAGGCTGATTATAAATTAACTTATAAGAGAGAACAACTGAATTATCTAGAAGTACCACTTGCCATTTATTCTTTTCCACAAGCACAGCTAATTTTGGTAAAAGGCTGGTTTTTCGAAAATTGCATTATTGGAACTTGGGTTCCCTAATTTCAAATAGGGAAATACCTTTTAAAGAATTTGAGACTTGTCTGTTAGTAGAAGACCAGATTCTCTTTGACCTCAGGCTGGATGAAGTTATATCGGTAGAGATGTAATAAATAGTTCGTGCGTGTATACCAAAAAGATGGACACTCCCTGCTATTTCATTTAGCCTACTGAATTCTAAGGGTATGTTTGTAGTGATAGATTTTGTATTGACCTAGTTGGGTGTTTCAGGATAGTGTGTTGCTCAGCCTGCATATGAAACAGTGAAGAGAAGGATGTGACAGGATCCTTATTTCCAGTAAAATCTATTATATGGTAGTTAGAATCATTCAATTGTATTATTTTTACAGAGATGATAAACATTTTAGAGATAATCTCATCTAACCCGTTTATTTTAAAAATGAGACTTTTTTTTTTTTTTTAAGGAAACTGGTTGTGGTGGTAACAGCAAAAGTGGAAATCAAAGTTTTCTAATGATTCAGACCAGTATACTTTTCATGACAATTTATTCCCTGTATCTCCCTCCTGACCTTTTTCAAAAACTAGGCGGTCAACTGCAAGGTAACACAATCATGCAGCTATGGGCAAAATACCAATATTTTATTAAGATTTTAAATTATCAGATAAAGTATCAAGCTCTGGTTTGGAACTTAATATGAAGTTGAGTGCAGTACTTACTGAAATATGATTCTCTAAACTTCACATACCTAGATAGTTCTGTCCATTTGAATTGAGCCAAATAAGCAAAACTTTTAGTAATTCATAAATCATGTAGAATAGGCTTAAGTTTGTAGGTGTGTTAGTTTTGTGAGTTGGGTTTGTTTTCCTTGGAAGATAGGAATGGTATATGTTGACTGATCAACTAGGGGAGTGTTTTCTTTGTTTTTAATATGCTTTATTCTGTCTTCTGTACAGTGGTGTAAACAGTGGGTTTGTCATTTGTTATGGAGCTGAGTCAGGAGAAATAAGTGGAAGAAAGCACAACCATTTGTATAAATCTATACAGGTACATGATGAGGGATAAGCAGACAGGAGGACAGTATGTCTCTGCACCTGCCTCCATCCTTGACCAGAATAGAGAAATAAATAAACGTAATTGTCACTGTACACTATAAGCTAAATGGATGAGTTGTGCAGTGTTTTTCATTTCATTACCATTTTATTGACATGTTAGCAGAAGTTTAACTTTCTAGAGCTAGGAAATCTTGTGGCTAATACTTAATTGTACTTACTTCCTTTCTGTTATTGGCTACACAATGAAAAATATGGATAACGTCTTTGAGATTATTCTTCCAATAAAAAAATCATTGAAAGGTTAAGAAGGAGTAAGAAAGGTTATAGTTTTGGGATATTTAACCTACAAAAGTGGAGGATAATTTAACAAGAATATATATGTTTACTTCGATGAAACGCTAGCTGGATATTTTGTATATCTGCTGAAAGAGGGAACACTGGAAGGAAAGGAGATTCAATTTAAATAAAAGCTTTATTTGAATGTTCAAGAACAAGAATCTAATTTTTACTAAACGTTAGCATAGGTTATTGAGAATTGGATTTTCTCTTCAGTATTTCAGAATAAGGATAATCATGTTTTAGATAATTTGTGTAACTTCAGATATTCCTTTACCCACCTCCCCAATCTGATGCAAAACCTTAGATCAAAAACTGAAAATTGCAGTAATTTTCTCAGCTTTCAATGGGTGACTAACCAATATGGAAAATAGAAATGTATTTCCTAACATAAAAGTTGTGATGCACATCTTTTCCGATTAGTGGATTTCCGATTAGATGGAGCTTGGATTCATATCTTTGGTCCATCACACACTACGTTTGTGATCTTGGGCAAGTTACATAACCTCTCTCCAGTTTCCTTATATGTTAATGGTGATAATAGTAGATTCTATCTTATAGCATTGTTTTGAGAATTAAATGAGTTAATACAGTTTTCATGTATTCCCATTTTCACCCTTACACTGTGGTGTTGTCGTATTTGTTTCATTATTCATAAATGTTTGGAGTTTCTACTATATGGTAGGAGTTTTACTGTACTGAGTAAGCAACGGTGAGCAAAACTATTTTAAGACATTGATTTAAAAATATACCAATGATTAAATATAAGTTTGAGGAAGTATGAGAGTGAAAGCAAATGGTTAAATGTATATCCTGAATAAAGCATATGAGAAGTATACAGATGTTCGGAGGGGATATTCATACTCATTTTAAAGGCAAAGATACTGGGTTAGAAGGGTTTTAGGTAACTTCATTAGGGTCACGTAGCTGATAAGTGGCAGAGCGAACTTAACCTGTGTTTGTTTGATTCAAAGCAAAGCCTGCCTATTCATTCACTCATTCACATACTCTGGTATGCCATATGATGTTGAGTACGACATCAGTGATGTTGGCATTTCAGATGAATTAAAACAAATTCAGATGGCATAGGGGAAGATACTTTTTGGCAGTAGGACAACCACTGAAGACAAATTAGCTACCCTGAGCTTTGCTTTTCTTGTTCTGAAAAGCTCATTTAAAAAAAAGAAATACAGAGAAGTACAGATAAATATATTCATATTTCCACCATTTAGAATTAACAGTTGCTAACAAAATGAAACTTTATAGTGAAAACCACCTTGTCTAGAGGCAATCTTTTTGCTTCTCCCTGCCTTTCAAGACTTAGGCTTTTTAAGGTTATCTTAGAAAAAAAAAAAAATTTCCTTTTAAATAGAAGATGTTAACTTAGGGTCTGGATAGGCTGTGAATACCCTGGAGTTAAACTCAAGATTTTGTTGAAGGTGCTTATAAGTTGTTGTTGTTGTTGTTTTTCTTCTTTTCTTCCCTTAACCTGTAGTATGTGTGTAAAACTTTCATTAGATACCATACTCAGAAGTATATGACCACCTCCTCCCTCCTTCCTACCTTGTTATTTTGAAACATTCTCACTGTGTGGTTGTGGGAAATCAGGCGAGCATTTATATGGATTGTTTAGAATTGGGAAACTTGCTTCTAAGGTAATGTGGTAATGAAGAAGGCATATTTATGTTGTGAAGTAGGGGGTCGCAGATTTATCTGTTCTTTCTGGTAAATTAGCCCTATGCCTACTCTCTCTTCTCTTAAATTCTCATATTTTGCCTTTTAATCGATGAAGCATTTTCATCTAGTCTGCTATGTTCTGTCAGATCCAAAGACAGAAAACTTGTCTTACATATCTCTCTGTCTCCTACTGCACCGTACCATGTGTGTTATTAATAAGTCATAGCGTCTTACCTTTGCTAGGATTTGGTGAAGTCAGATCTCTGAAGTAAAAATAGTTTATAAATGTATCTTATTTAGTTACTTTGGACATATTTGGTACCTCAAGTCTTTTTTATTTTTTTAAATATTTCTCCTTTTTTCAAAATATTTATGTATTTATTTATTTGGTTGCATTGGGTCTTAGTTGTGGCAGGCGGGCCCCTTAGTTGTGGCTTGCGGGCTCCTTAATTGCGGCTCGCTGGCTCCTTAGTTGCAGCACGCAGGCTCCTTAGTTGTAGCATGCGAACTCTTAGTTGCAGTGTGCATGTGGGATCTAGTTCCCTGACCAGGGATCGAACCCCGGGCCCCCTGCACTGGGAGCGCAGAGTCTTATCCACTTGCGCCACCAGGGAAGTCCCTGGACCTCAAGTCTTAAGGTAACAGAACTTGGTTGCAGCTATTTATGGTGGACCCCTGTCAGATGCTTTTATGGGATTCTAATTACTCAGTTTAGTCTAGTCATTAACCTCACCAACCTAATTGGAGTTAGTATTGTGAAAGTTGAATAATCATCAAAGCAGTACATTTTGACTCCCAGAAATTCACTAGACTATTTGCTAGACTGCTTCTACTAGCATCCAAATTAGACCATCAGTTGACTAGGAGGTTGATTTTTAGGCCCTTGAGAGTATTTGCACTTATGACAGTATATTCTGCATTTTTTAAGGATAATTTAGTGGCTTAGGAAATGTGGATATAATGAGCTTCCTTATAATTTTTCCGTACTTGACCATAGACAAAAAGGAATTTTTACTTCCTAATGGTATGTGAATTAGTGCCTGCTGATACCACTTATATTTTTGTTAGGACCGATAGGGGGCACCAACATCCATGGTAACCTATTCCAAATCTGACTAACTTCCTTCAGCTTTCACCTTTTGAAAAAAAAAAGTCATTAGGGAATAGAAGGTGATGGGTAAATATGAATACTCCTTCGAGTGCTTGGAACCTTACCTTTCTGGTAGAGTTATGCCTATCCATTTGCCACCCAGAAGCAAAATACCATTCCTGACTTAACGGTGTTTTTACTTCTTAACTTTTTTTTTCTTTTGTCTTTAGAAACTATTCTTATTCAATCATGAGGGGAAGTGGAATTGTAGAGCATTATAGGTATCATTTTATCATGATTTGTAATTTAGCATTTTAATTATTGAAAAGGGACATGCTGGAAATTTTATCTTCCCCAAGAATGCTATGAAAAAATCAATATAGACTTAATTATTGAAAGCATAACTTAGGTTGACTTCTGTCATCCTACGAAACTCATAAACATTACCTGATCTTTTTAGAGTTGATTTTTTACGTTTACTTCAGGGTGAAACTAGAGATAAAAGAGGGTCAGGTGGAAAAACATGTAAATATCACAGTACTTTAGGAATTCCTTTTGGAGCCAATATTATTAGTGTTCTTATAGATAATTTTGATATATAATAAAATCTCTCAAAGTATGCAGATAGATCATATTGAATTGTACTGATGGGAATGGACAACAAGATTATTGAGAATAGATTGAAAATTTTAAATAGGTTTATATGAGTCATGGGTAAAAAAATGTGCTTTTTTGATTAAATGGTCTGAAACAAAGCATGCTTTTTCAGTAAAAGTTCAACATAACGTTAAACAAGATTAAATAAGGTATAAGAGATAACCAGAGTCATAATTCTAATTTTAAATAATGCTAAGATACATCTGCAAAAAATAGATTATATATATTTCTGCCTGCTGTACCGTGAAAATGATTACTAAAACTAAGGAAGTTCTAGAGAGAGAGTTTAAAGATGATTGGAGGGTGAGGGATGGAATCCATGATCAAGGAGGACTGCTGATTATCCTTAATTATATTCTCATTGCTCTTATTATTTAATGTTCAAATTAACCAGTTACTCAAACTGAGTCACAACATGTATTAGTGTTATTTCAATTTTGAAAATAAGTAAACTCATTTCTCATTTCTTGAGATTATTTGAAAGTATAGGCTAGACATGGCAAATTTATGAAACTAGTTTATAGCTGTGCATCTCCAGTAGGGTGTATTCCCCTCCCGAGCTATCATTTGGTCTCATTTAATCTTTAATTTTTTAATCCTCCCTGCCCCCCAGTAAAAAGAAAGGAACAGAAAAGAAAAAAAGAAAAGTGGAGAAATAAAAGACCTATCCTAAAATTAATTCTTGGCTTGGTCTTTCCTCGTGGAGTATTTTTTAATTAAAGAACATTTGAATGAAAAATATTTCAGAGAGATCTGTGAAAAAATTGGTTTCATCAGTTTTGAATTTGGAATAAAAAAACATTAACATGAAGTTCTGTTTTCCTTTTCTTCTTTCCTATTGCCCTAAATCTGAAACCTGAGAAGAAAAGGAAGTCTTCCTGTTTGTGTTACACCAAATCTGTTTTCAGTTTAGTCTTTAACCCCATTATTGTCTTTTCCCTTCTCTGTGCCACATTTCCCTCTTGTTTTTTATATGAAGTTAATAACAAAAATAGTCCTGTTGCAAAGCCTCTAGTGTAGTTCTTACTAGTGTGAGATTTGGTATAGGAGTTGATTCTTTTACTTGCCAAACATTTATTGTGTATCTACTATGTGTGGCTGTTTTTACTATATAATAATCTCAAACATTTCCTTCTCAGGGAATATGAAAAAGTTAGCTATATTTAAAATCATAGCTCTATATAGTTAGTAAAACTTTTAAACTTGCACACGTGAAAACTTAACACAGTGATGGAATTCTGTTTTTTACGATTTTTAGAAGATAAGTATCACTATTAGTATATTTTTCTAACTAAGTTTATTTAAGAGGCATTATTGAGACGTAGCATAATCACTTCGGAATTTTGAGGATTTTGAAGAAATTGAGACATTATTCCCAGCTTCATAAAATTTAAATCTTGTTGAGACAAAATTAATAATAATTTAAAACTGTGAGGATGATTTTAATCCTGTATGATTACTTTACTTGGGAGTCTAACAGTTTTCAGTGTATCTGTGTGCCTTTAGAATTGGTCTCATTATAGGGATTGTTCTGTTTTTGCATACCGATAGTGTAGACTTTACATCTTTTATGAGTGTCTCTTGGAATACTCACTAATTTGGGGTATTTTTTTTTATTTAAAAATTTTTTTTAAGATGAGGCCTGTTATGTGATACTTTTTTAGAGTGTCCTTGATTACTAAGTTACACCAAATAAACATTCATTCTAATTTTACCCTGAAGATTTTGTAGTAAGAAAAGAGGTAGCTATACTAGTATACTTATGGTTGCTGCAGGTAGAGATGGGTTAAAATATGAAAAATTGAGTTACAGGGCAATATCAAGTGCAATGTTAAATATCTTTTAAATTAGATCTTAAATACAGTGTTTCTATAATTAAACATTATTAATTAATTAAGCATACGTATTTGTAGAAACTTACACATATTTGTAGAAAATTTGACAAAATCAAAAAATATCTAAGGAATACAAAAATCACCTAATCTTTTTTCCAGAATTAATCATTATTATTTGAAATCAACTTTGCATTCTTTTTTTCCTCAGATAATGATTACATATTTATTTAACTATAAAAACTAGTGATGCTTGTTTTGTAAAAAAAAAAAAAAAGTCTTCTAATACATGAAGGTTTTATCCAACTCTTAGAGTAAATGCTGCTAACAGCTTGGTGTATATCAAATGGTCTAGTTTCTTTGTTGGTGAGAGTGAGTTGAATGAGAGAGATGGTGTGGGTGTGGGTATGTGTGTGTGTGGGGGGGTGTCTGAGAGAGTATGTTAGGATTTGGCTCATTCTCATTTACTTATGAATGTTTCACAGTATGATGTTCATAATTTATTTGATCTTTTATGTTGGTAGACAGATTGTTTTCAGGACATTGCTATCACATACACATTGCTGAAGTGAACATCCTTTTACAGTTATTTTTGAGTACAAAAGTATTTCTTTGGAATGGATTCCTGGAAATGGAATTTAAGGGCCAGAGGTTATTCACGTGTTAATTTGATAAATGCTCCCAAGTTTTACTTCCATCAGCAGTGTGTAAGAATGCCACTGGATTTGATCATCTTAGTTTTTAAAATCTGTTAAACAAAAAATAGTGTTTTGTTTTTGTTTTCCTTATTACTGTTGACATTGAGCAAATTTTCCTGTTTATTTTTTATTTGGATTTCTTTTGAAAATTTCCTGTTTTATCTATTATTACAGTTGTTACTTATTCTATTAGAGTTTTTTTTTTCTTAGTGATTTTTGATGCTGTTTATATTTATGGGTATTAATCTTTCACGGTGTTGTTGCAACATATTCTCTGTTTACATTATTTTCACAATGTAGAAAATTTTTTATTTTTTTGTAGTAAGATGAATTATTCTTTTATGACTCCTTCTTTACCCCAGTATTTAAACAAAATTTCTTAGATATTTTCTTTTGATACTTTTATACTTTTTTTCCCAAAGATACATGGATATCTTTTTGGATATAGTATTTAATTGTTTATCCATTTCTTATTTACTCTTTTCATCAGCATTTGACCTTGCTGACCAATCCTTGCCTCTTAAAAAGTGCTATTCTCTTTGCTAATGTAATACCACCCTCTCCTGTTTTTACATTACTAGCTGCTTTTTTTGGTCTTCTTGCTTCCTCCCACCCCCTTCACTGTACATCCTTTGGTTATTTAGTACATCATTGCTCATTCCTGGGCCCTTTTTGGTCTTTTATCTGCTTACTTCTTAGGTGATTTTATCTAGTTTTGTGTCTTTATATATGCATCTGGTAATAACTCTCAAGTTTATATCTCCAATATAAACCTTTCTTCTTGAGTACCGGGCTAAAACTTCTGGCCACCCAACAGTTGTACAAACCTTTCTTCCAACACATAGTCTTCTTTCTTCCTCAAGAGAATCAATCCAAAGTCCCATCTGGATACTACATATAGCTCACAATGTAGGATATCTACATAATGCTTGTCCTCTTAATTCAGTCCAGTAATCTGTAAAATAATAAAAAACGTATCTATCCTTCCTTTGCCCAACCCATTGTACAGTGGTGAATAGGAATAAGATAATCATAATGACAGCTTCTTTGGAGAAGGAAGGAGTAAGTAGACAGCAGTCATTGGTCCATAGTAACAATGAAATCCTTCTGGACAGGAGAAGACTGCCCTGGCAACTATGTAAAATCCTTGGTTAAACTCTGATTTTGCTCTCTGGGAGGAATGCCCTTTTGAATATTGTGTGTGTCCTTGGCTTTGTTCTTTGGTGATTATTCCTTGTTATCTTCCTTTGCCACATCTGAAGTAGTAGGCATTTGAGATTGCAAAACTTTTATAGCACTGTACTAGTTGGCATACATTTAGGGGCTGCAGGGTTACTTAAAGTTCAGTTATAGAGTTTTATAGGCCAGTAATGTGGTTTGATGGTAAATCTGTCTCAAACATTTAATAGATTTCTGTTCTGTTTTCTTTAAGTCAGTACCATGTGATATTAACTACAGCAGGTCTCTTTTTGTCATATTTTTTTTGAAATCAACTCATTCTCTTACTTCTCTCTCTACTAGGCCTTTTCCTTTCTCCCTGTGTTACCTGGCTACCTTGAGGGCATCTGAAATAATAGGCTTGGGTGACATATCAGTCAGGATTTAACCAGAGAGGCAGAACAAGTAGGAGGTTTATATATGCTAGATAGATAGATAGTTATATATTAAGAAATTTATTACAAGGAATTGGCTTATACAATTCTGGGGGCTGGCTAACAAATCTAAAATTTGTAAGGTAAGCAGTTGAAAAGGTAAGAGCTCAGGCAGGCTGGAACACATGTGCATATGCTGAAGCTGTTCTCCATCGGCAATTAGAAAAGGAAGATCCGGTGAAGGGATAGCAGCTATAGACTCAGCTGGTATTTGGAGTCACATTTGTCAGGAAGAATCCAGTCTCTTTTAAGAGCTCAGCTGACTAGGTCCAGCTCACTAAGGATGATCACCCTAGCTTATTAGGGACTTTAATTATATCTGCAAATCCCGCCCCCCACCTCTAACAGCAGCACCTAGATTAGTGTCTGAATAACTGAGAGAAAGTATTTACCAAATGGCTGTTGCCCTTCTTTCCTCTTAGTTTACCCTAACCAACTTGACGCATCAAAAATCATCATAGGTGGGAAAGAAACACCCTGTACCTGATCTTTGCTACTGTCTGACAAAGAATCTTTGAGGTCAGAAAGTTAACTCCTTGTGTTTGGAATGCAGAAACAACTGCCTTTCCCAAACCTGAGAGACCCCAAATTAGACTGTTATAGAGTAGGGTTTGCTACTGAGAGATCTTCTCTCAGTGGCACTATTTTTGTGTCTATCTCTGCTTACAAACTGCCTTATTCACAGTTGAGTTGATCTTTCTAGTTATTCTTTAAACAGCTAACACATCAATATTTTGAGTTTTTCTAATTGCTTTTCTTGGAGCTCCATACCTGGTAGTCTTGTGGTGTGCCCTACTCGTTATTGCAGGCAAGAGTTTTACAAGATGCTTTGCTACTGCATAAGACTTGCTGGCTTCGCAGCCTGATATGCTTCCTTGCTACCTGTCTTCTAAGCCTTATCAGAATTTTTAGGAATTTATTATTGCAGCATTCCACTACTAACTTACTGTATTAGTTACGGTATAGGATGGGTTATTTGAACAAACAGACTCCAAAATACATGAAGTTCAAACAGGGTAGATTATGTGATAATCTGGGAGTAGTCCTTCACGTCATTCGTAGATCTAAGTTTCTACTGTTTTGTTACACCATCCCTTAACCTGTGCTGTCTAATATGGTAGTAACTAGCCATATATGGCTACTGAGCACTTGAAATGTGGGTCTGGATTTTTAATTTTATTTAATTTTAAATTAATGTAATTTAAATAATCATATGTGGCTAGTGGCTACCATATTGGAGAATGAAGATATAGAATGTTTCCATCATCACAGAAAGTTTTATTGAATAGCTGTGCCTTAGAGTGTTGACTTCATCTACAAGTTCTAATCTGGTTTACCAGCATTATGTCCATGTTTCACCCTACTGTGGGCTGAATTGTGTTTCCTCACAATTCATGCTGAAGCCCTAACCCCCAGTATCTCAGGATGTGACAGGTTAAATCAGGTCATGTAGGGTGTGCTCTAATCCAGTCTGACAGGCATCCTTATAAGAAGAAGAAATTTGGACATAAAAAGAGACACCAGGGATGTGTACACAGAGAAAAAAGGCCATGTGAGGACACAGCGAGAAGACGGCTATCTGTAAACCAAGGAGAGAGGCCTTAGAAGAAACCACACCTGCTGACACCTTGATCTTGGATTTCTAGCCTCAGTAACTGTGTGAAAATAAATTGCTGTTGTTTAAGCCACCCGGTCTATGTATTTTGCAAGGCAGCCCTTGCAAACTAATACACAGCCCATGAGAAATAAGAAATAGAAAAGTGAGCACAGATAGCTTCCTTTTAAGGAGTTGACCAAGAAATTGCAAACATTACTTCCTGTTATATCCTGTTGGCCAGAACTTAGTTATATGTCCATACCTAGGACCTAGCTCTTGCTCTATGGCCATTATACCCAGATACAACTTGTGGGAGAAGTGTTTTACTAAAAGAAAAAGGGGAGTGTGGATATTGGGGGATAATTAAAGACTTACACCAATATAATTCTAGGATTACATTGTCCTTATGGCTAGCAATATAAGAAAAAAAGTCACTTCTGGCTCCTGAAATATTCTTTTTGACCTAGTTTGGGTCATGTGTCCATTCCTGAACCAGCAACTTCTACTACGGAAGAAGATTTCTTTGTTCAGGCCTACATCATGTCTTTCCACTCCATCTTGGAGGTGGACTAGGAGAGGTCATTCCCACCTGAGCCATCTCTCTCCATCTTTGCTGCCATCACCCTAGTGCTGGCTATTATCTTACTTAGACTTTATAGCAGCCTCCTAATTTGATCTCCTAGCTTTCTCTTCTGGTCTCACCATACTCCATTTATTATTCATGCAACAACTAAGCTAATCTTTCTGAAATGTAAATCGTTATTTGACTTCTCATCTCTCTTAGAATAAAGCCCAAACTTCTAACTTGGCCTTAGGATGTTATATTGACTCCAATAAATGATTGTCTTTTGTCTCTTTTTCAGTATTTATATCTGTCATTTGTTTTTCTTCTCTTATTGCATCAGATTTGAACAGGCCCAAAATGTTGAATAAAAGTGGTAATATAGGCTATCCTTGTCTTTCCCTTGTTTTAATGGGAGTGCTGTTGGGTCACTATTAAGTATAATCCTTTATCAATTTAGTATATCTCTTTCTTTTACCCTACTAAATATTAGCAGAAATGTATACTGAATTTTATCAAATGCTTTTTTGGCATCTATTGAAAAGATCGTTTCTTCCTCTCCCTCCAATCTCTTCATATAATGAATTGCGATAATAAATTTCCTAATTACCTGTGTTTGAGATACTTATTATGATGTAGTTTTCTTTTAACATACTGTTGGGTTTGATTTCATTAAGCTTTTGATTTATATTTTCTATGGAGATTATTCATTTCATATTAGATTTTCAAATTTATTGGGAGAAACTATAGATAATTTCCTTCTTACATCAGTCTTATAAAATTTGTGCTTTATAGATTTAATTTATATGCATCCTTTTTCCTTTCAATCTTATATGTTGTATTTTTAACTGTTTTTGCCATTGAGTTGTTAGAAGTTCGATCAGGTGCTTTATTTGATCTCTTTATAGTCAAGTAATTTTTTAAGTGGCTTAAGTAATTTAGTGTGTACTTCTTAATTGTATATAATTTAAACAATTTAATAACAATACAACAAAAATTTTATTGTTTTAAGCACTTAAGTGTACAGTTCAGTAATGTTAAGTGTATTCACATTGTTGTGTAACAGATCTTCAGAACTTTTTCATCTGGTAAAACTGAAATTCTCTACTCATTAGACAGCAACTTTCCATTCTCCTTTCCGCCAACTCCTGGCAGCCAACATTCTACTTTCTGTTTCTATGAATTTGACTACTTTAGATACTTCATATAAGTAGAATCATATAGTACTTGTCTTTTTGTGACTGGCTTATTTCACTTAACATGACGTCCTGAGATTCATACATGTTGTATCATGTAACAGGATTTCCTTCCCTTCTAAGACTGAATATCCCATTGTATGTATATATACCACATTTTGTTTTATCCATATATCCATCGACGGACATTTGGGTTGCTTCCACCTCTTGGCTTATTGTGCCTGTTAATTTTTACACTCAATTCTTGTAATTCGAATTTATACTGGCTTTGGAGGAAGACATGAACTTAGTCTTATGTTTCCAAATAGTTAATCAGTTGATTTAGCTACTTCATCATCTATCCTTTCCCACTGTTTGAAGTACTACCTTTATTTCATATATTTAGACAATAGAACAATAGACTGGGTTATATCTGCTCAGTGTGTATATCTTTATATGTATTGTATTTGTATAACGTTAAGGCCCACGTACTAAAATTAGTTGTTTGTACTAAGCAATTTCCTGTGCTTTTTGATAAGTAGCTAACATCTGTAGGGTTTTATGGTTAACAAAGTAATGTTCCATATTTTTCATCTTACTTAGTGGTCTTTTGAAAAAAATATATATATATATATATTTTTTACTGCCTGTTAAGCCTGTAAGCAGGGTTGGCTTCCTTCTTTCCTTTCTTCCCTCCCTCTCTTCCAGATTTCTACTAAAGAAGTAAAGGTGCCTTCAGCACCAGCGTCTGTACCATGTTCTTATTGATTTGTGATGTCATTAGCCTTAACTAGGCTGCCTTTGGACTTGAACACCTCCATAACACTATTAGGGCAGGATCTACAAACTATGAATGTGTTTTAGTTCTCTTGCATTATCATTCCAGTGTTCTTTAGTTTTGTTTCAATATTTTAAAAATATATTTCAAATAAACCAGGAATAATTTAATACTTATGCAGTTGCTATTCAGGAAATGCCAAAATAGCAGAGCTGCTATATGACCTGAGATAGATGTTTTAATCCTATTGAAGAGATGATACATCTTTTAAACTGAACCTATGCTAAAGTATGTAGCAAAGTTACTAAACTATGACTGAGGTTTATTTAATGTTGGTGGAGTCTTAAAGGGAGATTGCATTATCTTTTTTTTGTTATTAAATCATGTAGTAAATGTAAATGTAAATTGTGTACTTGCGTAAACAAATTTTTGTTTTGCATAAATGGGGTCATTATAAAAATATTACGAAAATTTCTTTTTAAAATTAATGGTCTTATCATAGACTCTTCCCATATAAATACACTTATCGTTTATCTTATTCTTCTTAATGGCTGTGGAGTGTTCCCTTGTCAGGTATCATGACTTCCCTGGTTTTATTGAGTGTTTTGGCTGTGTCCAGTGTTCTACTACAAACAATACTGCAGTGGACTCTTTTTGATATGTATCTCTGTGTATGTGTGTCTGTATTTTGGTAGGATGTATTCCAGTGGTGAAAGTGCTAGACCAAGGGTACATGGGTCTCTTCCTGTAACTCCCATTTTGTTATGTGTATGAGCACTGTATTTTTAAAACTACAGTGATTTTGTAGTGGTTTAGTATGTTTTAGGATGTGCTATGTCAGATGTCAGCTTTCAAGCCCCATTAATATCTATTCTCTGTGGATGTCACTCTGTTAGCTGCTTTACCCATTAAGAGCCAGATAAAATATCACCTCTTCCCTGAAAGTATTCATAACACTTAGAACATTGGGTAATTATAACATCAATAACTAATATTTTAATAACTAGTATTTTAATGAGTGCTTACTATATACCAGGCACAGTTCTAATTGCTTTATGTATAGTATCTCATTTAACCCTCACAACTCTTAAGAGGTAGATAATAATATTATCCACACTTTGTAGTTGAAAAAAAATCAGGGAAAAGAATAACTTGCTCAAGGTCACAATAAATGATGGAAATAAGATATAAACATGGGCAGTCTCACATCAAAGTCTGCTTTTTTTAACTTCTATAGTTCACTGCCTCCCTACTACTCTTTCATGGTCTCCCTAGTAATTGCTCAAGAGATGTTTTGTATAAATTGTAGAACTCATTAGCTTATTTCATGTTGCATTTTGGTCATCTTTACAGATCTGTGTGAATGACATCTTTTTCTAGTTTATGACTTACCCCTGGGTCATTATACGTAAGCAGTAATAGTCCTGGTATGTTTAAGAGTCGGTTAGAACACCAGGTTATAAAACTGCACCCTACACCCTTCAAAAAAAAGACTTTATAGGAGTGTAGTTAATGTTGCTCTGTTCTGTTACATCTTGTTGTTTCCCTAACTCCATCTTGGGAAAAATTCATGTGATTGATCTTGAGATGGATTTCATAGATTGTGAGTGAATCGTATACTATTCTTCCCCTTTTCTGGAACATCAAGTGAAAATAGATACCTTGTAGGTGACCTCTTTTATAGTAAGTTCTTAAAATGTGAAATGAGAAGAATGCTTAGACCCTACTACATCTCTCAATTCATGCTGTCAAGTAAGTGTGATGTGCAAGCTAAATCTCTCAGAGCCTCACCTAAGAGGGACATCATAATACCTTCTTTTGCTGGGGGTCAGATGAGCTAAGTGTGTGAAAACATTTGTGAACTATAACAGTCTCCGTAAATATTAGTTTTTAAAACTGAAGTTTGAGGAAGAATAGAGAGTGTTGTAAAAATGGGGTTACTGACTAGTAATATGTTTGGTTGTTTTTAAAAAATACAATTTAAAATCTGTAAGTTAGAAAAATCTGACTCTTTTATTTTCTTTCCTGACTCCATTTAATTTATTTTATTGAATTCATAGACTGCCAATAAAACTCTTCAGCTGTAATTGTGCATGTGGGTTAATTTATATTAGGTGGAGCCAGTGTTAGCATAGGAAGTGGGATTCTGTAATGAAGCTTTCACAAATAATAGTTGTGTGGGTTAAATGATGTTTTAGGATTATATCCTGGATTCATTAGACCTTTAGTATTTAAATAGAATATATTCTTAAATTCCCCCCAGAATTTAAAGTTTCTTACTACTTAATTATACTGTTAATAAAGAGGGACAGATAAGAGTAATGGGAAAGTCAACATCCTTTTCTTACTCTTTTATCTCCTTTTCTGGGAATGATGAGGCAAGCTGTATTCGGTGACTTCTCTGCTGTAGGCTTAGCAGGTGATTCAGTGGTTCTAGATAAAATGGCCAGGTATCAAAGCAAAGATCTGACCATGCGGTTTTCTTAAGTCTCAGAACTTTTTTTTTTTTAAATAAATTTATTTATTTTAGGCTGCATTGGGTCTTCGTTGCTGCGCACGGGTTTTCTCTAGTTGTGGCGAGTGGGGGCTACTCTTCGTTGTGGTGCGCGGGCTTCTCATTGCGGTGGCTTCTCGTTGTGGAGCATGGGCTCTAGGCGCATGGGCTTCAGTATTTGTGGCACGTGGGCTCAGTAGTTGTGGTTCGCAGGCCCTAGAGCGCAGGCTCAGTAATTGTGGTGCGCTGGCTTAGTTGCTCCATGGCATGTGGGATCTTCCCGGACCAGGGCTTGAACCCGTGTCCCCTGCATTGGCAGGCGGATTCTTAATCACTGTGCCACCAGGGAAGCCTCTTAAGTCTCAGAACTTTGAAAACATATCCCTAACTTACTTTGTGGATTGTTCTTTCATTTGTACCTTTCCTTCCTTTTTTTTTCTTACTCTACCCAGTATTACCACCTCTCAGTCCAAGATCCACTCCACTATTCGACCCAGTTTGCTGGCTCCAACCCAAACTCTGGTACTGGGTTATCTTAGCCAGAGCCGTGTTCTGGAATATATTTTAAGTTGTTAATGTGTTTTAGGTATGTGGGAGGTGTTTTGATAATGTAGAAGTTCTTGCCTACTTTAGCCTTATCACCAGATCCTCTTATCTTGTATGCCAAGACATAAAAAACATGGGCTTGGTATTGCAGCTTTTTGTCTCCATGTGTGAGCAACTTCGTTTTGTTTCCCATGGAGCCCAGAAGAATAGCAAGGGGAGCCATTCATTGGCTTAGACAACCTTGAATGTTAAGATTCATAAATCTTAATCAAATACTAAGGGCTTCTGACCTTACTACTAGAAGCAGAAGTTTCCCTGAAAATCTTAATTGAAGGGTCAGATTCCAGTTTCATTAAACCCCAGGCATGTGAATACTTGGCAATTTCTGTGCCTGACATAAAATTACATTCCATTATGAAATAACCCATTGCCTTTGTATTTGTTTTCCAATATTTCTCCTGGAAAAAAAACATTATATGGAAAAAGTTTAAAATCAAGTTGGGAAACTTTTGCATCCTGCTTTAATACTTTGTGACTTTGGGAAAATTACTGTTTAACCTCATTTTCTTCATCCATGTTGGGACTAATAATTTTTTCTAACAGAGTTTTTCTAAAGAATGGAGATAATCTCTATATCTAGTACACTGTCTTATATGTTGGAGGTATTCATTACTTAGTTTTTTTTGTATTTAATTGTTAAATGTAATTCTTGAATGAAGTTGTCATTGTTCTTTTCCAGTCAGGAGCAGTTTTCTTTACCTTTTTTAGGTCATGGATTTTAGTTAGATTCTGATGAAAACTGTGGACCCCTTCTCCCTCATATGTACTTAAATATATACATACAGCATTTTGCAAATTTCAGGAGGCTAGAACTTTTGAGGCATAGGTCTATGAACCGTGAATTATTTACCTTAGGTGACGAGTACTGGATTTCATCTTTCATCCACTGAGGAGTTCAATGACCTTCTGTGCTTTTTATCACCTCTAAAATTAAAAAGTAAACAACCCCTTCCATACCTCTCCTCAAATAATCATATCAAAGCTAAAGAATTTTTCTTCCAGAAGTTGACACTATATAACCTTTCAGAGAGTTTTCTTTGGATATATAATAGATTAGAACATATTAAATCACTACCAGTCTTTCCTCCTTTGTTCTTTTTGAAACCATTGGAATCTTGACTCAGAAAAAACTAGTTAAGAGATAATTGGTTTCTATATATGCTTTTCTTTCCCTAGAGGTATGAAGGATGTCTTAGGAAATGATAGGATGCACTTAATAAAGTTTATAGCTATTTCCTCATTCTGTGTTTAACACCAAACTATAAAGCTTTAATTTTATTTCTTCTGGCTTATTTTACAATTTTTGTCTTAACTTTTCTTTTAAATATGGTGCATTGAGTACATTCCTTTAACTTTCTTTCTTCCCAACATCCCACTTATATGGTTTAAAGATTGAACTAAACCGCAGTTTTGAAAAGCAAGGGACAGATGTTATTACACTGGTCAAACTACCTTAAAGAGGAGTAAAAGGACTTCATTAGCTCTGTAGCTTTATATGTGCTCGGATGTGTGTGGGGAAGGAGGGAAGATCCATCTTTAGGCACGGATAAGTCCATATTTGAATAATATCATCAGTACTGGTTTTCTTTCAACATTTTAGTCTCTCTTTTCTTCTGTATTAGTTTTATTTTCAGCCAGGCAAAGATGGCTGCCAGAGGAGAGGGGGGATGGGATATTATTCAAGCCAGACCTGGGTCACGTGGCCACCCCAGTGGTAGCTGGGAAGACTCACCTCCACCCAAATCACATGTAATATTTTCCCCACGGACAAGAGGGATAATATTACTAGAAAAAGGGACCGGGGAGAATGTGTGTTGAACAGTAAAATTACAGTTGACAGTCCACTACAGGTACCATCAGAGGACAAGAAATTATGAAGAAGATAGGAAGTTCATGGGATTGGATTGACAGCAAAATCTCAAAGGAAACTGGAACTCAAGATACCAGAGGTAAGCTCAGGATTTCCTAGGGGAGCCTCAGAAAGACTCCAAGCTTGGAGTCAACAAGTACAGAGAACAGTAGTGGGCAATTGCGTAATAATCAAGAATCTTTTAAAGAATTATTTTCCAAAGTGCTGCATTAGTTGGACCTCCTTCCTGCCCTTTCTCCAGTCTTAACAGCCCTGGTGGCAGTCATGCCTGCCCTCAGGCCAGAAGTCTAAGAACTGTTCTCTTTTAAGAAAGTAGATTAGCAATTCAGTAGGACATCAGAGGTGTTGGAACCTGAGAGAGAAGCAGAGGCACTGAAGCATGCCTCTTCAGAGAAGAGCAGTTTTGGCGGATCCCAGCAAGTTTAACTTACTGTCTAGGTACCTTTCTGGGATACCTGCTTAAATAGTACTACCCTCCCATTTAAGGGAGACACCATTTGGGAAAACAAATTCGAACAACCTCAGAGAGAGCCAAAAATAATCTTTTTCATGCCAATATAAACAGACAGACAGTTGAGGAGAATAAAGATGGAAGAGGATTAAGATGAAAGAAAGAACAGCTGACCTCAGATAAAATTCAGAAGAAAACTTCAAAGAAAACAAAGTGTAATATGTATTTTACTAAGATTCAGGAACATGTTGCAATGATTAATCAGTTTCATTGAAAAAGTAGCAGAGAACCAGGACAGATTTTGAAAATTATGAAGATAAATTTTAATGGATGGGTTAAATAACAATTTAGCATGAATCAAGACTGAGTTGTTGATTTGGAGCCAAAGAGGAGGAACTCTGTGTATGTGAAGCCAAAAAAAAAAAAACAAAGAAAAAAAATCTGGAAAAATTGAGAGAAAAAGAGTACGGAAAATACATCACAAAGTTTTCATATCTGTAAATATGAGTTCTAGAAGTAAAGAACAGGAAGGTGGAAAGGAGAAAAATATTGAAAGAAATAATTGAAGAAATATCATGAGCCAGAGAAAGATAATGAATTTCAGATTAAAGGAACCCATCTAGTACCACACAGGATGAATGGAAAAAGACCTATATCTAGACACATGTGGTAAAATTTCAGAACTCTAAGGATAAAAAGAAAATCCTCAGTTACTGCCAGAGACAGGGAATAAAAAATGGAAAATCAGGGCTTCCCTGGTGGCGCAGTGGTTGAGAGTCCACCTGCCAGTGCAGGGGACACGGGTTCATGCCCCGGTCCAGGAGGATCCCACATGCCGCGGAGCAGCTGGGCCCGTGAGCCATGGCCGCTGAGCCTGCGCGTCCGGAGCCCGTGCTCTGCAATGGGAGAAGCCACAGCAGTGAGAGGCCCGCGTACCGCAAAAAAAAAAAAAAAAGGAAAGTCAAGTAACTGAGTTCTTAGCAGCCGTGCTGAATGCTTGAAGATAGTGAAGCAGTATTTTCATCATTTGGGGGAAAATATTGAACTTAAATTTTTTATAGTTAACCGCATTATTTATCATATGAGGACAAGTATATTTTTATATTTAGAAAAACTATGTACTTTATATGAAAATATTTGAGACACTATAATACAGTGGAAAATATAATCCAAGATAGAGGATATGGTGGTAGGGCAGTGTCGGGGGGAGGAAACTGGTAGCTACAGTGGCAGTCTTGGGCCTTCAAAAAGAGCCAAAGAGAGGGCTTCCCTGGTGGCGCAGTGGTTGAGAGTCCACCTGCCGATGCAGGGGACACGGGTTCGTGCCCCGGTCCGGGAAGATCCCACATGCCGTGGAGCGGCTGGGCCTGTGAGTCACGGCTGCTGAGCCTGCGCGTCCAGAGCCTATGCTCCGCAACGGGAGAGGCCACAACAGTGAGAGGCTCACATATCGCAAAAAAAAAAAAAAAAAAAAGAACCAAAGAGAGCTAGAAGAAAATTCAAGTGCTGCCACTCTTAGAAAACATGGACAATTCTATTTCAACCAGTAATGTCTAAATGATATAAAATTACATTCTCTTCAGTGATTAGTATTTACTTAGTCACATTATAAATGCAGTTAATTAATTTTTAGTTTTTAGAATCAACCTAGAAAATATATAAGATAGACTTGATTATAGTTATGGAATAGTTAAGGAGTATAGTTATAAACCTTTATAATATAAAAATAATATAACCTATAAAATTGCGAGATAGAGGGCAACAAAGGAAGGGTTAGTGCTCATTTCTTCAATGGACAGTCAATACATAGCACATAAAAATTGGTAAATCAATAAACAGAAGTAAAATGGTGTTAAAGTTAAGCTTGTAACCGCACTAGAAGTCAGTTAACAGCGTTAACAGTGTATTGCCATTTTGTTTCAGGCCAGTAACAAAAAGACTTACTGTTCATCTTGTGCTTTTGTGGCCTTTGAATTTTTTAAAAATCGCACTTTCATGCATCATATTTATAATATTAAAAAGATTGTAGATGTGTTTCATTTATCTACTTAAATAATAATACTTTTATTTATAAAGTGCCATTCCAGGACCACATGGTTTTTAGAAATTCTGTGAGGTAGGTAGAAATGGAGGACATATGGATATTAATTCCAGGAAATTGGAAAGTTGCATAGAATACAAATATGAATACTTTTATGTAAGATGCATAATTATTTCTTGACTGGCTTACACTCTTTATTTTGTATGTCAATTCCGGAGTCCTTTCCATGGTTCTTTTTTTTTTTTTTTTTAAATTTTATTTATTTATGGCTGTGTTGGGTCTTCGTTTCTGTGCGAGGGCTTTCTCTAGCTGCGGTAGGTGGGGGCCACTCTTCATCACGGTGCGCGGGCCTCTCACTATCACGGTCTCTCTTGTTGTGGAGCACGGGCTCCAGACGCGCAGGCTCAGTAATTGTGGCTCACGGGCCCAGTTGCTCCGTGGCATGTGGGATCTTCCCAGATCAGGGCTCGAACCCGTGTCCCCTGCGTTGGCAGGCAGATTCTCAACCACTGCGTCACCAGGGAAGCCCTTCCATGATTCTTTAAAAAAATAAGTTTGTTAAAAATTTGGATGTATGGGAAAATTCTGAGTCCTTCTTCCCACCAGGTGCCTTTAAATAAGATGACATTTTCTCTGACATACTGAAGACTGGGATTAGAAGCCTGGTTTTTCCATAAGAAGAAAGTCATGTGATCAAGGAGAGCTACAGCTACTGGCGGCAGGGTATATCTTCTGGAAAAACTGGAAGAAAAGATGGGAATAGAGATGGCCTTTTTTATCTTTCTAAAGATAGAGCTTATCTTATGTCCCTAGCTGGACAATATTTGTTGAATGAAAGAATTTATTTTGATGCCACTTCAACTTAAAGATAGGTTGGCATCCTGTTTCTACTGTACATAGGTAAAATGTTTTTTGAAAGCCTAATTTTAGGAGTGTTGCATCAGAAACATCTTTTGGGAAGCACATTTCTAATTGTATGTTTTTCATATTTGATTTTAAAAATCATGAACTATTATGATGTTATATACATTTAAGTACTGAAAGTGTAAACTGCCAAGACCCTAAGACCTAAGTACACTATAATGATTCTACTTAAATTATACAGTTTTCTAGGCAAACTGGAGTGCTTAAAAAGAAATCAAATTATGCAAATATATACCCTTAAAATAACTTATGAGAAATACTTTAAAAACTAAGCATTTTACTGGAAATTGTGGAATTTGTGTTAGAGAGAGATGGTTTACCTGAGCGTACAAAAATGAATATTAAAGTATAAAATTATATTTGGCAATTCAGTTATGCTTTTAAACATTTTGTAAGCTATTGGTTTTTCAGTGGCTACCCTTTAAAGAATATTAACTGCCTTCACTGAGAGACATTGGCATATGTGTTCTTGAAGAGGATGGGAATTGTCAAGTAATTGTAAATATAGTTGATTCTGTTAAGAAATTGATGAAAGAGCTATTGAAAGATATGAATGTGGGTTAAATTTGGTTTCATAAAACATAGTAGTGATTTCATAAAACATGCTAGTGTTTATCTGTTACACACATAAAAGTTGTTATATATTAACTTCTGTTTTCTTAGCTGGTGTTAGTTTTTATTAGATTTGGTAGTAAAACTGAGTATCTGAAATTTGTGGGGGAAGTTGAAAGTAATGGTAGTAACATTGCTTCTAACATAGCTGTGTTGTGAGATATCTTCATGATGACCAAAGAGTCACAGTTACATTGACTGAAATCAGTATTTCTTTATATATATATATATATATATATATATATATAATATATGGGGTTTGTGTTGGGCTCTCTGGTCAGGATCAGATTAGTGGAAAAGGGACCCCATTTTGCAATTTTTGGCCTAGTTTTTTGAGGATATAGACAATTTAATGTAATACATTTCCTAGGAGATGGAATTATGAGTCTGAAAGAGTACTTGCAATAATTGCTTGCAGGCAAACCATTCCAGATTTGTTATGAATAGACTAGGCTAGAAACAGCAGAGTGGTAATTGGCATCATGAGAAACCAGACTGATTGGCGCTTGCTGCCAGCAACTCTAGGCCATCAAGCAACCAGAGAAGAAGTTGAGATTGCAAGGTTCCTTGGGTAGGTTTTGCATCCTGATTATTTTCCATGCCTTTGATACTGTCTTAAGTGACCTGGAGCTGTTTCTTGTGTCCCCTAGAGCAGGGGTCCCCAATTCCCGGGCTGTTAAGAATGCAGGCCGCACAGCAGGAGGTCAGTGGCGATGAAGCAGAGCTTCATCTGCCACTTCCCTTCACTCCCCATGGCTGGCATTACTGCCTGAACCATCCCCCCGCTCACCGCCAGGTCCTCGGAAAAATAGTCTTCCACGAAACCAGTCCCTGGTTCCAAAAAGATTGGGGACCGCTGCCCTAGAGTAGGACAGTCGTCCTTCCAGAAGGGTGGTAGAAATTGGTTAACTCAAAAAAATTGGCTTTGGACTTGTCTCTTGTTGTAATTTGCATTTTTACCCCCAGGCTCTCTACTCTCCCCACCACTGTGCTTGTGGGGTTGGGGTAGGGTGGTAGGCTGTGTGTGTGTGTGTGTGTGTGTGTGTGTGTGTGTGTGTGTGTTTGTGTGTGTGTGTGTGTGTGTGTGGTATATTTATTTTTGTTGGTAGATACTTGTTGCTTTGGAACAGAAGAAATTGAGAGCACTGTACTATCACTAGATTTAGCCTATTTGAAACAAAACCAAAAAATGTTGAAGTAAGTTATTCCTATTATATATGTACTTGTTTATTTTTATTTGAAATGTTGTACAGACAAATTTGGGAGGTGAATGTTCTCCAAAAACAATAAAAATCTTGTCAATTTTGTATACATAGAACCTATTGTGAAATACTAGGAAAAGAATGAATTCATGGTGTGACCTAGCATCGGTAGAGACAACAAGTGCAAGTGTCCAGCAGGCACAACTGTAATTGCAGATGTGAAAGGAGGGAAAGCTGTTTTGTTTCTTACTTTGCTTAGTCTGTTACTTATATTTGGACAAGACTGTGGTTGTATTTAATTCTATACATGGGACACATCTGGATGAAATATTTGTTATAATAATACTTTCTGTACTGTTCTGAATGGAGTTTTGAGTTTTATTTATTAGTTAGATTAAAGAAAAATGGAAAGGGACTATATATCAGAGAAGATGAAAAAATCATTGAAGATTTTGATTTTAGACTGTTGAAAATCAGGATCAAGTTTTTCTAGATTATAGACTCTTGAAGGTGCAGTAACTATTTGTCATTCTATATCCATTGTGTAGTATAAAGCCTGTCACCTAGTAAGCACTCAGTAAATATTTGTATAAATGAATGATCAAATAGTAATGATCTTTCAAAAGAAAGTTTACTAGGGCCTTTTTATAGCATTAGGCTTGAGAAAAATTTTATTTAAGCAATAAATATCCTTCCTCACATTTAGAATATACTAATGGATGGCCTTTTCATGATTTATATATTAGATTATAATTTTATATATCCTTACTTAATCCTTTGTTACCTAAGCCTTTTAGGTGTTCCTCACACATCTAGAAGCCTGTCCAACTATTAACATTTATTTTGGAGGTTCTGGTGAAGTTTTAATCATTCTTATTTTTAAACATTATCATCAAAATTTGACCTGGGGGCTTCCCTGGTGGCGCAGTGGTTGAGAGTCCGCCTGCCAATGCAGGGGACGCAGGTTCGTGCCCTGGTCCGGGAAGATCCCACATGCCGTGGAGCGGCTGGGCCCGTGAGCCATGGCCTCTGGGCCTGCGCGTCCAGAGCCTGTGCTCCGCGATGGGAGAGGCCACAACAGTGAGAGGCCCGCTACCGCAAAAAGAAAAAAAAAAAATTTGACCTGGGATACATGTCAAGAAACTGTGATAGAAGCTGTTTAGTGCTCTTTCTGTTAATAAAAACCTATCTTCTTCATCTTAGTTTGCGTTCGATTTTTTTTCCAAGAATGATGGAAGGATTACTTTAGAAATTTATGCTTTAGAAATGAATAGTTTGAAATAAATGTGGAAGGCAAACAAATGAATACCCAACAGTATTTTATTAATTTAGTAAGAACATACCCAAAGAATTCTGGATCTTTATGATACTGAATTCTGGCAGAAACTTCACAACTTAGTTAAAGAGTCCATTAAACCTGGGTGGAATTTGTATTTAACCGAAGTAGATTTTTTAAAAGTGTCATTTGATTCACCATTCTTCTCTGTTCTCCAAGTACGTACATATAGACAGAATCTGCATTGTGGCTCCTTATTTTGTTTTTTGGGTTTTTTTTGTGGTAAATAAATTCTTAATCTGTCAGGGAATTCATGTATTTTTTTTGTTAAGGGAACAGAAGTTAGATGAGAGGAGATGTAATTTTCATTTGCATTTCCTTGAAAAGTGGAAATGATGAGGGAGTAAGGATAAATCTAGAATCATGTTTTAAAACATGCTTATTTCTGATCTGGGTTTCTCTTAATAGACTTTGTATCATTAATACTTACTATTTGTAGGGAAGCAGGCAGTCTCATTCACTGTCAGAGTGTAAATTCAACCTTAGAGGGCAATTTGGTAACATAAAGTTTTAAATACATGTACCCATCAAGGAATTTACAGTACAGTTATATTCAGATATGTGCAGAGTATGTGTGCCCCTTTTTTGGGCATGTTCATTGCAGTATTGTGAAATGTTGAAGCAACACAAATGCCCATCAAAAGGGAACTGATTAAATAAATTATAGTACAGTTTTTTAGTGAAAATTTGAGCAACTATCACAATCAAGAGAGAGATACATATACTAATCTGAAACAGTTATGGAGTATTACATTTTTAAAATGGAGATGAAGAAAAGTATGTACAATATGCTTCCATTTGTATAAAAAATAATCTACACTAAGATAAGCTTTATATATGTAGGTTATTTCTGGAAGAATACACTAGTTGTGCTTTTAGGAGTTGGTGAGAGATAGGTTTACTTTTCCCTATGTTCTCTTTTATATAGCAATGTTTTCCATGTACATGTATTACTTTGCAGATAAAAACCATAGTTTTTTTAAAAAAAGAAAGTAATCTGTGGTGGTAATGAAAAGAATATTACTGTGCTACATCAGACATATATCGAGGGCTTCCCTAGTGGCGCAGTGGTTAAGAATCCGCCTGCCAATGCAGGGGACACGGGTTCGAGCCCTGGTCCGGGAAGGTCCCACATGCCACGGAGCAACTAAGCCCGTGCACCGCAACTACTGAGTCTGCACTCTAGAGCCCGTGAGCCACAACTACTGAAGCCCACGTGCCTAGAGCCCGTGCCCATGCACCTCAACGAAGACCCAACGCAGCCAAAACTAAAAAAAATAAATAAGTTAAAAAAAAAAGACATATATCGAGAACCCCCAGTCATATTGTGGCATGATTTGGTTTAGGAGAAATATAAGGTAAATTTATGGTGATAGAGTTATTTTAATAATGTATATAGGGTATCAGAAATTTGACCATATTTTGTTATCCTTTTAAGTTAAATTCTGTTTAACTCTTTAATGTATGTATGTCACTTATGCTTGGTCCAGGCTATTGTACACTTCTGCTGAAATATAACTTACGGAGTAGAAAAGAGAAAAATAGAGATGTTATAAAGTAATGACTACATTTCACACATTTTGAGAGGTGAAGTTGGTTCAGATTTTGTTTTTCTAGTAGTTTGTTTTTATGTAGGCGGGTGAAATAATTATATTTATGCTGCAACCAATTATTTGTCCTTGTTTTGTTTGAAAATGTGGATTTTGATAAGTCTCGCCCTTCCCTAAATAGAAAAAAATATTTGATGGGAGCAGAACTTCTTTACAAGGAATATTTGATTGAAAAATAAACGTTTTATGTGGAGGAACAAACATCAACAAAATGTTAAACCGTACAAAATAGGGTTGCTTGCTTGTCAACATATTTCTGTGTGTGTGTGTGTGTGTGTGTGTGTGTGTGTGTTTGGTTTCTTTGCTCCTCGTTCAAAGAAATCAGTGCTGGTCCTAAATAAAATTGTAACTTTCAGAAGATTCCTTTATGCAGTCTTGGTATTTATTAAGCTTCTTCTGTCCTTTTCCCCCACTTTTTATGGGAGGCTTTTCTCTTCACTTTGGACGTTTGAATCTTCTTATTGTAGTAAGTATTTTCCTTTATGATTTAAGTCACTTACATCTGTTAGTTTGTATTTGTTTGCATAACTGTAAGTAGGTTAACAATCATTTATGCTTTAATGCTTTTGCCATAGGTGAAAATTAAAGATTTTCAAATCCATTTTAGGCAAATGGGAAAACAGGTTTTTTTGCTTACAAATTGAGGTTGAACTAGAAGGAAAGTGGCTTACTGTTAGGATGTAGGGTCTTATAGCAGATGTATATGAATCTCCTTTCACACACCCTTTTGCCCAAAGTATCCTATGCTGTGGCATAGGTCCTCATATTAAGAAAAGAACCAGAAAATAAAATTAAGAATAAATAATTACTTTGCTGTATAACAGAGAATTACAGGGACTTCCCTAGTGGCACAGTGGTTAAGAATCCGCCTGCCAGTGCAGGATACGGGTTCAATCCCTGGTCTGTGAAGATCCCACATGTTGTGGAGCAGCGAAGCCCGTGCACCACAACTACTGAGCCTGTGCTCTAGAGCCCGCGAGCCACAACTACTGAGTCTGCGTGCCACAACTACTGAAGCCCGTGAGCCTAGAGCCCGTGCTCCTCCACAAGAGAAGCCACGGCAATGAGAAGCCCACCCACCACAATGAAGAGTAGCCCCCATCACTGCAACTAGAGAAAGCCCGCGCTCAACAATGAAAACCCAACGCAGCCAAAAATAAATAAATTTATTAAAAAAAAAAGAATTACAGAAATTCTCAAATATAGATTCTGTTTATATTCAACATTTCTAATATCTTATTTCAGTGACCTAAAGATAATAGTCACAGAACACATGTTCTTGTCATCAGAAATAATTCCTAGTGGTAGCAATAATTTAAAAGGGATTAGGATACAAATCTGGATATCAGATGATTCCTTTATTCATGCATTTGTTATTTAATCAACAAATACTTAAGTCCTTGCTCTATGCCAGAGACTGTGCTGGCCCTGGGTATACCTTGGCAAACAGAGCATTGCCTGCTTTCATCAAGTTTGTGACCCGTAAGGGAGAGACATGATAAATGATATATAAATATCTGTAATTCTGTAAGAAAGCCATAATCACGTCTTTATTACTAAAAACTTAACAGTATATGTCAGAAAACATAAGGGAAGCACCGTATAATCCTAGAACAGGAGGGAAGGAGACAGTGAATGGTTTGATTGACTTGAATCTTAGGGGGCCTGATTTCTTGTCAAAGTTGGAAAGCCTGTTCTTGGCTTATGGGAAATAAGAATGTATGAACATATGAGTTCCTTGAATTCAAATCTACCATTACTTGCTTCTGTTGGAAGAAGGTTTGAGAAACAGAAACTTCGTTGATGACTTCTCCTAATCTAAGGATGAAGCAGTTTATTTGAAGTATGGAACGGATTGAGCTGGAAGGAGGAAAATAGTAAGATCAGTTTTCTGGTTCTTCATAAGCTGTGTCTTAACAATGGACATTATTTTGTTTGAGAACCTCCAAATACCAGACACACTTATACATAAATGAAAGCGCTGTATATGGTCTGAGGGAAAACATTTTTAATATCATTTGTTTTCCATTAATTTCACACATCCTTTGAAGTCAGACCCTTCTGGGTTTGAATCTCAACTCTGCTATATAACTATGTACTGTCTGCGACTTGATTTTCTCATCCGTAAAATGAGGGTCATATCATCTGGAGGAAGTATAGTAGATGGTTCAGAGGACAGACTCTGGAGTCAAGTACCTGGGTCCATATCTTAGCTTCTTAACTTAATTAGCTTAGTTGCGAGTAAGTTGGGGAAGTTGCTTAACTTCTGTGTACCTCAGTTTCCAGAATGGAGATAATAGTAGCTACCTTTCTTTTAGGATTATTGTGAGATTTAATGAGTTAATATATACAAGGCACTTAAAGTGGTGTATCACATATAGTAAGCACAAGGTAATTATTAATGTTATTATTTTGAATTATTATCACCTAGGGTATTGTGAGGGTTAAATAACATGTTTATTTGAAAAACAATGACTTGTATATTGCCTGACACAGTGAGGATGTCTCCTAAATATCAGAAACTGAGTAGTAGATACTTTATCTCATTTAATCTTCTTATAAACCTGTTTAGAAGAAATTTTATCTGTTTTGTTGACTGTACCCAGGACAGTTTCTGATATACAATAGAAAATCCATTGTTGAGTGAATGTTATCCCTTTTTACAGATAAATAAACTAAGGCCCAAGAGAATTACAAAATCTTTCTACTAAAACATGGCATCACTTTGAGGAGACATTACTGGAAAGGCCATTCATATCATCATTGAGATTTGACCATATGTGAATGGTCTTTCCTGTCGTTTTCCTTTCCTTTAAAAAATTCACTTTCTCTAGTTAGGTTAGGAAAATTTAGACTAGAAGAACTGTTCACCTTAGAGTTATAATTAGATTGGTTAACCTAATTGAGGGATCACTTCAAGTTCAGTTTGTATGGCACTCTCACAAGTACAGGGTTATTTTGTTAATACTGCAGAGCACAAAACATTGTTCCTCTCCCATTGCATTTTGTATATTATATATTATATAAGGAAGAAATTTGACAAAGTAAAAAGTTTTACTAAAGTGAGGGTCAATTACAGTGATAAATATAAAATTAGCTCTACTGTTACTCAGCTGCTTTATTTGCTATTAAATGATCCAGAAACAGTGTTTCTGAATTTCATTCATCTGAAATATTTTAGTCTCTTGTAGTATTTATGATAAGGTGGGGGGGAGGCCATTTCTTTGGTTAGTAAATAAGGTTAAAGACATTCCTAGAAAATGCATATAACCGTGATGTGTTATGGCTTGCTTCAGTGATTGTAAATCTGTTGAATGTTAATCTCATTTCTCTTAGATATTTCCAAACAGATTAGTTTATAGAAAACCAGTTTACCATTAAAAAACTACATTAAATTATTACTTTTGGCACCCTCAAGTCAGCACCTGTAATATATGTGTTACATAATACATATGGCTGATGTAACAAATTCCTGATTTGGTATTACCTTGCCTCCTTCTTTGCGTATTTAATACAGCCATTAATCTTACTACAAGGCTTTACTAAGGATAAATTGCTACATAACCCACTTCAACCTCTTTTGTTCAACCAGGAAGCCAGACGTGTTTAAATAGGTTTTAAAAAAATGTTATTATTTCTTTTTTGAAATTTTAGAGTTTTAAAATTTGAAATGGTAAAATAAGAGACTTTATTTTGCCTGTTGAAATTACTTGACAGAAGTTTGCTTTGGAATAGAGCTTCTGTATCTTTAAAAAATACACAGTGAGTCACCCCCTGCTCTTTTGGTAGATGCCTGGCTAGTGAACAGCTAAGCTGCTTTAGGCATGTAATAGAACATTCCATTTCCTGTTCCCTTGCTGACACAGAGGAGTGTTCCTGCTGGCAATGATCTAATCATAGTGCAGTAAGAAACATGGCAGTTTGATAAAACATGGTGGAGACAGCGGCTGAAATGGAAGCATATGTTCTAGAAGACATTCTTGAGGTAGGGCTAGGTTTGTAAATGAAATGAAAGTTGAAATCTGAACAAAGAAATCTTATCTGCCGGAATTATTTTACAGATGAATAGATTAGAGGAGAGAGCAAAGAGAGGCAGAGCATAAAAGCAAGATACGGTCAGACCTTATTCTGTGTGAGAATGTGCCAATCTAATTCACATGATTACTAAAACCTTATTTTGTTTAAACCTAGTGTTTTGTAAATTGTAGATATATGTTTGATAGGGGAAAAAAGAAAAAGAAAGGAAGGGCCTCGGACTTAATAAAAAGCCTTGTGCTGGTGGTGACCTTTAGATTAACTCATTAGAAGGTGGGGTCTGCAAAGCAGCTTTGAGTAGGTTTAGTATCATATGTCTTAGAATTCATTTACATATCTAAGCCCAAAACTCTGCTTGCAGTTAACTATTAAAAACAGCTGGTTATTTTAGCTTCTAGGGTAAAATTAAGCATATATAT
This sequence comes from Monodon monoceros, assembly GCF_005190385.1. Classification (NCBI taxonomy): domain Eukaryota; kingdom Metazoa; phylum Chordata; class Mammalia; order Artiodactyla; family Monodontidae; genus Monodon; species Monodon monoceros. The sequence goes on from NW_021703777.1 coordinate 48,148,153, forward strand.
TAATTTAATTGCTTAATTTAGCTGGTACATTCTGCTTCTAGGTTTTTCATGTGACTTTATTATAAAATAAATTATTAAATTAAAAATTAAAAGACTGTAAAATTTAACTAATGCTTGAGAGCTCACAAAAATCTACATTTTGAGTCATGAGAATTTTAAATTATATTTTCTTTTTTTTCCTGTTTGTGTCAGTGTTATAGAACCTATTTGCATATAAATCAGTTCAAGAAAATACATGTCAAAGTGAAACTATAATTGGTTTTGGCCTTGGATGTAATATACCATCAAATATTTGTATTTATAGATATTTAAATCCCATTTTCTTATTTGGGGGTTGTAGGGTTCTCCCTCATTTAAAAAAAACTGGCTAATTTTCATGATGGTGAGTGGTATTCCTAATACTTAGACTGTTAAGATAATTCGTTAAATATTTTACTATCTTCAGGAAGAGAATTTGTTAGGGGGAGAGGGCTTGGGAGAATAAGCTGCAAAGGGAAGCTAGGCGGGGTTAACAAGAGAAAAAAGCCTATGCGCATTATAAAGTGCTGCATGATCAATGAGCATTTTCTGGAGTCCCTCAGTGTATGCTTGGAGCTGACATTGCAGCAAGTCTCATGGTTGTTCTGCAGAATGAAAACTGATTCCATTGTATTATCTAGCTCCTTGCAGACACCTGCCAACATGCTCTTTACCCCTCTCCTAAGAGCTATTGTCTGAGTTGAATTCTCTGGTTAATTTCCATTCTTTTCATTTCTTTTTCTTTTTTATATTTTGATAGAATTAGTGAGTCTCCTTAGAAGTGGTATGGTGTATCTTATAAATAGTGATATATACTTTCATCAAGGCACTTCAATAATTAGCAGTGGTCACATGACTATTCGTGGTTCAGATTAAACAAGTCTAATTATAAAGTTCTAGTGGGACATATTTATTTGCTTTTTAAAAATTTTGCTTTGGATTTTAAAAGAAGCATACCGTATAGATTTCAGTAAATTTATATGACATTTTCTTTGGTCATTTAAAATTTCAGCATATGACAGATTTTAGAAGTCTTATTTATTTTCTGGGGAAAACCCACTTGGGCATAGTTTTATGCCTTAAGTATAGGTTTTTTCTAATACTATCTTAAAAATTGGCTTTTCATTATTCCCACTAAACACAGAAGTGTTTAATGTCATGTTAAGATTTTATGTTGCCTAATTTGTTCATAGTCACTAGTTAGTTACAGAGGTTATTTTACCTCTGTAATTTTTATTGTTTGTCCTAGTTTTCACTGTCTCTTAATTTGGTTCCTATACACCTGTTGCATTAAACCATACTAAGTGAGTTTTCTCTTTATTTAATATTATTTTATTTAACTATTTGTCAGTTACTGGCAGACTAGAAGTGAAAATTTTCCAACTAGTAATAAAATATTATTTTCCAAAATTAAAAGTGCTCATAATGACCTAATGCTAAAAATAAAAGTTTAAAAAGAATAGACTTGCTAACCCTGAAGCTAAATATACCATATTCTAAAGTACCTCATATTGCAAGTGGATAGATATATTTTATACAGTGAACTTTCTAGAAAAAATTTTTTAATGGGTTAGTTCCTTATGTAAATATCTAATAATGAAGTTCATCTATATGTCACATTGACAATTTTATTATTGTATCTAATATTGAGCCAAACAAACTTCTAATATGTGAAGTTTGTCACCATAATTTTCATCTTTATGACTGTTTATTGAGCATCTGGAATTTTATATAGATTTTTGATTATTTACATTAAACATTGAATTCCTGCTATTTTTTTCTTCTTTGAATGTAACTTGGTCTTTTGAATCATACATTTTTAAAAGGTGCTTTTATTTAAGTCTTAATAAAGGAAAACAAAATCAATATCAGTGAATTACTGCAGATTAATTCTCATAATGCTATGGTTTACCTTTTAAATTGTGATTGTTTATTATATATACCCCTGTGTATTTAACCTCAATTTTTAGATGATCATCAAAATCTTGAGTAAAATACTGTAAGTTTCTAAAACTTATAGTAAAACTGGAAAAGCTTGATTTCAACTTATATCATTGCTTCTCAGCTCTCCAAGGTAATGGATCTAATAGAATAACTTGGTTGTTTTAATTATGCAAATAATCCAGTCAGTAATTTTCTTCTCCAAACCAAAGTAGTCAAAGTGTTTCTGTTCCTTTTGCCCACCTTAACTAATACTCAGGAAAATAGCCAAATACAGATGATGGAAAAGGGCTGGGAGCCTACGTAAATATCTCTTTTTTTGTATTGCTTATGTTATTTTTGCTGATTATAATTTTAGAATTTTGATGTTCTTCCTCTAAGTCATATATAACAATGAATCTTAATACTCAGAAAGATCAGTAAGAAGAAAAAGTCCTCCAAACTTTTTTTGGAAGGGTATATTCCAAATTTGTGTGACCAAGTGCTGTGTATATAAACCTTAAGTTTATACATAAGCTTTTTAAATATGAAAACATAAAACATATGAAAGTTCATTTCAGAAACTTGATTACTATATATTCTGGTTTCATTGTTTCTATTTGAACCATGTTTAGTAGTTTTTCTATAAGAATTGCTTTAGAAATGAGAAATTTTCACAAATCTTTTAATTTTAATCAAATTCAAAATACTTTCTTCAGGTTATAGCATTTGATGTATTTTTCCTTTAAAAAAGTAGCAAGTTTTTGAAAATAAAAATATTTACAGGGCTTCCCTGGTGGCGCAGTGGTTGAGAGTCCGCCTGCCTATGCAGGGGATATGGGTTCGTGCCCCGGTCCGGGAGGATCCCACATGCCGTGGAGCAGCTGGGCCCATGAGCCATGGCCGCTGAGCCTGCGCGTCCGGAGCACAGCACAGGCTCCGCAACGGGAGAGGCCACAGCAGTGAGAGGCCCGTGTACCGCAAAAAAAAAAAAATATTTACAGTGTTAAGTATAATAACTCTCATGCCCAATCTTGTTCCTTTGTCAGCTAGAGCCAGTTTCTAGCTTCATCTGTACTTGATTTGACAGGTTGTAATGTGTAATCTAAAAGCCTTAAATCTCTGTCGTTGTTCCTTAGAGATTCAGTGGTTGAGGATTTGGCTGAACTGTTTAGGGTGTAACTAAATTAAGGGGCAGATTTAAACATATTAAGTAGGTTTATTATGGAACCATTTCTTTCTCTGTATTTATCTTGACATCAGAGGGTTTTTAATAAAATAAGCTTGAAAGAGTCACAGGGACACTATTGTTTCCTTTTGATTTGTCACCATTATGGACTAGAGGTAAATAGTGTATTTTCGTCTAAACAGGGGAAGTCCATTTGCTATTTATCATAAAAATTATTTTTAGTAATATAAAATCTCTGTGAAGTAGACTCTTTTGACAGTTACTTCCTATATTTCTTTTTAGTTTATAAAATAGATTGGCTTATGTAATGCACATCATTTATATATTTTATCAGTAAGTCTTCCATGGATTTCTAAAGTTCTGTATCTATATAGTTAGTATAATACTGGTGACATTTTTCACTAGGAAAAGTTGGAGTTACTCTTAGGACATAAATATAATTTGATCTGGAGACAGAAAAGTTTAGCTAAATATGTAAATTATTTGAATTAATGTAAGTAACATTTTCCATTCATTAAGAGGCTTTGGAAAGATTAGACATTTGGGGCAGATTGAATCTTATAATTTCGCTCCAGTATTGAGCATCTTTAACATGCTAGGCACTTGAAATTCAATGAGCTGATTTGTCCAGCTAACTTTGCTTCATAAAAGTAAAAATTCGGAAGATAGAATGTCTGTCATTGGTATTTAAACATTCTTGGATTCAGGATGTGTATAGATTTGTATTCGAATACTAGTATTTTACTTCATTTGTTCATCTGAATAGTTTGAAACCCATGTTTTTAGCATTCTGAATTTTTTAGTATGCAAATATCTTTCTTTAAGCACCTTTACGTTATCTTTTTTTGTGCTTATCTAATTGTTATGCATATTTATGAATGTCAGGCTATCTAGAAAGTCCCCTAGATCCCATTTTCATCTTTTTATCTGTAAAGATTTTTCTATTACCAATTCAGTCAGTATGTTGCTATACATAATGTGTATGTATATATGTGTATGTTCATGCAACACACTCACATATATGCTTACATATACTCTGTATACACACATCCATGTTCATGCTACATTATGCTTTATGAATACTCTTATGTATATATGTGTATTTTCATGCAACACACTCAGATATATGCTTACATATACTCTGCATACACACATTCATGTCCCTGCTATATTATGCTTTATGAATACTCTTATTTGAAAGTCGAGTCTATCTTGAACAGAGGGGCAGAAGTTGCAACATTGCTTTCACACACCAACTTTGGGAGAATGCATATAGGAGTAGTAGAAGATGACTAAGAGATACACTTATGTTAGTTAATAATCCCTCTAAAGAAGACTGATATTTTAGTGGAGTATAAAGGCTTCAAACAGTTTGCGAAAAGGTAGTATAACTAGAGGTATGTGAATTAATCTGTTATTACTCTCACATGAGAGTAAAGGCAGGGTCATCCAAATGCCACTGGTCCCACATTAATCCAACATAGTCCAGTGGTTAATGTGGAGGATGCTGTGCAGCATGCATTAGGAAAAGTCTACATCATGTATTACCTGCATATACATGTAGCAGCATTGGCACTTTTCCTGGTTCTGAATTGTTAGGGGCCCTGTTCTGACCCTTGACTGAAGAACTCAGTCTGATGTGAAATGACTTGATCACTACAAACTTGCTGAGTATCAAAGTCCTGCTTAATCATTGGTTCGGTTTTAATATATAGCTTCCAGATTTGCCAAGATAAACGTCTTTCAGGAGGTGTTTGTAAATGTATGTGAGATAACTTTTGGTTTAATGAGTGGTTAGATTAATATTGGCCATTAATATTGGTCCTGGATGGAATCACGCTTCTAACTAACTGGCTATATGTCAATAGATAGGTATATGTTGTACATAGGATGCCCACATAATTTTATGGTGGCAATAGAAATTGACCACATTAGTTACAATTTGTTGAAAATTTAAGTTATTATACAGAGGGATTGTGTCATTACATGTTAACATAATTTTATATTAAAAAAACTGTTATCCAAAAGAAAAACAACTGAGAAGAATGGCCTTATTTTACATTTTTACAAATATCTTTTAAGTCTGGCTTAATAGAAGATAAGTGGACTCATATATCTGCTTTTATATTCAGTCTGTCGCAATACATTATTTTGGAGGAAGTCTAAGAAGAAAATGTCACGTTTATATGAGGGTTAAAAAGGGGGAAGAATATTTTAATAACCCTTTTGATGATTGTGGATATTCTTCTTTGATACCACTCCTAAAACTACTCAAATGGGGGTTTCCTGGAGGTCAGTTGCAGTGTGTAATCTGAAACATTATCAATGAATTTTCTGAACTCTGTTCAATTAAAACCCACTGTTTTTTTGTGTGTTTTGAATAGATCTCTTGGTGCATGATTTTGTAGCACCATACATTGGCAATTGGAAAATACTGATTTACTGACTTCCAAATATTGCTGCATTTTATTCTACAGTAATAACATTTGCTAATATCACCACTGTTGTCCTTAGAAAAGTAAAAAAGTGGGAAGCTGTCACATTCGATGACAGATACGTTTTCCAAAATTGTAATGTATACTTGAAAGCTTGATTTTATCACTGATGACAAAGAAAGTGAGTTGTTTTCCTGAAATGATATTGGTGTTCGTGAAAAAAACTATTGGTTTAGCTCACATTTATATGTGTTTTCTTGAGACAACTACAGTACCTTGGTATGCAGCAGAAATGTTTCCCATTTTGTTACACAGAATATTAAAAAGTAATATACTCAAGGTTGAAAATTTAAAAATTAGTACTTTTTACTGCTTCATAATGGAAACTCACCTTTTTTTTTTTTCTTTCATTTAATTATTGACAGAAGAATATGATGATTCATGATATGGCCATGATTTGTGTAAAGGAAACAGCAGTTTTACCCACCATTACTTTTGTTTCATCAGTACAAGTGTCAACACAGTGAAACAGGCAAATAACATTTTAGTACTGTATTATAAAAATAGTTTTAACTTCAGAGACCCTCTGAAAGAGTCTTGAGGATCCCCATGGATCCTGTGGACCATACCTGAATAACCGCTGGTTTAGAATATTGCCCAACTTTACAGTCAGTAATGGCATAAAACTAAGATTTAGATTTAAGTCTATTTGATTAAGATGTTTTCTTTTACCATTTTATCAAATTTCTTAATTTATCACATAGTCCCAACTTCTCTAATCACTTTGTCACTCTTTCTAGGTTTCTTTTTCCTTCAACTACAATGTAGCAGATTTAAGACATGGGAAACATTTTGTGGAAAAAAATTTAAATACTGCTTTACAATTATAAGCCCTAGATTAGTCATTCAGAATTTATGAGAAAGGATTTTGAGGATTCCCAAGTGAAATAGTGAGTGAAAGAAGCTAGACATAAGTAGAAAGTGGTTTTGCTTGAGGAATAACTTTCTGTAAGTAACACTTTTGATTTTGGTAAGGATAATTAAAAACTTGAATGGGTTATAAATTTCATCAAATGTATGTTACAGTTCTAAATGATTAGGAAAGGACTTTATAAATTATAACTATTTGAATATTCCTATCTTAGCTAGTAGAAACAAGTATATGAAGTATTTGTCAAATTTGAATATTTTTCTTTTTGAAGGTTTTAGGCTTCTTTCTATATTCTGTCACAGGGGCCAGCTGGTTTTCATGCAGTCACAGAAGTTCTTTCTTTGAGACTAGTTCTATTTTATATTGTCTATGAAAATGAAAAATGAGATTAAGATAATATATATCTTGGTTATCCAAAGACTAAGCTGTTTCAAATTCCTTTGCATAGTAGCAAATTAAGTCATTTAAAATCTACTTCATACTTTCCTCTTGTATTTATATGTACTGTGTTTTTGCCGCAATTTAATTTTGAAATTGACACTGAAATCATGTGGTCCCATAGGAAAAGATGGTCAGTTACATCTGCACATCTCTGTCTTTACACTTCTTAAGTGCTGCAACTCTTCTCCCAAACTCCAAATTCCAAGGGACTGTTGAGAGGAGGAGCAATGTTGAGCCAGTGTTAAACTGCTTGTTGGTGTTTTCTGCTCTCTGAATTCCTTCTTTAGTCTCAGACCTTTTATCATTTAGCCGCTTTCTCTGAGTTTTGATACCTGCTGCCCACTTTATTTTGATTTCTTATTCCTGCTACAGATGGTCTAGATTCTGCTCTTCTACTTGATGTTTGAATATTGTGACCAGCCTAACTCCTTGATTACAGACCTTCTCATTTGTTGACCTTCTCCTTTGTCTAACTAGTGTTTATCCTTAACTGGTTTTAACCTTGAATTTGTCCTGTTGCCATTTCCCTAGTCTTTGTCACATATTCTACATTTGTAATTTATGCACTGTCATCATAAAAAGATCAACATGTATTTGTATGAACCGTTTAAGCAAGTTTGAGAAATACAGTTTCTGAATTCTTATGTTCCATAGGAAATACTGGTTAAGATTTTCCAAAAACTTGTGCTGTGTTTAAGTGTTCACAGACATTGGAAAGTTTTCCTTTTTATTATTTTGTCACATTTGTACAATATTTGTTATCTTCCCAAAATATCTTTCTCAGTTTCTTTTTCCTGATTTTCTTGCTTTTATCTATGAAATAAAGTAAATGGTGATAATAGTAGATGGAAAATTGCTTTCTTCTATGAAACTTTATTTATTTAAAAAACCAAAATATTAAGATTAAGCCCTATAAATGTCATTTGAAAAAAATCTTGTCAGGTGGATCATCATTCTGTAAATATTTTACGAATTACAAAGAATATATCTTTTATAAAGTGTGATAGGTAAGTGAGAATGCTGAATTATATTGACATTGATTTTTAAGTATTTCTAGAGTATATTTAATAGGCTTCCTTTTTCATTGTCTTGAGCTTATAGTGTTATTATATGATTTTCTGTGAATAGTTTTATTCTTGGTGTCTTCCGTGACTTAGCATTGTATCTTGAACACAGTAAATGCTTGTTTCTTTCTTTCTTTTTTTTTTTAAGAAGATGTTGGGGGTAGGAGTTTATTAATTAATTAATTTGTTTTTGCTGTGTTGGGTCTTCGTTTCTGTGCCAGGGCTTTCTCTAGTTGTGGCAAGCGGGGGCCACTCTTCATCTGGGTGCGCGGGCCTCTCACTGTCGTGGCCTCTCTTGTTGCGGAGCACAGGTGCCAGACGCGCAGGCTCAGTAGTTGTGGCTCACGGGCCCAGTTGCTCCGCGGCATGTGGGATCCTCCCAGACCAGGGCTCGAACCCGTGTCCCCTGCATTAGCAGGCAGATTCTCAACCACTGTACCACCAGGGAAGCCCTGTCATTTTAATTTGAGTTATACAATGGAGGAATTACCCTCCTATCTTTTTCTCTTGGGAAGTTCTTTGAACTCTTAGCTTTGGTTAGGTATATACATGGAATGAGGAAGAAGAACTAAAAGTTAATCACATTACTCAAATCAACCCAGGTGATCAGTAGGTTGGAGTTCTAAGACTTAGAGTCTTCGTATATTACTTGAAATGATTTTTTTTTATTCTCGCGCTTCTTAATTTCTAAAGTTAAATTGTACCATATAGTTTCTCTAACATCCCTTCTAGATATAAAAGTCTTAACTAGAACTTTTAAGACAGTGGCTTCAGTAACGTCTAAACAAAAAGTTTGAGATGATGGTGTGTATCTCTCATGTATCTCTCATGTAACTATCTTTTATTTGACATTCTTATACCCACCCAACTTTATCTTTACCATACTTATATGAATTATTTGCCTTTACATTGTATTCTAATATTCTGTTAGTACTTACATTGTTTACCTGCTACCCTCTTCAACATCTATTAATTATTCAAAGTCCTACTCCTTCCCTAGGGTTTTCTCTCTCTAGCTTTCCTTTCAAGTTGATTGTCTACTACCCTTTTCTGCTCTTAAAAAGTAATGCGAAACTTTGTACATTTAAAATATTTTAATGTCTCTGTAATGTCCTTGGTAAATGTTAAATTCTTTAATATGGATACCTTGGCTCTTTTTAAATTGAAAAAATTACTTCTGTATTTATGTAAAAGATATTTCATCCCACAAAAGAATTTGAAGTAGCTTATAAAAGTATATATTATAAAAAATAAAAATACAAAAGGCAGAAATAGTAAATGAAGACCAGAGGTAAAAGTAGTAAACAGAAAAGCATATACAATATATAATTACTAGACTTAGATTGAATTTACTAGCAACCAGAGCCAAATTAGAAACTTGATGAGTTTTGAGGTTTATGTTATTCATAAACTGCACAACCATACTACATGATCTGGATAACTGATAGATTTCGTGCAATTTAGGTCTCAAAAAATTTTTTCTTTGGGCCCCTGTATTGGAGGAACTGCTTGTTGTAATAAATAACTTCATCATTCCAAAAGTAAACAAGCTTTATATTGTTTCTACAGAATGTAAGCGAAGGGTTTTCTGTTAGAATTCAGTTAGGTTAAAAAAAAAATAGTACTGTAGCCTGGGTACTCAGTTTTCTGGTGGTCTGGTTTGTTTCAAGGATAAAATTTAGAACATCCGGAGCAGAGGTTGCAAACTCATGGTTTCTTGGCTATATCAGATTTAGAAATGTATTTTGTATAGCTCACATAATGTTGGCCCACATGATGGCCATTTATTTACATTTTCTTTAATTATCTCATAACTTTTGTGTAGTTTTCACTGTTCAGGCCTTGCAGATGTTCTGTTAAATTTGTCCCTGTAGGGGAGGAAAAACTTCTCTACCCTCTTAGATTCAGTGACTGAGACCTGCAAATTAAACTGATAGCAGATTAGCAGGAGAGAAGATTTATTACACATGCACATGGGGGGGCCTCATAGAAAAGAAGTGAAAACCCAAAGAAGCAGTTAGGCTTGGGAGCTTATATGCCATTTTAACAAAGGGTGATAAATTGTGTCCTGACTAGCCAAAGGAAAAAGAATTTGAGCTTCTAGGGTGGTAAATTGTAGGAAGGTAACTATATGGGAAAACTAATTGGTAGATAAGGATTATTTATTGAAGTTTCTTATGCAGACTTAAGTTGGAGCCATCACCAGTGAAGAGTCATCTCCAGTGATTGAGTCTTTCTCCTCTTCCTGGTTTGGGAGAGGGCAGGAGGGTATGCTTCGCAAAGGGGACATTTGTGTTCTTTTAGGCAGAAAAGGGTAGGGCATAGAGTTCCTTCTGCATCTGTCTCTCAGTTGCCTTCAGTCAAAATAATCCTTATGCCAAAGTGGTATATTTTGGGGTGGCATATTCTAATGTCCTTTATTCCCTAAGTGTTTTATGTTTTGTTAAATTATTGTGAATGATAATTCTTTATATTTTATTTGGCAGTTGCTTATATATAGAAATGCAATGGACATTTGTATATTGACCTTGTATCCTACTGGCTTGCTAAATTCACTAGTTCTACCAGGATTGTTTGATGGTAGGATTTTCTACATACATGGTCACCACTGCAGATTAAGTCAGTTTTTTCTCCCCTATTTTTATGCCTTTAATTTTTTATTTCTTCCTTTATTGCCCTAGGTAGGACCTCCAATAAAATGCTGAATAGAATTGGTGATCTGTGGACAACACTGCCTTGTTCCTGATGTTAGGGAGAAAAGTTTAGTTTTTCCTAATTAAGTATGATGTTATCTATACTCATTTTTTGATTCTCTTATCTGGTTGAGACGTTCCCTTCTATCCCTAGTTTGCTGGGAATTTTTATCAAAAATAATATATATATATTTTTTTAGTTGAAGCATTTCAGTTTATTTCACTGAATAAGGTATTTTACATTTATTGATAACTCTCTACTTTGTTCCAAGTTACTTATGTGGCTTACAAAAATACATATGAAATAAAAGAATCAGTGGAGACAAAAAAAGAGCATGTTAAAATGTAACTATAATACAGTTGACCCTTGAACAACACAGGCTTGAACTGGGCAGGTCCACTTATACATAGATTTTTTTTTCAATAAATCCATACTAAAGTATTGATACTACATGATCTGCAGGCAGTTGAACAGTTGGTTCTCAGATGCAGAACTATGGATACAGAGGGCCTACTGTAAGGCTTCTCACTTTCAGCTGCATGGGAGTCAGCGCCGCTAACCGCCACCCCCCCCCCGCCCCACCGTGTTGTTGTTCAAGGGTCAACTGTACTCAAAACATGTACTGTGAGCACCTCTAAGGTGGGTTAGTGAGAGCTGAACTTGGCGCCTAGGTTCAAAAGATATTGAATTGTCGGGTGTTCTGTCTGTTTCTATTAAGATGATCCTATGATTTTCCTCTTTTATTATTCTGTTATTGTGTGAATTATATTAATTGACTCTTGGATTTTAAGCCAACTTTGTATTCTTGGGATAAACTTCATTTGGTCATGATGTATGACCCCTTTTGGATATGGCTGGCTTTGGTTTACTAGTATGTTATTAAAGATTATTGTTCTTCACAAGGCATAGTGGTCTTTCATTTTCTTAAAAAACCTTTGACCATTTTTGTATTAGAGAAATGTTAGCCTCATAAAGTGATTGGAAGTATATCTTTCTCTTCTATTTTCTGAAAGCTTGTTTGAATTGACCAGTGAAGCCATCTATACCTAGTGTTTTATTTGTGGGAAAATTTTTAATGAAAAGTTCAGTTTCTTTGATAGAAATATAGCTGTTTAGCTTTTCATTGTCAGTTTTGATAGTTCTAAGTATTGTAAGGAGTTTGTCTATTTCAATCTAAGTTGTTGAATTAATTGACATAGAGTTGTTCATAACAGTCTTGTACTCTTTAAATGATGGTAAGATCTGTAATAATCTTCCCTCTTTCAATCCTAATATTGATAATTTGCATTTTTAATGTTTCTTCTTTTCTACTGTGAGTATCAAAAGCTATAAATTTCCTTTTCATACACTGGTTATACCACACATTTTTATGTGTTGTGTTTTCATTATTACTTAGTTCTAAATGTTTTATAATTTTCCTTGTGATTTCCTCTTTGACTCATTCTTTTCTCAGCTGGGGTTTCATGGGAGAATTACACTTTAATGCTTAAGACATCTCTTTTCTCCTGTGCCTGTATAATGATACTGTTTATATAACATACTTGGGAGAATTGAGAAAATAGTCATTCAAGTCATTTTTGGTCATCTGTGGTTCAGATGAGGAACTATTTTTGAGAACGGTTCTGTGGATTATGTAAAAGTGTTTTATTTCTAAAATGTTGGGGTGTTGTAGGTTTCCAGTTATGTGTGGTCAGAGAATATACTGTACTCTGATTTCAGTTCTTTTAAATGTATTGAAACTTGTTTTATGGTCCAAAATATGGTTCATTTTGGTAAATATTCCATGCATACCTAAAAAGAATATATTCTCTGCAGTTGTTGGGGTGAGTGTACCATAAATGTCAATTAGATTATGTTAATTAATAATGTTCAAGTCTTTTATATCCTGACTGATTTTCTGTCTACTTGTCTACCAACTACTAAGACATGAGTTTTGAAATTTTCAACTATAATTATGGAGAGTCTCGTGTTTTCTTTCTGATCTGTCAGTTTTTGCTCCATTATATTTTGGAGGTCGGTTATGAGGTACATAAACATTTAGGATTATTATGTCTTCTTGCTAAATTGATCCTTTTATGTGATTAAATGTTCCTCTTTATCTTTGTTAGTGTCCCTTGTTTTGTCTAGATTCTACTTTGTTAGTATATCTTTCTCCATTCTTTTAACCTCTCTCTGTCTTTATATTTAAAGTGTGTTTCTTATAGACAGCATATAGTTATCTCTTGCCTTTTTATCCAGACTGTCAATTTCGCCTTTTAGTCAGTGTATTTGGTCCATTTTCACTAAATGTAATTATCAATATTTTATGTTTGAGTCTACCATCTTGCTAATTGTTTTCTACTTGTCCCATTTGTTATTGCCCCTTTTTCCATTGTTAATGTATTTTATTAGATTGAGTATTTTTAGTATTCCACTTTATTACCTCTGTTGCCTTAATACCTCTTTTTGTTATTTTTAGGTGGTTGTTTTAGGGTTTGCAGTGTACGTATTTTAACCCATAGCTGCCTTCACATAATAATATACCACTTAACACATAATGTTAGGAACATTATACCAGTTTATTTTATTTCTCTCCTGTGTCTCTTGTGGAATTATTGCCATATATTTTATTTCTACATATGTTGTGAATCTCCAGAATAGATTATTATTATTTAAAGATTTTTTTTTAATGAGGAAAAGATACCCATTTTTGTATCACTCTGGTGTTCTTCATTACTTTGCACGAATTCAGTTTTATTGGGTATCTACTTGAATAATTTACATCCACTTGAATAATTTTCCTTAATGTTTCTTATGGTGCAGTTCTGCTGGCAACAAACTTTCTAAGGTTTTGTCTGTAAATATCTATTTCCCCTTAGGTTTGAAGGATATTTTCACTGCATGTAGCGTTGTAGGTGTTGTAAGATTTTTTCCTTTATTATTGATTTTCAGTGGGTTTATTGTTACATGCCTTGGTGCAGTTTGCTTTGTGTTTATCCTGCTTGAAATTTGTTGAGTTTATCCTGCTTGAAATTTGTTGAGCTTATTGAATTTGTGAGTTTATATTTTTCTCATTTCAAGAATTTCTCAGCAATATTTCTTTAAGTATTTTTTTTTTCTGTCCTCTTCCTCCCTCTTCCTCGGAATTACACACTGTTACATCCTGCTAAAGGTAGCATTGCCTCTGTACATTTTTTCAGTCTTTTTCTCTTTGAGCTTTAGTTTGGATAGTTTCTATTGCTCTGTGTCAGGTTCATTGGTCCTTTATTCTGCAGTGTGATTCAGTTAATTTTCAGTAACAAATACTGTGTTTTTCAGCTATGGAAATTCTGTGTGATCTTTCAATTTTATATTTTTTATTTCTGTCCTCAATATGTTCACATTTTTCTTTGTGTCTTTGAGAATATTTTAAAGAGCTTAAGAGTCTTGTTCGCTAATTCTATGCCTGTCATTTTAAGGTCTGTTTCTGTTTATCCGTTTTTTTTCCCCCAGTTATAGGACATACTTTCTTGCTTCTTTGCAAGTCTAGTAATTTTTATTTGGTGTTGGACAGTGCGATATAACATTGTCAAATGTCTAAATATTATTGTCCTTTAAAAAGTATTGAATTTAATTTTGGCTAGCAGGTTACTTGCAAATAAGCTTCATTCTTTTGAGGCTTGTTTTGAAGCATTCTTATCTAGTATTCTATACTCTAAAGTTAGAGAAGCCCTACTCATTCGTATGTGTGACCTTTCTGGATTCTCTACCGAGTACCCCAAGTGTTCAGTGAAATCCCTCTCCTCTGTCTGGTTGAATCTTTTGTATCCCAGCTCTGTGGGAGCCCCTGTGGTTGTTAGATTATAGTTCCGTAGTGGTTCTGTTCCCGGTTCTTCTCTCCAGTTTTCTGCCTTACAAATTTTAGCTTTCTCAGCTTCTCCAACCTCTGGTCTTTGTCTCCTAAACTAAATAGGACTTAAGTTCTCTGCTTTGTTTTCCTCAAATACTGCTGGATATAGCGGAAAGATGGAGAAGTAGTGTTCACTTCTTTCTTTTCAGTTATCATACCCCTCTTTGCCTGTTGTCCATTGTCTTAAAAGAGATGGGAAGCTTAGTCAAGTGCCAGTTATTTTGTTGTAACTGTAAACCATATAGTCACTATATTTAAACTTCTGGGTTGTGGAGAGAATTATACTAAAATAGACTAAGTTATGGCAAATTTGCAATGAAATATCTTTCATGGCTAATAGAGTGCCACATCTTATAGTCTTTCTAGCCCTCATCTGTTTAGTTGTAAAGTCATTTCATATTTTATACATGCAATATTTACTCAGTGTCGAGCAGTTCCATTGCAGATACTTGTGAAACAATTGACTGCCAATGTTAACAGTTGATAGAGTACTGTGTTTATATACCAGCATCTAATATGCTTATGTTTCATAGTACATTTTAAGGAGGCCTAAACATACTTAGTGAAAAATTCTAAAAATTGCTCTCAGCTGCATTTTGAAGCAATTAAAATAAACTGTTTCAGGTTATTACTAATGGCAAACACTCTATTGTCAGGTCTTTAGGAATGAGGTGGAAAACTTTATTAATTATAAAATCGTATAGAAAACTTGGAAATTGTAAAATGGTTCAAAGAAAGTTAAAATGAACAATGTTATATTTTGGTATGTTTCCTTTCAGTCCATTCTTTATGCAAATACAGATATATGCACCTTTTTAACAAATTGGGACCATGTTATTTAAAAATATTATATGTCTTGATTATTTTTTTCCCCTCACACCTTATTTATATTTTGCTGTGTCCTTAAATATTTGCTGAAAGTATCAAATAAATATGTCAAATTGACTTTTATTTCTTCTTTTGCTATTATAAATAATACTGCAATGAGTATTTTCCTGTGTTTTCCTTTAGATTTAGGAAAACTTATTGTACATTTCTAGATCAAGGGGTATGGATTCTGAAACTTTTTTGTTAGTTACATTAATACGTATTTAGTGTAAAGATTTTGAAGCATAAAGGAAAAACATAAATATTTGAATATTTGTATCTGTCTTTTTGCTCACATCTGGTTTATTTTTACTAGACTTTAGAATTTTATGTCCTTTTAATATATATACCTTGAGCTTTATTCTATTTTATTACTTTTTCTTGAAAATAATTCTTTTGGTGATTGCATAATATTCTAGCCTGAGAATATAACTTACTGTGCATTTATATTGTTGGATATCTGGGTTAGTTTTAGTTTTTCTACGGGAAATACATTTTTTAAATGTCCTTTGGCCATTTTGCTAAGGAAATGTGGCTTTATTTTTTGAGAGAATCTTTATGTATTGATGTGAATCTTTGTCAAATGTGATGAATTTTTTCTGAGTTATTTACATTATTTTGGTATGGTTTTTCTTTTTTTGGCGATACGTGGGCCTCTCACTGTTGTGGCCTCTCCCATTGTGGAGCACAGGCTCTGGACGTGCAGGCTCAGCGGCTATGGCTCACAGGCCTAGCTGCTCCACAGCACGTGGGATCTTCCCAGACCGGGGCACGAACCCGTGTCCCCTGCATCGGCAGGGGGACTCTCAACCACTGCACCACCAGGGAAGCCTTCTTTTTATTTTTTTGCAAAACTTTTATATAAGTGTATCTTTTTCTTTGAATAATTTCTCTTATTTTATATTTAAAAACATCTTTCCTCTTCTGGAGATCAGATAATATTCGTCTATATGGTTTTTAATCCAGTCTTAGTAGAATTTATTTTATATTGTGATACATGATGTGATGAGATAAGAATCTTAACTTTTTACCCTAGCACCATTTAAACAGATGAGTAGTGAGGTCATTTTATATTCCAAGATACCTGTTCTTTACAGAATCAATTTCTTTTTTACTAGGATTGACTAAATCCTATGAGTAATCCTTGAGTAAAAACAGCTTGACATTCAACAAACCTGTAGTTAAACTTGAACACTAGTTCCCCAAAGGTATACATTTGGCATTACAGTTGTATTCCTGATACAGTCCAACCTCTGATGGAAAGGAGAGTGATCATGGTGTTGGTTGAGGTGGGGGCATCTGAAAGGTAGAGGTGAATGCCTGATTACAAGACTACTGTGATCCAGTTCTATTCATCAGTGCCTAGCATAGTGCTGAGTACATTAGAGGTATTTTGATGTGTTTGTTTAATAACTGAGCTTCACCCTTAACACACCTCCCAGGGCACCAACCCTGCTTTCCTGAGAGTGCAACAGGGAAGAGCAAAATCTGACTCTGTGTTAGATCTGTTTCTTTTACTTTAACCCTTGCTTTTCATTGCTTTCGTTATTATAATCATACATAATGGCCTGCCTCAGAGAACCCTGTCCCTCTGCCTGAATGTTAAACTAAAGTGCCTTTGTTCAGCTCACAGGGAGACAGTCTGACCCTGCCCACCTGTGAATGGAGAGAAAGCATGAGAAAGAAAGGTTCTGATGTCTTTTATGTGATTTATAAAATGTTTGGCTGTTTTTGAATGTAAACAAAAGCTAATGGCAGTTAGAACAACTAAATGCCTTTCAATTAAGGGAAGTTATTTTTGTCTTCATATAGTAAACTACTTTCATGATGGAGTTACTAATCTTTATCTTTTAAGCAGTGGTTTAACCCTGGTCTTGCATTTGTATTACCTAGAGAGCTTTTCAAAATTTTTATGCCCAAGCCAATACCCCCGAATGATTAAATCAGAATATCTGAGGATGTGGCCCAGACATTAGTACTTTATCTGTTAATTCTAGTGTACAGCTAAAGTTGAGAACCACTGCTCTAAGAGTGTGGATAAAGAAAATATGAAGTGATATGCCCCCAAACTCTCCAAATGTCTTAGTCAATTCAGGCTGCTATAAGAAAGTACCATAGACTGAGTGGTTTGTAAACAGCAGAAATTTACATCTCATAGTTCTGGAGGCTGGAAGTCTGAGATCTCAGGGTACCAGTGTGGTGTCAGGTTCTAGTGAGGACCCTCTTCCAGGTTGCAGACAGCCGATTTCTTGTACTCATGTGGTGGAGAGCAAAAAGAGGAAGCAAGTTCTCTTATGACTCTTATAAGGGCACTAATCTCATTCATGAGGGCTCCATTCTCATGACATATAATCCTGATTACTTCCCAAAGGCCTCACCTCTTAATACCATTACATTGTGAGGTAGATTTCAACATATGATTTTGTAGGGACACAAGCATTTTAGTCCATAGCATCGAGGAAGTAAAGTTGCTTCTTTATTAAATGCTGAATGGAAGCAGACCTTTGAATTGGCTGGCACTTTCTAAAAAAATTCAGGTGGGGAGATTCTGTAGTCTATTATGATAGACTTTTTCAATATTTAAATAATCTGGACAAATATGTTCCTCCTGTCTTTATTTTATTTTATAATATAAGCCTATCTTGTTCTGTAATCAATGCAGACAAGAGACAAAAGCTCTTCTGTGTTCTTTTTTAGGATTCTGAAATTCATGATGGGTTAAAAATATAAGTAAATCTTTGTTAGCACAAGAACATTTTTAGTGTTTAATGTTTTTCTAGCTTCAAAAAAGGATATATACTAACTGTATGAGTTTTCATTACAATAATACTCCTCTAGGTGAAAAAGATATACTTCATGGATATACTCTGTTGTCAGAAATTTTTTTAAGGCAATGAAAAAATATGAAAAGCATAGAGACATATTTCAGGGTCTCAAAATAAAGGACTTGTCAAAGTTAAATATATTTAATGATATAATAGTCATTCAACAAATATTTATTGACTGCCTCCTAGGTGTACTGCTCTTGGCTATAGCAGTGAAAAAGACAGATGAAGGTCCTACTTTCTTGGGACTTATATATATAAAGACTGGCAGTATATAATTTAACTAGAAAATAAATAATACAATTTAATATTATCATTAATACTATTAAAAAATGAAGTCAAGGTGATGGGCGTAGACCATGACAGAGAGGAGGAGGGTTCATAGGCTCCAAAAGTACTGCTCTAAGGAATGACAAATTTAAATAGAAACCTGAATGTTCAGAAGAAACTAGGCATTTGAAAATCTCAGTGAATTCCAGGCAGAGGGAACTGTAATTGTAAATTTCTGGGGGTATGCCTCTACAGTTAATGGGGTTTTTTTTGTTGTTTTGTTTGTTTGTTTGTTTGTTTTGCTGTACGCGGGCCTCTCACTGTTGTGGCCTCTCCCGTTGCGGAGCACAGGCTCCGGACGCGAAGGCTCAGCGGCCATGGCTCACGGGCCTAGCCGCTCCGCGGCATCTTCCCGGACCGGTGCACAAACCCGTGTCCCCTGCATCGGCAGGCGGACTCTCAACCACTGCGCCACCAGGGAAGCCCTACAGTTAATGTTTTGAAGGGGATTAGAAGAGGTAAAATTAATGAGGATATTTATATAAGGTAATGGAAAATTGAGAAAGTGTTTTCTTCAGGTAAATAGATGACTTCTTGCTGAAAAGTGCCTGGGAGCCTATTTCTTTGTCCTGCTGGAGTTTCCCCCCGCCCCTTTTCTTTTCCTCCCACTTTTCTTGTCTCCCTCTCCTTCTGCCCCCCCACCCCTTCCTGCCCTATGAACATGCATGGGCACCTGCAGAGGGAGGCTACATTTTTTAGCGGCCTACGGGGAAGGGCCCGGGGCAAGTGTGGAAATAATTTCTATAGCTGTGGTATAATTGCTGATGTCCTGTTGCCATAATTTGAGGCAAATGGAGCCATGAATAGAAGGAGATGTGTTGAGAAGAGAATGGGGAATTTTAGCTACTTTCTCTTGGATTTGCTCACAGAAGAGTTTGTTAAGATTTTTGATAGCATACTCTTCAAATTCTTACATATCTTTTTATGTAAGTTTTAGGTCACCTTCCTTAGCTAGTATATTTTACCTTCACAGTTTTAAAACTTTGTAATTTGTTTTGTTCCTGACTCATCTCATTTATTATGTAATTCATTGGAGAATGTATTGGGGTATCATTTTGGGAAAGGATGGCTTTGATTTTGTTGGGAGATATGTGGTGGGGGCCGGATGTCCAGTGAAAGGAATTTTATAATTTTGGTTTAATCTCCTTTGTGATTTGGGGTGAAGCTGTAGTATGCTAAAGTAAATTATCTTAATTTTTTTTCTTTCTCTGATATTAGACTATTTATACTAAGGAATTACGTCTGAAGTTATTAATTATAAATCATGTGCCTTTCAACATTCAAATTGTCTTTTTTCTTTTACAAAAATATGGATTTGGGATGAGATTTTGCATATGCATATATTTCAAAGCCATTTTGCCAGCATATCTTATAGACAACTTAGACACATTTCTTAGGAAGTCTTGAGCTTTTGAGTGTCAAGTAGACATATTCTTAAATAATCTAACTTTTTATCAAATGGAACACAGTGCCCATAACTATTCAGTTAATTTGTTGGGTGTGCATTTGCAGTGCAACAAATGGGATTTTCATTTGCAAAGAGAAACTAAAGTAAATGATGTGTTTGGGTAATTTAAGAAGTTCGGTGTATAGACTTAAATATTTTATTGCTAATTAAATAATAACATATTACTTTATTATCATGACTATGTAATGGATCAAAGTCAGTGATATTTTAGTAAAACTGTTCTGCTCCATTGAATGTTTATTTAAAGCAAATGAATGCTCACGTACAATTATTAAATAGATGCAGTGACCATGTTTCAGTTTGCTTGGGACAATTGTAGTCTATATTTGTTTTCCTGGGGTAATTTCAAAAATGTGTTGATTTAGATCATACATATGGATATCTAAGGTGAATGATGGCAGTAATATAAGGCTGAGGGTACTTTGGTTCATACATGGTTTTTCCAATATTTTTAGGTTTTGTACCACTGGATAATAGAAGCTGAATGTAAAGTATACTAACACCCTTGAATACCCCAAGTCAAAGAGTAAATAATATATTTAATGTGATTCTCATTCACCTGAATTTCTTTGTTTTGGCTTAGTTTGGCTAAATGTTCTTTCTTGAAAGTGCTGTAACAGGGTTCTCTTTTCTTTTAAAAGTTAAGACATATTTCTTTATTTGTGGTGTTCTGATTAGAGTTGCTTAAGTTTTGAGTGGAATGTCCCTAGTCCTATTTTTTCCTAAGTCATATTATTTTTAATGTGCTATTTTGCAGAATGTGAGGTTCGTCAGGATGCATTTATTGTGTTATAGCACAATTGTCTATGCCATAAACATTGCATAAACCTTGATTTCCATAATGTAAACGGTATTTACTATATGACTATAAGAATATAAGACCAGTGGTATTTGCATAATAACTGCTTTTCCATCTTCTACCACAAGAACCCTTCTTACTGTGGGTAGGATATATTAGCAACAGAAGAGCTAACAACTATTTCAGAGCTGCTCAGTTTAGAGTGTTTGTTGGGGAGTTGGAGGCTAAAAGGGTGCTATTCAGAATGCATCCTGAGTTCTTGATAACCAGCAGAGAAATAGAACATTTTAGTTAGAGAACGCTTACAAAGCTTTTTCTGAAAATTGAATGTATTAGTTTCTTTCAGACATTTTAAATGTAGTAAATAAAATATGCTATGTCTGTGACATTTGATGTGTGAAGTGCTATGGTAGAAATAGATTAGTAAAGACAGATCCTATCAACCAGGAGTTACGGATTTCATTATTAAGACTCACATCCAAATTAATTAGCTAAGAAAATCTAGTGAGTTGAATTGGCCGTGAAGATTCTTTTAATAATGTAAACGATAATTAATTTTTAATCTTTGTAATTTAAGATATTTAAATTTCGTATTTGTGTTAACTCACTGCAAAATAGTCCTATTCTAAGGATGGAAACAAAACTTTTGTGGAAACACTACGTGACGCAAACTGCATGCCTGCTACTTCTTGTCTGCCAGCAGACAACAAAATCAGTGAACTTAAAAAATAAGATTTCACTGAGGAAACCAAGATAGGACAAAGTTTGAGTTTTTTTTCCTAGGCATGTATTTTCATGATTGTGATTTTATGTATGTCTAGTAAAATTATTCCAGAGTAAGAGTTACTTAATTACAGCTTGAAAAGAGCAGTATAATTTCCAGAGGCCATTTGAGTAATTTTGTGAACCTTTTATCAGGTCATGCCAAAAAATCCTCACAAACTTAGTTAGGGAGAGCTCTTAGTACATTTCAGTCCTTTGAAATGGTTCTTGAGGTCAGTGCTAAGCAAGGAATTTAGTTACTTGAAACAGCTACATAAGTATAAACTTTAGGATATAGAGGATCTACTTAAATGTCTACTTACTTTATGAAGTAATTTTGAAAAATATTGATTCTTGTCCACACTAACATTTTATGAAATAATTTTATTCATTATTCTTCACATATACCTTGACATACATGTCTTTAACACAATGTTTTGGGTCATTAGCACAGCTTGCCAAAATACATCTTTCTTTCAGTTTAAGATTAGTGAGATAAAGTACTTTCACAGTTGTCTATAATGACTGAATCTAAAGCCACAAACACCTATTCTTATAGCTTAAGACAGTTGGGGTTTTCATTTTTCCTCTATGTAGCTATCTATTCTTGATTGCTACAGTGAAATCATTTACTGAGTAGTTTAAAATGTGCTCTTTGAAAGGTTTCTTTATAATAACATCCATCCAGCATTTAGGATTGAAGACTGGGAATAAAGTTTTAACCTTGTTATATTTCTTTGCCTTAAAAAATTATCATGTGAATTTTGTATATATTTATATCTTAGTCTTGCACTGTTTTGGACTAATGTGTCTTTCCCAAACAAGGAAGCATGACAAGGTGATTGACCGTTTTTTGAAGCATTTTTTGGTGTGGGTGGAGGAGGGTAAGCATTGCTTTACCCTTTATTTGGTTGTATAGTCTATTTGGCTTCTATATATAAATTCAGATTTTTAGGACTCATTTCTATGCAAAATACAATTAATTTTAAAATTAAAAGGTATCTTTTTGTAAGTTCATTGAGATTGATAATACAGATGTTCTAAAGCCTCACCTATGAAAGGGTTACCATTTTTTCTAGTTTCAGGATTTTAAAATTTAGTGAAAATCACAAGCGAGCAGAAGTAGTGGCTTTATTCTTATTACATGGCATAAAAAATGTACCTCCTTTTAAATACTACCTCGACTCAAATAAAGTAAAATTAATGGATAAAGGAAAGTATTATAATAGGTAGCAGTGATCTGTTCCAGTTTTTACTGAAATTTATCAAATATGGTACAGAAATACTTATGAATTTAAGTGAGCAAGTATCTAGTGTCCTAATGTTGCTGCTGCTCACCATTGTTTGTTATGCCAAGAATATTCTTTTTTTTAGATCTTACCCAAATATTGGAAATTATTCATTTAGCAATTATTTTATTGAGTACCTATTTGTGTTCTTAGAGCTTTGGTTACATAAGTCACTGAAATATAATAATTTTTCCTACCTTGGGACATTGTAAAGACTTCGGCATTGCTTTAAGTGAACTGGGAGCCATTGGCCAGTTTTTAACAAAAAAGTCATAAATCTGATTTACATTTTAAAAGGAATTGGAATACTTAGAAATCTGACTTTTAATTATTTGTGCTTGATTAAGTTTTAGGTTTTATATATATATTATTTAAATTATATATATAAAACCTAAAACATATATAATTTAGATAGGGTTCAGTCATTTATTTGGATGATAGTCTGTCCCCTCCTCTGTTGCTGTCCATTGTAGAGTATTATCTCTGAGCAGTGGAGGCAGTGAGACAGTGAAGATAGTAAAGGCAAGGCTCTGTACGTTCCTCTGAGAAAAAATACAGGAGGAAGAAGAGCTTTCTTTTCTTGGAGATGGGGAATACAGAAAGATGTCAATTTAAGATATGTTTAATTGAGGTGCCTGTAGCACATCCAGATCAGTGGAAACTGATATTTGAAATTATCAGTTAAAA
Organism: Monodon monoceros; assembly: GCF_005190385.1. Taxonomy (NCBI): domain Eukaryota; kingdom Metazoa; phylum Chordata; class Mammalia; order Artiodactyla; family Monodontidae; genus Monodon; species Monodon monoceros. The sequence goes on from NW_021703777.1 coordinate 48,171,740, forward strand.
CGTGTTTGTAGGGCTTCCCTGGTGGCACAGTGGTTGAGAGTCCGCCTGCCAATGCAGGGGATGCGGGTTCGTGCCCCGGTCCAGGAACCCGGTCCGGGAAGATCCCACATGCTGTGGAGCGGCTGGGCCCGTGAGCCATGGCCGCTGAGTCTGCGCGTCTGGAGCCTGTGCTCCGCGGCGGGAGAGGCCACGGCAGTGAGAGGCCCGCGTACCGCAAAAAAAAAAAAAAAAAAAAAAACAACGTGTTTATAGATGACGTTACCTTGTTAACTTACCTAACTTAAACATAACTTAAACAAACAAAAAGACTCAAGATGAAACAAAGGGGACATATTAGTATTTAAATGAGTTAGTCAAGGAAGAGAAGCTCAGAAGGGCGTGATTAGAAAATACTTGAGATGGTGGGCATATTTATTTGTGAATTGGTCGGGAAAGAAATGATCCAGAAGGGAACAGATAGACTGAACGAAAGAGGAAAGGTTTAGGATCCTAGAATGCAGTTAAATACAGATTTAATAGATAATAGCAAAATGATAGAATTATAGAGGCTAGATATTAAAATGTAAAACTTCAGAGTTAGAAAAAGGTGTAAGTGTTCAATGTATAGCCATGAGAATAGGTTATCATTGATTAGGTGATGTTTAAGATCCTTTCCACCTTCAAAAATTTAGGATTCTTAGAATGGAGCATTCTTTTTTTGTTGTTGTTAAATATAAAAGAAATATTGATACTAGAAATCTTTCTTTTTAATTGACTTTTAACCTTCTCATATTTGATGCTTATTGAATAGTAAAATTTTATCATTTTTATCATTTTTAAGCATACAGCTTTGGTACAGTATGACTTTCTGTCAATTATCATTCCATTAACTTTATTTAAAATTCCTATAAAACTTCAAACTTATTTTGACTTTGATTAAAAGTTTCTGTGTTCTCTGACTAATGGAATTAAACTAAAAATAAAAAATGGAAAGATCTCTGGAAAACCCCCAAATATCTAGAAATTAAATAACATACCTTAAAAATAATACATAGGTCAAAGAGGAAGCCACATGGAAAATTAGAAAATATTTTGAATTGAATGAAATAAATCAGAATTTGTGGTATGCAGCTAAAGCAATGCTTAGAGGGAAATTTATAACATTAAATGCTTATATTAAAAAAGAGTAAAGTCAGTGACCTCAAGCTCTTCATTAAGAAATTGAAGGACTTCCCTGGTGGTGCAGTGGTTAAGAATCCACCTGCCAATGCAGGGGACATGGGTTCGAGCCCTGGTCTGGGAAGATCCCACATGCCATGGAGCAACTAAGCCCATGAGCCACAACTACTGAGCCCGTATGCCATAACTACTGAAACCCACGCGCTTAGAGCCCATGCTCTGAAACAAGAGAAGCCATCACAATGGGAAGCCCGCACACCACAGCAAAGAACAGCCCCCACTCGACGCAACTAGAGAAAGTACACATGCAGCAATGAAGACCCAATGCAACCAGAAGTAAATAAATAATTAATTTAAAATAAATTTAAAGAAAAGAAACTGGAAAAAGAAGAGCAAATTAAACCAAAGTAGGCAGAATGCAAGCAATAATAAACATAACAGTAGAATATAAATTAACAAAAATAAATAAATAAACATAATAGTAGAAATTAATGAAATTGAAAATAAAACTGAAAGTTGGAAGTAGGTTCTCTGAAAGAATCATTAAAAATGATTGAGAGAAAGAGAGAGAGAAAAGACAAGCTATCCCATCCGTATACATTAAAAGGTTAATAAGGGAGTATTATGAATTACTTTGCCAGCTAATTTAACTTAGATGAAATGAACAATTCTGTGAAAAACACAAAATATCAAATTTCACTCAAGATAAATAAATAACCAGAATAATACTATATCTAACAGAGAAATAGTATTTCTAATTAAAAACCCTCCAGCAAAGAAAACTCCACATCTGAATGGCTTCAACTGTGAATTATATGAAACATTAAAGGAAGACATAGTTCAAATTCTGCAGAAACTTTTCCAGAAAATAGATGATGAGGAGTCACTTCCCAACTCATAAGACCTGCATTATTACCCTAATACCAAAACTCAAGCAAAGATATTATAAGAAAAGAAAATTATAGACCAATATGCAATGAACCTTAGATGTAAAATCCTAACAAAATATTAGCAAACAGAATCTAGCAATATATAAACAAGATTATATATCATGAACAAATGGTGTATATTCTAGGAATGCAAAGTTGATTTAACATTTGCTAATCAGTCAGTGTAATTCACTACATTTATATACTCAAGAAAAATTATTTTAAAATCTCACTATATATACAGAAAGAATTTGGCAAAATTCAACATGCATTGTTGAAAAAATTTTCAGCAAAAATTTCCAGCAAAATTTTCAGAGAATTCTTGTGTTTGCTGAGAATTTTTTTAACTTCATAAAGGGTATTTATGAAAAACCTGGAACTAATGTCATACTTAACGGTGAGAATGAATGCTTTTCCCCTAAGGTTGAGAACAAGGCAGAGTTGCCCATTCTCATCATTCCTACTCAACATAATGCTAGAGATCCTAGTCAGGTAAGTTTAAAAAAACTTTTATTCAGCAATAAAAAGGAATGAACTGCTAACGCATGCTGTAGGGTAGATGAATCTTAAAGCCATTGTGCATTTGTGAAAGAAGCTGCACTCAAAACTCTGGATGATTCCATTTCATTCTGTAAAAGAGAAAATGAAAGTAACAGAAAACATGATCGCTAGGGGCAGAGGGTAATGGTAAGAGATTGCCTATAAAGGAGCAAGAGAAATTTTTGAATATAAGAAATATTGTCTATCTTGTTTATGGTGGCAATTATGTAACTAGTTGTCAAAATTCACAGATTTATACAACTAAACATGGGTGAATATATTCGAAATTATACTTCAATAAACCTGACTTTCAAAAAAATTTAATTGGGTGCAGAAGGGAAAAAAATCAAGGGAAAGAATATAATATTCTCCTGATTTTTCTTCTCTTGGGAAACCAAGCAGTTGCTTTAACTGAATCTTACAATGACTGACTTTGATGCCAAGACTTTTTTCATTCATTTAAAAATAATTGGGTTGCATGTGCGTTTCAGACTGAATTACATATACCAGCAAGTTAATCCTATATACCTCAAAATAATACAAATTATTATGGTAGTTCTTTTGGAATTTTTGTTAGAAATATGGAAATAAGTTATTCTTGATATTTTTCTTTGAAGATCTAAAGGTTGTTTATAAATTATTTGCGAAGATTACATAATAGGAAACTACGTGGTCTTTTTTATTGTTGTTGTTTTTAAAGGTAAGCAATATAGAAGGGTACAGACAAGTAAAACTGTAAAATTCTCTCATTGATTTCACCCTTTGATTACACTGTTAATCGCTTGGGTTTATATATCTTGAAATGTTTTGTTTGTGTTCTTGTACACATACATTTTGTTTTTAAAATCAACTTAAGCAGACGCATATCACGCCTGCTTTACTGAGGCATTTTTCACCTGATGTAATGTTGATATCTTTCTACATCAGTATTCATGTATTTATTCCGGAAATATTTTTATGTTTACGACTCTGTTCTAGTTGCAAAGGACAGAGCAAGGAACAAAATATGGTCCTTGCCTAAGTGAATTTATATTCAAGTAAGAAGAAGATGATAAACAAGTTGGGGTGAAAATGTCACTATATTGTTAAGTTTCATAAAGATAAATAATGAAGTGTAAAGAGATGAAAAGTGAAGGGACAGAATGAGCAGGATACGTACCTTAGTCGTGGTGTAGGCTTTTATATGTAGACCTACTTTATTCTTTAGATGGTTATTTATTATTTCATAGTATAATTTATTTAACTTATTCTGTTGATGGGCATATGGATTACTTAGATTTTTTTCTGTTATAATCAATACTTTAATGAACATCCTTGTACATATTTTTTTGCTTACATGTACAAGTATTTCTGTACACTAAATTCTTAGAAGGAAAACTGCATTTTAAAATGTCTATTATAGATTCTGCCAAATTATTCTCCAAAATAGGCATTATCTGTCAATGGATAAAGAATAATACCACATTTTAATTTGTATTTACCTGATTCCCAGTGAAGTTGAGCATATTTATTGGTCATTTGTTATGTCTTGTGTAAATTGCCTACTCATATCATTTTGCCCATTGCGGGATTTGCCTTTTTCTTACTGACATTTTAGGATTTCTTTATAATTCTGTTTATAATATACTCATCATATTTTATAACATTTTCTCCTAACCTGTCAATTGTCTTACTTTATGGAATCTTTGGATTTTTCATTTTTATACTGTCAAAGTCTATCAGTCTTTTCCTTCCTAGCTTCTAGGTTTTGTGTCTTTCCAGAAAAGCCTTCTTATAGTAATTTAGTCTCTTATATTTTCTTCCACTACTTCTTTAGTTTTATTTATGTTTCTAGTAGATTTTAATTCATCTGGAATTCTTAGAATATATATTCTGTGGTTGGGACCTAACTAATTTTTTCAGTTTTGTAACCATTCTCCCAAAATAATTTATTGAACGATATGTCTTTTTTTCCACTGACTTGATATACAATCTCTATCATATTTTAAAAGTCCAAAATATATTTGTTCTGGATTTAATACTCCATTGTTTTGATGATTGTCATTTTATATTTGACATCTGGTAGGGCACCCCTCCCCATTGTCTTTTTCAAAAAAATTTTGGCAATTTCTGTGTATTTTCTCTTCCAGATGAACTTTAGAATCAACATGTCAAGTTCCATTAAAAATCCCTTTGGGATTTTGATTGGAAGTGCATTGAATTTACAGATTAATTTGGGGAGAATTGACATCTTTACACTATTGAATCTTCCCATCCAGGAACATGGTATGCCTCTCCATTTCTTCAGGTGTTCTTTTATGTCCTTTAGTAAAGTTTTATCGTTTTTTTTCATGTAGGTCTTACATTTTTCTTGTTAGGTTTACTCCTGGGTATTTTGTAGTTTTTGTTGTTATTGTGAATTACATCTTTTCTTCCATTTTGCACTTTATTTTTCAATTGGTTATTGCTACTATATAGGAAATCTGTTGATTTTTGTACGTTGATCTTACCATTTACTTAATTTTCAATTGATTCTCTTGAAATTTCTAGAAGGATTATTATGTTTTCTGCAAATGATGGCATTTTGTTGTTTCCTTTTTTCAGTATTTACTTCACTATTTTGTTTTTTTGTTCGTTTTGTTTTGTTTTCTGGTCTTATTGCATTGGTTAGGTTTCCAGATCTTTTCCCTACTAGTTCTGATTTGGGCATCTTTTCTGATTTAAATGGAATGCTTCTAATATTTAAACTTCTACATTTATATATGCCTTAGATTTCTGATAGAATACATTGTCAAGAACAAAAGTGTCCTTCTTGGCTTACCAGGTATTTCCATGGTAATAGGTATTGTGTTTTATCATGTGTTTTTGTTGAGATGATACATTATTCTTTTCACCTCTAACATTTTAATGTAGTGAATTACATTAATACATTGACCTAATATTGGTAATGGTGTTTCTCATTTTTAGTATTTATTCAGCAAGTATTTGGATACTTGCAATATCGGATATTGCATTGTGCCAGGAACTTTGCCACAAACTTGGTGATAGCACTAAGTCTGAATGGTTCGTCTCCTTTTTATATGGAGAAGAGAGATAATAAGCAAGTACCCAAGGACAAGATAATTTTAGACTGTGGTAGTACTGTGGAGGAAATAAAGAGAATGGTATGGTAGAGAGATGAGGAGAGTACCTCCTTTGATATTATCATCTGAGAAGGTAAAATATAAACTGAGACCTGAAGAATGATGAAAGCATTGGGAAAAGCATTCCAGGTAGGGGAAGATCACACATTAATTGTATTTCTTAATGTCTTCTTGATCCCCTTTCATATATGTGTGTGCTATACTTTTTACACAACTGCTGAATTTTCTAATGGTGTTTTATTTAAGTTTTTGTTTTGTTTAGTTTTTTTTTTTTTCTGTTTAGGTTTGCTAATGGGGTTATTTATGCTTATGAGCTAGGGAGTTTCACCATCTGATTTCTGGACTTCGTAAATAAGATAATAATGTTCTGTTCCTTCTGAAAGGACTACCCTTAAGATTTCTTCTATGGATATATTCTATTACATTTCTACCTTTCCTTGAGGTAATTTTGATGATTTCTTTTCTTAGAAAACCATCCATTTTGTTTAGACTTTCACATTTATTGATGTATAGTTGTGCTCAGCTTTCTCCTTATATTTTTTTCTTTCTCTGATTTTCTGTAATCAGACTTGTCAAAGGCTTGTTTCTTTCTTGTTAGACTTACCCAAGAAGCAATTTTTGGGTTTATTAATTACTTTTGTATCTCTCTGAATTACTTCATTTCTATATTTATCACTATAAATTATATTGATATATTTTGATTTGTATTTTATTTTTGAAGCTTTTTATGTATTTTAAACCTTTCTTGTGCTCTTCTGAATACATTTATGCTCTAAATTTTTCTTTAAGGATTGCTATGACCAAATTCCATTGGAAATAATATGCTCACAATTTTAATTTTCTTTTCCTCCGTATTCTGAGAGTTCATGAGTAGGCTTTTTTTCTTTTCTTTTTAAATTTTCAAGTACAGTGTTATTTTTTTATTGATAATATTTAGTTTCTTTTAGCTTAATGGACCAAGAATGTAATTAATTAAAAAAATGTATTAAAAATCTGTTGAGATTTTTCCTTTGCTTAAGATATGATCAGGTCTATTTTACTATGAAATATAAGTGTAGTTCATTAATTCTGTTTCTGAATTGTCCATATCTTTGCATAATCTACTTGATTTCCTCATTTTCTGAGAAAGATGTGTGGAAAGTTTCCCACTAAGTTGTGTGAATTTTCAAGTTGCTTACATTTCCAGTATTTTTACTTTATATGTTTCTGTTATATTGTTAGGATACATAGAAGTTGAGCTGTCACACACTCCTGGTGTATTGTATCTATTATCATTATGAAATGTTTTTTTCTATATAATGCTTTTTGCCTTAAATTCTTCTTTGACTGATATTAATAATGGCACCTTTGACTGGGATTGCTTTTTCACACCTCTGTTTTCAACTTTTATGACAAAAAAATTTAGATCTCTCTCGTAATAGCGTATAGTTGAGTTTTTTCCTTTTTTTTTTTTTAAATCCTAATCTACGTGTCAGTTTTAAAATAAGAGGAATTTTCCCATTCACTTTTATATTAACTTGGTCTTTTGGTCTTTGTTCTTTTTCCTAACATTGAAGATTATGGCGAAGATGTATTTTCTTATTATCCCACACCCCACCCCCTTGTCTTTAACTGAATTGGAGTTTTTAAAATTCTATTTGCCTCCCAGTTTGAAAAATATGTTTTCTTCCTGTTCTTCAGCAGGCATTGGATTGCATTAAACGCTGTTTGTAACTAGTTGCTCCCTTTCCCTTAACATAGGCTTTTGACATTATTTCATTCAAACTTGACTTTACTGTTTTTTAAATAATTTGAAATTTTAGTAATATATTTGTTTTAATATGCTTTTACTTTTTTAACTTTAAGGAATTATTTATTAACAACTACCTGAAATGTTAATGAAAGATTATATTCTACTAATTTCTTTTCTAACTCCTTAGTCTTATGATTCCAAGGCTGTCCTTTTCTTGGATTCATTTTTGTTGTTAAGGCATACATTCTCTAAATTCAGAAATGTTTGTGGCTTTTAAATTTTCAGAGTGCTTACATCTCTAAAAAATTACCTTGTTCTACAGTTTAGACTTTTTAGAAATAATTGTGCTTCATTTCTTTTCGTTGCAAATTGTCTTCTAGCATCTAGTTTTGTATTTGGAAAGTCTAATATCAATCTGAGTTTTAATTCTCTTATTAACAACACCCCCCTGGAATCTTTCTAGACTTTATATCCTTGGAATTCTCAAATTTTACCAGGTCATGACTCTGTGTGTAGGTGTGTAATCTGTATGTGTGTGTATATCTGCATGTGCATTTTAATGCCATCCTACAGGAAATTGTTTTATTTTGAGGCTCTTTTTATGATAATTGATGAATAATGATAAATAGCAGAAGTAGGCTAAATTTATAATTACATTACATTGTATTATTGATATCGAACTTAAGGAAACCCTTGAAATAATCTATAACTAATTCTGTTAGCAAAAAATCTACTTAAAAACTCTAGATTTGAGAATTCCATACAATTTTTACTTATTTTAAACATTAATAATTTGTTCACTTTATAAAGTTTATAATTAATGTCAAAAATTTCATATTGATGATTTAATACTGAGTTGTTGCAGGCAGGTAAGTACTTTGAAGCGTAAGAAAAGACGTCATGTCTTGTATTAGCTCTGTGAGAACACTGCTGTGTTTTGCAGTATATCACTGATGCTTAGCACATTCCTAGATCTTAACTAAAATGTATTAGATGGATAGATGAGTATGAATGAAAGAATATAGGTATAAATCAGTGTTTTCTTAATGAATAGACTTCTGAAAGCTAAATTTATTTTAGTCAGGTTCACTTTAGTTTTATTTGCTTTAATCGCAGGATACCAATACCATAATGTCAGACTATTAATTGATACTCTTTTTACAAGGACTTTAAGTGGGCTTTTATTTTATTTTCTTATTTTATTTTAATGTATACATAAATCAGTGTTCAGGGACTCTAGTAGTACAGAAAAATTATACCCCAAATGTATTAATTTTGGAATAATTTACTCTTTATTAAGAGTTATAGTATTTTAGCTGAATTTTACCCTATTTAAGACTATAGAGTGGGGTGAATTGGGAGACTGGGATTCACATATATACACTAATATGTATAAAATAGATAACTAATGAGAACCTGCTGTATAACACAGGGAACTCTACTTCGCTTTGCTGTGCAGTAGAAACTAATACAACATTGTAAAACAACTATACCCACCCCCACAAAAAAAGACTATAAAAAATACAGAGCAAAGAAATTTTTATTAGATTTTAGGACCATGTACAGAAGAAAATAATTATGATGTACAGAAGAAAATAATTATGATGACTATGATGATGACTGTTTCTTATAATAAATATGTGTTTGTATTCAAAGAACTTGGAAGAACACATACCATATTTTTCTGGGCTTGTTTGAGAGACATAGTGTAAACTATTAAGAATTTATTCAATCAGTGTTATAAAATTATCATAGATTCAAATTAATCTCTTTTTTAATATTTACCTTTCTATATACAGCCTTTTAATATTATTATCATCTTGAAGTTCAGATTACCAGCTTGACATTCAATGATAAATGGAGGGTGGTTTCCAGAACAACAAAAGCAGTAATAAATTGGTGGATAGTGATGAGATGGGAGGATGGGGAGTGTTAAAGGTCAAGAAATCCAAATTCTGTAGTTGCTAGCATTCTCGTTTTTTAAAGTATGTTTACTCTGGAAGACTGACCCTTTTTCCTATCCCCACCTTGCATAATCTTTCATTTGATATATTGATCAAATGATGGATAATTCCTAATTGGTTTCTTTGTCTCTGTTGTCCTGTCTATCCAAAACCATCTTTCACGTGGCCTCTATCTTTCTAGAACGCTGAGTATTTATTTTAATGCTTAAACCCTTCAGTAAGCTACCATATAAATTCTGAACTTCTCAGCATGATACTGAAAGACCCCGTCTTACTCAAGCATTATTCTTTTTACTATTTTCATTCAGAATTGTCTTTTCCTTCTTCTGTACAATCACTGTATTAGTATCTATTTTGTACTGTTTTCCAATCTTGTTTGATATAGTTAGCTATTTGTACATAGAGTTGCCTTTCTATATTTATATTTGTGGAAGGCATTGATTATTAAAAAAATCATTTTGGATTACCATTCTCCTGTGGCTGTCCTGCTTTGCACATAGTATGTAATTGGCAGTGAACATTTGTTAAATTGAATAGAGTTTGTATATATGATGTCTAGTTAATCAGAATATACTGTATCCTTATTCTTTGGAGTGAATACCAGTTTATTATACTACCAAATGGACTGCTCTTCTCTTATATAGCAGTGATAATACATTTGTTCTGAAGAGGAGTTAATTTGAAATGTTATGCTAATTTTCACAGTTGGTCCAAATGACGCTACATTTCCACATTTTCATGTGACTTTGTGTTTTGAGTATACACGGATTGGGAATGCCATTAATAGCATAAACAAATTCATTCAGCTCTGACCATTGTTAAAAGACCTTGCTTTTTATTGTTAAGCATTTGTGTTAAGTTTATTTTGGGGAGAAAGTAAAAAATACTTTTTTGGGGGGGCTTCCCTGGTGGCTCAGTGGTTGAGAGTCCGCCTGCCGATGCAGGGAACACGGGTTTGTGCCCCAGTCCGGGAAGATCCCACATGCCGCAGAGCGGCTAGGACCCTGAGCCATGGCCGCTGAGCCTGCGTGTCCGGAGCCTGTGCTCCGCAACGGGAGAGGCCACGACAGTGAGAGGCCCGCGTACCACAAAAAAAAAAACTTTTTTTGAATTTTATTTTTTTTTTATATACAGCAGGTTCTTATTAGTTATCTGTTTTTTTGGTTTTTTTTGTTTGTTTGTTTGTTTGTTTTTTTGGTGGTACGCGGGCCTCTCACAGTTGTGGCCTCTCCCGTTGCGGAGCACAGGCTCCGGACGCGAAGGCTCAGCGGCCATGGCTCACGGGCCCAGCCGCTCCGCGGCATGTGGGATCCTCCCAGACTGGGGCACGAACCCGTGTCCCCTGCATCGGCAGGCGGACTCTCAACCACTGCGCCACCAGGGAAGCCCCTAGTTATCTGTTTTATACATATTAGTGTATACATGTCAATCCCAATCTCTCAATTCATCCCACCACCACCCCATCCCTACTTTCCCCCCTTGGTGTCCATACGCTTGTTCTCTACATCTGTGTCTCTATTTCTGCCCTGCAAACTGGTTAAAAAATACTTTGTTAATTGAATAGTATTACCATTAAATAATTTTTTTAAACAAAAGCAACCTCTGCAGTAAAACATCACCTTTAATCTTTAAAAACTAAAAGGATTTAATATACACAAAAGTATAGAGACTAGTAAAATAAAGCCTCTATAAATCTCTTTTTCAGATCACCAGTATCAAGAATTCACCACACCACTTTGTTATAAATTCCTGACAATATTTCTGTATACTACAATATGCATCTCTAAAAGATAAGGGCATTTTCTTACCTAACCAGAGTAATTCCTTTATACTATTTAATGCACAGTTCATATTCAGATTTCTTCATTTTCCTTGAAAATTTCAAATAAGGTCTATATTATTTTGATGGTTATGTCTCTGGAATTTCTTTAATTTAGAACAGTTCTTCCCTTTTACTGTCTCTGTCTTTCTCTCTCTTTTAAAACATGTTCTAGATTTTAGTTTAGTCTGTGTGCTTCTGTTTAACTCAGTGGTTCCCAGTTTCCCACCCCCAGGGTTTTGTTTTTTTTTTTCCTCCAGGCGGACATTTGGCAATGTCTGGAGGTGTTTTTAGTATCACAACCTGTGATAAGGTTGCTACTGGCATCTAGTGGGTAGAGGCCAGGGATGCTGCTGAACATCCTGAAGTGTATATATAGGACAGCTCCCAACAACGAAGAATTATCTGGCTCAAAATGTCAATGGTGCCAAGATTGAGGAGCCCTGATTTAAATTTTTCCTGATATTTGCCTTAATAATTTTTATAAACTGGAAGTTATTTCAGGGAGGCAAGAGTACTTCGTAGGAGGTACTGTGTATTTTATGTTGCATAAATCAGGGGCATATAATGTTTAGTTGTCTCACTTTTAGTAATTAAACATTGGGTTCAGGTATTAACAGCTTTATCCTTTAAATATAGAATTTAAAGTCAGCTTTTCTAATGCAGAGTCAAACAACAGCCTCTTTTTCTGGTGGAAAGAATATTGAACTTGTTAATTGGATAACTGATCTCTTGGTGTTAGATATTTAGAAACTTGCTATTTATATACGGATCCTGTGCTTTGTTTTTTCATCTGTAGCAATGAATTGAACGTGGTGATTTCTAAGACCCTTGCATTTTGATGGTTCTTTGTATTAGACCAGAATTTGATGCACAAACATCATTTCATAAAATATCCAGCTAATCAAAACAGCACGTCCAAAATAGTTTAGATATAACTTAAATTGTCATGCTTTGAATATTGATAACTTTGACATTATTTCCCTTAAGGATGAATAAACTTAATAAGGACATCCCTTTCCTTCTGTCTCTCCCCTCTTCAGGAAAGTTATTTATACATTTCATTTAAGGAAAATGTTTCAGAATATTTATGTGAATTTCTTATTCAGACCATTTTTAATGTTCCGGAACTTGGCCATTATTCAAAATGAATTTTTTTCTATAGAAATAATATGATAAAAATGAGTTAGGTTTCAATGGGAAAATGCATTTTAGTTTTCAATCTGAATTTCCTCAACTAAGGACATGTTAAAGAGGTATATGCCCATAACTTAGTTGACATTTGAATAAAGAATTACTTATTTTTGTATTCTTATAAGACTGCATCTCCTTATATCAGTCTCTCTACTTGTTCTGTAATGTAGCACAAGAACTTTTCCAGGTGGGAAAAGAGGAATTGGTGTTAAAGGAGGAAGTCCTCTTCTGCTACCTCTTCAGAACTCCTATGGCTCTTTCTTTTCTCCTTTCTTCATCTTACGCACTTTCTACCTTGTATTATTGTTATTGTATAATTTTACTCTCACATTAAAGAAACAAGCTCCTAGGTAGTAGGCTTAATTTTACACATCTCATAGTAGTAAACATCAGTATCTCTTGTACAAAGACTGTTTGTAATAAAAGTTTAATAAATCAGTGAAGATAGCATTTTTCCCTACCTGCTACCTAATATTTGATTTTTCTATATCTATAAAATATACCTTTAAATTTATTTTTTGTAACTACCTCTCCCTTCTCCAAATACACTGCAACATTTTAGAATCTGAAAGGGAAGGGTCCCCAAATCATCTTTTATTTATTCAAGAGTTATTTGAGTCCTGACAATGTGATAAGCATAGTTCTAGTTGCTGTATATATATCAGTGCCTATTTCCATGGAGTTTAGAAAGACAGTAAATATATATAATAAGTCATGTGAAAAATTCATGAAAAAATTACGCAGAATAAGCATCTAGAGATGGCTGAGAGACTTGCTTAGGTCTCACAGGTAGCAGATGAAGCAGAAATGGTACCTAGGTCTTTAGATCCTAACAGTATCCTTGAAATTAGTTTATTCTTCATTAATCTTAAACTGGGGGGGGGGAGAGAATATAATAGACATCCATTCCTATTCTTTTCTTTCATCCTAATGTCTTTTTAAAAATCTATATATAGTATTTCATAGTCACTTGAATCTACTGATTTTTAACTTATCAAGTTTTTCACATATCAAGAATAGTGGGCTTTAAAAATCAATATGAAAACTTTTATGGATGGGAATTCCCTGGCGGTCCAGTGGTTAGGACTGCGGGCTTTCACTGCTGAGGGAACGGGTTGGATCTCTGATCAGGGATCTAAGATACCACAAGTTGTGCTGTGCGGCCAAAAGAAAAGAACTTTTATGGAGACGTTTCAAATCAATAAGAAAACATATTTCTTCTGCACTTAGTATCCCTCATGAAAAGATTGAGATGCATTTTTCTTAGTAAATTTTCACCAAACTTAGTTAAGATACAATGTGGCATAAGGGGACCTTGTGTCAGCAGATCACTTTTGATTGAAATTTAATGCCTTCTGTGATCTAACTTGTAGCTTTCTGACTTTTCCTATAGTAAACCCTGTATTCTAGCATATAGAAATTTTATGCTTGTCTACCAGTGCTACATTCCTTCTTCTCCTTTTTTCTTATACCAATTAGTTATTTTGGTCAAAATCCTTTCATATTCTTTCTGCATGCATTGTCTCCTTCAAACAGTCTTAGTACCCTTGATCTGTACTTTTGGTTTGGCACTTTGCACTGCTCTTTGAATCTTTTGTTTTCTAAAACCTTAATCTGAAACATTATTTAATTTTTCACCTGTTCATTTTAACCTGTGTTCATTTTTCCATGATTATTTCCTCTCTCTTTTTTTTTTTTTTGTCTTCTCCCATTGGATTGAAAAATTGTAGATATTTTAACAGAGAAAATTTCATTGGGATGCAACTTTTTCTCTAGAAAGACTCATCGTCTGGACCATGGTTAAAGATAGGAGGACATAGTTTTTACCATGTTATAATATTGAATCACATGTGTCTTGACCAAACCATGCTGAAAAGTCCCCTTCCTAATGTATAACACTTAGGCTTTCACTACTGCCTTTAAAAATAAAGTTTAAAAAACATTATTGTTTTTTTCTTAACTCCCTCCTATCATATAGATTTTTAAGGTTAATATATAGCAAAATTCTTGAAAATTTTCAAATATTTACGGAGATTATTTTCAGAGTATTCGGTGTCTATTTATATTTGAAATATTAGAAATCTGAAATGTTATTTCATATTAAACTGCATTAGCTTAATGGAAATTTAGAAAGAAGCATATTATTTCCCCCTAAATTTAACATTCAGTATTAAATATGTATTGATATAGGATTTATGCCTGGTTGCTAGACAGGTGACTTTTAAAGATGGAACAATAGAGTTCTGATGTTATGTTGGTTAAGAATTTATTTCTGAAGTTTTTAAATCTTATTTCTGACAGCTAGATACTAGGCATGAGGGTAATTGTATTCTAGGTTATTAATAACTTTTATATCTATTTTAGTTATTACAGTGTTAGAAGTACTTTAGACTTGTGAAATAAATTTCACCTGATCATGTTAGTGATATTTTATATAATAATTATCAACTTTTTATCAGCAAACTGTAAAGAATTATATCTTTATACCTATTTGTAAGTAGCACTATGACAAGGGATGTCAAAACAAAACTTTTCCCCATGTCTTAAGAGTTGCTATTTCCTAATTCTTTACATTTCTTTTAATTGAATCTGGTATGTGTTACTGTATCAGTGGTTCTCAGTGTATGGTCTGCAGCCCTCTCAAGTTCCCAGAAATCATTTCAGGATGTTCAAGAGGTCAAAAATGTTTTCATCACAATACTAATATGTTACTTGCCTTTTTACTGGGTTGATATTTGCACTGATGATACAAAAGCAATGGTAGGTAAAACTGCTGGCCTCTTAAGGCCATGGCACAAAATTGTGCTAGTATCATTGTAGTTATCACTGCCATATATATTCACAGTTAAAAAAATAAAATGAAAAGCCAGTTTTACCTGAAGAATAATCTTGATAGAGCAATAAATATTAAGTTTTTGAAATTTCCACTTTTGAATACATGTTCTTTTAATGTTATTGTGTGACAAAATGGGAGGAACACATAAAGCACTTATGCATATGAAAGTATGGTGGTGTTTGAGGGAAAAGCACTTGGGCTTTTTTGAGATGTGAGGTGAATAGTCCACTTTTTTTTTTTTCATGAAATGTCTTTTTTTGCTGGAAAAATATAAAAGACAGACACACTATGCCTGTCAAACTTGGGCATTTGGCAAATGTTCTCAGAAATGATCTAAGTGAGCCTTTAAGGGAAACAATCAACAGTATTTGTCACCAATGATAAAATTAAGCTTTCAAGCACAAACTAGAATTTTGGAAATTTTATCTGCCTGGGCTTGACAGCGTTCCAGTACTTAAAAAGTTTTGCAATGAAACCAGTAGTGATATTAATGTTTTGATTTTTTGGTATTGTAGTTTGATTTCAAATACAGTAAATATTAATAAATATAACCCTTATATGAAGTCCTTGGGAGCAGCACTACTTTATAGGTGTATAAAGGTGTCCTGAGAACAAAAGATTTAAGAACAGCTAATTTAGGTCCTCTACCAAAGTCAAAGGTTTCATGTCTAAGTATTAACCTCATAACCTCTCCCATACACTACCCTTCCCCCATGAAATTAGAATAGAAAAGAATACATATGATTTCAGTAAGAAAAGAAAATAGACTACATATGATATGAATAATATATTCTTAAATTATTCTATAAATGTAATTTTCTCCTTTAAACTGTGGGCTTATCTATCCCATTGAAATTATTCAGGATTGCATTGTATTTATCATTGATTTTGATGTTAAAATATTTTTCTCTTCTCTTCCTTTTTCTTCTGTTTATTTCTCTTCCCACTTTCCTTTTCTCCTTTCATTCCTCCCTTTCTTCTTTTTTTGGTATTTGTTTTCTAGGTGGAGTCTTTCATTTTGGATCAGGATGATTTGGAAAATCCAATGCTGGAAACGGCTTCCAAGTTACTCTTGTCAGGTACTGCTGATGGTGCAGACCTCAGGACAGTAGACCCAGAAACACAAGCTAGACTGGAAGCTTTACTAGAAGCTGCAGGTAAGTTTGCAAACTCTACATATATAATAAGCCTAATTTTCCAAAGTTCTACATAACTCTTAAAAAAACTCCGGTTATTATAAATGTCTGATGTTGGATATTTAGTATAAGACTATTAATAAAGGTTAATGGATTACTTTCTAGAGCATAACATGCAACATTTCATACAAGCATAGTTTCATTACCAGAATAAAATTGACAGGTTGTTGTAAACCTTATAAACAGAGACTTCTTTTTTTATTTTTTTTGGCTTCATTGGGTCTTCGTTGCTGCGCGTGGGCTCTCTCTAGTTGCGGCGAGCAGGGCTACTGTGTTGCGGTGTGCGGGCTTCTCATTGCGGTGGCTTATCTTGTTGCGGAACACGGGCTCTAGGCGCGCGGGCTTCAGTAGTTGTGGCACATGGGCTCAGTAGTTGTGGCTGATGGACTCTAGAGCACAGGCTCAGTAGTTGTGGTGCACAGGCTTAGTTGCTCCGTGGCATGTGGGATCTTCCTGGACCAGGGCTCAAACCCGTGTCCCCTGCATTGGCAGGCGGATTCTTAACCACTGCGCCACCAGGGAAGTCCAAACAGAGACTTCTTATACAGTTAGTTTTCATTAGTCCTGAATTCCATCTTTGAAAATTCACCTACTTTATAAAACGTATTTATACCCCCAAATTATAGTGCTTTCTCAGTCTTTCATAGAAATGCACAGAATGGTGAAAATTTTGAGTTGTTCTGAGTGCATGTTTTCCGCCGAGGTGATGCTCTCTGCCTTCTTGTTTCAGCTCTCATACTGTAAACAAGTGTCCTTTCCATGGTCTACTTAGTGTCACATTTTCCACATTTTTGTGCCTTTTGTTGGTGATTTCAAATGGCCCCCAACTATAATGCTTAAGTGCTATCTAGTGTTCCTAAATGAGAGAAGGCTGTGATGTGCCTTTTGTAGAATATACGTGTATTATTAGATAAGCCTTTTCAGCATGAGTTATAGTGCTGTTGGCTGTGAGTTCAATGTTAATAAATCAAGTATAATATATTAAATAAGATTGTATTTAAATAAAAACACACATAAAACAAGCTTATGTATTGACTGGTTAATGCAAATGCGGTGGCCAGAGACTTCAGGCACCTAGCCCTGTATTTCCCCTTGGAGCAGTGGTTCAGTATTCATTAGTTCGGTGTTCCCAGTGACTTTACAGAACATAACTACCATGAATAATAAGAATTGACTGTGTATAATTCCCTCCACTTTTTTGTCACAGATTGTCTTTTAAAACCTTGTAAAGTGAATCATCATTATATTTTTGTAAAGTGGATCATCATTATATTGTCTTCATAAGAAGTGTTTTAATTAGAGTTTATATACATAACCAAGAGTAAACATCATAATATATAATATGCCTTAAATATAAGGGAATAGTAACTCTAAATCTCTATGATCATTTAAAATAACCATATTTTCTTAACTTTCCTAAAGTGGACATAAATATATGGTGAACATTAATTGTTCATGGCTTGAACACCCTGAACCAATGCTAGATTTTGTACATTCAATGCATATAAACTGATTTCATTATAGCATAAAACTGACCTATTGCTGTTTGATAATGCTTTCAATAAATATCTCATAACACAGCATCTAAATATTTGAAGGACTCATGGTTAAGTTTGATTTCTATCCTGGGTAAAATTCTAGAATGGATTATTAAGGGAATCTTGACCAAATACAGATGAAAACATAGTAGGGGCACATGCAAGGTTCTTTCCTTGAGTATGGAAAACTGTACAGGGTAGCAGTGATATAATTTAGCATTTGCCTGAAATTTGATGTTGCTTTAGGAGTTTACCTGAGAGAAATGAGGATTGTGAAATTATTTGAAAACATGTCATAAGAGGAACAGGGAATGTTTCTCCTGAAGATGAGAAGACTCAAGTTGAATATAAGGGATATTTGTTTTCTATGGTTCGAAGGGGCAGAACCAGGCTTAAAGATGCTACATGAAGGTAGATTTCAGCTGAAAGGAGCTACTTTTGGAGGTAGAGTTCCTTTTTATAGGATGCTAATAGTTGCTTCATTTTTCTCATTTCTGTGTTTATTCCCTTTTTTTTTTTCCATTTTCTTTATAATAGCTAACAATCAATCAAGATGTCAGCTAAGCTGAGTTCTCATCTGTAGGCTGTAGAAGAAAATCCATTTCCAAGTTTATTATTGTTGGCAGCAGAATTTAATTCCTTGGAATTGTGGGACTGAGATCCTGATATTCATACAGACTGTCAGCTGAAACTGCTCTCACCTCTTTGAGGTCGCCCACATTCCCCCCGCCTTCACATCAGCATGGCATTGTGGAATCTTTGTGCTTTGAATCTCTGATTTCCTTTTCTCCAACCAGCCAAAGAAATCTCTTTGGTCTTCCTGGGGTCATGTGATAAGGTCAGGCCCACCCAGATAACCTTCTTATCTTCAGGTCAACTATGCTATATAGCATAACCTAATCATGGGGATAAAATCTATCAAATTCACAGTCCCAAAGATTATATAGAGTGTGTACACCAGAGCTGGGTAATCTTGGGAACCTTTTAGAATTCCTAGTATACCAGTGATTGGACAGAAGCCTCTCCATTTCTTTGAGAACCCCCAAATGTCAATATCTTTAAGTCTTTTCTCTGTGGCTGTTTAATTTCTTGAGAGACACATCTGCCTGTTTCTGTCTAGTGAATTATAAATGCTGGCTGCCAGCATTTTGGGAGCTGAGAGTAGAAAAGGGGCTAAGGATCTCACTGTTTATCATGCATATGTTCACTTAATCCTCATTTTCAATTTAGTGTTATCTCTTCCTCGTCTATACCCAATATCTTCTAGCCCAGGGTCTTTCTGGTTTAGTCTCTAGAGAATAATTATCTGGCTGTGCAGTTTGGGATGGAGTCTTAAATGTCTGACTGCTCCTCACAGGTGTTCAGCCAGTCTCTCTGTTTTCCAACCCAAGCCTCACCCCTGAACCTGGAACCTATATATAACTCCTGAGTCCTATTGGGTTGATCACTTTGTTTCTCACTGATTTCTATGTTTCTGCTTACTCTGTTCTGCTAAGTCAGTTAATCTCCTCTTTACTATGTCTTCATGAATATTAGCTTTGATTTACAAATTTCTTCTAGTTTTATCAAAGATGGAGTTCCTGTTGTATTTTAGTTCTCCTTTGAGTAAGTTCTGAGAAGAAAAAAGGGGGAAATAATTGTCTTAAAATCATCTTGAAATCAAAAATCTAGATAATCATTTAATACACCTTTTCTCTGAAATTATGTGGTTCTGTTCAATTGATTAAATGTCATAACTTGGAAAGAATAATTTGGTCATCGTGTATCTTTTCTGTTATTTGATCTTCACTGATTAATATCTGATAATTGAATAAGACCAGTAAAAAAAATCACCATAATCCAGAGTAGCTAGATAAATTAATTTCCAATCACTGTTTATTTATTTGAAAGGTTACTATGTATTTCTTAGGTTACTTCCTAGTTATTTTTACTAAAATAGTTATTTTTACTTATGAAGATATGAGAAGTTCATAAAAATTTAATATGGAATATTTTATTTTAAATGTTATTTTTTTAAAAAACAGGGATTACTTTCTTCTGATCTGGACATATCCTCTAGTTTAGTTCTTTTTTGTCACTGACAAATAGTTGTTACATAGCCAATCTGAGTTGGCTAAAATATTGGAGCTAATTCTCTCATGTGAGAATGCATCTGTGATATTGGTCTCAATAATGTTAGGATACTTAACTAACCACCGATATCTTATTGAATAAATACTACTATAGCATGTTCAGACTACAGTTGGCTTTTAATATTAGTGACACAAATTATGCAGCAGGTATCAGTCTTGCCAGATTAAGACTGTTTTTATCCTTTGTATGTCTTGATTGTAGCAGACACTATATTTGACTGCTCTGAACATTTGTTATATCTAAATATCTAAAATCAGAAATGCTTTTTGCAATATTTATTCCATAAGATGTAATATTTCATATCTTGGATTTTTCAGAAGGAAAAGCAAATGCGTATAAAGTTTTTTTAAAATAAACTTCAAACACAAACTTATATTATTGAGCCCTTCCACTATTAAAAGAAATCTGTACAGATATGTTTATTATCATTTGGGAGATCTTTTTGGTCTTTGTCTTAGTTTGTTTTAAAACCTTTTTAAAATAGTGTTTCTTAAACATTAATTGCGTTTGAATCGCTTGGGGATCTTTTTTTAAAATGCAGGTTATTGATCAGTAAATTTTAGGGTCTCAGATTCTGCATTTCTAACAAGCTCCCAAGTGACAGTAATGCTTGTATCAGTAGTTCATGAACCACATGTTGAGTAGCGAGGTTCTGTAATATCCATTATAACATTAGTTGTTTTATCTTCAAGTTAGAGCAAAGGTTCTTAATCCTGGCTGTGCATCAGAATCTCCTTAGAGCCTTTAAAGTATGTAGATCCCTAGGCCTTCCTTTTACTTACTGAATTATATCTTTAGATATAGGAGAGTTCAGCATCTGTACTTTTGAAAGGCTCTACTGATGGGCAGCCTGGATTAAGCAGCACTGAGTTTAGAATGTTAGAGATCAGCTTGCTTTATAGTGATATGTAGAGTAGCAACAAGTTGTGTTTCATGTACATGTAACACATGGTAATGGTAACTAACCATTTCTGCTTTTGAAATTTAAAAAAAATTTGTCTATTCTGAATATTTTTTAGATATGGTGTTTTTAGACATGATTTTGGGTATATGTAATAAATTGTAGTCGTAATTTGAAGCAAATAGGTACTCATAGGTTATCTTTTATATAGCCTATAATGTCTTATATGGCCATTTTTTGGTCACAAGTGGTAGTAGCCCAACTAAACATTCTTAAATGAAAATGGGCATTTACCAAAGGTATAGGTATGGTGCTGGCTTCCGGCACTACTAGTGTCAATGAGTCAAATATAACTTTATCAGAACTGTCTCCTTCCTATTTCTCTGCTCTCCTCTCCTCTATGTTGACTTACTTTGGGCAGTCTTTTTCTCTTTGTGGTGATAAAAGTGACCAAATAGCTCACGACTCACGATTTAGCAACCTTTGAGCATAGGTTCTTCGTGCAAACGTATGGCAGAAGTCTGAGTGAGGACACCCGATTGTCCCAGCGTAGACCAACGACCCATTTCTAGAACCAGAGAGTCACAGAGTTGAGCATTTATGGACCACATGGAAGGAATAAGACTAATAGAAAATTGGAGAACAGTGATTTCCCAGAAGATTCTGGCCAGGCAATATATCTGTCCAGTGTATCATTTGGAGTTTAACATAAATAGAGTTAAGTAACTTGAATTTTGCTTTGTTTCTCCTTTTGGGTATATCTGAATTGGTGTGAAAATAATATAATAGGAATAGGCAAATTATCTACGGCTGATGGTAAAGCCTTTGCAGATCCTGAAGTGCTTCGGAGGTTGACATCATCTGTTAGTTGTGCGTTGGATGAAGCTGCTGCTGCACTTACCCGTATGAGAGCTGAAAGCACAGCAAATGCAGGGCAGTCGGACAAGTAAGTGTATTTCCACTGTGATCAGTATAAAAACATTTTCTTAAAAATAATTAAAATAGCTAACATTTACTGAGCATGTATTTTGTGCCTGGCAGTATGCTAACCACTTTACCTGTGATATCTTATTTATACTCACAAAAAGCCTTAGGCATGGATTTTGTTTTTATTCCCATTTTACTCATGAAAAGCAGAAAAGAAGTAACTTAAGATTGAATAGGTAACAAGTAGCAGAGGTAGGACGTCAGTGTCTGTCTGACTACAAGGCTGACTTCTTAGCCAATATGTTATAAAAGACCTTTTGCTTATTTAGATTTTGTTTTCTTTTAATGTTTTGGTGACAAAGAAGTAAATGATTTCTAATTAGTCATGCCATTTTCTACTTCATGTGCATAGTTCTGACCATTTTAAAGGGCAGGGTTTTTATTTGTTTATTTGTTTTATGAATGTTCAAAAATGTCAGAGATCTAGTTTCCATAACTTGAATGTAAGTGAGTTCCAGGGATGTTATTTTTATTTGTCCTATAATTCCTTTTATATAACATTTCACGTTTAGTAAGAACTCAGTAAGTATTTTCTGACTTGGCCTTTAAAGTTTTTCTGATGATGTTATGCAATAAAAAACAATCACACCATCTTGTATATAAAACAGTTATGGGTAGTATAATGAAAAATACAATGCCAAAGAAGCAGCTGGAAAAGAACCATTAATACATGTTACTACTGTCTTCACCCTTCAGAGGCTTCTTTTTTTCCTTTAACTGAAAAGAAGCCATTAAGCCATTTTATTTACAGTTGACTCAAACAACACAGGTCTGAACTGCACAGGTCCACTTACACACAGGGTTTTTTTCTTCCTCTTCTTCTTTCTTTCTTTTTTTTTTTTCTTTTGGCCACGCCACGTGGCTTGTGGATCTCAGTTTCCCGACCAGGGATTAAACCCAGGCCACAGCAGTGAAAGCCAAATCCTAACCACTAGACTACCAGGGAGCTCCCAGCACAGGTTTCTTTCAGTAGTGAATACTACATTGCTGCACAGTCTGTGGTTGGTTGAATCCATGGATGCAGAAACATGGATATAGAGATATGGAGGAACTGCATTTATGGAGGGCAGACTGATTAATTATTTGCAGATTTTCAGCTGAGTGGAGTGTGGTTACCCCTAACCCCTGTGACGTTCAAGGGTAAACTGTATTTTAGCAGTTACCTTTAAATAGTTGAAAAAAATGAGAATACTCTTTTATATATGAGTTTAGAGAATAAAAAATAGCATTCAAGAATTGTCTTATATAATAGTGTTTTTATGCAACATCTTTTAGTATTAACAAGAATGTGAATTTGCTGTTTCTCTTAACTCTGTTTGTCTTCATTCATCTAAGTTTTCTGTTTTTATTAATTTATTTTACCATCCTTCTCATAGATTGACTCTCCTTCTTTAGTTAACTTCCAGTTCTATTCCTTAGTTAACGTTCAGTTTTACTAGCCTATGATATTATTGATATTCTCCAGATATTTTTTAATGTGCCTTCTGGGACTGGCAAGACACCTTGAAGAGTATATTAAAGCTAGTTCAGCAGGAAATAGGATAGAAAAATAAAGAGTCATAGATTCTTTGGCACTGACACTACTAAAAGTGATCAGCAAAACACTAGGCCATGTTTGTGACAGTCATGTTTGTTCAGCAAAGCTTGAGAAACAGTGGAGCGTGGTGGGTGTTTTGTGACAGTACAGTTAACAAGTAGACAAAATATATAGTATGGCATACAATGATACGATTATGGGCAGAAGAAATTGAATGTGGAAGTGCTAAGGCAGTGTTTGGGGTTAGGGATCATGTTGCATTTTTAATACGGTAGTCAGGGAAACCCTCATTTAAAAGGTGGCTTTTTAGCAAAGACCTGAAATAGATAAGGCAGTGAGCTGCACCTGGGAGAAGCTTTTTTGTCAGAGGGATAGCAGATACATAAATCTTGGAGTTACAGCTTAATTAGCATTTTTGATGAAAAACGGGAAAGCCAATTTGGCTAAAGCGGAAAGAGTAAGTGAGAATAGTAGGTGTTGAAACCAGAGAAGTAAAAGGAGGAGTTTGAGATCCTACCACTGGACAGGTCTTATAAGGATTCTGACTTTTACTGTGGGTAAGATTAAAGGCCAGTGGAGGATTCTGAGCAGAGGAGTGACAGGTCTACTTCCTTTTAAGCAAGATCTCTCTGGCTCCTTCACTGAAAAGAGCCTGAAGGAGAGCAAGGGTAGAAGCAGGGAGACTGCTTAGGAGACTTCACCATAATCTTGGCTAAGGATGATGTTCTTAAAACTGGGTGGTAGTGATAATATAGGTATGGAAAACAGGTTATCCATGGATGATGGCTTTAGTACCTGAAGTGACAGGGCCATGTTTTAAGAGGAGGTTGTAAGAATTGAGGTATATTTGAAATAAAGAGAATATTAATGAAGAGACTCGGAATTAGTGTTTTTCTAAGAATGGATTTTAGCCGCAAGTGAAGGAATCTTTAGAAATGTCCATAGTTGAAATTCTTTTGGAAGATTTACAGGGCAAATGCTTTACTCTAAGTATAATTTTCTGTTGTTCCACCACTTTTTCCACTCTCCTTTTGCTTGAATTAAGCCTTTGCCTTACCTGGATATTTTTCATACTTCCCTAAAACATGATGGCATAAGTAAATACTTCAAAAACAGAATCTCCTTCTCAGTTATTCATAGATTAGTCAAAATTACATGCTCACAACTTTCCTATCTGATTTCCCTTTACTTGATTGAAGAACTTAGGCATTTATAATTAGTAAAAGTTTTACCCATTTCATTAAACCTTATAAAATTTTTCTAGTGACTAAACAAACAGAAGTGTAATTATAACTTGTATTTCCTTCATGTGATTTTTCTATACAATTTTATGTTTTAAAATTTTGGATTTTTTCCCTACTTATAGTAAATTAGACTTTTTCAGTTACATGACTGAAAACATTTTGTAATGGGGATAATTTTAATTCAGTGACTTTTATATGTAGGTTTTAAAAACTCAGTGAACTGAATCATTTAATTTTCTTTTTGTTATGAGTCATATTGAAATAATCACTCTTTTTAGCACTACTGTCCAGATTAATTTGAAAAAATCAACACTTATGCTGGGCAATTTTTTATATTCTTATATCCTGATATTACAATATTCTTCCCCCAATAGCCGCAGTTTGGCAGAAGCCTGTTCAGAAGGAGATGTAAATGCTGTGCGAAAGTTACTCATTGAAGGGCGAAGTGTAAATGAACACACTGAGGAAGGGGAGAGCCTCCTTTGTTTAGCTTGTTCTGCTGGATATTATGAGCTTGCACAGGTTTGTATTATCAAAATAAAGCTCACAGTTTTTTGATTGTTTTGTTTTAATTTGGCCTGTGTATTAAGGGAATAATAAAATAAAATCAACCATCAGGCTCATTTCAAGAAATAGTTTTGTTAGATACATTTTTTTTGTTTATTGGCTCTTTTGTTTATTGGCTCTCTAACATGACTAGGTAGGTGTTAACATAAATATATGTTCAAAAACTTTTGATGAAAATATCATTTTCTAATATCCTTTAAACTTTTTCTTTCATAAGGTTTTGTTGGCAATGCATGCCAATGTGGAAGATAGGGGGATCAAAGGTGACATTACACCTTTAATGGCTGCTGCTAATGGAGGACATGTCAAAATTGTGAAGTTGCTGCTAGCTCATAAAGCTGATGTCAATGCACAGTCTTCAACAGGTTATGCATACTTCTTTTTCAGTTTTTAAATATTAACACCCTCTGATAGTAATTAATTCACATGAAAGTGATCATTAGTGATGCTTTCACAATTATCAGTGCTGCACATTTGTATATATCTGTGCATTAGGCTTAAAGTACATAGACTGTATCTTGAATGAAATTTCTCCTGTTTTGTGTATGAGTGCTATTAACTGGCCTTGGTTCTTTTATATTAAACACTGGCCCAGTTAAAAGGACCATCCTCTTGGAAGTGGAGAGGATGGTCTCCACCTCTCAAACCCAAGTTTCCTATTTATCAGGGGAAAATGGAAGGGAAGATAGGGAGAATAAGAAGGATACGCAACAGAAGGCAGGTCTGTCATTGCCTAGTGTTAATAAATTGCGGCCTATAGAAAAAGAAAGTATTATGAAAACATTATGTTACACAAGAGACAATGTTAATCTAAATCAGTTTTTTTTTTCTTTCAAATTTGGGCATAGATGGATTTGTGTAAAAGCTCTAAAATATATGAAAATATATTTTGTGCATTTCCTTCATGCAAGATTTTTAAATTTATTAAATATTTTAAATAATTTTAAAGATCTGCATGTTCTGGTTTGTGGGGGTTTTAGGAATTCTTATTTTACCCAGAAGTTAACTTTTTTTCCCATGTAACATGGGAGATTTTTATCATTAAGAGGGAATGTTTTTGAAATTATTTTAACTTTGGCCACCAGTTAACTGATGTGTAAAGTTGTGGTGAAAACAGTACGTGATTAAAAGGAACGGTATGAGGTATATCTATATATGATGAATAATTATAATCCAAAGAAAAAATAAAGCTTGGGAACCATTTCTCTGATTAAAGTTAGAATCAGTGTAACTTTTTCCTCATGTGGGAAGTTAGTTTCAGAATTGCTCAGTTCTTTTATAACTCTACAGTTGTGATAAGTGTATCTGATTTTCCACATGTGTTTGACCCTGATTTTTAAATGGAAAGAATAGGGATTTGATTTCAGTAAGATAAAATGTAATGAAGAAACGAATTATATATATAAGTGTAATAGCTAAATTTATTAAGATTATAGTCTCTCATTTCAGTTTTGTCTTTGATACTAAATAAACCTCTGTTTTATTTTGGTATTTTATGTTAATGTCTTTGTTTTTCTTCATTCAAATAGGCAATACAGCACTTACATATGCTTGTGCTGGAGGTTATGTAGATGTTGTAAAGGTGCTCTTGGAATCCGGTGCTAGTATTGAGGACCATAATGAAAATGGTCATACTCCTCTTATGGAAGCTGGAAGTGCTGGACATGTGGAAGTAGCCAGATTGCTGCTAGAAAATGGGGCTGGCATTAATACGCATTCC
Source organism: Monodon monoceros (assembly GCF_005190385.1). Taxonomy (NCBI): domain Eukaryota; kingdom Metazoa; phylum Chordata; class Mammalia; order Artiodactyla; family Monodontidae; genus Monodon; species Monodon monoceros. The sequence goes on from NW_021703777.1 coordinate 48,198,857, forward strand.
AATGAATTTAAAGAGAGTGCCCTTACGTTAGCTTGTTACAAAGGTACAGTAAAGAACTTTTTTTTTTAAACAAAGTTTTTAAATTCATGAAATGACAGTTACTTCATATAGAATGGTTAGTCACTTAAAATAAAAAATAAAATATGGTAATAGTATATAGTACGTTATAAATAAGTGTTTAAAGTGTTTTAGAGTTTAAAAGTTTAATATCTAAAGTTTATATATTAAACTTTTAAAATATACACTCAATATTATAAATATTGTCAGTGAAAAATGACTGTTGATCCAGTTGTTTTATTAGAAACAGTTATTTAATATGCACTGCACTTTTTAATGATTTTGCTTGTCAGAGTATTTTGCCTGGTTTACACAAAAGAATCCTATTGAATCCAGAAGGGTTTAGCCTGTAAATTTAAAGTAAATGCAATAAAAGCTAGAATGAGGGGCTTCCCTGGCAGTCCAGTGGTTAAGACTCCACGCTTCCACTGCAGGCGGCGTGGGTTAGATCCCTGGTAGGGGAACTAAGATCCCACGTGCCGTGCGATATGGCCAGTAAATAAATAAATAAATAGAAGCTAGAATGATTTATTAACAAGAAGGTGCTTAAGCTATTCCTCATGATACCAAGAAGAAAGGAAAAGAATTGAAGAGAAAGGAGGATATATGAAAAGGAAAATAAAAAGTGGTGTGGAGGGAGTTTGTATTCAAAAGAACAATTTTAGAGTATCATTAACAAGTTTAATAAAGTTAGAAGGAAGAGCTGGTTGAAATTGAGAATACCTACCAATATATAGCTGTACAAAGGGGGTACATAGTGTTCTAAATGATGTCAATCAACCTGAAAATATTGATAATAGAGTAAAATATCTTCTTTGGGGGGGGGGCAAGATAATTGTCTGGAAAGATACTTGGTCCTCAGCTAGTTAATCTAGATTCTAAAAAGACAGCCACAGAGCCAGACATTTTTCAGAATCAACCTTTTTGACAGATAAATTGCTATAAACTAAGAAACATTGTTTTTTTTTTAAAGAAGATGTTGCGGGTAGGAGTTTATTAATTTATTTTATTTATTTTTGCTGTGTTGGGTCTTCGTTTCTGTGCCAGGGCTTTCTCTAGTTATGGTAAGTGGGGGCCACTCTTCATCGCGGTGCGCGGGCCTCTCACTATCGCAGCCTCTCTTGTTGCAGAGCACAGGCTCCAGATGCTCAGGCTCAGTAGTTGTGGCTCACGGGCCCAGTTGCTCCGCCGCATGTGGGATCCTCCCAGTCCAGGGCTCAAAACCGTGTCCCCTGCATTAGCAGGCAGATTCTCAACCACTGCGCCACCAGGGAAGCCCTAAACTAAGAAACTTTTTAAAAAGAAAATTTCATGAAATTTTATACCTGCGTAGCCCATTCACTTCAATGTTTTCTACCATCTGCAGCTGTGTCATGATTGTATCATAAAATAAGTGATACATTTTTGACCCAGAGGCATCAAGAAAAAGCTCTTGCAAGGCAAGGTATAAAAGTTAAGGAGGAAAAAAAAAGAGTTAAGGAGGCACTCACTCTCGATGGCTGAATCTTCACATACACTAGCTTGTGAGTGAATGTCTCCTTAAATTTTGCACCCAGGGCTTTGATTCCTTCACCCTTGTGTTGGACCTCCTGTTGTTTTGTTTCATTCTATCAGTACTTCAGAGTGGCCAGGGTTTTGTGAGGTCTTTTGGAATAACTTCACTTAAAAAACATGGCTAAAATACTCCTTAGACACATAAGTGACTAAAATTTAAGTTAAATGTAAAAATGTGCTCTAAAGGACTTTTGATTTTTTCGTGTTACAGATAATTCAGATTAAGGGTACTTAGGAAGCACAGCTGAGGTCTCTTACTTCTCCAATTCTGTTCAGTAGTTACGCAGAGGTTGATCTTCATTGGGAGGGGAGAAATTAAGCCTTGGGGCAGCCTCTCCAGGGCAGGCTGATTGGGTGGCTCTGTCTTACCTGTCCATCAAATACTTTTGAAACCGGAACTAGCTCCATTTTACTACTGAGACCCAGCTGGCCAATGAGCTTTGAGATGGGGCTATATATAACTACTCTTCCCTCTCTCCTATGCTTGTAGCCCCACCCTGCTGAGGTTGGGGCTTGCAGGCTTTCCTTAGAGAAACTGGATATAGAACTGAGCTGGTGGAGAACATTTCTACTACTTCCAAGGATCCATGGACACTCTTACTTTCCCCTATTTCTGGTGAGGTCTCTTAGGATACAGATTGACAAGGAGGAGATGGGGAAGGGATAGAATTCAGGCTGAGACTAAACATTGATGTGGATCTTTGGGAAGGGAGAATGACAGAGAGGAAGGAGAGATAGTTTGTTAGCAAAAACAAGGTATGGCAGGTGCTACACTTATTCACCAGAGTTAATTTTAACTGTTCATGATTCTGCCATCCACTCCTTCCTCCATTTCCAGTTGACTGAAAATTGACTGCAGCTCATTTCCAGATGAAGTTGGAAAAAAATTAGTCACTTTTCTACTGTTTCTTACATAGTATCTGAAGTCCTTTTTAAAATATAATTTGTTCATTGTAACTACTCACAAGGTAATCTTTATCTGAACTGCAGCATATGGTTTATTTGAAACTACATAAATATATGTGTGTGTATATATATGTGTGTGTATATATATGTATGTGTATGTATATGTTTATATCTAAATAAATGAATAAATATAAATGGTGTTGTTTCAAGAATATTTTTATATATATGGTTTCCAACTTACAAGCAGTTTGTTCCTAAAATGTCTGTGAGTTAGTTATGGAAGCTTAAAGCTCATTTCCTCATAGAAATAACTTCAATGATGAATATCATCCCAGGCTACTAGTTCACAAAAGCTAATTTAGTCTATAGTATAAATAAAGTAACATGGCATGCCTGGGCCCTAAAAAGGTTGTAGAGGGGATATTCTGGGTGTTGCATTTTAGGGCCACCTTTGCTCACCTACAGCAAGGATTTTAGTAATAGCAGTTTCTAGGGTAACAGGGTAAGGAGTAGAACAGCACAGATCACTTATATAATTTGTGTTGGGCAGTTGAGGGTGGCTTGTAGCTGACTTTAGTATTATGGTAATAAATGTATTGCTGTAAGTTAAATACAACTTTTCAAAATATTGTTAATTTTATTTTTGGGGAATAATAAAATATTTTTAAGTAATCTTATAAACTTTTGGTTTAGGACATCTAGAGATGGTGCGATTTCTTTTGGAAGCAGGCGCAGATCAAGAGCATAAAACAGATGAAATGCACACTGCTTTAATGGAGGCTTGCATGGTAAGATTGGTGAAATACATACATGAAATATATTTATATATTAGGTAGAGACAGAGTCAGTGTATAGTGAGTGCCGTTTCCTTGGGTTCAAAGATTCTGTTTATCATGACTTGTGGATCAGAACCTCAGCTATCTGAGTTATAAGAGCCAGTCGTGCAGTATTAACTTCTATCAGAGGTGCTTTCTGAAGCTTTGTAGCACTACCTTCATTTTCTTAGTCTCCCATAGTTATACTCGTTTTATGTAATTGGCACAAAAAGTGACTTTTTAAAAGTTGATCAAGGATATTAAAGATGAGAACATAATCCACAGAGTATGCACATAATACTAAGTAAAACATGTTCATCAAACCCGTAATTTAAAATTTATGAAAAATTTGAAATTAGAATATTATCTGCATTACATAATTCTCCCTCTGTCATTCTCCTTTCCCAAAGATCCCTTTCCAGAGATTTTCCCTTCCCAAAGATCCTCTATCATGGTCTTTTCTCAGCCCTGAATTCCTTTTTTTAAGAACTTTTTTTTTAATTTGTACTTGAGAATGCGTAATAATAATACTCTTAAACTTTTGTATCTCAGTCTATGACTTGTGGCACAGAAATGAATCAGAATAACATTATAGGCAGATTTATGAGAAAAACACACCAAAGATAAAACAGACCCCAAATTTTAAGTTTCGTGTCAACTTCCCTTCAGAGAATGATTATTGAAAGGATGTTAACTTTTAATTACTAATTTAAAAAAAATTAGGTAGCCATTTAAGACTTGAGTTATTTTTTGTTTTTCTTATTGCCATACCAGTGTTTGCTTTAGTAAATTATTCTTTTGATTAAACAAATTTTCTGGGAGGGTTTTGAGTTCCCCATCTGTTAAAATAATATCCTTCTCTAGGGTTGTTGTGAGGATTAAATGACATAATGTGTGTAAGGAACTTAAAACATCCTTGCCACCCCCATTAGAGAAACAAACTATATGTAGATTAAAAAATTAAAGTGGAATATTCTGTAGACCTACTCTACATGCAATATAAGTAAGTGTTATAAGTAGATGAAAGATACTAGTAGGGGCCATACGTTTTGGAGACTTGCTAAGAGACTGAGGTTTTAAACTGGACTTTAAAGGAAATGTAGGAGTTGACTACTTATGGAAGGAGAAAATTCTGAGCTAAAGGAACAGCAAAGTAACCACAGTGATAAGATATTAAAGTTGTGTAATATGGCAAGTACCAAGGCAAAAATGGGCATGACATGTTCAAAAAAAGATGTAATGTCTGTGAGGTAATACAGAAGGAAAAATGTATCAAAGGAAGAAAGAATGGAAAAGTGAGCCTTGGGGTTGCCAATATTAGGAAAACTGAGAAAGGGAGACTGGTAAAGAAGACAGAAGATATTAAGAGAGAACTTCTTTTTCTTAATTTTCACTGGCATTTGATTGTTGAACAACAAAGGAATTACCATGTACATATTGTGTTCACTTTTCCCATCATGCTCAATTCCCCCACTCCTCTAAAAAGTATTGGATTTTTCTTTCTCTACCTAGCCAAAACTTTGCTTATCCTTAAAGTTTCTATGAAAATCCTACTTTCCCTTTCTAAACTTTATACTTTTAGCATTTAAGCTTATACTATGCAGTGTTGATGTTATCTCACAGTAATCTCTTATGTGCTTACTGTTTTTTTTTTCTGATGGTTAATAAGCTTTTTGATTGAAGATATTTTTCTAAATATTTTATATCCTCAATTGCTATTTACTACTAGAGTAAACTGAAGATATGTCTTAATTAATGCTTGCTTACTCACCTGTTAAATGTAGATTTATTCTTATTTGAATTGAGATCAGTAAACTTCATTGTATAGCAATTGAGAAGTATTTTTAAAGATTTTTTAATGGTGCTGATTCAGTTTTTTTAATTGCATTGTAATCAGGATGGCCACGTTGAAGTAGCTAGGTTACTTCTTGACAGTGGTGCCCAAGTGAACATGCCTGCTGATTCATTTGAATCACCATTGACTTTGGCTGCATGTGGTGGGCACGTGGAACTTGCGGCTTTACTTATTGAAAGAGGAGCTAGCCTGGAAGAGGTCAATGATGAAGGTTATACACCATTGATGGAAGCTGCTCGTGAAGGACATGAAGAAATGGTGGCGTTACTTTTAGGCCAAGGTAACCAATACCAATCAAGACACTAACGCATAAATGTGTAAAATGTAAGATGATGATTTTATAAAATTGAATTTATTTCATTTTTCTAGTAGATTTGTAATGAGGTGCTATCACAAAAACTAAAGATGAAGTATTTTCTTTGAAAACAGCTCTCATACTGTACTAAATAAAATCAAATGGACTTCTTTACTATTTAAGAGCTTTCAGAGCCATTTTGTGCTGTGTGAATAAAAAGAGAGAAGTGGGGGTGGGATAGGGTTGTAGGTTATGTAGGGGCATGTATGAGATTCAGCATTTCTGCAGCTAATATATTGAGAGAATGCCTCTTAGGGCAGAATACCTATTAATAAATATTTGATGTTTCTAGTGTTTCATAAAGTACACTATGGGAAATCTTGCCATAAGGACTAACTTGATGAGAATGCAACAATGCATGTATAAGAAGCTGTCAAGGAGCTCAGTACACTGTGGGCTTCTCTTTTGGGGAAGGTGAAACAGTTACTTGACTGTATTAAGATACCTTAACTTTAGAAGTAATCTCTCATCTCTATCCATATTGGTAGCCTGGTTTTATATCTCTTTTAGTAGTAAAGGTTTTGTTTGTACAAATTTAGCAGGAATGGCACATTTTTAAAAAACCTTTTACTGAAAGGTAATATTGACTAGAATTTTAAAAGCATAGTTTTTGGAGTAGACTTTTTAGTTTGAATCGTAAATCCACTGCTTGCCGATTTTGTAACTTTAGGCAAGTTTCTAACCTTCTGTGCCTCAATTTTGTTGTCTGTAGCGTTGTTGTGAGAATTTATAGATGTGTTTAAAGCTTTTAGAACACTGTTTGTCATACAGTGTCTGTTAAGTGTTAACTGTGGTGATGGTGGTTGTAGTGATGATGATAATGTTGCTGTGACCTTAGGCAAGTTAGTTAATCTCAATTTCCTTAGCTGTAAAAATGGAGCTAACAATAATATGTAAAATGCTTTAAATATTACCTGACAAATAACAGCATATGAAATATTATCTATTATTATTTTCATCAACATCTTTATCATCATTATTTTGAACCTTTATAACTAGGGGATGTGGTTTATTTTCTAAGGCCTTAAATCACATGACTTGTACCTTCTAGCTAAATAAATCTTATTCCAGCAGTGTACGTCAAATATGGACTAGTGGATGTGGTTTTGATAGTTTTCTTTATTTTTAACTGCCTCCTAGAATAGGGGAGAGGTACTTCATCATTTAGTAAATTAATATAAATGTTCATTTTTGAAGTATAGTTTACTAGGAAATAATCATGTTTTGCTTATCTCTGGAATAAGTTAATGACTTTCTTTAAATAATTAGAATCTTTATTTTAGGAGCAAATATCAATGCACAGACAGAAGAAACTCAAGAAACTGCCTTGACTTTGGCTTGCTGTGGAGGCTTTCTGGAAGTGGCAGACTTTCTAATTAAGGCAGGAGCTGATATAGAACTAGGGTGTTCTACCCCTTTAATGGAAGCTGCTCAAGAGGGTCATTTGGAGTTAGTTAAATACTTATTAGCTGCAGGTAGGCATTTTTGCATTTGGGAGTTTTTTTACGTGATTTATTTAAGTAAAAATATTGCAATGCAAATAGCTTTTTTTTGATGTATGATGCACTGAATGTGTATAGAAAAATAATGTGATAAATTTTTTAGTGTATTTTGAATAAATAATTTACCTTATTGCTGTTTGAAATATCTGCAGTTTTAATTTTAAGCAGTAATCTATTTCTAATTTTTTTTCTTTTTTGCTTTTAAAGATGCTGACAGTATTCTCTATTTCTAGAAATGGATAAGGCTGTTTTGTCTAATTTGAGGAGATATGGCTTATCTAGAAGAAATTTCAGTATCCACATTTGTGTCTTATGATTCTTTTATTAAGGCTGTGTATCTAACACTACTGCAGGAGCTAATGTTCATGCAACAACAGCAACAGGGGATACAGCACTAACATACGCCTGTGAAAATGGTCATACCGATGTAGCCGATGTCTTACTTCAGGCAGGAGCAGATCTGGTAAGCTATGTCACTTTCTAAATCTTAATATTTAAAGCTAAGACGAGAAATTAATTGAAAGGAGATTATAGACAAAAAGTATTTCTTTACTTCTGATTTTATGTTGGCCTTTTTGCCATTCTTTATCTCATTTAGTCATATTTTTTTCCTATGCTGTTTGGTGTCCATTCTTATTTTCCTTGTTAGCAGGACTATCCAGTCTACTACTCCTTTTCCCCTACAAAAAAGGGAAACTTTTGTGTTTGATATGTTAATAATCATAATAATTAATACAGATCTTCTCTTAAGTACTTAGCTATTTTTAGAAGCTTTTCTGATCTGTCATAAAAAGGCAAATATGGCTTAGAGGCATTTCACTGTAGTTTAGGAAATAAATTGTACCTATACCATTCAAAGCATTATTAAGTAATGGAGTTAAAAAGATAAGTATTCAGTAAATAATATTTTCCCTCAAATAACTTTTTATTTAGTGAGAAGGATGAAATACTGAGGTCATTTTTTAAAATATTTATTTATTTATTTTGGGCCGCATTGGGTCTTCGTTGCTGCACACAGGCTTTCTCTAGTTGCAGCGAGCGGGGGTTACTCTTCGTTGTGGTGCGCGGTCTTCTCATTGCAATGGCTTCTCTTTTTGCTGAGCACAGGCTCTAGGTGCGTGGGCTTCAGTAGTTGTGGCACTCAGGCTCAGTAGTTGTGGCGCACGGGCTTAGTTGCTCCATGGCATGTGGGGTCTTCCTGGACCAGGGCTCGAACCCGTGTCCCCTGCATTGGCAAGCAGATTCTTAACCACTGCGCCACCAGGGAAGTCCCTACTGAGGTCATTTTAAGGTAGATTACAAAGAGATGTCATAGGGAAAGGACAGACAGTAAAAAAGCTCAGAAGAGGTGAAGACGTCATCTGAGATGTTATGTTTGGGGCTGGGTAAGGTTTAGAAAGGTAGATACTGCGCTGTTGTTACAAAAGGAGATACTCCAGTTGGAAGAAATAGTATGAGTACAGCCTGAGAGGTAGGGAAGAAAAAAGCAATTGTGTGTGGGGAAAATAGTCATTCTTCCAGTTTAGCCTGTGAGGGAGTAAGAAAGGTAGGTTTTAGTTAAAACATAAGCACCCGTGTGTTCATGGGGCTGAGATTAATAAGCAAATGTGTTTTCCTGTAGAAGTTCATAGTTTATGACAGAAACTCACATGCAGGCAGAAACAGGCTCCTCAATTAACTGATTTCTTAACTTAAACTTTACTTAACTTCTCTTTCCTCGTTTATGAAAGGAGAGGGTTAAATTAGATTACTATTGTGGCCTCCTTCAGCTCTGTCTGTGTTGGTGCAACTCTTGGAGAACTTATGACGCACATTATATTCTAGCTAGTCATGCGTATATTCTTCTTATTAGGTTTTGAGCTTCTTCAGCTTAGGAACTAAATTTCCAGTGTTTACTTCAGTGACTGTGAAACATACAGCAATGTAATCTTGCTTAGTTAATTGCAATGAAAACAACTTAGTGTATGACTTAAGAGAAGAATCATCAGATGTAAGTGTAAAAAATATTGGCATGTAAAATGCTTTATAAAAGGTGTTTTTTTCTCAAACCTTTATACTGTTAAGATCTGAAAAATTTTCCTATGCTGATATTCTGAATTGCAAAAATGCAGCTGGTTCTCCATCCTTTTGAAGCCCAGAAATCTCTAGTAATATCTTATAATTGATGGTATTAAATATCACTAGCCTTGTTATTTTTATGTAAGGTAAAATAGAGATAACGGGAAGTCTGTAAAGACAGAGAGTGATATACTTAGAGAAATTCATACACGTAGGATACAAACTCATGAAAAGAAAATCACTTGTAGTGGATTAGGATAATGTTGATAATGTTGATTGTTTGGAGAGGGCTGTGCTAGAGTGGCATTCATTGTTCAAGTTCCACAGTCCTTTTTGTAGAGAGAAGGAAAAATTACCCAGATGGATTTAGATGAGGGTGTAACAATCACATGAATATAACCCCAGTTCTTAATTTATCTATATTTCCATAGAACATGTTTCTAATTTGAGATTGTTTAAATTAAAGAATGTATTCCTAGATTTACTTCAAAGCATGTTATTTAATATATTTAGATTCTGAAATTACTTCAGTTCTCTTCCTTTTGATTTTCATGAAAGGGAATAATTGTTCATTAGAAATTAAATATCAAGTAAGTCTGTGGTTTTTAAACAGGAGCATGAATCTGAAGGTGGAAGAACTCCTTTAATGAAAGCTGCAAGAGCTGGTCATGTTTGTACCGTTCAGTTCCTAATTAGTAAAGGTAGGTTTGTGTAAGGCAGTAATTTTTTTCCACAGGTATCTATCCCCTGCCCTTGGGTATTAAGAGATTTACAGGTAAAGAACATTTTGGAGGTGTCACGTGGTGGAGGGATGCTACTGAGATTTTTGTGAGTGGGTAGTTGATAAACATCCTGCAACACATAGAACCATTCCAAACTGTGAAGAGTTCTGATACCGAATACCACCCTTGTTAAAAAACATTTCAATACAGAAAAATTTCTCTATGTAAAAAACTTTGAGGGTTTAGATACCTTGAAGTCTTTTCTGTTTATGTAATAATATATCTCGAAACCTGGATTTTTATGTTGTTTCTGCCACTGATTAATTTGAAGGCAGGTCACTTTTCTTCTTTATATTTCCTTGGGCCTAAGTTTCCTTCTTTGTAAAATATAGAGAAGTGGTCATAAATATAGCACCCCCCCAAAAAATCAAAATTGAAATGGAACAAATATGCCAAAAATGCATTTTCATTCATGGTCATTTATTCTACTTTGAATACCAAAATCCTTAATAACAAAGGTAACCTAAATTTTGAAATCGTTTGTAGGTAAAGAAAATAAATCAGAAATAACTTACTGGTCAAAGTATTTTAGGCAATTTGAACACTTCCTTGTGTTATATGTTTATAAATAAGACATAGTATTCTCAAGAATGAAATTATTTTCAGTTATTATCTCCTCTCTTCTTTAATTTTAATGAATCTGATTCCAGTTTCTTCCTGGTATTTTATTTCCATTTCCCACATGCATAGCACAGTGCTCCAAATCAGGGATGAATTCATATTAAGGGGAAAATATCCCTGTTTTCATTCTCAGATATTTCCCAATGAAAAAAGATTATACTACTGTTACTTACTATTTTTTGTTAATTCCTTCCATATTTGGCCCATAGAGGGCAGTGTGGTTTATTTTTTATTGGTTTTTAGTCATCTTTCCCACTGAAGATATTAAAATATAGATAAAATTTTATATTTTACTTTCTTAAAACAGTGATTATATTAGGAATAATATATACTTTTATCATCTTTTAATGGTTCATACTGAAACATTTATGGATGAAATTATATCATGTTTGTCTGGGATTTGTTTTAGAATAATTCAAGATGGGAGAGGAGAGTGGATGTGGGTATATGTGAAATGAGATGGCCATGTTTATAATCATTGAAGCTGGGTAATGGGTATGTGGGGCTTCATTATACTGTTCTCTCTACTCTTCGATTTTGAAGTTTACCATAATTTAAGAAACAACACTCTATTAACATGATTTATCATGCCTTTTCTGTTTTAGGAGCAAATGTGAATAGAACCACAGCTAACAATGACCATACTGTACTGTCCCTGGCTTGTGCAGGGGGTCATCTGGCAGTGGTGGAACTACTTTTGGCTCATGGGGCAGATCCTACTCACCGTTTAAAAGTATGTAACTCAAATGTTTCAGGAAGCATTGTGAATTAATTTTCACTCTTGAGTATAACAAATTATTATCTATAAGTTCCACTTGTATTGGCATTCTAAATGTGTTCATTTTCTTCTGTTTTTGGAGAAAAGTGTTCTTTACTAAACCTAAAACTTTAATGTGTCTGGGGCCTGTTGGCTATATCTTCCTTAATGTTTCTGTAAATTAACTTTAAAAAAAATTTTTTTCCCCTTCCATATTCACTCTTTTAGGATGGCTCGACTATGTTGATAGAAGCAGCAAAAGGTGGTCATACAAGCGTTGTTTGCTACCTTTTGGACTATCCTAATAACTTGCTTTCAGCCCCTCCACCAGATGTCACTCAGTTAACGCCCCCATCCCACGATTTAAATAGGGTAAGCTTCTAAACTAAAGCATTTTATGTTATATCATCTTTTTCCCTTTTTCGGTCATAGTTCAAGATTAAACTAGATTGTTTTTTGTTATAATATGTAGTTCTTTTTATAGATAACATACTTGATATGGTTAATGAACCTCTAATGTAATATTCAGATTCTAGATTGATATGATTTTGCTTTGCTTTCTTACTGTGGCCAGAATAATCTTTTGATTTCAAAGTTCATTAAAAAAATGTCATGGAGGGAATTCCCTGGTGTCCAGTGGTTGGGACTCAGCGCTTTCACTGCTGGGTCCCGGGTTCAATCCTTGGTCGGGGAACTAAGATCCAATCCCGCAAGCTGTGCAGCATGGCCGGAAAAAAAAAAGTCATGGAAAATAATTTGATCCCAACACATTTTAAGTAAATATGTCGCCTGAGATTGTCATATTAAAAAATATTTCGAATGGATCTTTGTAACTTATTCTTCATTTAAAGCAAATTATGTAATGGAAAGTGTAGGAAAAGCGGATATATAATCAGTTTCATTTGTCTTAGGCTCCTCGTGTACCAGTTCAAGCACTGCCCATGGTTGTCCCACCTCAGGAGCCTGACAAACCACCTGCCAATGTTGCCACTACTCTTCCCATCAGGAATAAAGGTCAGTTATACTTCTAAAGACTTAACAAGTTGTCCAAGTAAAAATGATAAGATTGCAAAAAAAAACCAAAAACTGGCCATTTAAAATTATTATTCCACAAAAAATGAATTTTACTAGGTCGGCATAATTGAAGATTTTTTTTTTAACAATGAAAAAAGCATGTTATTGGGAGAGAACATAGTTAAGAACACTAATTTGTGCTGGAATCAGAAGTATTAGCAGTAGAAATTCAGATGCTCATCTTTGATGCAATTCTGATTATCCATGATTTCCTCTAATAACTAGTCATTTCTATTCATGTTAAAATGTTAGGCTGCATATAATTGGGTGACATTTTTGTAAATTACTAAAATTTCTGTAGTGATATGAGGCATAAGATTAATAAGCTAGATCAAAATTAAATTTTATTTTAGAATAACTGGTTTTAATATAGATTTTATATCTGTAATACCTTTTCTCAACCAAGAATTCAAAGTTACTTCAGATATGGTTATTTGTTGCTCTAGAACTCTGAGGTCCATATTTGGTTTGTGGAAGTTACATCATGCATGTTCATAAGTTATGTCCCAAAAGATTACAGCTACCAGTTTTAATCAGTTTTTCCTTTTAGAAAGTTTTACCTGAGGAACCAATGTGGTTTTAATTTTTTGGTTTTTGGCTACCTATATTATTTTACCAACAAGAATACTAAGTATTTCCACCAGTTCTTTTCAATCACCACTACCAATCTAGAGCCTTGGCACCTTTTTCAGTTGGTATAGCAAGCAAATGATTGCTATACCGATAGCCAGATATGTTTTATTCACCTGGCTGTCAGAAGATACAGTGGATGTCATAGTTCAGCATCTTTTCTTCCAGGGAAACTGAATCCCATTTCTCTACTGGCCAGGTAGCTTTGTGAATATGTGAATTTCTATCTTACCTTTATCAGTCTTGAAGATGGTAGGCCCCAACAAAGACATATATTTTAGTTGGATTTTAATTTCCTGGTACTTCTCAGTGGTTTCAGTACTCTTTGTGTGTATGTGTGTGTGTTTAAAAGGCACAGACTATTAAATGTAGAAAAACCTTGACTTAGAGGTTTAAGTTTTCCCTACATCTTAATAATTTAGCATTATTTTTCTGTTCTTATGATAAGTTTTTACATCTTTATGACCAGATGAGGTATCTATCTACACATAGCCTTAGATTTTACTTTAATTGTACCACTTAGATATCACAAACCTGCATCCCTCTATTGTCTAATTTTAACCATGTGATATTTTTAAAATTCTGAAATTAATTTCCCAAAGATTACTCTATGCACATAAAATACATACATTTTATATTTATGATAAAGAAGGTGGATTTGTTTTTAACTCCTTAACAGTGCATTTTCACCTTCTATGGATATATTAACTTGGTGCATAACTGTTGGCACTAAACCTCCCAACAGTAACTCTGTAATGAGGATGCCATTCATGTGCACTTCTGAGGGGGTTTCTTTTTCACACAGCTGCTTCTAAACAAAAGTCCAGCAGCCATTTGCCAGCAAACAGCCAGGATGTACAGGGTTACATCACCAATCAGTCTCCAGAGAGCATTGTAGAAGAGGCTCAGGGAAAGTTAACAGAACTGGAACAGAGGATAAAAGAAGCCATAGAAAAGAATGCACAGCTGCAGTCCTTGGAACTGGCTCATGCTGACCAACTTACCAAGGAGAAGATCGAGGAGCTGAACAAAACAAGGGAGGAACAAATTCAGAAGAAACAAAAGATTTTGGAGGAACTACAGAAAGTAGAACGAGAATTACAACTGAAAACTCAGCAGCAGCTAAAAAAGCAGTATCTAGAGGTTAAAGCTCAAAGAATTCAACTTCAGCAGCAGCAGCAACAGTCTTGCCAACATCTGGGACTGCTAACTCCTGTTGGGGTTGGAGAACAGCTTTCCGAGGGAGACTATGCACGGTTACAGCAAGTGGATCCCGTTTTGCTTAAAGATGAACCCCAGCAAACTGCTGCTCAGATGGGTTTTGCACCAGTCCAGCCTCTGGCCATGCCTCAAGCTTTGCCTCTGGCGGCAGGTCCCTTGCCTCCAGGGTCCATCGCAAATCTTACAGAACTGCAAGGAGTGATAGTTGGACAGCCAGTACTGGGCCAAGCACAGTTGGCAGGGCTGGGGCAAGGAATTCTGACAGAAACACAACAAGGGTTAATGGTAGCCAGCCCTGCTCAGACCCTCAATGACACGCTGGATGACATCATGGCAGGTGGGTTATATTGTTATGAGCAGGTATCAAATATGATTTGCTTAAGGCGAGTAAGAGTGTGCCAGAATTTTTTGCCGTTACCCAACTTGAGAACTATTTCTGGACTCTTGAACCATGTATATCTTTAGAAATATTAGTTCAATCTCAGACGTTCTCAGATGGATACAGGTCAAATTAAAGATTAGCTTATTCAATGCAAGTGGCTGAAACTTTCTGACTTAGGTGGGTAGGCTGGGAATCTAGGTTTTTCGGTAGTCAGGTTGATGTTTGATTTTTTTGTTTGTTTTTGGTTTTGTTTTTTCTCTTTAAGTTCAGAATACTGATAAAATTTTGGCTTTTTTGCTTCTGTATTCACACCAATAAACTGGGAAATTGATAGAAGTTGAAGTGCAAAACTAGTAGGATATATCAGAAAGCTTATTAGTGAACAGAAATACTTTATATCCTAACGGATCAGACTTCAAACCTGATGGATATTAAAAAAAAAAAAAAGTAAATACTTTTACAACAATAATAAAGTACCAAACCAAATAAGGTTTGATTATACTGTATGTCAGTGATTTATCCCCTGTGAATGTTCATGTGTAGTTTCTTTCTAATGGTATTATGAGCAGGTGTGTCCCTTGATAGTATCATAAATGATATATCTTTAAATGGGTAGGCAGAGAAATTTTTTTCCATTTTAATTAGATTCATTGGCAAAAAGAAATATTTTAGGGGTTGTTTTAATGGTTCTAGTTTGGGGTACTTAGTTTTTGTGAGTTCTGTAACAAAGTAGTAGAATGAGATTTTACAGGATTATAAGCCATAAGAATACTGTACTGAAAAGAATAATTTTCTTCACTTAAAAAAAAAGTAAAGAAAAAAAACAGAAAAAGAAGGAACAGGGGAAAACAAAGGGAGTAAATAGGTGAATTTTGATAATTTTCATCTGCTCTCTTCCCCCCTTTTAATTCTTTGGTCTATACTTAAAGGATGATTGAATTTTTTCTAATTTTGAAACTATGTTTAAGTAGCATTATATATTATGATGAGATTATACATAATTTAACTTTAATCTTTTAAAAGAATAAAAGAAAATGAAATTGTATAGTGTTGAGATATTTAGCTAACATTCAGAAACTAAGAAACCAGCTAATGAGACAGATTTTGTATTTAGAAATTGCTCTAAAGTTTCCTAGTCTTCTTTTAGTATCACGTCAACAATAGTATGTGGAATGAAAGTCTCTGCTAATCTTAGAGGGTACAGTAACTACATCGGAAAAAATGCTATTAATTGTTAGTAAGAACTACAAAGCTTCTTATATTAAGAAGTATACATTTTTCCTATAGATTTGAAAGTTACTACTAATCACCATTAGTGGGTTATAATAATTGGGAATGTAATTTTAAAAACAGTATATATCTTAAAAAAAAAACAAAAAAAAAAAAACAGTATATATCTTATGAAAATTGAAGCACAGTAGCTCCAAATGCCAAATTTGATATTACTTTCATGGCCATTAATCTAGATCATAATGGTGTTCTTTATAATATGTCAATTCAACTACCAAAGAATGTGTAGAATTAAGTGTTATTTATTCAATTAAATGAAGAATGGACATTCCATACCAATGAATATTAAAAATTTTTTGATATGCTATCAGAATTTACCTGATGTTCTTGGGCATAGTTCAGTAATGATTTGCCAGTTGTATAATTTTTATGCTGATCAGAATTATCGGAGGTTTGTAAAGTAGTTTTTCTGTTGATTTGTTTACCAAACGAAAACAATTAAATTCTCCCTATGTGTTCCAGGTGTTTTCATATAAAATTATTTTTTAAAGCTTATAACTTCTTAAGAAATATGACAGATACTTGTCATATTATAAAAATACTTTACCTGTTTATTCTCATTTATATGGGGAGAGGAGAGATGGCCAGAAGAAAGAACAGGATTAAAAACATCCAGCTATCTCCCTGCAACCCATTCCTGCATCATGCATGTGCACGTGCACAAACATACACATATACACTCACTTCCACAGCCTTTAAACTTCTTCTATGGTAGTAATTGTTATTTCAGTTGACTAATGACCATTTCCATTTCTTTCTTTGGGTTTTTTAATATCTTACAACTTCATTAGGCTCAGTCTTCCTTCTCTCCTTCAGCATAATGTCTGTTCTTTATTCCTTAGTCCCCATTTATTAGACTGCTTTTATAAGATTCAGTCTCTTTTTCTCTAGTACTTGGCTGGTCAGAATCTTCTATCTTCCTTGGTTTCTGTACTAGCCAAAGCAAAATCAGTTCCCTATTTAACCAGTCTTAACAACTTGCCTTTGCTGTGCTGTCAAGTTCCCTCTTTCCTTACCTGACGTTAAAACTTCTTTGAGCATCTGGTTTTCCCTCTCTGACCCTAAAATGAAGTTCCACATGTAAAGATCTGGTCTGTACCGTGGTTCCTTCAGGTACCTACATATTTACAATTGTTACTTTTAATTGTAGAGAATGGATGAGTGACAGGCAGCTGTTTAGTTTTAGTAAACCAATACCATAGGTACCCCAAGGGAATTAAATGAGGGAATTGATTTTTCCTATCTCCTTTTAGAAGAGGTGATAAGAACAACCAGTTTGACCAAAAATAAGAAAACTAATATGTTCTTTAAAAGAACTTATTCAAATTGAAATGTAAATTATAATTTAGTCATTTAACAATAAACTTAGATTTTTTTGTTCAGTATCATGAAATAAAATTCAGTTTTTTGGACAGATTGGTGTTCATTCTGTTTAAGCTAATTTTGTGTTTAGCATTTTCATTTGTGAAAATCAGTCTAATCAGAGGAGAATATGGAACCCATTTTAAGAGCCATAGATTTTATATGGTCTTGAAATTTATATCTAGAATGTGTACATTTGAATTGTCTTGATCTTTTTCTTAACATACAAAACTGTCAACGTGGAGTAACAATATGAAGGTCATTAGATGATTAACATGTTAGTGTTGAATACATGCCCTTTTCTATTGATCTGGATCCCTAAGGATTCAAATAGTGTGTTTTGTTTTGTTTTGTTTCCTCCTTTGTTCTTCCTTTGGCTTTTAAGTGGACTTAAAAATGTATAATTTTAGAATGTGTGTTGCTATAATGTATAGTGTATGTTTGTGCCTGAACTAAGGATTTCATGTAAAATAGATTTCTTAATTGACAATTGTGTTTATAATTGTTATGATAAGGTCTATTTCAGTTTTGTTCTTGGTAGGAGCATAACCTCTTTTGCCTGGTTTCAGATACAGTTGTGAATCATGATTGTTTTCTGTCTGATGTAGTTGATAACTACATTGGTAATATACATCCACACTACTGTTGATCATTCAAAGATTAATGCCCAGACTCTCGTGCTATAGCATTTTTAATAAGGGGGAAAAAGGATTGATGTTCACATGGCAACTCCAGAAGTGAGTTGATGAGGGAATAAAGTACCCTCAACTGCTACCACCTTTGGAATTCTCCCATCTCAAGTACTGACCTAATTAGCCCCTTCTTAATTTGCTTATTTTGATGAAAATAATATCATGGCAAAATTATACTTAGAAGAACTAACAGTAATCTATATTTGAAGGCTGATTGCATGCATACATTTTTTCTACCCTAATATTTTAATTTTGTCCTCCTAAGTCAGTGTGATTGCTAGATTGATTGGTGAGCATTTTACGCCCTTCAGAATAATTCTGTATGTGAGAAACTATTTCTGTGTGAGGATCAAATTTTTATATATATATATGCTGTCATACTGAGGGCCACCCCCTGTCTGCAGTTAATAAAAGAATAGGAAGTATTTTAAATATTCAATAGCGAATGTCCCCAAACAGTGATATTACTTTCATTAGTTCTAGAAAATAAGGTGTGAAATTGGCAGGTAAAAGACACATTTTCTCCTTCTTAACTTGACTATTTTAACTTTTATTCCTTTTCTGATTAAGAAGATATAATGGATAACCATTTGCATATATATTTAATTTTAATTCATAAAAATAGTTTTGTTTTCAGGGTTATTTTGAATTAAGGTTTTGTGATTACATACCATAAGAGGGGAATTTGTTTTTCATATGGTTTATTGTTTAGCAAATGGGTTACTCAATATATATTTAAATTTTGGTCTGTTGTCCAGTGTCAGAAATAACCAGGAAAATGAATGATTAGTGCTATGGCAGTCTACCTGTAGATATTTTGTTTTTAAAGATATTTAAATATTTTCTGACAACTATTTCTTGCTGTTACCTAACAATGTTTCATCCTCATTAAGTACAGTTATTTTGTTCAACAGCAGTCAGTGGAAGAGCATCTGCAATGTCAAACACTCCTACCCACAGTATCGCTGCTTCCATTTCCCAACCTCAGACTCCAACTCCAAGTCCTATCATCTCTCCTTCAGCCATGCTTCCTATCTACCCTGCCATTGATATTGATGCACAGGTAAGCTCCAAACTCAGGAGTGATAGTTTTTAGCTGGAATTATATCATCATTAGAAACATTAATCAGTTATTTAAATCATCTTAGACTGCTTTGTCTCTGGGCAAAGACCTGAGCCACAGTTATAAATTAGAATCCACATTTAAAGAAATAAAATACCGAATACAGATTATTACTGATAATTATTGTGAAGATCTGGTTTCTGATGTCATCAAGTAATCTTTAAAAACGGATGTAAAAAGAAAGAACTTATTTAAGATTATGTATTTTCTTCTAAACTTAAATTAGAAGATGTGTTTTAAAATTCATATTGGATTCCATTTATATAGCATATATACTCAGTTACATTTATATTGTCTTTGAAAATTCTGATCTTGCTGACTGAAATATGTAGTAAGTGTATGTGTCTGTTTCTATAACACTGTTAAGTTTAAAAAACAAGTTTTTTAAAAGAATTAGTTTACCATGAAATGTCAAGAGCAAAGTGAGGTTGGAAAAGAGAAGGTAGCTTGTGTCCTGAAGAAATGCCAAGCAGCCTAGCTTAGAAGACTGCTGAATGAGGTAAGGGTATGTGGCTTTCTTCAGGACTGAGAAATGTTTGAAGTTTATTTAGTTTTGTGTTTTGATTAATGCCTGATGGAGAGACTAGTGTGAGGGTGGTGGTGTACATTATAAAACTTGCAGTTTTATAAATGATCACTTCTTTATAAGCATCAATTTTAGGGAGGGGGAATGGGGGAGAGGGAGAGAGAGAGAGAGAGAGAGAGAGAGAATGTGTGTGTGTGTGTGTGTGTGTGTGTGTGTGTGTGTGTTTGTATTATTGCATCCTTAAGGGCCTGTACTATTAAGCTATTGAAATAAAGCCTCCTTTTCATTAGGATGTTTCTTGGTAATACTATGAAAAAGGAATTTCATTTCTGTTCTTACTTGCTTCCCTTATTTTATATGAGCTAACTTTTTTTTGAGCACCTAAAATAGTTAGGGGCTTTTTTTAAGGAATAACTTCATTCAATCTTCAGATTACACATATAAGGTAGCTACTCTTAAACACCCATTTTCCTGATGAAGAAACCTAGACTAAGAGAGAGATTAAGCATTTGGCTTACAATCACTTCATTTAACTAAGAAATGGTGGGGCTGGAGTCAAACTTAGGTTGGTTTGACTTCAAAGGCACCCTTCCAAATACCATACTATAGGGCTTCATTTTTAGTCTCATAAAAAAAAGTAGACATTCATTTGGTGAACCACAATGGTTTACATTTCATATTGATAGCATTATAGAATTGGATTGAACTTATTATTGAATTTGCATTATTTTCCTCTAATCTGTTTTGCTCTGAGTCTGTTAATGTTTTAACCAGAAGTATATTTTCTAATTTTGTGAGATCAAAAATTGATCCATAAGCAAAAGTAAAAATTCACCAAAATATAAAGGGTTTCTTCTTTTTTTTTTTTAATGCTTTAAAATAAAACAGCCACAGGGACTTCCCTTGTGGTCCAGTGGTTAAGACTGCACTTCCACTGCAGCGGGGCAGGTTCGATCTCTGGTTGGGGAACTAAGATCCCGCATGCTGCACGGTGCAGCCAAAATTAAATCAATTAATCAATCAGCTACAGAAAAGGTTCCATCAAGGATGATCATGATTTTATTGAATTTGAGATTATAGTGATAATGAAATTTTACCTGACTATACCACTCAACCAACCATAAATTAATTTCTGAGAAGTTACATATAAATACTTTTAAAAAGTTAATTTGAACAAACGATGTACATTTTAAATGTAGTAGACATACTTATGTAAAAAGATTTGACTATGGCTCCTTAAAAATCTGCTTCTTTATGTGGTCTTTACATTGAGGCTTTTCAGTTGGGTTAGCCTAATATGAGTTACAATACTTTTCATGGAGTTTACCATAACTGCTTAGTTAGAAATTTCCTGTTTTGGAACACATAATACAAAATAATTATTTGGAAATAATTGTTCACCATTTTTTCTTTAACCTTCAGTGTTAGTTTTTTTAACTTACTAGTTTTTATGATACCAAGAAGGTACTTAAAGTGATAAATACAAAGATTCTTTTATGATTAATCCACCTGAAGTTTTTTGTAGATTCTCAATACAAATTCCATGAGATTTTACGTAATGGATATTTTGGTTTATGTGTGGCAATGCTGTGCCATTACAGACAGGTGATATGATGAAAAAGTTAATACTAAGATTCTTCCTCTATTTTGAAAGATTAAAATTCCTCTAATAATTGGATCTTCCATTTGTTTATTTAACAAAACTTAACATGTACATTTTTTTTTTTTTTTGCGGTACGCGGGCCTCTCGCTGTTGTGGCCTCTCCCGTTGCGGAGCGCAGGCTCCGGACATGCAGGCTCAGTGGCCATGGCTCACGGGCCCAGCTGCTCCGCGGCATGTGGGATCTTCCGAGACCGCGGCACAAACCCGTGTCCCCTGCATCAGCAGGCGGACCCTCAACTACTGTGCCACCAGGGAAGCCCAACATGTACATTCTTACTCTTTACAGATACTTACTTCTTTAACTTAATCTCTGTAACAATTCCATGAAGTAGGTACTGTTGCTATTACCATTTTACAGGTAAGGAAAGAGGCCTTGCCTAACAGCCAGTTTTTTAGTGGAGCCAGCTTTCAAACAAACAAAAATAAGACTCTGGGTCTAAAATCTAGAAAATGGGTCTGCCTAGATAGCAAAGGGTCATGTGTGTTTAATCTTTACATCTGTTTAGCATATTTCCTTGGCCATACGGCAAATTTACCACAAATCTTAAGGAAGAACAAAAGAGGTGTGGTTTTTTTAATGCCTCAGTATATAAGTCTCTTTTTTTAAATGCTAATGATTTTTGAAAAATGGTCCTTTAGTTGATCATTATAGTAAGGAACTAATATTTTAAACAAGGATTAACTGGAATCATGTGTGTAATTTCTGGCCCTTAAAGAATGCTGACGATAAGAGTTTGCATTCTTTATAACATTCCTCAAATCTTACGTTCTATAACTAGAAATCACCCTTGGTTTGTGTGCCACAGGCTCTCCACCTCTCATGTAATTGTTTTATTGAATTAATTTTGGATACTATCAAAACTTTTAAGATTAATACTACACACTGTGCTGTTACCAGAATTTATTTTAGGAAACGTCAATAAATGATAGTTTGAAGTAATTATTTGGGACTGTTTTACTATACATTCTGATAACATAGCTCTAATCTCTTTTTATTTTGCTTGAGTGGTATAATAAAACTTATACCTGGGTACTCTAGATATGGAAATTAGGAATCACATATAGATTTTTAAGAACTGTGGTTTTATATGAAACAATAAATCTGGTTGAAGGTTAGAGCTGAATCCCCTGAATTAATTAAATATTTTCTGTATTTTATAGTGTGAACTTTTTATTAACTCTGCTAGCCGAAAGTGAGAAAGAATTAGTTGTTCTCTTCATAGGTTCTAAAACCTGTGTTCTGGCATGAACTGAACTTGTGTTCCAGTTCTGAACTGCTTGACATTTTATTCTCAGATTTCTAAAGGCTTTCCTTAAACTTGGAATAACTTATTTTGGCACATCTCAAAAATGAGAAAAGTAAATACCTCCTCATGTAATTTTGCCTTTTTTTCCTGTTTTTAATAATTAACATGTATCCATTATCTTTTAAAGAGGTAGATGTTAAATTTAACCTACATATCAAGACTGAAATTTTAGAGTATGTAAAATTGTGTTTTACCTTTAATGGTATAAATGTCATTGGTATTTCTCTTTTCTTCTGTTTTTGCAACATGGAAAACAGTTTCACCACGATTTAATGAGAAATTAAGGAGCCCAGGAAAAAACTCATTTAACTCATAATAGTAATATGAAATACTCTGCCATTAAAGCATTCTACTTTAAAATGCATGCATTCGACTTGTTTATATGAAGTGTTTTAAATAGGTTATTTACTGTCTTACTGATTTTTCTCATTTATTGAATGCCCTAAAGTGTCATCCTTTTTAATCTTATACATGACCCCTAACGTGGTTAGAGAATGAGATATTTGGGACTATGGAGGTCTAAAAAATATTCAGCCCTTTAAATCCTAATAGTTTTCAAAGTAATTTATTTAATTACTTTAAATGAAATGAATAGATATACTTTTTTATAGTTCAGATATTTTTTTTCACTTATATTCTAGCTCATTAAAAGCTGCCTTTTCCTTTAATATTTCATTTGTCTTATGATTCTTGCTTTTTTTTTATCTTGTAAAATTGAATAGTCATGCTGGTAATTTACAGAATATTTTTTACATTGAATATAATTTTATCATTTTTTATAAGCCTGAATCATCATAACATGTTATGATACAGAATGGTATATTTTATGATATTGTGAGCTAAATGGAAATTTTCTTTAGACTATAAACCTGGAAAGCTCTTAACAAAGCTCTGGGCATCTTTTTCCTTTCCAGGTTTCTCTTAGATATATGACCAAGAATGTGACTTGGTAACCAGTATAATAACATAACTTTAGTGTTACTTTGCCTTCTAGAAAGTCTTCACCTACATTTCATTTCCTTGATTAGAAATATTCAAAACACCTGTTTTCTTTAATTCAAAACTACCTGTATCTTATCAGTAGTTAATTTTAACCCAAACTCCTACTTCAGTTAAATTTTTTCTTGATATATTGCAAGTCAGGATATTTCTTACCATTTTGGGAATGTGTAGTATATATTTGGGGGAGCGGTGAAAGTCCCACTTCAGAATCTTTAAATTCTTTCATTATTGTCTTAAAAAGATTGTTGTAAAATACTAATTGCTTTAATTTCACCTTAATGCAGAAATATAGTGAAGTTACCTACTTTTAAGTTGCCCAGGGAATTTGACTAACCTCTCCCTCTTCTTCAGCTTTAAATATCTTTTCCTTCAACTCTCACATTGTTCATATTTCTCTCTTAGTTTAAACCTAAATTTGCCCTGTACAGTAACCTGTAAACTCCTAATGAGCAGAGACTGTATTTACTTATCTTTGTCAGCGCTAGAGTATCTAGCAGAGTACTTTGAATATAAAAGGTGCTTAATAAATGTCAATTGAATTGATGTTTTATAATGTGGAAAAAAACCCAAATTTTACTGATCCTCTAAAATTTTCCATGCTTACCTTTTCCAAATTTTGTTTGTCTCTTCATTCTCTATTACGATTGGCACCAGTTTCCTAAATTACTCTTTAACCCCTAGAAGACTTCTAGAAACCTCATAAACTTTATCATAAAGTTGACTCTTTGTAATAAAGATTACTCTTCTACTGATTGTCTATACTAACATAGAGAACACATAATACAGATAGACTTAGCATTCTGTTCACCTCAGTCAGCTGTGCCTTAGGGCTGCTCTCTGATGTAAGAGGGTAAGCAGCATTTTGTTATCGATGATCTTCTTGGGTTTTTTTACAACAGTCTTTACCCATTGTTAGCATGTGTGACCATCGGAAGGTTATTTCTCTGACCTTTGTCTCCTTTTCTCTGAAATCAGATTCCTTCCTTATAAACCTGAAATAAATATAATATTATATAACACAGTAAATATATATTTCATTTATGTAATCCTTTGTTTTATTAGTGATAGCTTTTATTCTATGACCCTTACAGCTACTGTCATTCATTCAACTTAACTATCTTTTATTGTTTCCTAGGCAAGACATCACTAATAGGTAGAGAATGCAAACATAAATAAGACATGTTTATTACCTTCCAGGAATTTATAGTCCCCTGAGGGTGATAGACACATAAGTAACATTAACATAAGGAAGATTGGGGATAAATGCTGTAATAGAGGTGAACATGTAAAAGCAGGAAGATGGCTTAGACAGAGCTATACAATAAAAAAATAATGCAAGACTCATAATTTTATGTTTTCTGGTAGCCACATACTATGATAGAGTGTGACCACTGGTTAAATCTATTATTGGTCACTATCACTGGCATAAGTCAGAAGTAAACTGTATATAAACAGTGTCATGTCTCAATTATAATTGTGTTTGTCTTTCAAAATGCATTGTATATTATATTTTTTTGTTCCTTTAAATTTTTAGGGGCTTTGTTCCTCGAATGCAGTTAAGTTACTTGGAAATAATTTTTTCATTTCAAGACTTGTTTTTCAGCTTTGTTAGATGGGTCCAGAGTAGCTAATTTGGCCTAATGGCTGAGGATTTTTCTTGATATTCTGTGTGTTTTGAGGGTCTTTCTGCTCTGGCTGTGGGAACCAAACTCTTCCCAGTTCTGTGTAAGCTCTAGGTGTTGTTCAGTCCCTTCTGGTAGTCTTTCCCTGGCCTCCAGTAATTTTTCTTATGCACGTGTGTTGATCAGAGCTCAGATGAAGACTCAAGGGGAGCCCTCTGCAGATCTCTGGAGTACTCTCTGTATGTAGTGCCTTCCTCTCCAGTAGTCTACCCCATGAATTCTAGCCACCTTCACTTCTCCAAACTCTCTTTTCAACGCAGGGAGAATGCCAGGCTCTGTTTGGGTACCCTCTTCCTGCACTTTAGCCTGGAAACTCTCCAGGCTATACAATAAGTTAATCATTTCTGTCCTCAGTGATCACTGTCATGTGTTGCCTGTCTAACTAACATCATTTCAAATAGTTTGTCTTTTTTTGTCGTTTGGGATGGGAAGATAAATCTTATCTATGCTACTCCATTTATGGGTAGAAGGGAAAGTGAGTCCACAGTAGTATTTCTTAAAACATGTAGTTGAAAATAGCATATGGTTGAAAATCATATGTTTTTTTTCTTCTTGCTTGCTTTAAGAATTGCCCATAAAGTTCAAGTATTATTTGTAGTGTAAAAAAATCACAAGTTGACCATTTGTGGGGAAAGAAAAGAGGTTACTATCCAAATGTTTGATATAGTAGAATGGTATATATGTGTGCGTATGTGTGTGTGTGTGTGTGTGTGTGTGTGTGTGTGTATTTGGTATATGTACATATTATGTAATTGATGTTAACATTTTTAATTGTCTAATGAGCTAATCAACAATTTTTTACAGACTGAGAGTAATCATGACACGGCACTAACGCTTGCCTGTGCTGGTGGTCATGAGGAACTGGTACAGACATTGCTAGAGAGAGGAGCTAGTATTGAGCACAGAGACAAGAAAGGTAAGGCCTACTTTTGTTAACTTTTCTTCTGAATTATTTGTGTTCTGTGACGAAATACTACTTGTAGCCCTATTTTGATGGACAACAGCACTGTTTCTTTGCTTAGCTAAGAAGATCTTTATTTTACTTCAGGTTTTACTCCGCTCATCTTGGCTGCTACAGCTGGTCATGTTGGTGTTGTGGAAATATTGCTGGACAATGGTGCAGACATTGAAGCCCAGTCAGAAAGAACCAAGGACACACCGCTATCTTTGGCTTGTTCTGGGGGAAGACAGGAGGTATTGTCCCCAAGTGTAATTTTTTTTTTCTCTCTGTTTAACAGATGTGCACTTTAATTTATATGACTTTGTGGTAGCAGTGGACAGACATTAAGATTTATCACAGTAACTGAGACTATAATCTTTTAGCAAAAGGATAAGAATTAGTGTTATAAACTGTCTTGCCAGAAAAATCATACATTGTTTATTATCCTACTCATCTAAAAGTACGAACTGCCATAGGAATCCCTCTGTATTGCATTCAGGCTAAGAGAATGATTAAGACATCCCAAATCAAATCAGCAAGCTCCTGATAAGTGGGGCCTATATTCACTCATCTTTTCCTGTCCCAGAGTACTTAGTGTGAAAGGTACTTAAGCTCAGCCTCTGTTTGCTCCATTGTGTGTCTTCTTCAGACATTTAATAATCAGTTGGATAACCTCATTCTTCTGGCATTTAATAATTAGTTGGATAACCTCATTTTAAATCACTTTTTTAAATCCAATTCTATTCACCAGTCGTGCTGTCTCTATGGATTGGTAACTTCTCAATTAGGGAGTTGTTGAATCTTATATTTAGGAAGCACTCTAGGTCGTTCCAGGTGAGTTTCCTACCCTCAGCTTAAAAATATTTTTCTTTTTTATTTCACCATTCTAATTATTTTCTGTATTCCACAGTGGAGGTGATTCTATCAGTCAGAAATGTAAATGTTCTGTTTTTGATATATAATGAAAGTAAAATTTTGACTTAACTGAAATTTTCAATCACTGTGTGGTTTGAAATCATACTTGTCTCATAACATTTTTCAATATTGAATCAAAAAGAAATCAGTTGATTTTCTTCCTTTCAAAGCAATGTTAAAGCCTATATAGCCTACTGTAATCTTTATGTATTCTTACTAAAATGTAACAGATGAAGTAATAATAATTATAGAAGTCTTTTAGGGTAATAATTTTGCCTATAACACTCTTGCTTTTATTTGGTGTCATTAGAACAGTAAAGTATTTTGAAGTAATTAATAAAATATTAGAAAGTCATTTTACTATAAAATCACAAAATAATTCTTTTATATTGAATGTTTATTACTTTTGGGGAATAGACCATTCCCTCTGAGAGATAACTAGGGTCAGTTATCTTTGCATAAAGGAATTAAGAAAACTTTAGAAATTTGATTAGGGTTTTCTACTTAATTGCTTAAGGGACTCTTTGTAA
The DNA here is from genome assembly GCF_005190385.1 of Monodon monoceros. Lineage (NCBI taxonomy): Eukaryota > Metazoa > Chordata > Mammalia > Artiodactyla > Monodontidae > Monodon > Monodon monoceros. The sequence continues at coordinate 48,226,458 of NW_021703777.1, forward strand.
AATAAAATAGCCTAATGCCAGTTTGGGGGCTTGTTTTTATGATGTTGTTACATAAGCCAGTTAGTCTTACTGCCTCTAAAAGCAAAAATGTGATAGAAAGTCATCTAAAATTAGTCATAGCTTCAGAGAAAGATAAGAATCATATCGCTTATACATGGAATCTTAAAAAAAAATACAAATGAACTTATATACAAAACAGAAATAGACCCACAGACACAGAAAACAAATTTATGGTTACCAAAGGAGAAAGGAGTGGGGGAGGGATAAATTAGGAGTTTGGGATTAACATATACACACTGCTGCGTATGGAATAGATGACCAACAAGGACCTACTGTATAGCACAGGGAACTATACTCAATATTTTATAGTAACCTCTAAGGAAAAAGAATCTGGAAAAAAAAGTATGTATATGTATGTATAATTGAATCACTTTGCTGTACACCTGAAACTAACACAACTTTGTAAATCAATTACACTTCAATAAAAACAATTTTTTTAATGAAATTTAAAAAAGAAAATGCTTATGAATGTGAACTTAAAAAAACCCAAAAGACAAAAAAAAAATAAAATTGGTCATAGCTTTATTCAAACGAGTAAAGTTTTAGCTGGTACTAAGGCAAAGCACTGTTCATTAACATTAATTTATTTCCCAGTTAGATATATTATTGACAGTAAGAGCAAGGATAAGTGCTATGAGCTTGAGCAATCCTTAACTTCCTTATGCCTCATTTGTAAAATGAAGATGAGGTGCTAGTACCTGTGTCAAAGAGTTGTTTTGTGCATTAAATGGCATAATAGACAAAAGATCTATGAATGGCACTTAAATAAATGCTAAATATTCTCAGCAATCAGGGAATGCAAATTAAGACCCCAGTGAGATACCACCAGCCACATCCACTAGAATGGCTAAAATTATAAAGATTGACAATACCAAATTTTGCTGAGGATGTGCAGTAACCAGAACTCCTTGTTGATGAGAGTGTAAATAGTACAACCACTTTAGGAACAGGTTTGGCAATTTCTTAACTAAACATGCACCCAGAAATTCTGCTGCTAGGTGGAGCCCATGAGCAATGAAAATATATTTCCACAAGAAATGTTCATAGCAACTTTATTCAGAATTGCCCAAAACTAGAAACAGTAGAGATGTTTATCAGTAGAAGGGATAAAGCAGCACATTCACATAATGGAATGCTACGCAATACACACAGTTGCCTTTCAAACACTCTGTGATTCATTTATATGAAGATCTATGGTAAATGAAACTAATCTTTGGGTAGGATTGACTGAGAAAGAACATGAGTAAATAACAGATTTAAATTAGGTTTATGCGTTTCTCGATACTCAGTGAATATACACTTAAGTTTTGTGCATTTATTGAAAGTTACAAATTTCACCTAAAAAAAACATAAAAAGCCTAAAAGCAAATAAGAGTTTAGTTCATGGTACACATGCTGATGTGTTTAAGGGAAATTGCAGGTGTCTACAATTTACTTAGAAATGAAATGCATCAAAAAATGATGGACAGACGAATAAATGTGATAAAGTAGGTAGAGGAGAATGTTAATGGTAGAATCTAGGTGATGATTGTATGTAAATTTTTTTCAACTTTTCTGTGTGCTTAAAAATTTTTATGGTAAAATGTTGGGGGAAGATAAGTGTTAGCTTTATTCCAAAAATGTTTTTAACATTTAGTTTTTGATTTTAAGTTTAAAAAATATTTTAAGAACATTTACATGTATAAATGAAAAAATCTTACTCTATTTTACCACTGTGTGGTGGAATAATACAGAAATACTAATTTCCAAAACAGCATTGCACAAGAACACATGAGGTCAAGATCTTTCAATGAAAACACTGTGCCATTTCAACAGATTCCAAAATGGATTTTACTTGAGAAACGATTCCTTTATTGGCCTCTAAGACCTTTTGCTTTCATTTGAGACTGATTTTGTGCAAAGGATGAATGACTTTCCCCTTCTTTTGTTATACAGTAAAGCAGAAAAAAAGAGAAATCAGAAATATACACCTTGCAAGTTGTCTCACCATAAGAAGAAAACACATGTTTTCCTTTTCTTTTTCCAGGTGGTGGAGCTATTGTTAGCTCGAGGGGCAAATAAAGAGCACAGGAATGTTTCTGATTACACACCTCTAAGCCTGGCTGCTTCTGGTGGCTATGTGAACATTATCAAAATATTACTAAATGCAGGAGCTGAGATTAATTCTAGGCAAGTTTTATTCTGTCTCTCCAAGTCCCTTAAGAGTGTTATGTTAAAGATATTTGTAGCACACTTTTTAATGCCATATTTAGGAAATGCCTTCATTACAAATTTAGAATTTAAGTATTTAAAATTGTTGACATAGAACTTGAAAAAATTATCACTTTATTTCTTATGATAAACGTAAACACATCTGTCTTATGTTTTTATTAGCAAGCAAGTATATACTTTAGAATGGAAAGTTCATTTTAATAATGACTTAATAATTTATCACTTTCAGCCCAAGTCATTATGTTGAATGAGATACAGAAAGTATTCTAGTTCTGGGTAGTAAAAGATTTGTAGTGTAGTCTTGGTAATATCTCAAAGATTTAGTAGGGCTGAGAAGAATGATTATTTTAAATAATTCTGCAGAATAAAGAATCTTAAATCCTAAGATAGAATTCCGTATTATCATCTAGTTTTTCTGGGACATTTAAAAAATATATTGGGCTTCCCTGGTGGCGCAGTGGTTGAGAGTCCGTCTACCGATGCAGGGGACACGGGTTTGTGCCCCGGTACGGGAGGATCCCACATGCCGTGGAGCGGCTGGGCCCGTGAGCCATGGCCGCTGAGCCTGTGCATCCGGAGCCTGTGCTCCGCAACGGGAGAGGCCGCAAGAGTGAGAGGCCCGTGTACCGCAAAAAAAAAAAAAAAAAATTTTTTTTAATAAATAAAAATAAAAAATATATTTTTCCCTTTGTTCTCCCCATACTTCCACCCCCAGAACTGGTAGCAAATTGGGCATTTCTCCTCTGATGTTAGCAGCTATGAATGGGCACACAGCTGCCGTTAAGCTCCTGTTAGACATGGGCTCTGACATAAATGCTCAAATAGAAACCAATCGGAACACTGCCCTTACCTTAGCCTGCTTCCAAGGAAGAACTGAAGTGGTTAGTCTTCTGCTTGATAGAAAAGCAAATGTGGAACACAGAGCTAAGGTAAGAAAAAGTCTGAGATTTACCCATGGGTTTATTGCTTTGACATTTAAGGTGTACATTAGCAATATGCTAATTATACTTCTAGTACTTTGTAGTAACATTTATCTCTTACATATATATTTAAACAGAAATCATTCTGTATGACTCAGTTAAGCATTAACTCTTGAAATACCTCAGCAATAGATTTTTATAGGTAATAATGACATTGGGGTTATCAGCTGAAAACTATGTAGTATTATGAAAGAGAAGAGACGGAGCATTTATTAAGTGCCAGTTATATGCCAAGTACATGTGTCTTAAAATTTTTACCAACAAATGGACATTAGGTAGAATCATCTGCTTTCAGTAGACCTCACTGTAACTGAGAGAGGTTAGCAGTGTCAGTGCTGAAATTTAGTCGTGAATTTTGTAACAGCTGTACCGTATTGCTCCCCCAGATCGTTGTTCTTTAACATTTTAGTACTTTCTGGTCTCTTACTTGTTGTTTTTTATTTTTCACCAAACCTAGACTGGCCTCACACCGCTAATGGAAGCTGCCTCTGGTGGATATGCAGAGGTGGGCCGAGTTCTTTTGGATAAAGGTGCTGATGTTAATGCTCCTCCAGTGCCCTCCTCGAGAGATACAGCTTTAACCATAGCAGCAGATAAAGGGCATTATAAATTCTGTGAGCTTCTCATTGGCAGGTATGATGCTACCATACCCTTCATATATGAACATGGTATTACTAGTGATTACTATTCTCTGTGCAAATTGAACTATTAAAAAATCAAATGTGATTACTTCTATAAACTGCAGTGTATTTTTTAATGTTTTAAACCTATCTCTATTATTTTCCACCCATCCAGAGCTATGCTGCATTGTTTAATATATTTCAGTGCAATCTAGAAATACTTCTTTTCTTCCTTTTTTGTCTGTGTATACACTTTTAAAGTACTATAATAAGCTATTTGAACATCCAGCTATTGTCATCCATATTCACATCTCCCACACAGTTTTGCAAAGATATAACCTTAAGTCTTGTAAGTCTGGCAATAATCTAAGGCTTCATTGTTGATTTTCTTGTTCTGTAATTAGGGCTTTTAAGAGACAGTTATGGAACTGTTCAAGATATGAGATAGAGTCCAGGATATTTTTTGTTTTCAGTCACTTAGGAGTTACTTGCCAGTCTTTCAAAGTTGCTTGTCTGCTAAATTAGATTTCCTACTTTAACAGTCTGAAAGACTTTTGCATGGTGTCCTAACAGTAGTAATTAGTAGTAGCTACTATCAACTAGTTATTTACCATGAGTCTTATCTACCATGATGCCCACTGAGTGCTAAACCTTCATGTTATTTTAAGATTCATTCTTTTATGAAGCCACATAATATAAATACATGAATACAAATAATCTGAAAGATATAATCACCTCATAGGATACTGTTTGTGCTCTAGGATACTGTTTAATATATTATGATATTAACAGGATGTATCGTTATTCTTCACTAAAGAAAATTTTACATTTTCTCAGGATTTTAAGCTCAGAATTATGCACAGAGTCATTATTTTTAAAATAAGAAAAGCAATTATTGATATATCATTAGTTTTGATTCAATGGCTTTTAATTTGATGACTGGAAATTCTTTGTAATGTAATTCTGATAGAGAAATATATTTTAGTCCTATATATTTTAAACAGTTTTTTCCTTTACAAAATATTTTCACAAAATTCATAGTTGATTTTTATTATTATCTGTGTCATTTCATTTAAAAGTGATATTTGTGTCATTCATTTAGGGGTGCTCATATTGATGTACGTAACAAGAAGGGGAACACTCCATTGTGGCTGGCAGCAAATGGTGGACACCTTGATGTGGTTCAGTTACTGGTGCAAGCAGGTGCAGATGTGGATGCAGCTGATAACCGCAAGATAACTCCTCTTATGGCAGCATTTAGAAAGGTAGAAGTCTTTCATCCTCAGTCACTTGGATATTTTTCACTTAGGCTAGGAAGTGCATAATTTAATTATCACTAAAGACTCTCATTTTACGATCTAACAGTAGTGATGAAAGCAGTAAAATAATAAGCAAATAATCACTCTGATGGCAACACTGAAAGGTAGATACAGGTATGCCAGAAAAGTCATTAATAGTATCCATATTGGATGTCAAAGCTAAGTAAACTTTTAAAAAGTTGTTCGAATAGTATTTTCAAAATCTAGTTGCAATCTTAATCTTTCACAAAATATAAATCCAACTAAGAGTAATTAATTACTTGTTTATGAATGAGTGTTTTCTTGTATTAGCACAGCAGAGAAAAGTTTAGCTTAAATTGATTTCATTTTTAATTATTCACTTTAATTTCTAGGAAAAAAGGAAAAATGAAAATTCAGCTGCCAGTATTTGAAACCTTCAGAAGTAGAAATAAATTCTGTGAAATTGAAACTTTCTGTAATGCATAGCACAGAACTGTGTATAAGTAATTTGATTTAATGTTTTGGTTGATCTCTTAAATGCAGGTCTGATTTGTTATTGGGGAAGCCAGACTACTATTCCAGGGATTATAATTTTGAGTTTTGTCATTCTGTAGGTATAATTTTGAGTTTTGTCATTCACGTAGGTAAAATCTCTTATAGACTCCAAATTATTTTGTTGTATTGAAAATTTTTAATATATAAATTGTAAAAAAATCATCTTTTCCTTTTTTTCTTATTATTCTCTCTGACTCTTGTTCTTTATACCACCTCCTCCCTGGGTGTTCTAGACTACCTTCCCACTGACTCTCTGAATTTTTTTTTCCTTGCTAATCAAACTTATTCTCAGTGGCTACCTACCTCTTCTCCAAGCAAGCTAGCATATCAAGTTTATCATCCAAACCATTTCACTATGTTAAGTATCCTCTTCAAGTACCTCTTCATGTCTCCCCAGTCTCTGTAATCCTTTGAAATCCAATCTTAGTTTGTTATTCAAAGCCCAATCTAGTGCTTTTAGAGCTCATCTCTCATTGAGTCCCTAATGTGGAGTCTTCTCCTTGCTTGGTCTTTTGTCATTGTCTCTCATAGCACCTTTGTTCTCATCTTGGGAATGCCCATGTCCTTCCTCATTCTTCCAAAATTACTCATTCTTTGGGTACAGTGTAAATCTCCCCTTCTATAGAAACTCTTCCCATTCCATTTGAGTTCACATTGAGATATCTGATCTCTTAAAGGTTGTAGAAATTCTACAATTCATTATTATCTTTATCATTTATTTTGACAAATATATATTGTTATTACCTTAACATCTAACATGCATATATCTCATCTTTCCAAATAGACTTAGCTCCTTAAGAAAGGCACTTATCTTTTATACTCTTTGTATTCATTCCATTATTTTTCTTAGTACCTACCATGTACAACTGTAATTGTAGGGATATTACATTGTACAGATTCCAACTGTTGCTTTTTGTACAAAATATAATAATCAGGGATCCACACACAAAGTCAGGTAACTGTATGAATTGTCCCATATAAATAGTTTAAATACTGTAGAAGTGTTGGTGAGATATCAAGGAAAGGTGCAAATGGCATTTAAGCTATTCATTAAAAGATAGGGATAGTTCAAAAGGATGCAGATGAGAAGGAAGAAATAAATGCAATAGAGGAAATGTACTAAATATAAACAGATGTTTATTCATCCGTTTATATGTGTTGTGTCAGTAATAGTGTGGATTAGAGAAAGTAGAGAGCCTCTTGAAGGCTGGTCTAAAGATTTTGAACTTAGTGAACTGTGTTACAGTGAATAATATAATCATCGCTCAAGCTTTAGGAAAGTGTATGTTATTTCTTTTGCACTACCTAGTATAGTGCTATGCGTTCAGTTTTTATCTCAAAGAAAGAACAAAATTGTTATTTCTACTCTTTTAATGCTTAAAATTGAAACACGATACTCAGGTCTAATGAATTAGCTAGAAAAAAAAAGATGAGGTTTTTCTTTTCTTTCACACATATCCTGCATTTCTTCATACTGACTTTATTGTTTTTTTAAATTCAGAATGGTTTAGAATTTTAGGTCAGGTTATTCTGTATTTTTTTTTTTGGAGGGTAGGATGAAAATGAACAATGTAGATTTATCTAACTTATTAGAACCGAAGCCTGTCTCTTTTTCATTTAAAGTGCGAATAATACCCAATTTAAGTCTTTATTTTGTGACACTAATGTTAATGGAATCTTAGTTAAGATAGACTAGATTTACTGAATCCTGATAGAGTCTGTTTTCAGTCTGACACTGATATCTGTTTTTTAGGGTCATGTGAAGGTGGTGCGCTACTTAGTCAAAGAAGTCAATCAGTTTCCATCAGATTCTGAATGTATGAGATACATAGCAACGATCACTGATAAGGTAATATACTGATTAAATTCATCCCCATTATATGAGCTTGGGATCCCATTTGGCTTTTCATATATATGTATATCCCACACTAAGATAAAAAAAGTCTTAGTTTGAACAATAATGTGTGGTACATAGCACTTTTCGTTTATCTAGGATTTGGGAATGAAGTATGATATTTAAGAATCTCTTCAGATGATTTACTTACCTCATGAAGTAATAAAACATTTTCTGTTTTAGAATTACTTTATCTTTTTAAATAGTACTTAAGCTAATTTAATTTTAATGTAAATACTAAACAATCTAAAGCAAATTATTGTTACTATTCATTAGTGCTGTAATCTATTCAGACAGATATCTCTTCTGAGAGGAACAAGTCAGTGGATTTTTTTATGCCTAAACAAAAATTAACACAGTACTTTTAATTATGGTCAAGAAAACTCTTAACATGTTCAACATAATATAAAAGTTGGAGTAATTGTCAGTTTAAGAATGAATTTGCTAGGATTTTTGCAGGGAAAGTAAGGAAAATAAAATAAATCCCTTTAGAATTCTAATTGAAATCAAAATATTTGAATAAAATCCTAAGAAATGCCTCTGAAAATCTAAAAATGCCTTTCATTTTCTCAGCAGTTATCACATGATAGTGAACAGCTTTTTCCCGTAAGTTTTACTTAACATAGCTAATCCACTGTCTTGCCTGCCTCTAGATTCATTTATGACAATTAATGTTCCTAGATACCCCTTATGGAAGGGGGGCAGAGATTAAAAATAAAGCTTTTGTCTTAACAGGGAAATATCCCTTTCCTGTCAAAAAGTGTGTGTTCTAAGAATGAAATCACTGAGATGTCTATAAATACGTGCTTTTTATGAATGATTCCAGCACAAGAAGTTATAGCAACAAAGCTTAAATATTTGAGAACAGTTCTTGCCAAATAAGTATTTTAAATTGTTTTAAACCCATTTTTTTTTGTTGACGTTGACCTTTTCCTTTAGCCCATTAACCAACTGACAGATTATTGCAGCTCTATTTACAGTATGATTTCTTATATTTAAATAACAGGAGTAAATAATTTTAGTACTAGTCAAATGGATATTATTTTGAAGAACAATAGAGGCTCTTTGCTACTGTATTTTTAAAAATATACCATTTAAATTATGTTTTTATTTGCATTCTTTTTTTGCCTTACTACTGATCTTTATTGCTTATGTTCATTCAAGTACCTTAATTAATATTTTCGTGTTTTCAGGAATCTCTCTAAATGTTAATTTTTTGAGTCTGGAAACATCTTAATTTTTCATTTTAGGAGATGCTGAAGAAGTGCCACCTTTGTATGGAGTCAATAGTACAAGCCAAAGATAGACAGGCTGCTGAAGCAAACAAAAATGCCAGCATTTTATTAGAGGAGTTAGACTTGGAAAAGGTAATGGTAACCTTTACATATGAAAAATACCTACTTTTTTCCTTTCAGCTTCTCTTCCTCCTAATTTGTAATCTGTGTTTTTTTGTTTTGGTTTGGTTTTGCTTTAAATTGTGTACATGATTTTTCTCTCCAAGTTTGGCTCAAATAGTGGAGAGGATTATGAGTATTTTAAACATCATTATATCGTTAAAATAGTTTTCTTTATAATCGAATTAACAAAATGTTATTGTAGGAATTGCATTGATCTGCAAGTCAGGGAACCTAGCCTCTAATGCTCAATTATTTCAACTAATGTTCTGTTAATCCCCATCCAACTCTGTACTTCATTGATCCTAGACCTTGTAATTTGTTGCCAGTGGATTTATCAGAAGTACCAAATACACTAGGAAGGCATACACTACCAAGCCATGACCAACTAGTGAAATATGACCAGTTGATGGAATGTTTAATGCGTACCTTTTTCTTTTATTTTATTTTTATAAAATTGTACGATTTAAATGCATGAAATTTATTGTATATCTATTATTTTTTTAACACCTTTATTAGAGTAGAATTGTTTTACAATAGTGTGTTAGTTTCTGCTTTATAACAAAGTGAATCAGCTATACATATACATATATCCCCATATCTCCTCCCTCTTGTATCTCCCTCCCACCCTCCCTATCCCACCCCTCTAGGTGGTCACAAAGCAACGGAGCTGATCTCCCTGTGCTATGCGGCTGCTTCCCACTAGCTATCTATTTTACATTTGTTAGTATATATAAGTCCATGCCACTCTCTCACTTCGTCCCAGCTTACCTTTCCCCCTCCCTGTGTCCTCAAGTCCATTCTCTACGTCTGTGTCTTTATTCCTCTTTATTCCTTTCCTGCCCTTTAATGCGTACCTTTTTAAATGGATGATTTCTCTTGTATTTTTCTCTTTCAGGCACACTACAGTATCATTCCCATTTATTCCCATGGGGAGTAAAACACTCCAAACAATGTACAGTTTGGGCAGTCCCATAGCTGCTTCTTTACTCTCTGTTCCTATCAATAACTGTACTCTATAATGTAATAGTAGGAAAAGAATTGGTTGGTATTGAATATTATGGAATATATATTCTGCCATATTTCATCTTTTTAAAAAAGGTTAAAAATGCTATGAAATTTAACATATACTTTTTAGATTTATAAAGGATATGCAGTGATAGTGGGGGCTGGGGCAACCCCCCCCATGCAGTTGAAAAGCAATGTAACTTTACACTTGGGCCCTCCATATCTGCAGTTTCAAGTCCATGGATTTCAACCAACCACAGATTATGTAGTACTGTAGTACTTATTCATTTTAAAGAATCCACATAAAGTGGGCCTGCACAGTGTTGTTCACAGGTCAATTGTATATATAACATTTTTCATTTGAGTCAGGTCCATTCTTTTTAATTAGACTTACTGACTTTGTTAAGCTATATATTTCATCTCACATAAAGAAAGTATGAATTATTTTAAACATTTTGTTCTAAAGTCAATGTGAAAATATAGTATTCTGAAAAATATATTTAAAATCAGAGGTTCTTCTTCTTTTTTTTTCTTTTTTTTTTTTTTGCGGTACGCAGGCCTTTCACTGTTGTGGCCTCTCCCGTTGCGGAGCACAGGCTCCGGACACGCAGGCTCAGCGACCATGGCTCACGGGCCCAGCCGCTCCGCGGCATGTGGGATCTTCCCAGACCGGGGCACGAACCAGTGTCCCCTGCATCGGCAGGCGGACTCTCAACCACTGCGCCACCAGGGAAGCCCCAGAGGTTCTTCATTTTAAAAACTTTCTAGTTTAGATTCTGATCAAATGAAAATTAGCTTTTTTGGCCACTTTGAAGTTTTAATTGAACACATTGAGAACAGATATGGTTATAATTATTGTAACTATACTTTACCTATTTTTAATATTCAGTTTCATCAAATATTTATTTAATGTTCACTAAATACCAGGCAATATAATAGGGCCAAGTTGTATGACAGAATATGTATTATTTGAGTCTTCTCTGTAAGAAATATTATTACCCTCATATTACAGATGGAGAAACTGAATCTATGGGAAGTTAAGTAACTTGCCGAAGCTAGGCTAAGATTTAAATCCACTTTTTTTTATTCTAAATTCCCTGCTTTCCTCTCCTCCCTTAATTGAAGTCAACCTACATTTTAGTGCTTTCTTCTTATAATATTATCCTGTTTTTGCATTACTCTCTCATTTTTAGATGTTAGAATCGCTAATTTATTTCATAATATTGTTTCTTTTTGCATTTTTATAAATCTTAGAAGACATCCTTTCTATAGCTGAGACATAGATATCTGTTTTTAAACAAAATCTTTAATTGTTTCATACCTTTGTTGTTTATACGTTACATGAAATACATTTAGAGATTTACTGCATACCTGTGGATCAAAGTCAAGAAGCAGCTTTTAGGAATGTCCTATTGTGCATGTCTATTCTCAGTCAACTTCAATGATTTATTTTCTTTTTTCTTTATTACAATAATGTGTTCAGTTTAAACTGTGAACTATGCAAAGATAACTAACAGAAAAGCATACGCCATCATTGTAAGGTAACTGAAGTTCAAAACCTGGTATGGTAATTAACTAAAAGTCCTCACTTCTGACCTTTAAAACCTTTTAAGACCTTACATGTTCTGCCCACTCACACCACTTCTTACTCCTGTCTGATCTTATTTCACTACTTTCTCTTGGTCACTTTGCTCTATCCATAATGACCATCCTTTTTGCTCTTGCTATGCCTTCTGCCTTGAATGTCACTTCACTTGCCTCATATTTTAGTCTCCCTTTCACATTCTTCCTACTCTTCTTCCCTTCTTTATTTTCATGTTCTAATATTCTAAATACTGTATTTTACTTAGTTATCTTGTTTGTCTCTCTCTACTAGTAGATTGTATGAACTACAAAATGGTGCCTGGCATGTTAGTAAACATTTGTTGAACAAATAAATATCCATGTATATGAAAACTGTACTTTTTAAAAATTAGAATCATGTGAACATATTACTCTAATACTTGCTTTTCAACTCTCTCAATAAGTGAAGAATATTGTCAGCTGATAGTGATTTATAACTGCATAATATACTCCATAGTAGGTTTGTTTCCAGTTTTGTCACTACAAATAATGTTGCAATAAACATCATTATACATGTTTCTTTATATTTTGGTGCTTTTATTTTTATGGAGTAAGTTTCTTCACTTAGGTCAGTGTATTTTAAATTTGATACTTTCAGAATATTTTCCTACCACCATCAGCAATACATAAGTGTTTTTTCCTTGAATTCTTGCCAGTCTTTCTTAACCTAGATGTTCATGCTTTCACAGCCTCAGATTTAAAGCAATTCAAAAGGAATTTCTTTCAATGTCATTGCATATTTTCCAGTTTTATTTATTTTTTTTTTTCCGGTACGTGGGCCTCTCACTGTTGTGGCCTCTCCCATTGCGGAGCACAGGCTCAGCAGCCATGGCTCACAGGCCCAGCTGCTCTGCGGCATGTGGGATCCTCCTGGACCGGGGCACGAACCCGTGTCCCCTGCATCAGCAGGCGGACTCTCAACCACTGCGCCACCAGGGAAGCCCTATTTTCCAGTATTAATTCTTAATCAAAAATTAATTAGTTGCAAATTCTTCTGCATGGACTGATACTTTATAAACAGTTTTGAATGGGGATGGTACATAGATAGAATTCTAGACTGTGGACGAGACTGTTCTTTCCTGAACTCCAGCCCCTTTCTATTTCTATTTGAAAAATTATCAGATTGAGATGTGTTAGGGTTTGGTTCACTATTTTTTATGTATGATTTACATCTGGAAAAATACACCATTTTGCCTTTTGAGGCTCAGTACATTCTGGCTCCACCATTTCTGATTTAGAAATATCATTGGAGTCGTCTTGTCTGGTTTAACTTGGATGTTCTGCATGGGTAACTTGTGTAAAAATGCTCCTTTGATCAACCTTTCTAATTTGAAAATGTTGGTTAATAGGTTTGTAAAAATTGCTGCTGAGAATACTGCTCATTATATTTACCAGATTCCCTTATCCTTATGCAGCAAACACTATATGGAAGAGTCCATGCTCTAGAGCAGTTCATCTGGTCTAACTGTGGAATACTCTGGCAGTTAATTTCTTGTTCTCTTAGGACATTAACAACTAGGTTATGTTTTGGGCTGTTAGAATCCATAGTGGGTATTATTGGTCTGCATTTTTAATGTTTTACCCCTCTACTTTATCACTTATTGTTTTTTCTCTTTGTAAACTTTCATAATCTTTTAGGGAGCTATGTACGGTATATTTTTAAAATATTCCTAATAGATGTGTTCAGTTGGGTTTTTTGCCACCACTGAAGCTATTAATATGCCCACCTCACAATCTCAGTTTCATACCTTTCATTCTCTGATTATCACCTCTTGTCTTTTCAGCTTTACTCCCTCTAGAATTCTACCTCCAGCAAGCCTAAAAACATTCTGTCTACCAATAAATTGTAGGATCCATTTATCATACCACCCTTCACTGGCCTTACTCTTTTCTTTCTCCCTTTTCTTTACTGAAGCCTAGTAACTAAAGGTGTCTAAGGAAAAAAAGCATTCAACCTTGATGACTAATTTTACTTTAAATGTGTGAAAGTGAACCCTTTAATGCTGCCCAGTAGTCATACTATATATTTCCCTAGTTTAATTTACTCTCCCACTCTTCTAGACCATTAGTTCTTTCTCCTTTATCCTGTGACTTCTGCTACATTCTCTTCTTCAACCTCTGATGACCTTGCATGCTACTTCAGTAAGAAAACTGAAGCACCAGAAGAAAACTGCCAGAGACTTCCCCTACCCCATCTCCCCAACCCACCAAGCCCTGTACCCATATATTTCCTACCAATTACTAGATAAACTTGTAAGCAATCCCTCCGTTTGTGAACTACATCATATTTTCTGTCTGCCATCCCTTACTCAAAAACATTGTTGTGGGGCTTCCCTGGTGGCACAGTGGTTGAGAGTCCGCCTGCCGATGCGGGGGACACAGGTTCGTGCCCCGGTCCGGGAAGATCCCACATGCTGCGGAGCGGCTGCGCCTGTGAGCCATGGCCGCTGAGCCTGCGCGTCCGGAGCCTGTGCTCCGCAACGGGAGAGGCCGCAGCGATGAGAGGCCTGCGTACCGGCAGTTTTCTTTTCTTCTATATCATTTCCCCCCCTCTCATGGATCATCCTCATCATCATATAAGCTTCTTTGTCCAATCTTAAAAAAAACTTTTGATTTTTCCAACACGCACCTCCCCGCCCCCCCATTTTCAGCTACAAGCCCATTTCTGCTCCCATTTGCAGCAAAACTTGTCTATTTTGGGTATTCCAATTCTTTTTTGTCTTGAATCTACTCCTACCAGGCTCTCACTCCTACAGCTCCACCAAAACTACGCCTTTACGGTCTTTGGGGACTCTCACTAGCTAATTCCAGTGATTACTTCTCTATCCTTATCTTACTAAGCCTAATAACACCTGACATACTCTATTTATTTGGCCTTCATTACACTACACACTCTTGGTTTTTCTCTTATCTTTCTGAATGTTCCTTCTGTATCTCTAGTTCCTCCTCTTCTCTCCTCTTAGTTGGCAAGTCATTTAGCTTATTACATGATCTTCTTTATCCACTGGTCATCTCATCCTGCTTCTTACCTTTAAATATATACTAGCTGATCCCAAATTTATATCTTTAGCCCAAACCTCTTCCCTACATTCCAGTCTCATATCTAGCTAGCTACTCAACATGTCATTTTGGATACTTAATTAGACATCTCATACTTACGTTCAAATGTGAACTCCTGATCTTTGCCCACTCCAAACCCACAACTCTGTCTTGTAATTGCTCAGGCTAAAGATATCAATATCATGCTTGATTTCTCTCTGTCCTCCATTGTGTTGGAAAATCTAGTTACCTTTGCCTTAGGACTATATCAAGGATCCTAGTCACTGTTTATCACTTCTCACCCTGATTCAAGTCATTAATATCATCTTTTACCTGTATTTCCACAGTAGTCATTTAACTGATCTCCCTGATTCCATCATTGCTCTCCAGTCTGTTCTCTATTTAACACTTACAGTGATCCTCTATATCAGTTAAATCAAATCACTCTTTTGCTCAAAACCCTACAGTGCCATTTCCCTCAGAGTAAAAGATAAAAAGTCTTTAAAATGCCCCGTGGGACCTTAGATGATGAAGTCTCCTGATATGTTCTCTGAAAGTCATTTTCTATTATTCTCAACCAGACTGACCTACTTAAACATTCCAGGCCTACTTGAACATACAGCTTACATACTGACTGTTCTTTTTGCCTGCTGTACTTCAAATCTTTTAAATGTTTACTTAAACTTCACCTTCATGTTCCCCTATATGTCCCCATATACACACTTCTCTTCCTCTGCTCCAGTATTCCTGTTTTACATTGTACTTAACACCTTTTTAAAAAACTGTATAATGTATTATGTTTGCTATCTGTGTGCCTCCCCCAGCAACTAAATGTAAGCTTCATGAGGGCAGGGATATTTTGTCTTCTGCTTAGTCCTAAGAGACTAGAACCATGCTTAGTACAGTTATCAAAAAAATTTTGCTGGATCCTGCCCTTCCCTTCCCCTGTACTCCTTGATCTCTTTTTCTGTTATTGATACCACTACTGAATTCAGAAATAATTGAAATCTTGATGTAGTTTTCAGATTCTCAATTATCTTTGCTCCGCATTCTCTATATCCATCAAATAAGTTAGTGTAGTAAATTAACTTAATCCAGTATCTGGCACATATTAACCCCCTAAATATTAATGGTATCAGTATCATCATCATGACCTTTAATTGAGCTTTGGCAGTCTCTTTATGTCTTCTGTTCCATCCTCTCCTAAATTATCACTTCTCACCTGAAGTATTGCAGTAGGCTTCTTAACAGTCTGTCTATAAATAAATACCTTTGCCTCTGTCATCTTTTGCCTTCAGTTTAATCCTTCTTTATTCCAGTGTAACTTTTCCAGTTCCCATAGTTTCTGATACACAGATATGATTGCCTTTACTCCCTACTCGAAATCCTTCAGTCTTCGTTGTCTGCATGGGAAATTTAAAACATTTGGCTCTTCCTGTCTTCTCTAGGCTCATCACTCACTATGGTTTTCTACTCCTCACATATCTCATTCACATAACTGTATCCAAATATGCACATGGGGGACTTCCCTGGCGGTCCAGTGGTTAAGACTCCGCACTTCCAATGCAGGGGGTGTGGGTTCTATCTCTGGTCAGGGAGCTAAGATCCCACGTGGCTCGAGGTGCGGCCAAAAAAAGAAAAAAACAGATTTGCACATGGTATTTCTTTAGTCTGGACTGCCTTTCCCTGAATCCTTAAATTCTCATCTTAAAAAGCTTAACTCTCAAACATCAATTTGTTTCCTGAATCTATAATTAGAAATCACCAGTTAGGGAATTCCCTGGCAGTCCAGTGATTAGGACTCAGTGTTTTCGCTACTGCTGGGGCCTGGGTTGGGGAACTAAGATCCTGCAGACAAAAGAAAAAATCAGTTGGACCTAGTGCCCTTTCTTTCCTTTTCCACAATGAGGTTATTTATTCTGCAATTTGACTCTTTTCTTCAAAACCTCTACCCTCCCCCACAAATGCTCACAAACATGTAGCAGCTCCCCGGTAAGTGAAATGAGGTCTAGGGCATGTACCTTGTGAGAAAATATAGAATGTAGGCTGAATTTCTAACCCTGTTTACCTGCACCTCCAGACTTACTCGAGTCTCATGGTTTAAATACTCTGTTTTCATCTTTTCTCCTTCGGATCTTGTATCATTTATTACCACCTCTCCCATACTTTAGTGCCTGCTGTTTCATTAACTCCTACCCTCTTTCTACAACTTCATGAAGTTAACTATCCTAATGAAACCATACCACAAATTTAGTATTTTGTTTCCTTATCTAAATATTTTAAGGGAATAATCTGTGTCTTGTTGACTCTACTTTTCTTTTTTCCTTTTTTTTTTTTTTTTTTACTTGTAATTCTCCATCCAGGACCATTTGCTGCTTACTTCTCCACTAATTCAGTGAACTAACTATGGCAGAGGTCACCAATGGCATCTTATTGCCAAATCCAGAATAAGATTAGACATCTCATACTTGTGTCCTTACTGATACTTTGTGATACTTACCAGTGTTGATTTGCTTTCCTTTATGAAACTCTTCTCCCATTGAAGCTGCTTTCTCCTGATTGTCTTCTTCTGCCTGATATATGCCTTTCTAAAAGTCTCATTTGATCTTCCTTTTTTTTTTTTTTTTTTTTTTTTTTTTTTTGCGGTACGCGGGCCTCTCACTGTTGTGGCCTCTCCTGTTGCGGAGCACAGGCTCTGGACACGCAGGCTCAGCGGCCATGGCTCACGGGCCCAGCCGCTCCGCGGCATGTGGGATCCTCCCAGACCAGGACACGAACCCGTGTCCCCTGCATCAGCAGGTGGACTCTAAACCACTGCGCCACCAGGGAAGCCCTAGTTTTTCTATTTTTAAAAGTTCTTCCCCCCTCTTGAATACCAATCACAATTATTTCTTACCACTGGACACATTTTAAAAATCAAGCAAAATTAATAATTCATCTGGCCGAGCCAAAAGTCTTAAACCTCACTTGTTATTTTTATCCCCCCAAATCTATTTCCTGGCTTTTTTTCCATACAGATGTGATATAGATGAAATATCAGTTTTATTATTCCTGATTCTAAATTGGAGAGGCTTAGTATCTATCTGTAGCCACAGGTGCTTTGAAAATGTTTCTTTGGCACACCCTTCACCCCCCTTTCTACTCCTTCTCTTCCCTTTACACTTAGCTATTTATTTCTTGAAAGTCAGCAAAACAGATCAACCCCAGGCCTCCCTCACTGGAGCTCAGGCAGAGATGTAGAAAGTATACGGATCCTGAGGACAGGAGCTTAGCTACATTAAAGCAAGGCTGAATGAGCTGAGTCATACACGCTCAGTTCCTTCTTTCAAACTCACCAATCAGGTAGTACTCCTTCCTTGTAGTGAACTAGGGTGTGAAGGTCACCAATTACTGTTTTCTTCTCAGTCCTTTGGAAAGGTCAAAAGCTGCTCCCTTACTGGTCTTCAGAGGAAACTTGGGTACTTCTGGAAGACCAGCAAAAATTTCTAGGGGGTAGGTACTATGCAGACAGTTTTTATATCTCCAGTTTCCATTTGTGTTCTTTCCTAAAATCCATCTGCTTGAGAAAGTATCTGGTGTTCTATAGATTCTCCTTAATTATTTACCTTTTCGGAAACAAAAGTCATATCTCTTACCCAAGAGAATGTAATTATGGTGCATTGCCCCAGGGTGTGAAAACTTTCAAGGTGGGCAAAACCTTTTAGGCACCCAACAAGGATTATTTCAAAAGGGAGGAGGAGTGTCTAGCAAAAGCTAGAGACTTAAAAAGTCAGACTTTTTCTCAAGAAAAGTAAGTCTGATTTGGCTTATAAGTTTGTCTTTAAGCGCTGCTTTCAGTAGTTAGGATATTGTGACATTTTCCATAAACTAAGTATCATTGTTTTGACACATATTTAAAATATACATAAAATATATAGAAAGCTAGATTATATCAAGGAATATGTACTTTGAAAATGTCATTTAGAGAACATGCAAACAAAAGAGTTTGTAGATGATTTTACCATTTTATGAGCCAAAGAGGAAAATTTAATAGTTAAAATAGCTTATTAAGAGATGTTATTTGACTTTAAAACTTATTCCTAGTTTTTTTGACTGTGAAAGTAATATGTATCCAGTTTAACAAATAGAAACAATGTACAGTTATATAAAGTAAAATTGAAAGTCACCATCTTTCTGCTACTTCTTGTCCAAGCCCATGCTCTAGAGGTAATCACTAGTAAACCTTTGATTTGTATCCTGGATAGATTCACATAAAGCACCGCCCCCCCACCCCCACCACCAAATGAGATCATTGGTTTGCAATTTGCCTTTTTTTTCCTAGCAAATGTAAATTGTGAGCATTTTCCCAGGTATACATTTATAACTTTTAATGGCTGCCTAGTATTCTGTGAATGTATACTCTTGTTAACTTCTCCCCACCCCATGGATTTACCTAGCTTCCATTTACTAGTATTGTAATCAACTTTGCAATGGAAAGTATTGAGCCTATATTTTTCCACTAGAGTAGTCATTTTATAGAATATATTCTTAGGATAAGCACTTTGTAATTTTCATAGGAGGCTTTCAAATTACCTTTCTAAAAATGTTAATGTTTATACTGACAGCAGTGTAGGGAAGAATTCATTTTCCCAAACTTTTGCTAGCTGATATCTTTTTTAATTTTCCCAAATTAATGAACAAAACATGGTAGCTTGTTATTTTAATTTATATTTCCATAGTGATTATGAAGTTATGTATATCTTTATCATTCATCCATTTTGAAATTAGGTTGTCTTTATCATTAATTTGATCTTGACATTTAAAAATATTATTTTCTCTTTACAGTGATTTGAGTATGATCTTGATCAAACAATGAATTGAACTAAGATGACTTTGAATTGTATGGTATCCCAGTACCCCTAATGATAAAATGACATTATGTGACAACTTTTTTCCAAGGTAAATTCCAGTGTTATAATTCTGTTTTATTGATTCTTTAACAGTTAAGGGAAGAAAGCCGGAGGCTGGCTTTGGCTGCAAAAAGAGAAAAGAGAAAGGAGAAGAGAAGAAAGAAAAAAGAAGAACAAAGAAGAAAACTAGAAGAGATTGAAGCCAAAAATAAAGAAAACTTTGAACTCCAAGCTGCTCAAGAAAAAGAAAAGCATAAAGTTGAAGGTATTTTCTCTAAACCATCTAATTTGTTTCATGTAATACATTCTACTCAAAATTATATTTCCTTAAATATCAGTAACTTAAGGTGAAAAAAGATCTCTACGTTATTAAGGCCTAAAGTGTTCATATGCTATTTTCATTTTTTGACTTCTTCCCAGCTTTTTATTATAAAGAATTTCAAACCTACACACAAGTTGAAAGAATAATGAAACAAACACCTGAAATACCCTTCACCTAATTTAAAAATAAACATTTTACTATATTTGCTTTATCTTTTTCTCTAAATATACATACATAGTTTTTTCCTAAGCAGTCTGAAAGTAAATTGCAGACATCTGACATTGCACCTATAAAACATCAGCACACATCCAAGGAATGACATTTGCTTACATAATTGCAATACCATTTATAATACCTTAAAAATTTAACAGTAATTCCATAATTTCATCTACAGCCAAGACCATATTCAGATTTTTCTTAAATGAGGGAATTATTTTTAACTACATTCTAAATAAAAAATTATTTGAGATGAGGATATTGTTAGAAAGAACCATTGTCATTAAACCACCAAATATTTATGCTGTGTGTGTGTGTTAATTTCCCCCTCCTCCAGCCTTTTATTTTGAAAAATTTCAAACTACAGAAAAGTTTAAGGATTAGTATAATGAACGCCTGTAAGTCACCTAGATTCATATAACATTTTGGCACATTTGTTTATCTTTTTTCCTCTCTCTTTTTTTGAATAGTCTTATATATGTTGTACACATCATACGAAATTACCCCTAAATACTTGAGCAGTGTTTCCCAGAAAAAGAACATTATTTTACATAACCACAATAACATTATTACACTTAAGAAATTTAATAATTATGTAATAATATGTAATATATGGTACATATTCATATTTCCCAAAGTGTCCCTGAAATATTTTTTATAACTGCCTACTGTGCGTTGTTTAGAACTTAGGGACAGAGAGAATAGATCAATCATATTTATCTCATTACCAGTGAATGCTGGAATGACTGATAACTTTATATCTAATAGTAGTAGTAAAGTAAATTCAGCATTTATTTTTGTCCAGTGCTTAAACCTAAATATATGCCAAGAACGCTAGAACTTGCTAATTCAGTATTGCTACTTCTACAGATGAGCCTGAAGTCTTGACAGAGCCTCCAAGTGCCACAACCACTACTACCATAGGTATATCTGCAACCTGGACCACTTTGGCAGGTTCCCATGGTAAAAGAAACAATACCATAACTACAACCAGTTCAAAGAGGAAAAACAGGAAAAATAAAATTACTCCAGAAAATGTTCAAATTATATTTGATGATCCACTACCAATCTCATACAGTCAGCCAGAGAAGGTGAATGGAGAGTCCAAGAGCAGCAGTACCAGCGAGAGTGGAGACAGTGATAACATGAGAATTTCCAGTTGCAGTGATGAAAGCAGTAACAGCAACAGCAGCCGAAAGAGTGACAATCATTCACCTGCTATGGTCACCACCACTGTGACCAGCAAGAAGCAGCCATCAGTTCTGGTTACATTTCCAAAGGAGGAGAGAAAATCTGTTTCTGGCAAGGCTTCAATAAAGTTAGTTTCAATTTTCATTTTCATGATTTATAGTATCATTATGAAATACTTTGTTGCTGAATTGTTTAGTAAAGCAGGCAGATGAACAACTGACAAAATAAGGGTTTGTCTTTGTTCTAAAGAAGGCAAGATCTCATTTGAATTAAAGAATTACTGTGGGGCTTCCCTGGTGGCGCAGTGGTTGAGAGTCTGCCTGCCGATGCAGGGGACATGGGTTCATGCCCTGGTCCAGGAAGATCCCACATGCCGCAGAGCGGCTGGGCCTGTGAGCCATGGCCACTGAGCCTGCGCGTCCGGAGCCTGTGCTCCGCAGTGGGAGAGGCCACAACAGTGAGAGGCCCGTGTACCGCAAAAAAAAAAAAAGAATTACTGTGTAATTTCTTCATTTTGGTTGTTAAACTTAACCCATGAAAAGTATTAATTATGGTTTCTCAGGGATTATTATTGTATTTCAGTTCTGCTAAATTTGACCTCTAGATAATATCTTCTTAAAATTGGCCCTTCATATTATGCTAAGTATTGAAAAGTGAAAAATAAGTTTCTCATTTATTCATCATAGTATTCTTAAAATAAAGAATAAAATCATGTAGTAGATTGCCTTTATCATTAAAAATTCTACATCTCTTCTATATTTAATGTGTTTTTCCTCCCTGTTAAAGATTGTCAGAGACTATCAGTGAAGTGACCAGTAATTCTCTTTCCACTTGCACAAAATCTGGTCCATCTCCCCTTTCCTCTCCAAATGGGAAATTAACAGTAGCAAGCCCTAAGCGTGGACAAAAGAGGGAAGAAGGATGGAAAGAAGTTGTAAGAAGGTGACTGATTATTTCTTTGATTGTTTTTCTCATTTTTATATGTGCTCTATTTCACAATGAAGCATAGTTTACCTTACAGTTAAATTCCCCTAACTCTTCCAGAGGTTGCAAACAAACTGGTGGCCCAAGGCTGCATCTGGCCAACAGAGACGACCTGTACTATATTTTAGATGGAAAAAAAAAGTGTATGTTAACACTTTTAAAATTGAGAAATTTTACATAAAAAGTTAGATCATTGTGGTGTCTGCTTGACCCCCATAGGTATTGGTATTTGGTAGTGAGCTAATTTATTCAAGGTGATAGATTGTCTTGTTCAGCTTTGTAACCTCAGCCCAATATGTAGTGTCTACTACATACTTGTAAATATTTGGAGAATGAATTAAGTATTGGTTTTAAACTATTCTTCAAATCATAGGATACCTTTATTTCAGGGGTTTTAGGACTAAAATGTTTTGCTTGGAATTTTAAAAAAGTATGTATTAAAAAGTAAAACAACATCCCAGAAACTAAAAGGTGGTAAATACCACAGACCTAGAAAGGATGTGATCCATTATAAATCTTTGATAACCTATTTTAAGGAACTCTCCAGAAATTCCATCAAAAAAATTAAACTCTTGATTGTTTTAAAACAAAATCTGTAGTGAACCAAGCTTATTACTGTTAATCTCAAGATGTACTGTACATTTTTTATCTTATTTTGGGCCAACACTTCCTCTCAACCCCCATCTCTATCTTTATCTCTTTCTCTGTCTCACACACATTCTTTTGAACTAACTGAAATCACAACATCAGAATACTTTCTGTACAAAAATAAGAGAATTCAGTTTTCCTGCATGTATTTTATATTGTAGTATGCAAGCAAATTCTTAACTAACTTAAAATAATGATCACTGACTGATTATTATGTTCTTTAGGGAAAAAGGAATTATTAAGTAACTTAGTTATGTATACAAAAGGGCAGGGATCATACCTTACCATTTAAAAAAATAACGTATAATTTCATATTTAATCTATTCTAAATAAATAATTTACTTATTCATTGAAGCACAGTTGGCTCCTTCTTTTTATTGAGAGTTATACTGTTTTTCTTTTAGAAGTATTCTTTAATTTAGACTTGTCAGAAATTTATATCTACCTTTCCTGAATCTGAATGTTTAAAATTGTAATGTAATTTTGTAGGTGTTAGGTGGGTTTTGCTTTTTTGGAATTCCAGCAGGCTTTTCTCTTTCCTCACACAACTAAACGTCCCTTAGCAAGTTTCCATATTTGTGGATAATCATGTTAATGACTCTAGAAGAATGCAGGGCAACAATGAATTTTTAGTATCATCCTTTCAGTTATATATTAGGGAATAAAAACAAGAATATGAGTCAAACACCCAAAGGTACCCACAAGAAGCCTTTCTTGACTCCTTGGGGTAGATTAGATGCCCCAACCAATGTGTCTTTATGATACCCTATTAGAGCACTTACAACATCGTGTTGTAGTTTTCTTACTTGGTTTCTACATAGTATATGTAGGCAGGAACCCCTGTCTTTTATTTGCCATTAGTATTTGCATTAACACAGCGTATATCTACATGTATGTGCGTCACAGATATTAATGAAGGACGAAAGTCAGAAAAGCAAACAGTTTTTGGTAATGAGATGAGAAGCTGTGGTAAAGCTCACTCTCTCTCTCTTTCTCTTTTCTTTACAGGAACATATTTTAGCAATAATTCTTATTTGAATTGTAACCACTGATAATTATGATTTATCTTAATTTATTTTTGCAACTGTTAAACAGGTCAAAGAAAGTATCTGTTCCATCAACTGTGATATCCAGAGTGATTGGAAGAGGAGGCTGTAACATTAATGCTATTCGGGAGTTCACTGGTGCACACATAGATATTGATAAGCAGAAAGACAAGACAGGAGACCGGATAATAACTATAAGGCAAAATTTTGTCTCTTACGGTTTTTTTCTTTTGTATTTTATTGCACTAGAGCTTAATTATCAATATATATAAGCATTTGAGTTTTCAATGGAACTTTGTATTTAACAGCATACTTTTTTAAATGGGAATTTGATTCGTGTTTAAGATAACCTTTACAGTTTTTTTTTTCTTATTTATATGCTCTTATGAAGTATTTCAAAGGGCTTTAAAGGAATTTTTCTTTTGTGTGTGTATGACAAAGGTTTGAATAATCTTTTCCTTATATAAACTTTTAATATGACATTCTTAAAAGCTTTTTAAGAAGGAATGGGTTTCTAACACATTCTAATCTGTAGTTTTCCATCTTTCTCTTAAATTAGCATTTGAGATTTGTTATTCTGAGATTGTATCCTTAGAATATGAGCTCAGTAATAGGTTTAAATCTGAAGTGGATATTTGTTTTAAATTGAATACTTGAACATGTCTGTGCCTGAATACACTTAGAGTAAAGATGATATTCTAAGAAATCATAAATTTGGTTGTGAGAGACAGGTGCCCTTCCCAGTAATAGAAGGACAGATAGTTTTTTAGCCTGCCTCAAGAGGAAGGAAGCAATTACCCAGCTCTGTTTTGCACTTATCCCCTTCTCCTATCTTGTTTATCCCTCCCCTGGGATAGGTGTAGTCACAACTTGCCTTATCCAGAGAAGAGGGGAAGTAGATACCCTTTATAAGTATTTTTCCCCTTAGGGTCTCCATAAGGCTTTCCTTTCAATCAAATATTTTCCTGAACATCCAAGACTGGGGTTTGACCTTATGGCCATCGTTGTAATTATCAGGATTCTTCTCTCATTTTGAGACATCTGTCCAAAAGAGTTATAATAATCACTCTACTAATAGAGAAACCACTAATAAATATAAATGGGGTCATCTTAGCTACCAGGATTTAAAATAAAATACTATTTTCTTACTCAGTGGTATTATTTTTCTTGCTTATTTGTACTGCTTTTAATATTGATCAGCTGTTTAACTTCATGGTAACAATATGGATTACGTAGGATTTTAAGTGCAGTGCTTTTCCTGTCTAGAATGTATTTCACAGTAGGAAGATGATTGTTTAGTCTGAGGAAACAATAGTGAAATTAAATTTTTGGGAAAAGAAGTCATTTACTTTTCCTTTGAAAAATATCGTGGTGTGTCAGGACAGTTTATTGCTTTGTTTGCATAATACCTCAAAAATAGAAAATTGCTTCTTAACTTTTATCTGTTCTCTGTATGTGTGTACATACACATACACACATGAATTAATTTAGGCTTTACATATTAAAAAGGGGAAATTGGACCTAATTTTTTTTTTTTTGTCAACTTATAGGGGTGGCACTGAATCAACAAGACAAGCAACTCAGTTGATCAATGCTCTGATCAAGGATCCAGACAAAGAAATTGATGAACTTATTCCAAAGAATCGTTTGAAAAGCTCCTCAGCAAATTCCAAAATTGGGTCGTCAGCACCTACCACCACTGCTGCTAACAGTTCCTTAATGGGAATTAAAATGACGACTGTAGCTCTGTCATCAACATCTCAAACTGCCACAGCACTCACTGTGCCTGCAATTTCTTCTGCATCTACTCACAAAACCATTAAGAACGCAGTGAATAATGTGAGGCCTGGTTTTCCAGTTTCTCTTCCATTAGCATATCCTCCTCCACAGTTTGCACATGCTTTGCTTGCTGCTCAGACTTTCCAGCAGATCCGTCCACCAAGGTTGCCCATGACGCACTTTGGAGGTACTTTTCCACCAGCTCAATCCACTTGGGGTCCTTTTCCTGTCAGGCCTTTGAGCCCTGCCAGAGCTACTAACTCGCCTAAGCCTCACATGGTGCCTCGCCATAGCAATCAGAATAGCAGTGGTTCTCAGGTGAATTCAGCAGGTTCTTTAACTTCAAGTCCAACAACTACAACCAGTTCATCAGCTTCAACGGTGCCTGGTACATCTACAAATGGCAGTCCAAGTTCACCTTCTGTTAGAAGGCAGCTTTTCGTCACAGTTGTGAAGACATCCAATGCCACCACAACAACAGTCACAACCACAGCAAGTAACAACAGCACTGCACCCACAAATGCCACATATCCTATGCCTACTGCCAAAGAACACTACCCAGTATCATCCCCATCTTCCCCATCACCACCAGCCCAGCCAGGAGGGGTTTCTAGAAACAGCCCTTTGGATTGTGGAACAGCATCTCCAAATAAAGGGGCATCTTCCTCTGAACAGGAAGCAGGTAGTCCACCAGTAGTAGAAACAACAAACAGTAGACCTCCAAACAGCAGCAGTTCTTCTGGGAGTTCATCAGTTCATTCTACTCAGCAGCAACCTCCGGGATCTGTTTCTCAGGAGCCAAGACCACCTCTTCAGCAGTCTCAGGTTCCTCCCCCGGAAGTTAGAATGACTGTTCCTCCTTTAGTAACAACAAGTTCTGCTCCAGTGGCGGTGCCTTCTACTGCCCCAGTGACTTACCCTATGCCTCAGACACAAATGGGATGCTCCCAGCCTCCGCCTAAAATGGAACCCCCTGCTATTAGACCACCCTCTCATGGCACAGCTGCCCCTCACAAGAATCCAGCTCCTGTGCAAAATTCATCTGTTGCAGTCCTCAGTGTCAATCACATTAAAAGACCTCACAGTGTTCCCTCTTCTGTCCAGCTACCTTCGACCTTAAGTACACAAAGTGCTTGTCAAAATTCAATACATCCAGCAAATAAGCCTATTGCTCCCAATTTCAGTGCCCCCTTACCATTTGGGCCCTTTAGCACATTGTTTGAAAATAGCCCTACTTCTGCTCATGCCTTCTGGGGAGGATCTGTTGTTTCATCTCAGTCAACACCAGAATCTATGCTATCAGGAAAATCCTCATATTTGCCAAATTCAGATCCTTTACATCAGTCTGATACTTCCAAAGCTCCAGGTTTTAGACCACCATTACAGAGACCTGCTCCAAGTCCCTCAGGTAAGTTTGTATTTTCTGACATTCTGCAGCTGCTCATTTATACAAATGATGTTGAAACTCTTGGTTATTTTCTAATACTTTTACTCTGTGGCTGGGTCAGATAGACAGACAGTAGTACTAATTCAAATGCTATTGTATTGACTGTGTCTAGAATGGCATTATTATTTTTTAAATCTTTTTAGAAGCTGTAATGGATTTTTATCTTAAATTTACTATAAATAAATTTATTCATCAGGTATATTTTTCTCTCTCAAAGTAAAGAAAAGGGGACTTCCCTGGTAGTCCAGTGGTTAAGACTCTACACTCCCAATGCAGGGGGCCCGGGTTCCATCCCTGGTCAGGGAAATAAATCCCACATGCCACAGCTAAGACCAGGAACAGCCAAATAAATAAATAAAAATATTTTAAAAATAAATAAATTTTAAAAGTCTCTTTTTTTGTTTTTTTTTTTGCGGTACGCGGGTCTCTCACTGTTGTGGCCTCTCCCGTTGCGGAGCACAGGCTCCGGACGCACAGGCTTAGCGGCCGTGGCTCACGGGCCCAGCCGCTCCATGGCATGTGGGATCTTCCCAGACCGGGGCACGAACCCGTATCCCCTGCATCAGCAGGCGGACTCTCAACCACTGCGCCACCAGGGAAGCCCCTCATTTTAATTTAATAAGATAATGCCATCAAAAGTTTGCTTTTAGTTCAAATAAAAAATTATTACCAAAGATTTTTAAATTTTGATTTCACTTCCGACTGTCTTTTTTGTTTTAAAAATAATGAGAAAAATACAGAGATACATAGTTCAAAAGGGTAGGCACTAACTATATGTGCTATTTAAATTTAATAAAATTAAAAATTCATCTCAGTCAAACTGCCCATTTTTAAAATTTTTTCCCAGTTTTGTTGAGATGTAATTGATGTACATCACTGTATATGAGTTTAAGGTGTAGAGCATAATGGTTTGACTTACATACATTGTGAGATAATTGCGGCAGTAAATTTAGTTAGCATTCATCATCTCCTATAGATACAATTTTTTAAAAAAAAGAAAAAAGAAAAAATATTTTTCCTTGTGATGAGAGCTCTTAGGATTTAGTCTCTCTTAACAGCTTTCCTATGTATCATACAACAGTGTTAACTACCGTTACTATGTTGCACATTACATCTCTAATACTTACTTATCTTGTAACTGGAAGTTTGTACCTTTTGACCACCTTCCTCCAATTCCCCCCCACCCCACCTCCACCTCTAGTAACCACAAATCTGATCTCTTTTTCTATGAGTTTGTTTGTTTGAGATTCCACATATAAGTGAGATCATACAGTTTTTGTCTTTCTCCGTCTGACTTATTTTACTTAGCATTATGCCCTCATGGCCCATCCATTTTGTCAGAAATGGCAGGATTTCCTCGTGTTTTTTTCTGTTTTTTTTATGACTAAATAATATCCCATTGTGTGTGTGTATGTGTGTGGTATGTATACATATATACATATATGTATACATACCACAGCTTCTTTATCCATTCATCCATGGATGGTTTTTTCCATGTCTTAGCTATCGTATATAATGCTGTTACGAACATGGAAGTGTAGGTATCTTTTTGAGTTAGTGTTTGTGTTTCTTTTGGATATAGTTCCAGAAGTGGAATTGCTGGATCATGTGGTAGTTCTATTTTTAGTTTTCTGAGGATCCCCCTTATTGTTTTCCATTGTGGCTGTAGGCTGGTCATATTTCAAGTGCTTCCTTGTTAAGCACATAATGGCTGGTAGCTGCAATATTGGAGAGCCCAGATACTGAACACATCTGTTAACATAAAAAGTTCTGTTAGACAGTGCTGATACCTAAAGAGGATCTAAAAATCTGGTTTTGAGTGACTGCTTTTTCTTTTTTAACTTTTTACTTTGAAATATTTTTAGAGTTATAGAAGACGTCTATAATTAACCCCAATTTCCCCTAAGTAAGCATTCTTACACCATATATTTATTAAAACTAAGAAATTAATATTGGTACAGTACAATTAACTGGACTACAGACTTTATTCAGATTCCACAGTTTTTCCAATAATGTTCTTTTTCTGTTGCAGTGTCCAGGATACCAAGTTGCGTTTTGAGCTTTGTGGTTTTGTTGTTTTTTTTGTTTTTTTTTTTTTGCGGTACGCGGGCCTCTCACTGTTGTGGCCTCTCCCGTTGCGGAGCACAGGCTCCGGACATGCAGGCTCAGCGGCCATGGCTCACGGGCCCAGCCGCTCCGCAGCATGTGGGATCTTCCCGGACTGGGGCACGAACCCGTGTCCCCTGCATCGGCAGACGGACTCTCACACTGCGCCACCAGGGAAGCCCAAGCTTTGTGTTTTAATATGAATATTTCAAATAATTAAAAATAATTTCATTGAGTTATTTGTAGTGAGGTGGATGGACCTAGAGTCTGTCCTACAGAGTGAAGAAATTAGAAAGAGAAAAACAAATACTGTATGCTAAAAACAAATACTGTATGCACGTATATATAGAATTGGGAAAAAAATGTGGTTCTGTAGAACCTAGGGGCAGGACAGGAATAAAGACGTAGATGTAGAGAATGGACTTGAGGACATGGGGAGGGGGGAAGGGTAAGCTAGGACTAAGTGAGAGAGTGGCATGGACATATATACACTACCAAATGTAAAATAGATAGCTAGTGGGAAGCAGCTGCATAGCACAGGGAGATCAGCTCGGTGCTTTGTGACCACCTAGAGGG
The DNA here is from genome assembly GCF_005190385.1 of Monodon monoceros. Lineage (NCBI taxonomy): Eukaryota > Metazoa > Chordata > Mammalia > Artiodactyla > Monodontidae > Monodon > Monodon monoceros. Next base: position 48,256,326 of record NW_021703777.1, read on the forward strand.
GTGGAATAGGGAGGGTGGGAGGGAGATGCCAGAGGAAAGAGATATGGGGAAATATGTATATGTATAGCTGATTCACTTGTTATAAAGCAGAAACTAACACACCATTGTAAAGCAGTTATACTCCGATAAAGATGTTAAAAAAATGTCTACCATTAAAGCAATAATAAAATAAAAATAAAGATAATTTCATGCTAGAGATAGACAAACTATGGTCCATGTGCCAAGTATGGCACCTGATTTTACATTTGTGGGGTTTTTTAATTGAGTTATAACAATTATGTAAGATTTAAAAATTTTTCTTTTAATTTTTAAAAAGAATAATATGTGACACAAAAAATAGTACATTCGGAACTTCCCTGGTTGTCTCGTGGTTAAGAATCCACCTTCCAGTGCAGGGAATGTGGGTTCAGTCCCTGGTCGGGGAACTAAGATCCCACATGCCACGGGGCAACTAAGTCCTGGTGCTGCAGTTAGAGAGCCCACGCACTCTGGAGCCCGTGCGCCACAACTACAGAGAAGCCCACGTGCCGCAACTAAGACTCGATGCAGCCAAAAATAAATAAATAAATAAATTTTAAAAAATAAAATAGTGCATTCGAATTTCAGTGTTCATAAATAAAAGTTTTATTGAAATACATCTATGCCCATTCATTTACATATTGTGTTATGGCTGCTTCCATGCTCTGCTGACAGCCTAAAAATATTTATTATTTAGCCCTTTACAGAAAGGTTGCCAACTTGTTATGTGTTATTGAAGAGATGACATTCTGGGACTAAAAATTTCTAAATAGAATGGGAACTGATTGTTATTTTTACCTATTTCTATAACACATAAATATAATGTAAAGAACATGGTCAGTAAATATTTCCTTGCTGGGGGTTGATTGAAATATTTTCATGTACTTTCAAAAACACTTCTCTTAATACTAAATAGAATCAATATAATTTGGTTGTAAAAGCTTCATATGCTAATTAGTACATTGGAAATGCTTTTACTTTTTTCATTTTTTTATTTTTAAAAAAGTTTTATTGGAGTGTGGTTGATTTACAGTGTTATGTTAGTTTCAGGTTACAGCAAAGTGAATCCGTTATACGTATATCCACTCTTTTTTGGATTCTTTTCCCATATAGGCCATAACAGAGCATTGAATAGAGTTCCCTGTGCTATACAGTAGGTTCTTATTAGTTATCTATTTTTTGTCTAATAGTGTGTATATGTCAATCCCAATCTCCCAATTTGTCCCTCCCTGCCCCTTACCCCCTGGTAACTGTAAGTTTGTTCTCTACATCTGTAACTCTATTTCTGTTTCATAGATAAGTTCATTTGTACTCTTTTTTTAGATTCCACATATAAGCAGTATATGATATTTGTCTTTCTCTGTCTGACTTCACTCAGTATGACAATTTCTAGGTTCATTGATGTTGTTGCAAATGGCATTATTTCGTTCTTTTTTATGGCTGAGTAATATTCCATTGTATATATGTACCACATCTTCTTTGCCCATTCCTCCATTGATGGACATTTAGGTTGCTTCCATATCCTGGCTATTGTAAACAGTGCTGCAGTGAACATTGGGCTGCACGTATCTTTTCAAATTACGGTTTTCTCTGGATATATGCCCAGGAGTGGGATTGCTGAATCATATGGTAGCTCTGCTTTTAGTTTTTTAAGGAACCTCCATACTGTTCTCCGTAGTGGCTGTACCAATTTACATTCCCACCAACAACGTAGGCCGGTTCCATTTTCTCCACACCCTCTCCAGCATTTATTGTTCGTAGATTTTTTGATGATGACCATTCTGAATGGTATGAGGTGATACCACATTGTAGTTTTGACTTACATTTCTCTAATAATTAGTGATGTTGAGCATTTTTTCATGTGATTTTAGCCATCTGTATGTCTTCTTTGAAGAAATGTCTATTTAGATCTTCTGCCCATTTTTCAATTGGGTTGTTTGTTTTTTTTGATATTGAGCTGCATGAGCTGTTTGTATATTTTGGGGATTAATTGGAAATGCTTTTATATTTCAGTTTTGTAGAGTTGGAATTTAGTGAAAATACTTCACTTTTCAAAAAATGTGAAATCTAGGTAATGTGTTAAGAAAGACTAAAATTAAGATTTAGAGGAAAAAAAATAAATTCTTGTTTTGTGGAAAAGTATAGAAAAAAGCCATGCTCCATCGGGAGGTAAGGTTTTGGGGTGTACAGTTGATTAGAGCCAAAATTAGCAATGAAGTTTAACTTAAGAGTCTATCAGAGGGAAGTATTAGATTCAGGTCAACATAGGCATGTTTGCCTTTACAGCTATACCACTATTTCTACACCCTAGAAATTAACATTAATTCAGTAATAGCACCCAATATGTAGTACCATCATCCCAAATATACCCTTTATGCCTGTATGTTTCTTTTTTTTCTCCTTTTGATCCAACCAATCAAGATTCACACATTGCTTTTGGCTATTATGTCTCTTTGATCTCCCACAGTCTAAAACATCTCACCACCTTCTTTTGTTCTTCTTGACATTGAATCCTTTGAAGAGTCCAGTTGTACTGAAGAATGTCCTGCATTTCAGATTCACCTGTTTTCTCAATCTGTGGTTACATTCTGGTTAAACATTTCTAGCAGAAACATCAGATAGGTAATGTTTGAATCTCACACTGCATTGTATCAGGAGGCACTCAGTGACAGATTGTCCTTCTCTTATCTATGGAAAGCATGGCCACTTAGTTAAGATGCTGATTGTCAGATCTCTCTATTATAAAAGTATAGCTACAGGGGCTTCCCTGGTGGCACAGTGGTTGAGAGTCCACCTGCTGATGCAGGGGACACGGGTTTGTGCCCCGGCCCGGGAAGATCCCACATGCCGTGGAGCGGCTGGGCCCGTGAGCCATGGCCACTGAGCCTGCACGTCCGGAGCCTGTGCTCCGCAACGGGAGAGGCCACAACAGTGAGAGGCCTGTGTACCACAAAAAAAAAAAAAAAAAAAAGTATAGCTACAATCTCTTTTTTTCTCCTATAGTTTTTTTTTTGGTTTGTTTTTAGTTTTGTGGGTTTTTTTCGGTTTTGTTTTTGTTTTTTTATTTTAGTAGCACTCTTAAGTTCACAGCAAAATTGAGAGAAAAGTACAGGGGTTTTCCATATACCCCCTGCCTTCACACAGGCATAGCCTCCTTTATTACTACATCCCACTTCAGAATGGTATTTTTGTTACAGTTGATGAACCTACAGTCACACAACCTTATCAAAGTCTGTAGTTTACATGAGGGTTCATTCTTGGTGCTGTATATTCTGTGGGTTTGAACAAAAGTCTAGTATAGTCACCATTATACTATCATCCAGAGTATTTTCAGTGCCTTAAAAATCCTTTGTGGTTTGCCTACTCATCCCTCCCTTCCCCATACGTTTTTAAAGGTAAAATTTTATACAACTCCTTGGCCACTAAACCTATTTAAATTCTAGTGTTAATATTAAATCTATATGTATTCTATAATAAGTAATAAAATGTCAGAATTAAAATTAAATGTAAAATGTTTTCCTTGGTAATTTCTTTTTCATAGCTATCTTTAGGAAATAAAGGGGGAAATAATGAGTGGAATAATGAGTGGAATGAGTGGAAGAAGTAAGCAAGGAGAAATTTTTTTAATAATCTAAAATATTTTTGGATATATTAGGGACCTCTTGGAATTTTAGGTTTTTCTAATTATATCTCCTAGGGGTAACTATTATAAATTATGATTATCTTCTACATTATAGGTATTGTCAATATGGACTCACCATATGGTTCTGTAACACCTTCTTCTACACATTTGGGAAACTTTGCCTCAAACCTTTCAGGAGGTCAAATGTATGGACCTGGGGCACCCCTTGGAGGAGCACCCACAGCTGCTAACTTTAACAGACAACATTTTTCCCCACTTAGTTTGTTGACTCCATGTTCATCAGCATCAAATGGTGAGTAATATACACTGTAGTTCCAGAGGAAGAGTTTGTCTGTATGTTCCCTTAAAAAACAAAAGGTTTTGGGCTTCCCTGATGGCACAGTGGTTGAGAGTCCGCCTGCTAATGCAGGGGACATGGGTTCGTGCCCCGGTCCGGGAAGATCCCACATGCCGTGGAGCGGCTGGTGCCGTGAGCCGTGGCTGCTGAGCCTGCGCGTCCGGAGCCTGTGCTCCGCAACGGGAGAGGCCACAACAGTGAGAGGCCCGCATACCACAAAAAAATCCCCAAAAAAACAAAAGGTTTTAAGTTTTTCAAAGTTTGGAGTCTTTAAGTTTTAAATCTCTTAATAATTTAATTTCTATAAAAATGTAATTTGTGTTCATGGCAATCTGAAATCAGGAGGAATTTAAATAGAATTTCCAGGTTTTTAAAGTATTAGAATCAACTTCGGCTCTATCAAACCTAGCATATTGAAGTTAATTTCTAAGAATTAGAAATTTTGAGAATAAAAAATCTTGCTGTATCATCTATTGATATACATTTACTTTCAGGTTTGAGAATATAGCTCCCAAGAAGAAAGATTTGTAGCCTTAAAAGTAGTATAAATATAATGTTCTTTTGGTCTACCTTTAAATCTCATCTATTACATAAATAATACAACTGATTTCACATTACCAGATATGTGATTTTAACTGTAGTCAGCCTTTGAAGCAGTGATCAGATTTTTCAGACCAAGGAAGATCATTCATCATTAGGGAATTCAACTCACATTAAGAGAATTCCATAGTGAGGCTATTATTTGTGGTTATTTATTTATTTAGCAAGGATAAAGACATCAAATTGCTTTCACCTTGAGGAAATTTTAATAAGAATCCATTTTTTTTTAAACTACCAAATTTCTTCTAACAGTGTTAGAGCCCAGTTAATAGAGACTGGTTAACTGAATGAAAGAGTAAAAAAATATTAGTATTTGAGAGATGCATATCAAAGTACATTACCAGTGAAAGCATGAAGTAAGGTGTAGCATATAGTGAATTTACATATTTATAGTTTTTCTTGTGTTTGTCAAATAACAAGGACTGTCACTTGGAATATTAATTATCCTTGTACAGGTGTCCCTAAGTGAAAAGAAGTGGTTTAAGAAAGAATTCAAAGTGACTGTGATAAAAACATGCCAGAAACAAAGTGAGAAGTATGAAAATAAAGTACGAATGTAAGAAGAAAAAAAGTTTACAGCAGTTGTCATTGAGGATACTTTACCCATCTTTGAAGATAAAGTGAATATACTATAACATAGCTACTTAGCCTGGCTTATCTAAACTAAGCTATTAACAGAACACTGAAACTAAATATAACTCTAAGGAATAACTGATTATGACATTTAAGTCTTAACTCTGGCTTATAAGGAAAGGTTATAGCCTCAGTTATTTAAAGCTGTATTCAATGCAACATAAATTTCTGTGTACTAGAGGAATATGGATAACTGTTTTATTTATTTAATTATAAGGAAGATTGATAGGTATATATTGAATGGAAGGTAATTCACTCTGTATTAAAAATTGGCCTGGGCCTTCCTGGTGGCACAGTGATTAAGAATCCGCCTGCCAATGCAGGGGACACGGGTTCGAGCTCTGGTCCGGGAAGATCCCACATGCTGCGGAGCAACTAAGCCCGTGCACCACAACTACTGAGCCTGTGCTCTAGAGCCCGTGAGCCACAACTACTGAAGTCCACGTGCGTAGAGCCCATGCTCTGCAACAAGAGAAGCCAACGCAATGAGAAGCCTGCACACTGCAACCAAGAGTAGCCTTGCTTGCCGCAGCTAGAGAAATAGAGAAAGCCTGCACACAGCAATGAAGACCCAACACAGCCAAAAATAAATAAATAAATAAATTTATTTATTTATTTAAAAAGTTGGCCAGAAAAAGGGGGGGAATTCCCTGGCAGTCCAGTGGCTAGGACTCCGAGCTTCCATTGCCAGGGGCACGGGTTCGATTCCTGGTCAGGGAACTGAGATCCCGCAAGCCGCGCCATGTGGTGCAGCAAAAAACAGAAAAAAATGGTACTTTATTCTAATTCAGGGTTCTCTCCCTTTAGGGAGGTGAATTTGAAGAGATTTTAGGGCAAGTTACAACAATTAAGGAAAAAAAGAAAAAGAAAAGTAAAATATTGAGGATTACCAATGAACTGTTTGTAGTATAGCTAATAACCATATGTTAAATGATAATAACAATAACAACAGTTAATTTACTGAGGTTTAGATACTTTTCAAGGTAATTTTCCCCCCAGATTGCCTTTGTCAGCAAAATCCTAATATAGACAGTTAGGTGAGCTTAGGCAAGTCATTTCAGTGAACCTCAATTTTCTGATCTGTTAATATCCACCACACTGGATTAGTTTAAGGAGTAAATGGGATAATCTACTATTACTATTGGTCTACTATTATCTACTATTACTGCTATTATCTACTGTTATCTACTATTACTGTTGGTCTTTTTTCTTTTTGATGATAATGAACAGTAAGTGTTAGTCCTGTTTTCTAATAGTTTTAGAAATGTACTAATGGAATGGTAACAGAAGAGCAAACATATTTATAAGTAGCCAGTGATTAAAAAGTCTGAAACATAATTTTTGAATGATTTTACCTGCTTAGTTTTTTCTTTGACTCCTCTTAAAATTACTTTTTATTCCTAAGTATAGAACAGATCTGAATCAGTGTCTTCTGAGTATGTTGAGCTGAAACTAAACCGTTATAGGAATAAAAACATCTTCCTTAAAATATCTACATATGGGTGATTCATATTCACCTATTTTTATATAAAAATAAGGATACTCTTTGATTTTCATGTTCATAAAGAAATAGGAATTGGGAGAAAAGGTGTTAAAATTGTAACATCATTGCTATTGAAATGTGTTACCTGAAATTTTTTGGTACTTAATCTTTAAAATAGAGTGGATTCTCAGAAGCAGAGAATGTTTTAATATAAAATAAAACATACTTACTGATACTAATGTTTATTACTTTAGGAAATACATTAGAGATTTTTTTTCCCCTTTTGAACCATGAACCACTCAAGGTAAACATGTTGCATTTGATTATATCTCTAGGGTCTTTAAAGAGTAGCACAAAGAACCCGTGTATATCCCCCCACCCCCACTCACTAACTGTTAACATGTTGCCACATTCCTCCCTTTCCCCACCATGTATCCCTGTGTGTATGAGTGAGTGAGTGTGTGTCTGTGTACATGTGTGTGTGTAGAGTATGTGTAGGGATTGTAGGGTTTTTTTCCTGAATCATTTTAGAGTTAGTTGCACATATCAAGCTGATTCCCCTAAATACTCCAAATTATAATATTTTGGAAGAACAAGAACATTCTCTTCCACAACTACAATGCAGTTGTCAATTTCAGCAAATTTTACATTGATACATTATTATTATCTAATGTATAGTCCATAGTCACATTTCATCACTTGTCCCAATAATGCCTTTATTACTTCCTCTCATTCAAGATTCAGATCAGTATCACAGATTGCATTTAATTTCCATGTCTTTTTAGTCTCAGAAAATCTGGAACTGTTTCCTTAGCCTTTCTGTATCTTTCAAAGAAAGCTTTTTTTTTTTTTTCAGATTATAGGTCAGTTGTTTGGTAAAATGCCTCAGTTTGTTTTTCTGATATTTCTTCATGATTAAGTTTAAGTTATATATTTTTGACACGAATATTAGTATTAGTCAACATTGCACCCTTCTCACTGACATTAGAAGGTATAAAATGTCAGTTTGTGCTATTATTGGTGCTATTAACTTTGATCTCTTGGTTTCACAGATTTCTACACTGTCAAATTGTCATTTTTCCCTTTGTAATTTATAATTAATATGTGGGGAGTTGCTTTGAGACAATTCTTATTCCTCATCAGACTTTCAAGCAGAATATAAGGGAAGGGGGGTGGAGAAGTAGCACTTATCTCAGTAGAAATAATAGTTTTATTTTTGTAACCATGATAATATTTATAAATTTAAAACAAAACCAACCTTGATAAAGGGAAAAACACTAAAATTGAATGTAAATAGAAACAAGTAAACCTATCTGTATTTTAGATTATTAACATAAACCTACTAAAAGAAAAAGAAACAATCCAAAAAACTCTTAAAGACAGTAGTATTTTGTATACCCTTCAGTCTAAAGACAAATAAACTTCAGACAAATCTGCAGTTCTACTTAGGACATTTGTTTTTTTATAATATTATGGATAAACAATTTTAAAACTATATGGGGTATATTGTAAGGTTGAGCAAATGAATAAGTAAAAATATTGATGACGATGTGATCCAGGATTCTCACTGTAAGAAGAGAGAAATATAGAGTAGAGTAAGGCAAGGAAAAACGCCATGGAATTGGATTGGAATTAGAGGATCAATATGAACTCATGATTTTATTTTTTCTTTTATTATTATTTTTAAAAATAAATTTATTTATTTTTGGCTGCGATGGGTCTTGCTGTGAGCGGGCTTTCTCTAGTTGCAGCAAGTACGGGCTACTTTTCGTTGAGGTGCACGGGCTTCTCATTGTAGTGGCTTCTCATATTGCGGAGCATGGGCTCTAGAGCGCAGGCTCAGTAGTTGTGGCACACGGGCTTAGTAGCTCTGCGGCATGTGGGATCTCCCCGGACCAGGGCTTGAACCCGTGTCCCCTGCTTTGGCAGGCGGATTCTTAACCACTGTGCCACCAGGGAAGTCCATGAACTCATAATTTTAAAATGATGTTATGTGTTGCATTGAATCATATAAAATTGCCATTTCGCCACCCCCACCCCCCCCCTGCTGAAAGGGCCTAGAAGCAATGAATTTTCAGTAGCACTAAGCGTATTCAGTGTCCAGATCTGTCTGTTAAATATTTTAGTTTACTAAAAGAAACTAGGTCTTCTTGGGGAAATAGCTGATTGGAGAGCTGGGGCAGGGAAAGTATAAGGGGAGCCTGCAAAAATCTTAAGAGTGTCAGAAAGTAATTCAGTGCTCAGACGATTGGGACATGTCAAAAGGACACAGGAGGCGGCTTGAAAGGGGCTCCCACTAGCCAAATTCAGGACAATTTGACCATCAAAATGAATAATGTCAGCTCATTGAATAAAACAAAAACCCATGTTTACATAATGATTGTAAATAAAATTTTAAAATGCAGAAGAGGGAATGTTGCTCCTTACAGTATAATGACAACTTATAAATGTAGAGGAATTATAATTTGAGTCATCATTTTGCAACTGTTAGAATGATTGATTCAGACAAAACTCTCAGACTTTTTTACCTTTAATACTGAGCTTTTAACTAGTTTGCATTTTCCTTACCTAATGTAAATCTTAATACTTTTTAATGACCATTTAGTTTGTTTCATCTGACTTCTAACTCTTCTTTAGGTAATCTGTTCACATGAGTGTAATTTCATGTTTTTGTTTATTTCTGGTAGTCTTTTAAAATTTTGTTTTTAGTATTTATATTTTTCTTAAAAATTGCCATTCTGGGTGCTGTTGTAGAACTAACCACAGAAGCATGACTTATTTTTCACAATATATGTATCTGCTTTATGTACTTGAACAGGTTTTATCACCACTTCTCCATACATTCCACTTTTCTTTTCCCTCCCCCTCTTTAGGACATCAGGACATGGTATTAGGACTCTGGCAAATTAAGTTGGGATGTGGGGGACATGGGTCCCTTCCTTCAAAAAAAAAAAAAAGAAAGAAAGCAAAGAACCTTCCTTGAGGCCCCCAAACAGCAGATTGGTGATGCCGGAGACCCTTCTGCATACAGTCTGGGCAGAGATCACTTCAGCCCTTATTCCACTCAAACTGCTAAGGTCTATCCTACCAACATTCAACCAGTCCATGCATTGAGTACTGATCACTGGCTCTGGTCTGTGAGTTTCAGGCCTTGGCAAATTTAGTCAGTGGGCCATTTTGACATTCAGTCTTACAAAGCTGTTGTCGGATCAAAAAGCAGCAAAAAAGCATTAACAGTTTTTTAAGGAAAAAACTAATTTTACATCGTGACCTAGTACACATGTACCTGTGTGTGATTGAAATATATTTACAAAACAATACTTATCCTTACAATATATGTTGCATGCTGGTATTTTCTATTCTGTTTTCTTTAACCTTTAAAACAATTTTTTACGTTAGTCATGACCAACCACATTCATCTCATGATCTACTATAGTTTAATCAACACTGAACTGAAGCATGAAAGTACAGTGTAATTTTCCTGCAGGAGCACTTTTTCCATTTGTAAGTCACATTGCTCTTTCAATTTGAATTCAGGACCCTGTTGTCATTTCAGAACTGAGGTGGATTTACTGAAGCTTCAGTTTCAGGATAATCTTATTTGCAGGGGGCCCTGCCAAGGTCCTGTACCTGATTTTGTATTTGTAGTTTCGCATTCTTTTTCTAAAACAGATTCCCAAGATTATATAGGATCCCACAAAACCTCTAAAACCTTTTTTTTCTCTAATATATGTTAGCATATTTAATAACATGACTCTGATTTAGATTTTGCTTCTTTTTTTCTAATTAAAGAAATTATAATAATTAGAGATGAGAAGAGAAATTATAATTATGCTCTTTTCTAGCAAGGAATATAGACCGACCCAAGCAATCTCAAGGAAAATGGTATTTACTTTAAGGCTGTGCAGGGCGATCTTCAGAACTGTCCAGGATTTAGTACAGCAACTCTCTATCTCTTTCTGTAGTGGATTTATGATCTCTCACTCATGGTCTGTTTCTTATCTTGCTTACTCTCTTTACACCTAGGCTTCTTCGTAATCTCATCTTATATACGGTCCTCAAAGATTCAATTCATAGTTAATTAAGCCAGTTTTTCTCCGTTTACCAATTGCACCTTTCTGATTGAGAAATATGGTTGGCTCAGCTCATATGTTCAAGTAAGGTCGTAAGTCATAGATTACCAGCTAGCCTGAAGTAGATCATTGTTCAGTCAGATGCCTGCTGTTAGTCCAGTTAAGCCATCAGGAAAGAAGCAAAAAACAGTCATCTGACAAACTTAAAAAAAATAAAATAAAAAAACAACGAACTATGGCTAGTGAGGTGGCAGAATCTGTGAAAAGGGCAAATTTTTATTTTTTCAGGCTTTCTCTAGTTGTGGTGAGCAGGGGCTACTCTTTGTTGCGGTGCGTGGGCTTCTCATTGCGGTGGCTTCTCTTGTTGTGGACTACGGGTTCTAGGCGTGCAGGCTTCAGTAGTTGTGGCATGCGGGCTCAGTAGTTGTGACTTGCAGGCTCTAGAGCGCAGGCTCAATAGTTGTGGCACATGGGCTTAGGTGCTCCGCGGCATGTGGGACCTTCCCGGACCAGGGAACGAACCAGTGTCCCCTGTATTGTCAGGTGGATTCTTATGTACTGTGCCACCAGGGAAGTCCCAGGGCAAATTTCTTAAATGAGGTGGGTTAGCAGGCAAGCCTCGTTATTCTGCTCATTTAAGCAGAATATGGAGGGTTTCTTGGGACCTCCCTAGTGGCACAGTGATTAAGAATCCACCTGTCAATGCAGGGCACACAGGTTCGATCCCTGGTCTGGGAAGATCCCACATGCCACAGAGCAACTAATCCTGTGCACCACAAATACTGAGCCTCTGCTCTAGAGCCCACGAGCCACAACTAGTGAGCCCGCATGCCACAACCACTGAAGCCTGCGTGCCTGGAGCCTGTGCTCCACAGCAAGAGAAGCCACCGCAATGAGAAGCCCGGGCACCGCAACAAAGAGTAGCCCTTGCCGCAACTAGAAAAAGCCCGCTTGCAGCAATGAAGATGCAAGCAGCCAAAAATAAAAAAATAAATAAACAGAATATGGAGGGTTTCTGTTATTTTGCTTTGCTTTTGTTTTTTGAAGGATACAGTAAAAGAGTGAAAAACTAGCTCTAACGTAGAAGTTAGGGCAGGCTCCCAGAGATGAGTCTGAGGAAAGGTAGGATTCATTCGTTCTCCTTCCATCAGTCCTTCCTGCTTGCCTTCCATCTCTGCTTCCTTCCTCCCTGTCACCTTTGCCTGTGTCTTCGTGTTAGTTTTCTGGGTTGATTTTTCTCAGGTATATAATTGTGCCCTTTCAATATGTAGTTTAGAAAACAAAAAATAGAACTTTGTGTATCATATTTACAACTGCTTGTGTTCCTTGCAGTTCGATTTAGTCTTTTCTGGAATATTCTTTCATTTCTAATCCTTTCCTGAGTTTTGTCATCTTGTTTCTAGTTTTACTAATTCTGAATTATGCTGTTCTTTCAAATCTTTTATTTCTTTAAGCTCACTTTGGAATTTTAGATTATAGTCTCTTTCTGATGTGCCTTTACAATATTAGACTAGACTATAGCACTGGTTTTGTTTGTTTGTTTGTTTGTTTTGTTTTGTTTTGTTTTGCGGTACGCGGGCCTATCACCGTTGCGGCCCCTCTCGCTGCGGAGCACAGGCTCCGGATGCGCAGGCTCAGCGGCCATGGCTCACGGACCCAGCCGCTCCGCGGCATGTGGGATCTTCCCGGACCGGGGCACGAACCCCCGTCCCCTGCATCGGCAGGCGGACTCTCAACCACTGCACCACCAGGGAAGCCCAGGGACTGTTTTTTTTGGCAGCAGGAACTGGTTTCGTGGAAGACAGTTTTTCTATGGACGGGGGTAATGGGAGCGCTGGGGAGTGGCAGATGAAGCTTTGCTTGCTTGCCCACCGCTCACCTCGTGCTGTGCAGCCCGGTTCCTAACAGGCTGAGGACCAGTACCGGTCTGCGGCCCAGGGGTTGGGGACCTCTGGTTTACAAGTTATTATGGGTCCATATCTCCTTTAGTTAATAGAATAGCTTTGCATGGACTTCGACTGCAGTTCTATTTTGTTTTGAATTTTTTAATGAAGTGAGTTTTCCTGAACATTTAGAAGGATTAAGTGGATCCGGATATTTTCTCTAGCTTCAAGACTCTAGAATTTCCTCTTATAAGGAAGTGTGCAAAAATATGGTCTTATACTTTGTTAAATCTCTTGGCTTTGTTGTCCCTACCCACCCATCCAACCTACCCACACCTCTTCTACCTCTGCCCTACTCTTGACTGGATATTTCTTCACTTTGCTTTTGTTGTCGCTTTCCTGTTCAGTTTAGAATCTGTTCCCAAAAGTTTCTTGTCAGTGTAGGACTTTATCAGCAGGTACCTTTAAGAAGTCATAGCGAGGACTTCCTTGATCGTCCAGTGGTTAAGAATCTGCCTTCCAGTGCAGGGGACATGGGTTCGATCCCTGATCGGGGAACTGAGATCCCACATGCTGTGGGGCAACTAAGCCTGCACGCTCTAGAGCAGGGGTTCCCAGCCGCCCCCCCCCCCACCCCCCGTCTGCAGCCTGTTAGGAACCGGGCCTCACAGCAGGAGGTGAATGGCAGGCGAGCGAGCAAAGCTTCATCTGCCGCTCCCCATCGCTCCACATAGCTCACATTACCATCTGAATCATCACCCCCATTACCACCTGAACCATTCCCCACCCCCACACACACATCCCCCACCCTGTGGAAAAATTGTCTTCCACAAAACTGGTCCCTGGTGCCAAAAAGGTTGGGGACCACTGCCCTGGAGCCCACGTGCCACAACTAGAGAGAAGCCCATGCACCGCAATGAAAGATCCCACATGCTGCAACGAAGATCCTGTGTGCTGCAACTGAGACCCAATGCAGCCGAATAAATAAATATGTATTTTTTTAAAGTCATAGGGCCCAAGTTGCTCCAGCTTTTTCAGACCTTACTGTGAATCCCTTACAATCACCCATGCATAGGCAGAACTCTCCCACTTTCACCTGCTGTTCTCAGATTGGCCTGCCCTGCTTTCCTTTGAATACTTTTGACTGTTTTGTGGCTCTTCTGTTCTCAGGTCTAGAGAATTGCTTCCTTCCACACAGATGCTACTACTACATGAGTCTTATAGCTTTTGGTGATTTGTCCCCATTCATTTGTATCTTTGGATTCATTTGGATATCTTGTCTGTTTTGTTATAGATGTTATCCATGGGCATGGGTTTTGGGCTTAGCTAACTTAGTGGCTTTTTTTAATGGGAAGAATCAAAACCTGTGCTACTGTTACTTCCATCATCCTAGAATTCCTTCTTATACCACTGTAAGATGAATTTTTAAATATTTATAATTTTTTTGAAGACACATGTGGCTTTTCCATTTTCTTATCATTTGTTAAAAGTAAATGCTGTCAAGTAATGCTAATGGATCCATGACCGCAGGAAATGTATTTTAATTTTTCATTAGAAGGTAATAGTTTTCTTGGTTTACTTTTACAGTTAAGTCCACGTTTCATGTTTTTGTTCCCCAGTGAAATCAGTATCCATACAATAAATTATAATTTATAAGGTACTTTAGCATTCATTCCTTTTAGTTAATAGTCACTACATCTCATTGAGTGGCGGTACTATCAATTTAACCAAAATAGACTTCTGCAAGTACTAGTAAGATGGAATTGATCCCCACAGTACTTTCCAATTTTGTATGATTCTAAAATATATGTGAGAAGTCTTCTAAAAAACATGTTCAGGCCAATAATATTATTGAATTTTCTTTGTCTTCCAAGTTCCCTGAAAAGTACCTCAGGATATAGAAGCACTATGTTTGTGTGTACAGATAGATTGATTGATTTTGTAAATTTATTAGCTACCTGAGTCCTTTTGGATAGATACATACACACAAACACACATTCCCACGCACATACATATAGAAAACTTAAATGCAAACATAAATGAAAAAATATTAAATGACTATCACTAGGGCATAGAGTCAGTTATGAATAAGTTGTATCTATGCAGGTAACTCTTTTGACTTTTTTAAAATTTATTTATTTATTTATTTTTGGCTACGTTGGGTCTTCGTTGCTGCACACAGGCTTTCTCTAGTTGTGGCTAGCGGGGGCTAGCTACTCTGGTTGCGGTGCACAGGCTTCTCATTGCAGTGGATTCTCTTGTTGCAGAGCACAGGCTCTAGGCTCATGGGCTTCAGTGGTTGTGGCACGCGGGCTCAGTACTTGTGGCTCGTGGGCTCTAGAGCACAGGCTTCAGTAGTTGTGGCGCATGGGCTAGTTGCTCCGTGGCATGTGGGATCTTCCAAGACCAAGGCTCTAACCCGTGTCTCCTGCACTGGCAGGCGCATTCTTAACCACTGTGCCACCAGGGAAGCCCAACTGTTTTGACTTTTAAGCTTCAAGCTCCTCCACAATTCAGACTCTATTTAAATTTGAATGTGCTTGAGATTTGAACTTTTCATAAGAAATACAGTTTTGGTTATTTTTGTTTATCCTTCTTCTCTGTAGTGTGTAAAGAGATTAAATCACTAATGAATGCTCCCAAATTGCCTATATTAAGAACTAGCTTTGTTTTGATAAGTAGAGCTTAAACCGCCATTTCTTAAAGTGTTCTGTGGAATACCCACAAGACAGAATGAAACAGTTGGGTTATGAAGCATAGCCTTCTGTTGGTATTTTATCAGCATATGAAAGTTCTGTGAAGTCCTGATTTAAAGAAACTTATTTTTTTCTTAAGCTTGATCTTCCAAATTTGTTAGATACCTGAATATCTTTGTTTTTTCATCATAACATACCAAGGGACAAATGTTCCCAAGGAAAATAGTTTGAGAATTGCCAATATAGGCAGTGGTTTTCCCCACCTCCATTTTGTTGTTGTCATTGTTTATTTTTTTAATTTAAACATTGTCTTCTCATTGCTCTGGTGTTCTATTTTACCCACTGTCAAGGGTAAATTTATTTAAATATTAATTAGTGTGTAGTTGCAGCATTCACACCTTCACATTCTACTATCATGAAACTAAATGGGAAAATTGTGAGCCGAATTAAAAACTGACTGCAGAGTCATAGAACTTTAACCAAATTTTAATATACATAATTTATTATCTAAGCATTATACTCAAATTTCATTTTTTCCTCAAAGAATGCATATTTAAGATATCTTCAGAATTTAAGATTCTGTTTTACAAAAGTACAGGCTGTATAGTTGACATGTATATTATTTGAAAATATCTTTTCTCTAGATTCTCCTGCACAGTCGGTATCCTCCGGAGTTCGTGCACCTTCTCCTGCCCCATCATCAGTACCTTTAGGGTCAGAAAAGCCCAGCAACGTCTCTCAGGATAGAAAAGTTCCAGTCCCTATTGGGACGGAACGTTCTGCACGTATCAGGCAAACTGGAACTTCAGCTCCATCTGTTATTGGGAGTAATTTGTCCACATCAGTAGGGCATAGTGGCATCTGGTCCTTTGAAGGGATTGGTGGCAATCAAGGTATGATATGCTATTCTGCTTACTGGAAAGTAAGTTTATGCATTTAACTAAAATATTGTAAGCAGTATTTAATTATCATAGGCATTCTTTAAAAATCTGTATTCATGTCTTTTTGTTTTGACTAATCAATTTATTTAAGAGTTTGAAACATTTTTTTGTTCCCATGTGAGCTCTTACTGAATTTATCATTGCTTTCTGAAGATAGTTTAATGCAAGCATATTATTTTCTTCATATTAAGGAAATATTAATATTTCTTTTGGGTCTCTTAAGCTTTTATCTTAGCTTTTTTTGTTTTGTAACACAAAGTGTTTATGTTACTTTGTTAGGCTATTATGTCACTACCTGCAAACATGGAAATACTGTGATAAACATATAAAAGTAGGTCATTATTCTGAAGGAATTCACAATTCAATATGGAAAATATTCAAAATATATAAATTTTTTTTGCTGCTTTCTGATTTTAAATATCACCAATTATTTTTTTCTGCCTCTTCATTTTCCCTCAGACAAAGTAGACTGGTGTAACCCTGGGATGGGAAATCCTATGATGCACAGGCCAATGTCTGATCCAGGAGTGTTTTCACAGCATCAAGCAATGGAGCGAGAGAGTACAGGAATTGTAACTCCTTCTGGTACATTCCATCAGCATGTTCCTGCAGGATACATGGACTTTCCTAAAGTTGGGGTAATGGTGACTTAAAAGCATTTTCATTATTTCGAAATGATTTTCTGATTATTAGCCTTATTTCACTTACCAGAGTATAAGCGTTTCTGAAATGATGCTGGAGCTTTGGCTTGGAATTATAGGTCAAAAGCTGGCTAAAATATAAACATTTATAAATACTGATTTTGTCCCAATTTAGAGAAATGTTTTTTGACAAAATATTTTATATACTAGGCTTATAGTATCTTCTGTTTAGTGCTAGAAGAAATCATATTATGGAAAATAATTTTTACATCACCTAGATAACTTATACTTTTCCAAAATGAGGTGAAGTTTCAAATATCAGTTTTAAGGCTATTGATTAAACTGGGAAAAGTAACCAGTGACTTGAATGTCCATAATCTTTGCTTTCTCCTCTTTTAAGGGTATGCCTTTTTCTGTGTATGGGAATGCAATGATTCCTCCAGTAGCACCTATTCCTGATGGTGCTGGAGGACCCATATTTAATGGCCCTCATGCTGCGGACCCCTCTTGGAATTCCCTGATAAAGATGGTTTCAAGCTCCACAGAAAATAATGGCCCTCAAACGGTAAGGCTGATCATTCAGTGAACTTTTATTTAGTGTTTATGAGCTGCCAAGACAAATGGGATAAAGATAAATCATTGTTGTGAGAGCGTATAGTGAATTTGAGCAGTTGAGGAAATTGAGGGAAGTTTGATGTAGCTGAAATACAGCAGAATGATATGGAAAATGGTACCAAAGGTAGTGGTTTGGGGCTAAAATTATGAAAGGCATAATTAATATATTCTGTTGGGTGGTAAGTAAAACATTTTAAGTTGCAAAGTGTTGTAATGTAATCTTATGTATCAGAATTTACTAGTGGTGTGAAAAAGGCCATCTAGAGGTTATTTATTAAAAGTATTATAAATGTCAAAACAGTATATAACTGTGAAAATGCACAGAAATGGTTGTATATTTTAGCTTATTATGGTATATGTTTAATACCTGATTCATTTTCCTTCCACAGTCATCAGCCTGTATGTACTCACATAATGGTTTTTAAAAAACGATGATAATTCAGATCCTGTTTGAGGGATAAGAGGAGAGGCAGGAAAACAACAGATAAAAGTGGTTTATCACTGCTTTTCTTCATTGTTTCCCAGCATGTTGCAAACTGATTGAGACTTAGCTATTTTAGTTCATAAATATTAGGAGCACTTCCTTAGTGTTGAAGAGTTTTGTTTTAATCAAATATACGTTCAATACATATTTAATAAAATGTGTGCTCTGTATTCATAGGTGTGGACTGGACCCTGGGCACCTCACATGAACAGTGTGCATATGAACCAGCTTGGCTGATGAGGATCAGCTTGTTAGCCTGCAGATTCCTTTTCATTCAGAGGAAATCACAAGTGGCCGAAAAAAAATTTATGCTCCCAAATCATTCTACTGATGTGCTTGACTGAAGTGTGTAGGCTTTTTGCAGAAGAACTTACTAACTGACCTACTTTCTGTGAACATTTGTGACTGCCCATTCCCCATCATCATCTGTTTTACCTTAGTTAGCATTTTTCTTATCATTTTTCTTTTTTTCTTTCCCTCTTCCCCTTTGGACATAACTTTCTGTTGAAGCTGTTCTTTGGCTGGTTGGTTTTAGTACTGTAAACTGCTTCTGAGCAAACACGGAAATTTAGCAAAATTATGTAAACTTGATCCTGAAGTTTTAGAATGGCAAATAAATGTACAATTGTTTACATAACAGAAAAGGCTAAGCAGAAAGTAAATTTCAATATGTCAGTATAGAGGCTCTACTTTATGTAGACTTAAATTAATGTGAGATATGTACCTTCATATTCAGAAATCTGGATGTTTCCTTCATACATTAAACTATTAATAAGTACAACTTTTTTGCTTGTGTAATTTAAGTATAAAGTAAAACAATGGGCATTATCAGTGAATGCTTCCCGACGTTGGCTTTTAAAATACCCATGCTTCTCTCTTTTGAGTTTGTTTGCAGCAAGGCACATATAGAATAAGAAATTTATCACTTTTTCATGTCTCTTTATTACCTTGTCACACTTTTAAAACTAATACACACTTCTCTCTTCATTCTTTTTTTCTCTCTTCACCCTTACCACTAATACCGGTAAAATTTTCTTGCTGATAGTGAAATAATTCTGTAAAGATTTTTACTCTAATGGCTGCTACGAAGAGGTGGAGAATCTTCATCATCACTTGTCGTTTCTTCTAACCATAAAACATACAGTCTTTTTGAGAATTTAAAAAGCCACCACTGGTTCCCAGTCAGCATATATAAGCCCTTAATATACTGTTTATTATTAAACAATTCAATGTACTATTTTATATTGGATAATATTGATTCTTAACATTGGCTTTCTGGTCACCAGGAGTCAACATAAAAATTCCAATTTTCAGTAATTTAGTGGAAGGTGTTTGGTTTTTTGGGTTTTTTTTTTTCAATTTTAAAGGCTTCTTAATCTCTACACTTGTATATTAAAAGTGAAAGGGATCAACAGCTAACTTGGGGCAAGTAATAAAATACATTTTGCATTTTTCATTAAGACAATTTATGGTAGACATGAATACACAGGTTACAAAATGAAGTCTCCATTTAACCTGTTTATATAAGACACAGGGCCACACTAAACTACTCAGTGGAATTTATCTATTCAGTTCACTTTGAACAATAAACAGTAACATATCCAAGAAGAATATGTGTCCTACCGTCTCATGTGGAAAAATAAATTATATGGTTGAAATGTAAAAGAAAGTAAGCATAAAAGTAAAGTGATGTATATATCAATCTGTCTTTTTTTAAAAAAAATTAGACCTAAATTCCTCACTGTTGAAACATAAACATTAACGAAGATTCAGATAGATAACCCACAGTTAACAATATTAATATGGCTCCTTGGCTGTTCAAGTAAATGAAATGATTTCTTTATTCTGGTAGCCTGAGTAAAGAGTTAAAAAGAGGATTTCTCAAACATATCCAGAAGTTTGTAAACAACACATTTATATCTTTTATTTTAGGAGGTGGTCTTAAAATATATAAATTTGTTTTCCTACCTGTCCTTGATTGATATGACCAAATTTAAAGGAAAAGCTAAATGAAAACCTACAAATAAATATACTTATGACATAAAATTATTGCACTTTACTAAGAAAGGGGTATAATGCTATTTAACAGAGTATTTTATGTATGACTTTTGCCACCATCCTATAATTTTTTGCTTGATTTCTTTGCTGTGTTTACTAGAGTTTATTTTCTAATTAAAATAATCTTGCTAGATAACAGATACTAGCCAGTATTTATCAAAACACATGACTTGTGTTGACTCACAAAAGTGAATTTCTTAAGATAGGGTGTCTTACTAAAAAAGAAAAGGAAAAAAAACCCTATATATATATTTTTTACTTTAAAGCTACAGGACAAGGGAGTATTGATTGGAATGTTCCTTATTTAGTTTTGGGGATCAGGCTTGTTAAATACAATACCATGGTTTTAGAAGTCTGTAGTAGGAACATTTTTCAAATACATTTTTTATATTTCAGATGTAATGCAGTGCACTTTTATTTGAACAATAAAAAACATAATCTTTTGAGACCATGCAGGTCTTTTTTTTCCCCCTTTTTGAAAGTAATGTGGTATGTGTAATTGCAGACTATGTAAGGTATTTCTTTTATTCTTTTAAGAAGCAGCTTAACTCTTGGACATAACGGTTAGGTTAGTTCACACCTTAAATCCCAAAATAGTTAATATCCCAATTATTGTGTAATCTGTTTATACCAACCATTCCATTTTAGAGATAATTTTGTTTACTTGTGCCAAGAGAATCCCCATTTCATGCCTTTTCAACATATATTTCAACATATACCAATATATTCAAAAAAAGTAATTTTAGTATTCATGTGAAAGATATTTTCCCCTTCTGTTCCCTGTTACTGTAAAGTTAAATCATTTTATTTTATTAATAATTGAAAATTACTTTTTTTTGGTAATTACTATACTTACCTTACAGTCATTTTTCTTCTCAGGAAAAAGGAGGAGGTAAATAGTTCACTAACTGTTCCTGTCTTGTTTTTCATGAAAATATTATTCCATTTTTCTTTTGATTCAAATGACCTAATACACATTTCATAAAAATTATTTTGCACAATAGTTTGCACAATAGTGAATACGTTATTCACTTTAGTTTTAAAACAATACAAAGTGTTAGATTAAACTGGAAATCTCGCATTAGAGAACAGAACATTTAAAGAATGACGAAACTTTCAAATAACAAATTTTTAAATCAGGATTATTTCAAAATGATTAAAATATCAAAGGAAAACCATTACACTGTTTTTCATTACTAATACGGAGATTCAGTATTCCAGTACTCAATGTATTTTTACTTTAGATAAATGTATTCAGATGTCTTTTAATATTAATGTTTGGGACACTTACATTATACTTCGTAAATTCTGGATGCTCCTGAATCTCTTTGGAAATTTATATATCCTATTGATAAATGCTTAAACAAGTCACAACACTCAATTAACTGGTGTTATTGTGAATTAACTGGTGTTATTGTGAATCAACTGGGGTTAATTCCAGGTGACTGGAATTTAGGGTGAGAGCATCATTAGTGCTTTAATACTTAATCTACTGTGTTACACACCTTGATTGCAAAAATACCATCACTTACCATTTTGGGTAAGTGAATATAGAGAAAAATGTGCCACTGTAGCTTAGAAATTCTTAGAAATAAGAATTTCTTTATGTGACACTTGGAATGTAGGACTAATAGATGTGATACAAGGGGTCTCATATTAGACTTCTACCTTTAAATGAATTCACACTTTTGAAAAGTAAAAGCCAATTTTGCATGCTCAATACTTAAAAATCAATGATAAGATAATACGAGAGGATATTTTTTAATGAGAGAAAAAAGCTAATTCTACATTAGGTATCTTTGGTTTTAAAAAGTAATGTATTAAATAGGAAAAAGAGAAGAAATTAAATCTGATTCCCAGGGAACACTAACAATTCCTTGTGAAAATATCCTTTAAAGTCAAACATTTCAGAAGGCATATATGGGAAATGAGAAATGTAAATGTACATATATACAGTTTATGTATAATAGCCTACATTCATATTTTGACCTCCATTCCTATGTTCAGCACAGCAATGGATAAGAATTTCAGAAACTTTAGAAAGTAAATATATAGTCTTTGTTTTTAAGGAGTTTAAATAAAATTAAGAAAAAAGTGTGTTGTAGTAAGAATAAAAGACAGGAATAGGCTAATAATGTTGAACTTTAAAAAAATGTTTAGTATGTCCATTTGCAAAGTACATGATTTCAGTTGGTTGGTTTGCCCGATATTTGCATGGTCATTTTGTACTGTACTCTGCAACTCAAAAGATACAAGGTATCACTATGTTACCAGTACATACATATACATGAGTGCTGACACTTCTTTTGCATTGGGCTTTATAATTGACAAATACTTTTCCCAACATTCTCTACCAAGTAGACAGCCAGTTCTGATCATCCAAATTTTAAAATGTATGTTTATGTATATGAAGTTATCAAGTTAAATATTCATAAATTTTATTTACATCACAATATTCACGCTTAAAACAATGGAACATTTGTAAATGAGAATGTAATTTGTGACCCCAAAATGTAGCAGAAAGGGTGGACCTACACTGGTTGAAGAGGTCCCAGTCCCGACTCCTGATACAGCTTAACAAAAGGAAGTCTTAGGAGTTTGAGGAATAGCTTGACAAACTTTTGATTTAAATTATATGAACAGTGAATGCATAAATATGAATTTTTCACTTTAGGATCTTTATCCTTTAATCTCCTTTTCTCCTGGATATCAAAAGATCAGATTCCCTAAGCTTATGTGCCACTGTGGAAGGACCAACTCCTAATGTCATCAGTTCTCTGGGAGGAGAGGAATGCAGCAGCATAGAAGTTGCTTCTTTACTCACAATCTTTGGGCCAAGATATTTCCCTCTAAAATTCCTTTCCACTTTAAATCAGTAGTCAGTAGCAACAGGTTGCTTGTTTTAACTTGACAAACGGATAGGGAGATAGATTGATAGGTTTTTACCTTTAAAAAGGAAATTCTATGTATAACATATATTGGGATGTGTGTGTTAACATTCAAAAATTCATGCATGGATTTATCAGCCAATTTGAAGGAAGATGACTTCCAGAATCCAGAGGAAAGGGTATATCTGGTACCCTTGGGTAGGTGCATAATGAAGCAAGAACAGTAGCTTCAGTTTGACATTACCCCAACATTGGTTGGAGCCTTCGTTTTAATCAACGTTTTATTCCTCACAACACAATTTGGCCTCTAGGTGTAGGGGTGACCCTTCTTTTAGGAAACTCCTTCATGTTATTCCCGTGTTTGCTTTTGCCAGGAGCAAAAAACCCAAAATTAGTCCATATACATTTAGCCTATTCCTTTTAACCAGAAGACACCTAATGTTGCTGTTCAGGCTCTTGAAAGCTTATATAGGATATATGTTAAGCCCCAGTAAAGAATTCACCGCGCTGCCAGTGATAATTCCCCTTAACTCAGGAGATGGTACTTTACCCTTAAGGTGTTTTGCTGCTCTTTATGATGAAAGAAAACACTTAAGTTGGGTCTGAAAATGTCTATTATGACAGATGAGCCAATTAAACATACCACAGACTAAACTATGCCTAGTGCATAAAGGTTGTTGATTAAAACAATCCAGAAACACACGCCTGTCTCCAAACTGGCATTTCAGCAACATGTTGACTCCTGGGTAGTATAATCTATCTCAATCTCTAGCGGAAGCAATTGGGGCGCACAAAAAGACGTGGGGGACTACCTCCTGATCACATAAGGTAAAACTTAAACCGTGACCCGATTAGTTTAAGTGAAAAAGAACGGAAAGGCACAACCCGAACACCAACTTTACAAGGTGAGCTCTTCCCAGAAAACACCTCTCCCGGCCCAGGGCAGCAAGCCCCGCCCCGGGCAGCAAGCCCCGCCTCCGACTCTGCAATTCCGGTCGAGCCTCTGAGGAGCTCCACCGCAGCACCGCGGAAGTTTCGTGTGTGCGCAGTAGGCTTGATTAGTGCCGCGTGGGAAAGGCGGGACTTCCTTACGTCTTGCGTCATCTCTAGTGCGACGCAATACGTCACTGGTGTGGCTGGGAAAGTCAATTATGGCTGCCGGCGGACTCCCGCCATCTTTACGCCCGGGGTCGCCGGCGCATGCGCGTAGCGGCCTCGGTGAGCGGTACGCGCAGCTCTCCCGTGTCGTCAGCGTGTTGGATACAGTCGTGTGCAGAGATGCTGGGCCGGCTGAGCGTTAGGTGGTTGCAGCCGCGGCCTGCCCTGCAGCTCCGGGGCTTGGGCCCACCGGTCGTACCGGCCCCCACCGGCGGCGCCAAGCCCTCCGCTCTGCCATTGTGGGCGGTGGCATCAGTCTCTGCAGTTGGCCCGAGCGGCGCGGGTGGCTGGTATGAAGCCCTGGCTACGTCGGCGCCGGTGCAGGGCGCCGAGGACGTACTGCTGTTTGCGCACACCGCCTCGGGCCTGCCCTGGTGGGGCAGCATTCTTCTCACCACCGTGGCCCTGCGCGGCGCTGTCACGCTGCCCCTGGCCGCCTACCAGCACTACATCCTGGCCAAGGTGAGGGGCGCCGAGCCGCGCATGGACGCGCTTCCGTGGTGAGGACTGGTCGACGTCTACCCGGGGCTTAAGGTCCCCAGGTACCCGCGGAGTGCTTAGTGTTAGTCATCAGTACCAGTAAGGCAGTGAGCTACTTTACAAAAAGGAATTAACACAGGGCAGAAGTAAATGCAAGTTTTGGTGGCTCTGTGACTGCCACAGAGTATATTAAAGATTCTTAATAGACTTCTGTTTCCTCAGTTGACATTACTGGGAAATCCAGGAATTGAAACATTAAAGTGCAGAGTGTAGTTCTTATATAATCCTTATAATAACCCTGTGAAGTAGGTGTTGATATACATTTTATATATGAGAGAACAGGACTTTAGAGGTTAAATAATTTGTCCAAGATCATACTGATGTACAAGCTGGAGTTTGAATTTGGTTGCAACTGAGGAAATCTTAAGTTAACATTCCTATACGCAGACTTAGGGTTTCTTGACATGACCAGTAAACCACATTTTTAAATGAGCTGAGGGAATAGAGAGTGAAATTATGAATGGTTATGAATAAAGATCTTTTATGTTCTCATAACAAAGCCTACTTTTTCTTTAGCTAGGTGGAAAATTTGCAGCCAGAAATAAAAAGCATTGCAAGGCACCTTAACCAAGACGTTGCAGTTCGTGCAAATCAGTTGGGGTGGTCCAAAAGAGCTGCCAGGTAAGCTAATTCTGTGCATATAACACCATGAAAATATATATACATATATATAATGTATAAGTGATTTTTATTATGGATTTTGGTATTCTGTAGCTTCAGCAGCAAAGTAGTTCTTTTTTCTCTTTAATATTTTAATAAGTTTATGTGGCATGGTAGTTTTATATACTGGACCAGAAGCAAAAAAAATAGGGAAACAAGAAGAGAGAGTTCCTTGTCCTTAAGGGACTTCAGGCTACTGAAAAAGACAGACATGTAATCAAATAATGACTGAACTAAGTACTGTACAAAAGATTATGTACAAGGAGTTGGGTCATCACGGAAAGTCAGGAAAGGCTTCACAGGATGAAGATACTGTGACAGTTGTTGGGATTTTTGTCAACAAATGATACAGGTTATTTACAAACTTGACCTTTTGACAACATACAGCAGGTAGCAGCCCAAAGGAATGGGGAGGTAGAAAGTATGAATGACATGGTAAAAGCAACTGGATAGGCAAGGTGTTGTCATTCTGCTCTGGTTACCCTATGTAGTTGTCTGCCTGGGCTCTTAGAAAGCCTTTGCCCAAGGGTGCTCGACCATGGCACAGTCTATGCCTACAGTCATGCACTATGAACTAAGTCCACCTCCTTCTATCAGCCTACGCTAGTTCTGCTTAGTCAGTTTCCCAAATTCTGATCCTTACTTGACTGTGACGAAGTGTTCACCAGTTCACAGCAATGAGAAAAATAAGGGTTTTTTTAGTATGAATATGTAATATATATATATATATATATATATATATAGCTTTCCATATATTTTTATCTATATAGGTGTAAATTTGCCAACTATCTTCGGTATGAAATTGTGTCCCTCTTTATATAGAGTTAAAAAGACCTGACATTTTAAAAAAATCATTTTTACAGCTTAACGTCTTTACTTGCTAAAATAGGAAGTTGGTAAACGTATAGTTTTGAAGTTTTACTCATCAGGGAAATCTGAGGACTACAGCTCTAGGCCAGAAGAACAAATTAGTAGCTGCTCACCTGGGTTATAAATGCAGCCTAGACAAGACTGTGGCACCTTGCTTATGCAGCACTGGCAGGATGATTGTCCAGATACATCCTTAGACAGATGAGTGGCTTTCTAGGAAGACATATCTGAGGTTTCCTGCATTTTCAATGGAGCTGGGTTTTGAAGCGTGACAGGGAAGTTGTCAGGTGAACAGCCAGGAAACTGGGCAGTCCACACAGATGATATAATAACTTCCAAAGGCATGCTGATGTGGAAGTCTGATTTGTTGGATGACCCCAGTCATTCAAGGGGCCAGAATATACAGGTGTCTAAAGAAGAGTAACAGGAAATAAAGTTGGAAAAGCAGGCAGAGGCTGAATTACAAAGAGCCTGCAATGTCTCCGTATACTGTCTTAATTCAGTACATTATAATTAGATTAAATTCAGCAAACCTATTGAAAACCAACCTTGTACAAAACATGCTGTGAGAGATTTAAAGATGAAGACCCAATACCATAGTATAGAAAGTGGGACTTAACAGAAATAACTAATATGGTTAATAGAGAAACAGAGTAAGAAAGCCTTTATGAAAGAGTTGATTGAAGAGTGAAAACCATTTTGACGGGCCAAGAGCATACACAGTACAGAACCACATTGCAAGGTATATTCGGGGATCAAGTGATTGAGCTTGGCTGGAGTGGAGAGATATGAGTAAAATGGGCTTTCACCTCTAGTATTTGTGATTTAAATTGTGGTCATACCATGTTAGTAGTGAAATTTCCCTCCTCAAAGCCTGGTTTGCCAGAGATCACCAGAATCAAAGACTGTAGTCTGACAGTGTCAGATTTATCAAATTGTTAATGTAATTTGCGTACATTGTTAAAGAACTTTGAGTAAAAGGCTTTATTTGCCTTTTGTTTAGGCAGCCCTGTGGTATAGCTTACAACAACCAAAAATCCTGCATAAATCCTTTAGCCAGTAACCACAGCACGGGTGTGTTTGTGCTGTGGGGATGAAACACTGCTAGTAGTCAAATGACATTTTCTCCTTTCCCTTTTTCCCTCTTCCCTGAAACTAGGCTCACTTATCTAAAGACTATGCGGAGGCTTGTTTCAGAGCTGTATGTTCGGGATAACTGCCACCCTTTCAAAGCCACTGTGTTGGTCTGGATTCAGCTTCCAATGTGGATATTCGTGTCTGTTGCTCTCCGGAATTTTAGCACAGGGGCAACACATTCAGAAGGTAGTTATTATTGAAGTCTGTTTCCCCCAAATAAGTTTTCTAACATTGTCTTTGTACTCTTTTTTTTTTTTTTTTGCGGTACACGGGCCTCTCACTGTTGGGGCCTCTCCCCTTGCGGAGCACAGGCTCCAGACGCGCAGGCTCAGTGGCCATGGCTCACGGGCCCAGCTGCTCTGTGGCATGTGAGATCTTCCTGGACCAGGGCACGAACCCGCGTCCCCTGCATCGGCAGGCAGACTCTCAACCACTGCGCCACCAGGGAAGCCCTGTCTTTGTACTCTTAAAAAAAAAGAAAAAACCAAGCAAAAAATAAAAAACATCCATACTTCTTATAACTAGAATACACTTTTATCATCTCCCTTACAAGGGTATAGAATTTAAAATATTAAGTGTAAAGCAAACTAGCTGTGCTGAGAAAACAAATCAATCTAGGAAGGACGTCAGCTGCTTCTTGGAGGTCATGGTTATAATTCCATAATACGGTTTCCTGGCCAAGAATTTTTTCTATTAATAAATTTAAGAAGCCAGAAAAGCTTTCACAGTTATAAGTGTAAACATTAATTAAGAAAGGTTATAAACTAAAGGGCTTGTTTTTTACTTTCATTTAAAGGCATTTCTAACCAGAAAGTAATCTAAATGGACTTGAAAGAAAGTCTAATTTTTTTAATTTTTTTAATTTAAGTCTGAAAAGATTACTGCTACATATCTTTATTGTCTCTACATCTGTTTACTACAGAAAGCTTCTTGCCTCTTTCTCAGTACAGGAAGAACTAACTTATGTTGTGGAGTGAAAATAACCTGAATAAAAAGTGCAAATCTTTAGTGTGAGGAACACCTTATTGCAATTACTTCCCTCTGCTATTTTAGAAATTCTTTTGTTTTACTTATAAAAATGTTTCAGCAGGTTTTTCTGTTCAGGAGCAGTTAGCTACTGGTGGGGTCCTGTGGTTTCCTGACCTCACTGCCCTGGATTCCACTTGGATTCTGCCTGTCTCCATTGGTGTCATCAACTTATTAATAGTGGAGGTCAGTGGTTTTAAATGAGATTTGCTTGCCATTTAAATCATTGGGGTTTTTGTTGCTGTTCTGACCTCAAATGTAAACGTATTTGAGTTGGTGGTGATAGCTCTGAGCTAAAATTGAGACTCCTTAGTTTTGGTCGCTGATCAGCTGTTGATAAATTGTCTTAGGCCAGTTCCTTAACATCTCTGGAGGTCAGAATGCTCATAATTAAAATAAGAGAGCTGAATTTGAACATTTCCAAAATGTCTTTTAGCTTTAAAATTATATGATTCTAATACATACAATTTTGTGATTTGCTTTTTGGTAAAGACAACAATTAAAATGCCTAATGAATCTGGTTTTCTTCCCACAATATATTGATGTTTTGTGTATATGTTTAATATGTCAGTTTGTAGGTGGTCAGTACCTGACTGCCATTTTTAAGTTACACAACCTTAGAAAAGCCATAGAACTTCTTTATAAGATGGAGTGGAGAAACATACATATAAAATATGACCCCTATTCCATAAAGAACTGTTCTCAGACTCTGAGTAGAACATAGACTCTTTGAGCTAGAAGAAACCTTAGAAAAGACCTAACTCAGTTGAGATTTTACAGACCTCATATCCACCGCTCTCTGTTTGGGAAATCTAATACACCCCTTATTTTTTCAGACGAGAAAAGTGAGGATGATACTCTGAGGTCTTGTGTGAAGTTTTCCTGAGGAAAGACTCTATGTGTAGTCTAAGTGTGTTAGCCTAAGAGCATCTACCACAGTGCTGTTAACATGGTTGGTAATTAGTGAATATTTCTTAGAAAGAAAGAATCGATAACACAGGGTCACAGTGAATAATGTCAGTCCTCTAGTCTTTCTTTTATTCCATCTAAAGACCCAGCATGCATAAGTTTAATAAAAGCCTGTTCTTACTTAACATTCACCATGTGCCAGGCACTATTGTAAGCAATGTACATGAATTAACTCATTTAATTCTTAAAATAATCCTGTGATGTCAGTGCTACTATTATCCCCATTTTAAGGTGCAGAAGGTAAGGCACAGAAAGGTTGAGTAACTTGTGCAAGGTCACATAACCACTGAATGCAGGGCTGCCTTGTGAATCTAGGTAGTTTGAGTGTAGAATCTGTGCTCATAATCATTAAGTTATGCTGCCTCTTAAATAAGTAATTCATAAACCATAACTGCCTTTCCTAGCCTTGGTTCTTTTCTGTACTCCACGTAGCCAGATCACAAACCTTTGAGATACCTGTTAAGTTCCTTCTTTATGCCAGGTCCTGTGTTTAGGTGCTAAAAAACAAGGACAGTGATTCATACATAATACCTATCTTGAAGGGACTTCAGTTTTACAGACAATCTTTAAAAAACATTGACTTGTAAAAATTATGCTGTGATACTGTTTAGTATAGATGAATCTCTTTATTGCTGTTATTTAAAGTTCCATTTAAGAATTTTACATAAATTTATCAGTTTTATTTTAAATTTTTATTGCTTTTCATAAAATATAGGTAGAGGCCAGTCAAAAATCAGTTTGTATTTTAAAGCTTGTCTCATTTAATGTGCAGTTCAATAATCAGCATATGTTATATATTCTACCCCTTCAGATTTTTGCTCTGCAGAAAGTTGGAATGTCTCGTTTCCAGACATATATTACGTACTTTGTTCGTGCAGTATCAGTGTTGATGATTCCAATTGCAGCGACAGTACCTTCAGTGAGTAAGCACCAGTATTTCGTGAAGCATGTGCTAAATATAAATCTTCTGTTTCTAGCTTAGACTGGCTGGGATTCTGCCTCTTCTATTGAGCTTCCTCTGACTACTCAATCCCTTACTGGTTTCTGGGTTTCTGTAGTAACGAATCTACTGTCTCTATCACCAAGTGACATCTGAATATTTCTTGGGGGATTGGTTAATCTTCCTTTACGTGAATGTGTCTTAACCCTCCTATTAAACCAAACTCCTTTTCCTCTTTTTTTTTTTAATCTTGCAAAGTACCCGATGCAGTACTATGAACATAGTATTTGCTCTGTTTGATTAACTGATATATTGAATTCCTTCTGTCTTCATAGACTGGTCCAAGGAATTTTAGCACTGAAAAAAGAAACAAAACTTTGTGCTAGGTTTGTATGGGTTCATATGTAATATTGTTTAATCTCATAACAGTTTTATGAGATACATATACTTGTCCCTATTTATATGTAATTAAACTTTTATAGAAATAGAAAAAGAAATGTTATATTTGCAGTTATTTCATATTTTTAGCCTTTTGCTTCCATGGATACTTTAGTGCTAAGATGGGTAAAGCTATGTCAGGTATAGAGCTGTCTTAGCTCTGAGCCAACACATAGACCATAAAGTAGTAGCCATTTGTTGCTGGTAGTTAGAGTTATATCATTTATATAAAAGTACTTTATAGGACTTGTCTTAGGAATCTGAAATAGTATGTTTTCATCGTAAAAAATGTGAATTAAATGTTTTTTTAAGACATATTTATTCTGCATCATGATCAGACTATTACATTTAGCAATCCATAGCATGGGTGCAAACAAAAAAAGTCACAGTGAAAACCTTTGTTGGAATGCTTTACACTTTCCACAGAACAGAAACTGAAATAACCTGTTATACACTTAGTCACAAATACAGTCCTCGAGTTTTTTTGCCCATACACGTGAGTATTGTCTAAAACATGTCTTCTTTGTAGCATCTAGGCCCTGCTACCACTGTGCTTGGCTGAGTTCACAAACCTGTTGTACCCTGTAGGCTCCCTGTCACTTCTCTGGCTCTCCTCCCCTGCTAAGCTTTGTTTCCTGGCAGTAATGAAAACCTTCTGCCACTGCCATAGCTCCTGCTGCTGCTGGAACCACCACAGCCACCTCAGTTTTATCGTTTGACGAAGTATTGGCCTCCACCACCACAGAGGCGAGAACTTTTGCTTCCAAAGTTTCCTCCTTTCATCAGTCCAGAATTTGAAGATTGACTGTTGTAAATGCCAAAATCATTGTAGCTTCCGCCACCTCTGAAATTGCTTCCGTCATTACCAAATCTATTATAGCCATCCCCACTGCCACCATAGCCACCACCACCATGGCTGCCACCAAAGACATCTCAACCACTGAAGTTTCCTCCACCACCAAAGTTGTCATTCCCACCAAAACCACTGCCACGACCACCACCAAAGTTTCCAGAACCACTTCGACCTCTTTGGCTGGATGAAGCACTAGCCATCTCTTGCTGAGATAGGGCTTTCCTTACTTCACAGTTGTGGCCATTCACAGTGTGGTGTTTCTGAATGACAGTCTTGTCTATGGGGTCATGGTCACCAAAGGTTACGAAAAGCAGAGTCTCTCTTGTTGCCGCTGCCTTGGTTAGTCATGGTTTCAATCACTTCAGTTTTCCCATACTGTTCAGAATAATCTCTTAGGTGATGTTCTTCAGTGTCTTCTTTAATGCCACCAACAAAAATCTTTTTCACAGTTAAGTGGGCACCAGGTCTTTGAGAATCTTCTCTTGAGACGGCCTTCTTTGGTTCCCCAACTCTCCCATCCACCTTGTGTGGCCTTGCCTTCATGGCCGCATCCACCTCCTCCACAGTGGCATACGTGACAAACCCGAAGCCTCTGGAGCGCTTGGTGTTTGGATCCCTCGTTACCACACAATCTGTGAGCGTTCCCCTTTGCTGAAAATGGCTCCCCAGACTCTAATCGGTTGTTTCAAAGCTCAAACCTCCGATGAAGAGCTTCTGCAGATGTTCGGGCTATTTGGGAGACTCCGACTTAAACACATGATGGCAGTAGATGGGGGAGACTTCAACGACGCTTACTTGGCGGTGTCCATGGGCTCAATTAAATGTTACATGTTTTTAAGCTGTCACTTAGACATAATACCATCATTAATCCTGTGTAAAATAAGTTTCCTTGTTTCTAAAATAGACACCGTAATGTCTGTGAGAATTAATGAAATGACAAGTGTCTATTATAGTACTTTTCATGTAATAATAATAATATTATAAAATACTCTGTAAAAACAGAACAATACAAACTCACTACATTTCTAAGGAGAAATAATACCTGTTATAACTGAGGAAACCCCCAGATCAAGTGAAATAGGAGCAGTAAAGTTGTAGTGAGAGGTTGGATTCAAAGTGAGTAACAGAGATCTGAAAAACTGTCTTTTTTTTTTTTACTTATTTATTTTATCTTATTTATTTTTGTCTGTGTTGGGTCTTTGTTGCTGTGGGCGGGCTTTCTCTAGTTGCAGCGAGCGGGGGCTACTCTTCGTTGCAATGCGCAGACTTCTCATTGTGACTGCGGTGGCTTCTCTTGTTGTGGAGCATGGGCACGCCCTACAGGCGTGCGGGCTCAGTAGTTGTGGCTCGCGGGCTTAGTTGCTTCCCGGCATGTGGAATCTTCCGGGACCAGGGCTCGAACCCAGGTGCCCTGCACTGGCAGGTAGATTCTTAACCACTGCGCCACCAGGGAAGCCCTGAAAAACAGTGTCTTAAGTACCCAAAAATCCATTCTCTCAAATACAGGAAATTCTGAACTAGGTAATTCAGTGTAGAGCTGATGGAGTGTCCCTGTGAAGACTTGAGAAAGGCAGCCTGTTTCTCTCTCAGTGCTGCATCATCCACAGCCTGTAATGGTCTTGAAGGCCGCAGGACAGTCACGATGCCACTGGAGCTTGTTACCTTGCGAGAATAGTAAAAAGGTTCCTCAAGCACGGTCAGCCCCTTTCAGGACCCTGGCCAGGTGCCCCACCAAACACTGAGCTTCCATCTTAAATATGTGGCTGTACCTAACTGCAGAAGAGGTTGGGAAGGATAGTCTTCTTTTTCTTTTTTTTAGGTGGCAGTATACCCTGCTGAAAATTAGTATTTTTCTTACTAAGAAAGAAGAATGATACTTAGTAGGCAGTTTTTAGTCTGACGTAGTTGAGGCTCAGGATACTGTTCGCTTCATGGATAAGTTTGATGATGGTGGTAGTTAATATTTATTCAACATTAACATTGTACCAGGCCCTTTTTAAAATCATTTACATATATTAGTATACATATTTCTCCCAACAGTGCACTGAAGTAGGAGCTATTATAATCTCTACTGCTGAGGAAACTGAGGCACAGAGAGGTTAAGTAACTCATCGAGGTTACTCATCTTTTAAGTGACAGTCTAACACACATCCAGGCAGTTTGGCTCTTACTCTTAACTACTGTGCTAACCTGCCTTTAAGGACGTATTGCTTACTGCCCTTAAAAACTTGCTCTGGGGCTTCCCTGATGGCGCAGTGGTTGAGAGTTCGCCTGCCGATGCAGGGGACACGGGTTCGTGCCCCGGTCCGGGAAGATCCCACATGCCGCGGAGCGGCTGGGTCCGCAAGCCATGGCCGCTGAGCCTGCGCATCCGGAGCCTGTGCTCCACAACGGGAGAGGCCACAACAGTGAGAGGCCCGCGTACCGCAAAAAAAAAAAAAAAAAAAAACTTGCTCTGGAACAAATGCAAGTGCTTAATATGGGCGACATACTGTGCTTACCACTTTACCTAAATTTTCTCATTTATTCCTCACAGCATCTCTTTGAGGTTGGTACAGTTCTGTCCCCATTTTATAGAAGAGAAAACTGAAACAAGAAAAATAATGTACCCAAAGTTAGATAAATAGATTTCAAACTCAGGCAGTTTGACTCCAGGACCTGGATTCAACCACCACATGGTCTTGCCTCTGGGGACTGATTACCTTCTGATGCCAAAGAAAGGTTTGGGAAAGATGTACGTAGGTATGTATGGGAATGTTTTGAGAGGCCGCAGAACTTAGTCTTTGACCTAAATAGTCAATCTGAATGGTAGTAAAAAAGAAAGTTGAAGATAATGCTGAGACTTTTTGTCTCAGGAAAAGGCAAAGGTAATGCAGTCCTGACTACACTTAGAAACTGGTTGGTGGGAAACATTTGGAAGATAGGTGACTGTATATAGGTCTAGGGGGGCTAAGTTTGCCATGATAAATGGCTGTGCCCCCAGTAGCGTACCTTCAATGTAGCAGCCTGTCAAGACTCTTGGTGGGGAAAAAGTATGCTTAACTGCCAGAGATGGAGGTGAGATCTCTCTTGGACCTCTGCTTGGGAGCTGTTCTCTGTCATCCACTTTCTGTCATGAATACCTCTACTTTTTGTTTCTTTTTGCTTTTGAGTCTTCCTTTCAACTTTCTTACCTACCTATCTGATCTGTCACACATATCTAATAGCTACTGAAAGTCTTGGTCAGTCCTGGCGTACTTACATTTACAGAGATTGTAATTTTTTTTTTTATTGCCTACCTATTTCTAGACCTTGGTGTCCTTGGAGAATGGAGAGATGCTAACTTTCATGTCCTTTCTTCTCTTTACAGTCGATTGTTCTCTACTGGTTATGCTCCAGCCTCATGGGCCTTTCACAGAACTTGCTGCTGCGTTCTCCTAGATTTCGCCAACTTTGTCGAATACCGTTGACCAAGTCAGATTCAGACACTCCTTATAAAGACCTCTTTGCTGCCTTTTACGCCAAGTTCATTTCAAGAAAATGACATACTTTCTAGTAATTTTGAAACAATTACAAGTTTCACTGTTAATGTATTTAGAAGATTTAGAAATTCAGATATGGTTTAATTTGCTTTTTAAAATCATGAGCTCTGTGAAGTACTGTGGATTAAGATATAATCCAGATATATTTGACAGTACTTAAAATCTTTTAAGTGCTAAAACTGTAGTATGTTCAGTTATGTAAAAGTGGGATCAAAGTGTCGGGCCCTGTTTATAAAATTACAACTTGCGAGAGGTGCTAGAACTTTGGAGAACAGGACTAGAGAAGTTTTATAAAATAAAAGAATCCAGTGAAGTGATTTTTAAAATTTTGGGGGTGTGGAGGATCATAGACCCGGTTGATCATTTAATAAAGCCATGGTTTTCTCTTCAGAAAAGTCCTGGAACTCACAACATGGAGGCCTTTATTGACCCCCCTTCTGGTAATTCCTGGCTAATAAGTGTTACTCTAATGGAACATACATTGATGATGAGTTAATGTGTGCTTTTGAAATGAAAAGGACTTGAGATACATGCAGTGGAGTAGTCCACATATGTAAGAAAGTACCTAATAGGGTAGGTAGTGTTGCTTCTCAACCTTGCTCTGAAGGAATACAAAAATTGTACATATCCTTTCTCTGTAATTTAAGGAGTCTGGAATACAGAGCATAGAACTAAGTACTGCTAGAGCCCAAAGTAGAAAATCTTAAGCTAATCATATAGAATATGAAGGAACCCAATATCTCTGATAATCCTTTAAGAAAGTGAAAAACTGGTACTAGGGTCAAGGCTGTGCTAATTGGGAGACTCCTTTAGACCTGTACACCTTGGTATGATAATGCATAACATTAAATTGGTCTGAGGATCTTATATATTACAAAATTCATAATTTCATAGCTTGGAAAAAAGGATCAAAGTAAATTTTAAAAGCTCAAAAGATCAGGATAGTATTTAGCAAGTTTTAAAAATAATGACTGAATACATGAAGATACATTAGTTACACTATTACTAGAAATTAAATAGTAGGTGAAGAATCATCTCATTCAGCCAGAGAGCATCCATATGAACATTGTGTATTCAGTCATTAGAGAATGTAGGTAGATCACATAATTGTGAAATAAGCTTGTGCAGAATTCTGGAGACAGAGCTGTTTGAGTCTTTCCTGTCATCTCAAAGTACAGTAGACCCTTCTGTCTTCCTAGCCCCACAGCCACAACCATTAAGAGCTTCAAACTGTCAGCAGCTAGAATCCCATCAAACAGCTGAACCAGACTTCATTAGATAAGGACTAACATAGCCACAGAGAGGAAATGATTCTGTGACTCTTGAACATATTAACTTGACTGTAGTCATTTGTGGAATACAGTTTCAAAGTAAAAAGGACTATTAGAAAACTTTGAACTTTATTTGGTAATTGTATTGCTCTTGTTAATATTGCATTGCTGTTTTGGAACTCTTATTGTCAGGTAAAATATATAATGATGTTTACTGGTATATTTGTTTTCTGTGGATGCTGTTAACAAAATCTTTATGCTGCTTATGCACCAGGAGGTAGATGCTATTGAATGTATTTGATATTATAAGATATATCTCTTTCAAATTTTTCTTTTAAGAGAGAGATTTAGGGATTGCCCCTGAGGTCCTAGAAAAGAGGGTCCTCCCCACAGTTCTCCACAGGTATACTCAGAAAGCCTAGCCTTCATATCTGTTTCACCTAAGACCTTCCACAATCTCAGTTAAGAACTGATGAAATAAAATTCATGTTTTACGGCAAGATGAGAAAAGTTTAAACATAAATTTTTTCTTTGTCCCTTTGGGCCTCCTCCCTCCCCTTTAGCAGGTATTGTGCATCTGCATTAACCAGAGCTCTTTAGGAGATGACATTCCTTAATCTCATTAAGGGACACTGACTCTTAGGAGTTAACCTTCCTTCTAGTAAGGGACCATGATGACTCATGACCTACTGTTTGCTTTGTACCTGTAGGTCTGGATTGTGTAAACTGTTAATAATACATCGTATGACATAAACCCTTTGTCTCAAAAACGTACATAATTGTGCTTTGACCCCTA
The DNA here is from genome assembly GCF_005190385.1 of Monodon monoceros. Taxonomy (NCBI): domain Eukaryota; kingdom Metazoa; phylum Chordata; class Mammalia; order Artiodactyla; family Monodontidae; genus Monodon; species Monodon monoceros. Next base: position 48,293,498 of record NW_021703777.1, read on the forward strand.
ATTGGCAGAACAGTCCCCAGAGCTTTCTGAAAGTCTACCTCTCAGATTATAATCCTCAAATTGGCTTGAAACTTTTGCATTTTTTTCTTAAACTGTTGATGAATTTTTCTATTGACAGGGTTGTACATAAAAGCACTTTGATCCTGGTTGATTCCTGTCCATAGGAACCACAAGGCCTGGCAGTTACCGCAAAAAAAAGAAAAAAAATACCAGCTGAGGAATGGCAGCAGAAGAGATTAAACCAAGAAAGCACTTTTACACAGAAGCCTTGCCTAGTTCTTAGAGCAGTAACTTTTGCTTTGCTGTAACTTGAACATGAGAGAGATCCGACACAACTGTCCCAAAGGAATATGTAACAAGAGAACCCTGTTCCCTTGTATTCTCACTGACTACCTTCTTGACTGCCCAATTTTTACGTAAGTTTTGCAAGATAGTCTTACCTTTAATTGCCTAGGCCTACACTGCTGATTTTCTTCTGTAAAATGAGGACTTCTGGGTGTTTGAGAACAAAAACCTTGATGGAAAGACCTTAAAATCAAAATAAATGCTTTAAAAAAGCAGCCTGGCTTCCCTGGTGGCGCAGTGGTTAAGAATCCGCCTGCCAGTGCAGGGGACACGGGTTCGAGCCCTGGTCCGGGAAGATCCCACATGCTACGGAGCAACTAAGCCTGTGCGCCACAACTTAGGGCCCGCGAGCCACAACTACTGAAGCCAGCATGCCTAGAGCCCGTGCTCCACAACAAGAGAAGCCACCGCAATGAGAAGCCTGCGCACCGCAACGAACAGTAGCCCCCGCTCAATGCAGCTAGCGAAAGCCCGTGCGCAGCAACGAAGATCCAGTGCAGCCAAAAATAAATATAAATAAATAATTAATTTTTTAAAAAAAAGCAGCCACTGTTAATGAGTTTTTCTGTCTAAGGCAACAAAAAAGAAATTTCTATCCTTGAAAGTCCCTGCTAGACTCCAGAGGGCCAAGAATTTCTTGAAAAAGAAGCCTCTGGGGAAAATGCCCCATTTCTATCTTTTCTATTTTGAGAAAATTTTACGGTCATGCTCCTCTTCCTTTGTGTCCCTGATATGGCAGTTATATTTGTTTTTCCTTAGTTGAGAAGGCAGCATTGTATTTAATTTAGTTTTGGTTTTTGTCTTCTGGCTAAACTGTAGCTCTCCGGGAAAACTTAAAACTGGAATATGAAATATACCTAACTATATCCCTTTCATTGCAGCTGCATTTCTGCATGTTCCAACGGTAGTACAATTGATAATTTGAGGAATTTCTTCTAATTATAACCTCAAACTTCCTGGCTTTTCTCTGAGTGATGGATGCTTCTGAGGGTAAGGAGTATTAAAAATATGAATTCTATATCTGAGAATTAACAGCTTCTTATTCCATGTTATTCATAATGTGTCCCATGTGTTGCTATAGGTAGGAAACTCTCCTTTTGTGGTTTCCTTATAGAAGCTTCAGTTGTGCTTATATGAGTTTTCAAATACAGATGTTCCATTTTGGGATGCAAGTGAAAACCAGAAATTCCCATTTAAAATTACAGTCACAACCAAGTAGAGATTTTAAAATGAAATATTTTCTTCCTTTAACTCTCACCTATCTACATCACAATGTGTTACTTTACTTTAAAATACAGTCAATCCTCATTCACAGTTTCATATTTGTGAATTCACTACTCACTAAAAATTTATTTGTAAAATGCTCGTGATATTTTTTTTTTTTTTTTGCGGTACGCGGGCCTCTCACCACTGTGGCCTCTCCCGTTGCGGGGCACAGGCTCCGGACGCGCAGGCTCAGCGGCCATGGCTCACGGGCCCAGCCGCTCCGCGGCGTGTGGGATCCTCCTGGACCGGGGCACGAACCCGTGCCCCCTGCATCGGCAGGCGGACTCCCAACCACTGCGCCACCAGGGAAGCCCGCTTGTGATATTTTTGCTGTTACTAGCAGACGTGTGGCTGCACGCTCAGAGCAGCAAAAAATTTGAGACCAATGCACACATTCCCAGCAGCAGTCAAATCAAGTGACACTGCGTTTTGTTTCAGCTCTCATACTGTAAACGTGTCCTTCTTGTGGTCTGTTTAGTGCCATGTTTTTCTCACTTTTACACTTTTTGGTGATGATTTCTCTGTTTAAGATGGCCCCCGAGCACTAAGTACAAGAAGACTGTGATGTCCTCACAGAGAAAATATGTGTTAGGTAAGCCTTTTTCCAGTGTGAGTTGCAGTGCTACTGGCCATGAGTTCAGTGTTAATGAATCAACAATATATATTAAATAAGATGTCTTTAAACAGAAACACACATAGGACGTGATTATGTCTTGATTGGTTGATGAAATTGGTTGTTGTGACCAAAGGCTTTAAGGAGCCTAACTCTGAATTTCCTCTAGGAGTGATGGGTGGCTTTATAGAACAAAACTACCGTGAATAATGAGAATTGAATGTATTTCAGCCTATGCCGCACAGTTTTATGGCCATATGGTGGTTTAAATCAGGCATCCTTAAATTGAGGACGCATGGGCCACAGATCTAGCTCACTGCCCTTTTTTGTACAGCCTGAAAGCCAAGAATAGTTTTTACATTCTTATATGATTGAAAAAGAATGAAAAGATAATATTTTGTGACACATAAAAATTATGTGAAGTTCACATTTCAGTGTTTTACTGGTGCACAGCCATGTTTGTTTATTATCTGTGGCTTTCATGCTTCAACTGCAGAGCTGAGTGGTTGTGACAGAGATTTTATGTCACAGTGCTTCATACTCTGCTCAGCACACAGATCTTAGTGATGCAGTTATAACTCCACAGCATTTCATGTGTACTGCCCTACTGCGACATTTTATTTTTTATTACCAGTTCATATCCAGTCAAAATAAGAAAAGTGGATTTTATATGTCATACTTTTAAAGCACAGTAGAGTATGGATTATTTTGTTATTGAATTAGATGGCAAAACATTGTGTTTATTATGCAGTGACACTATCGCTGTGCTGAAAGAACACAATGTATGTTGACATTACCAGACATCATGATATTTCCAACTTGCAGGAAAGCGATGGTCAGAAAAAGTAGAAAATTTAAAGTGGAATATCTCATCACAGCAGAATGGATTTGAAAGAAAAACTCACAACTAATGGAAAATTCTGTTTCCTCTATACACTACCCACAGAACCCTTCTGGCCACCAAATGTGTGTGTGTGTGTTCTCCATACCAAGCAGTTCTCCAGTTCTTTGCAGGCACGAACTGAGTGTCGTACAATTTAGTTCAGTTCTGATACTACCTGGAGTTTTCACCTGAAAACTGGGTTTGCCTCTTGGTGGGTGTCCAGACAAGAGACACAAACAAGCCAAAGATCAGGAGAAGAAAGGATTTATAACTTGCAGCAAGTAAGGAGGACACGGGGGATTTTCCAAAAGGAATGTCTCCCCGAACTGCAAAATTGGGGAAGTTTTAAGCTAAGGATATGTGCACATTCAGGAAGGGGCTAGAGCAGAGGAGAATTCAGCACAGAATTGGGGCAAAGGTCGACAGAGTCCAAGCTCCCAAGGGTCAGAAAAGGTTAACATCATCATTCCTTACGTTCTGACCTATCTGAGGTCTCAGTGTGTAGTTAGCATCCTCCACCTGGATGGGGGCCTTAGTGCTTTGAGAACTCAAAGATAATGTATCAGATTGTTATGTATATCCCTTGAGGAGGAACTAGGACTCTCATCTCTGAACTGTTGTTTCTTGACTGCATTTCCTTTGTTCCTGCATTCCCTTATGATCATTGATTATAGAGACGTATTCAAGGGCAAGCATTCTAGGCAGGCTTAGATCACAAAATGGCTTAGGGCCAAAATGGCTTCTCTCAAATCAAGGAAGCCATGCCTGGTTCACCCCCTACCTTATCTGCTTACAGAGTCAGTACAGATTGCACAGTCCCACAAGACTGCCCTCCGTCCCCGCCCCCCACTTCAGACACCAATCTGAAGTATTACCTACAACCTCTGCCCGACTTGGTTGAAAATCTGGGGTTTCCATAACCCTTTCCTTGGGTTTGATAATTTGCTAGAACAGTTCACAAAACTTAGGAAGGCACTTAACTATTACCCATTTATTATAAAGGATGCAACTCAGGAACAGCTAAATGGAAGGATTGCCTGGGTCAATGTGTAGGGCTGGGTACAAAGAGCTCCTATACTCTGCAGGCTTCATTACGTAGGCACGAGTGATTACATCATTGGTCATTGGTGATTGGATTCGGTCTCCAGCCCCTTTCCCCACCTGAGAGGTCAAGGGATGGGGCTGAAAGTTTCCATTTCAACCCTCTGATCTTGTGGTTGGTTCCTCTGGCATTCAGCCTCTGTCCTTTGGTTATCCAGGAGGGGCTTTCCAAAAATTACCTCATTACTATAAACTCAGCTGTGTTTGAAAGGGCCTTGTTATGAATAACAAAACTCACAGCTCCTTTAGGAGCTGTTTGAGGTGCACAAAAGACCAAATAGCATAACAAAAGATCCTTCTATTGCTCTTTTCACCTAGGAAATTACAAGTGTGCTAGGAGCTGTGTGCCAGGAGGAATCATGAATGAAGACCAAATACATATTTCTTATTATATTACAGTATCACAGGGTTTTATTTGATGAAATTAGTGGCTTTTTAATCGCCACAATGGCTATCTGAAATGGATTCTCATTGGTCACATTAGTTGTATGAAGGCATTTGGATTGGTTGAGATCGTTTAGAGACATGCCTACATTTGAATGCATAGGGGATAAGAATCTGATGAGGTCTGTACCTGCAACCTCAGTGATGGTCCTAAGGCTTAATCTGTGTGAGCAGTTCTGATTCCTTCGAAGGATAACAGAACCCTGCCTGTAGTAAGTCTTCATGCCAGATGTGATGAGATCACCTAAAGGACAGGGTCTGGGATTTCTTTGAGCTCAGAGCACAGAGCTGAACTTTTTGTGTCTACTTGCTAATCAAATATTTTTGTTTAATAAATGTATATGTGATAGAGTTTAGTCTGAGGCTTGCTTTCCTTTTAACTTGCTAGTGAGATTGGAGAGTGGGATGGGGGAATTACTAATATTCACCCCTATCAAACTCTTGAAAGAGTATCATTATCTGCCAAAAAGAACCTAACAATTTGGTATATAGCCAGATTGACTTATTTGTTACTTTTATAACCCACTATTCCCAAACTAGCTGCTATGGTGAAAGAGGAAAAAATATATATATGTATATACATGCACACACATATATTTATACACACACACACACACATATGCCTTCAAAAAGGCTTTGGAAAGACATGATGTCATCAAGATATTCTGTGAAGAAGTGATATTTTTAAAAACATTTTAAGAATCTTTCTAACGGTAGTAAAAGAAAAGTGGCCGCCCCAAAGGGATTGGTCCCTGGAACCAGATTTCAGTGCTGTCCTGCTCTTACGAGCTAGAACACATTCAGAAATAACCCCACCAGGCTTTAGTATGTTTCTCTTGAGTGGATACCAACCCCTGCAGAAGGGCACAGCTAGAGCTAATTATTTGAGAAAACACGTGGTTGCCTAAGTCCATTATGCCTGATCACTGGTTCTTTCTGTCATCTGTTGACTCTGGAGCTCTCCTTCTCATTCTGATCTAGGTTTCCCTTCTCTTAACTAAGCTTCCCACTGTATCCCTAGTCTCCCAAACCTCTCCACTCTGCTCCTCTTATCTTCATGATAAACAGAACTCCCCAGAACTTCCACAGCCTTTTCATCTTTCTTTCCTCACTCCCCTTGTAACTCAGGATGGTAGAAAGTAAGGGACCTCCAATTTTTACTCAGATTACTATTCCCTTACTCTTACGTAAAAATAACTTTCTCTTGATATAAATGCCAACTGGATCTACCACTGCCTACCCTCTTTTTTTTCCAACATCTGCTTGCCTGGTCACCCCTCTTATTTACTGGCTTCCTCTCTATCTTCAGTCCTGCCATCACACTGGGTGACTTCGATAGCTAAACAGATGTCCCATCAGACAGCTTTGCCACTCAGTTGTTTCACCTGTTATGTTTGCTATGTTTGTAATTTCCTTTCCACCCTTCAGGAGTAAGTTTTTTTACCAGGTGACAAGTCATTCGCATTGCAGGCCATAGATGATTGGGTCAGCGTTGTTCAGGTAGCTCAAGCTGGACCGATTAAATCTCTCAGTTGGGGAACAGATTCATGCACAACGAATGCTAGACCAGCCATCCACCAGCCCAAACTCCCATGCGTGATAAGACTAGGACGTTGCAAAGAAGACAAGGGTAGCAGAGAAAGCTTATGATAAGAGGGGAGGCAAAATTACACCATCTTGCAAAAAGAAGCTGGGATTGAGAGATCTCATAGACTCCACCACCTTAAGAGATGGAGCAGTTAGCCACAATTCCAAATTTTGAAGTTCAAGCCACGTGTTATTTTCCTGTTGCTGCTGTAGTGAATTACCACAAACTTAGTGACTTAAAACAACCCCCCCCACACACACAAAAACAAAGAAACAAAAAAAAACCCCACATTTATTATCTTACAACTCTGGAGGTCAGATGTCTGAAATGGATCCACAGGGCTGCGTTCCTTCTGGAGGCTTTAGGAGAGACTCTAGTCTCACACACACCCAGTCTCTCTCTCTTGTCTTACCTCTTTCTTTCACTATGACTCTCCTGCCTCCCTCTTGTAAGGACTCTTGTAATTATATTGGGCTGCTCTGATAATCCAGGATAATCTTCCCATCTCAAGATCCTTAATTTAGGCACATTTTTTGACCTTGTTTCTCATGTCTAAGCACTACCACTTCTAAATCAAGATCTGTGGAGATGAATGTACTCCTGTCTTCCATGTTGTCACTGCACTATCTAGATCTAAGGAGTCACTCCATCTCCCATCATCTCCTCCCTTTTTGTTCCTATCTGTAGCCCCGTTTCTTTTAGATGGTGGTGGGGAGAGCAGGGTCACTTTCTGACACTATTTAGAGTAATCCCTCCAATTTGTGTCTTGGACGTTAATGTTGGTGCCTTGGGCAGGGTGTCTTTTCTCCCTACCATCTTCCTGTGGGCAGGAGCTTACTAAAATGCCTTACCAAGATAATCCTGACCATGGTCTCTGACATCATCCACCTCCGGGAACCTAACCCGTCTACCACTACATATGATAAGCTTCCAGTAGTCAGTTGTTTATATGTCTGGAATGCACAAGTGACATTTCTGGAACCAATATCTGGCTTGCCATTCCTGTTGCTGCACATGAGTAACTTGTCTGTTCTGTATGTCAGTGATGTGCCGAACTGCCCAAGGGGTAAGATGTTCATTCCCCCAACTCACCGCCAGCTTAACAGCTCTGACACCTTGTCACTTACCCTAAAATTGTTTAATGGAAGCAGGGCACATATTCAGAAATCAAAAAAGGTGAGTCCGTCATGCAGCTGGTAATTCCTGGTGGCCTTGTAGGCGTGGCAACCCACACATTGGCTCCATTGTTATTTTCTATATGCAGAGTTGCTCACATTCCTTGTCGATGAAGTTCTATTAAAATTCTCAGGATTGGGGGTTTTCTGAGGATAAAAGGGAATAGACGTTTTTTTAAAAAAGCCCTGCCAAATGAGACATTTCTTTAGTAACCACCTCTCAGTCTTTCCCCCTTGACCACATAGAGTAAAGCAGAGATATTTTTCCCCATAATGTCTAGGCTAGAATTTGGCCTTCTTGAGGGTAGGAAGTAAAGTGATTGATCCACCAACAAAAGTGTGTATACAGATATTACTCTCTGATTTTATGAAAAAGCTTCATGGGTATGCATTCTATGAGTTTGTTCATTAAAATTATCCTGGATAGCCCACTGTGGTGGGTAATATGCTCAAATGAATGCACTGGCCACCAGAGTCACATTTTAGTCAAGACACTCAGCTCTCTTTGTCCTGGAGAAGAAGCATTTCTACATGAGCTCTCGGGGTGCCTCTGTTCCCCAGGTGTCCAAAGTTGAGATGCATAGACCTCAGCCTCCCATGGGCAGCATTTCTGAGGAGGTGCCAGCTGCACCCACAGCCATTTTTTTCAAGAATGCTTTTATTCCCATTTCATCCTCACAAGTAGGACTCAGTTCTCCCTTCACCCCATCTGAAGCTTCAGATGTTCCAGACAGACTTTCACCAGTCCTCAACCTCCATCTGAGATACAGTAGGGTTAGGTTTATATAGTTTAGGGCTTTATACATGCCCAGGTACAGAGGCGTGGGTTGTCAGGTACCTGTCTACTCGCCACTTTCTCTCTCCTCCAGTATTCCGTACTGTTTTGATGCCCTTGCTGGTGGGACACATGAATCTCCATGGTTACCCCAGACTGAAAATAGATGCTGAAATTATAGTTTGAGAATACCACCTTACAGTAGTCCTGGGAAGCATCCAGTTTACACAGAATAGGAAGATAAGGGAGTAATTATGAGCTCACACTTGAAATGGTACCTCTTCATTCTGTAAATTTATATCTAATAGCCCACTCCAGTGCTAAAGATTCTAGTTTGTACTTTTTTTTTTTTGGCTGTACCACGTGTCTTACAAAATCTTGATTCCCCAACTAGGGATTGAACTTGGGCCCATGGCAGTGGAAGCAAGGAGTCCTAACTACCGGACCACCAGGGCATTCCCTAAAAATTCTGGTTTGTAAGTGGAGTACAAAGCTCTGTAATTCCATAGTCCCTCAACTAGCAAAGGCAACCAGCTGTTCCTGTTCTTTTCTTCTCTGGAATCATCTTATATTGCACTGCCCCTAAGCCTTCCAAACAGATGTGAGTGTGTCATATGTAGGTCAGATGTTGGTACAGTGACACTGAGAAGTCAATCCACTTATGCATAGAATGCTTGCCTGCTGGCTTCTTCTCCCAGTGGGACCAGGATAGAATGACTCCACTCCTCTATCAGTGCCCAAGGCTGCTGGGGGTCATCAGAGGAGAGAGAAGACAAGGTGGTAACCTAGTGAACGTGTAGCCTCAAGTCAAAATGGAGGAATTGGAAATCCAAATCCTTAAAAAACAACAACAGCCCACTGATAACTCCCAGATATAAGATCTTTAGTTCTCTAAAGTGCATGGGACAGGGCCAGTGTTTGAGCAAGTCTTCCAAGGGATTTTGTGTTTGCCTTTGGCTGAGATAACAGGTGCCCCACATATTTGACAGGGATACAGTAGATACAGTACAATTGACGACTACCATGAAGTTTCAGATTCGCCTTTTTGAGATGGTCTACTGCTTTATTTATTTATTATTAATAAATTATTTTTGGCTGCATTGGGTCTTCGTTGCCGCATGTGGGCTTTCTCTAGATGCAGCGAGCGGGGGCTACTCTTCGTTGTGGGGCGTGGGCTTCTCATTGTGGTGGCTTCTCTTGTTGCGGAGCATGGACTCTAGAGCGCAGGCTCAGTAGTTGTGGCGCACGGGCTTAGTTGCTCCGCAGCATGTGGGATCTTCCTAGACCAGAGAAACCCCTGTCCCCTGTCCTGGCAGGTGGATTCTTAACCATTGTGCCAACAGGGAAGCCCTGGTCTACTGCTTTAAAGTCTCTTCTCTTGTTCTTCCAAAGAGTTACCAAATATAATGAGATTGTCTAGATGCACCATTATGTCCAGGGAATTTGCGTTCCCAAGCACTTTCTCTAGATCAGCTGCTGACAGGTAGTTGGAATCCCAGAGGTTTGGTGTTTTTGTTCCCTAAAATGTAGGATTAACTTTTTTTTTTTTCTGAGCTAGACCTTTCCTTTGTTTCATCTGACTTTTCCTTTCTTGCCATAAGACTGCTTTTGACTCGTCTACAAGGTTTTTCTTCTCTTTTATTCCCAGGTATATTCAGATATTATGTGCACACTCGCCTCTCTCTGAGGCCAAATGGGTTTAAAGTCTTCAAATGGGTTTAAAATGGTATCAGTTCAATTGGTCTGAGGGGTCAGATTGCAGGTCTGCTGCCATCAGACAAGACTTAGCCTGCTCTGGAAGGAAGTATTCTTTCTTGCTTTCTTTGGGAAAGAAATTGTGGACCTGGGGTGATATTAAATCAAAACTTTCTTATCTCATGCAGTATATTGAAGGGAAAGGGATTGTTTCCCCCTATCTTTTGTTGTAGACAGTAATCACCCAGACCACCATTAGCATAAATCTTTATTCTAAAATACTGGCGCTGAGAAGGTCCAATGGAACATTCTGACGTGGGGGAGGAGGGCAAAATTGTATAGAGTTTAGCACGAAGGGTCACTTAACATTTAGATAATTTGGAAAATTAGTCAAGGGTGTTCTCCTTAGAGTGAGGAATAGTTTGTGCTGATTCATAGCCGTGGTTTGGGCCTGGATTTTATCCAGAGCAGTGGAGAACAACAAGGGGCTAAGGTCATATGTAGAAGGGAGTAGAGAGGAACAGTTGCAGGGACCCAGTGGAAGGTTCTCGGGTCTCTTACACTATTTTTTTCTCTTACACTATTTTTAATGTATATATAAAGACCAAGCATGTTTTGCAGACAGAAAGAAGGCTATTTCATAATAATTTCACAAGCATTATACATTCACTTTCTTTGTAGCATTATGTACCCTCAGAAGGGACAGACAGATAATTGCAGTATGTAGTTGGAAGAAGAAGAGAGAGTTTTCACGATCTACCAATTCATCTGATTTCCATGAGAACTAAGATCATTATGTGGTAATAGCAGAGGGTCCCAGGGTTTCCCACAACAACAGGGTGAGTCCTCTGGGAAAATACCCATTTCTTAAATTTAGGAAACCCGTTACGACGGACCACCACCACCGAGCACTGGCTCAGCAGTTTCAGCATTTTGAAGTCCCAACGTGGGATATTGATGTGTTTTAGCCCATTTGTCCCATACCATACTCCACATATGTCTTAATTTTGTTGCAGTCCAATATCCAGGCACTCTGACATTAATACTTCATTAATATGATGCTTAAGTTAGTTATTTTCTCTAATAAACCATTTTTTTCTAGGATACTCCCTAAAAAATAGAGGGCTTCATATTGCCAGTGTTTTTTCTCTCTAGCATACTTTACATCCCATTCAATGATAGAGAACACCTAAATCCTGATTTATAGTTCACTTTTCCATTACTTAGTTTGATTATAAGACCTCTTTTGATCACAGTAAGTGGCACCCTAATTCAATCTAACTTCAGAAAAAAGAGGTTATATTTATTCATATAACTACAAAGTTTATAGGTAATGTTGGGTTTAGGTATGGGTGGTCCTAGAAGTTTAAACAGTGTCCTCAGGACCATTTTCTTTTATTTTTCAACTTTGCTTTCCTTTGGGTTGGCCTGATTTTTGAAGCTCAAGTGGCAGATATGGCCACTAGTAGCTCTAGGCTCACAATATCTCTTCAGTTAGTGCTTCCTGTACTTCTAGAAAATGTTCTAGGGAAGACCTTGATTGGCTTGTGTGGGTGTAGTATATTGTTTGGCCAGATATGGGTTACGTTTACCACTCCCAGATCCAGTGTTGGGGTAACTCCAACCTAAACCATGTGAATGGAGTGTTGGGAAGGAATGGATTTTCAAAGGATACGGGACTTCTCCATCCAGCTTCTTAGCTGCTCAGCAGCGTATGTATATATAATATAATTTATTATAATGTAATTAATTTTAATATATAATTATGTAGAATTAATATTTTAATATAATTTGAACATTACATTTGTTATATATAAATATGTAATTTATATAAATATATAACTTAAAACATAATGTAACTACTTCTCCTTAACAGAAGACAGCCCCGATTTTCGTATAATTCCTGCATTTGCTTTTATTTTATTTTTTAATAAATTTATTTAGTTAGTTAGTTTTGGCTGCGTTGGGTCTTTGTTGCTGTGCACGGGCTTTCTCTAGTTGTGGCAAGCAGGGGTTACTCTTCATTGTGGTGTGCGGGCTTCTCATTGTGGTGGCTTCTCTTGTTGCAGAGCACAGGCTCTAGGCGAACGGGCTCAGTAGCTGTGGCTCACGGGCTGTAGAGCGCAGGTTCGGTAGTTGTGGCATGCGGGCTTAGTTCCTCCGCGGCATGTGGGATCTTCCCAGACCAGGGCTCGAACCCGTGTCCCCTTCATTGGCAGGCGTATTCTCAACCACTGCGCCACCAGGGAAGCCCTGCATTTACTTTTAGATCCAAGGTCTTTGAATAATTTATATGCCTCTCAGTTAGGTTCATGAGATTCTACATGGTAAGAAATATACTTACGTGTCCAATAATAAGTAGTGGAAGGGAAAGAAAACAGGAAAAGTTCCCATTTGAGGTAGGGAAGAAGGGAAATCACCGCGTGGCTGCAGGTTCCTAGCGCATGCACACACACAGCCCCTGGGGCTCCCTGACGGGGAAATAAAGCCGTTTTAGTTTGTCTTGCCCACAGCCGCATGTGAGATGAGCACTGGGAGGGCTTCCCTTCTGGAGCTGCACCAGTTCCCTTTTGGTACTGCTTTTCCTGCCTGGGAGGCACCTTGGGAGTTAACAGGCTTGTGGTTCTGCTGGCAAAATATTTACTTTGAAACCGTTCCAGCCTTCCCCTTGACTTGCTTTCTCACAGTTCCATGGTCTAGCAAGCAACGCCAGAGAGCTTGTTGATGTGTGGTCTGTGAGTCCTGACCCTGTTTAGGGGCAGGCCTTACTGCACTGCCCATCTTCTGGTTCTCTGCTTACTGCTTCTTATGGACCTGTTCTTCAGAAACTATAGGCTGGGTGTTGTTCTGCAGAGCAAACCTCCTCCTCACTGCTAGGCTGCATCCCAGTGCATTGCTGTTTAGAATGGCAGTACTTATTATCATTGCTCGGCAGAAAGAGGACTGAAGGAGGTAATGCTGGGGAGAGGCAGTGCAGTGGGGAAAGATTTTCCTGTTGGGACCTGTAGGTGACACTGGGCCACACCTCTCCTATAGTGACAGGAACACAATAGAGAGTGTCCAAATCCACCTGGCAAGCTCCTGCTTTGATTTTTACTTTCCTTTAGTTCTTCTAAGTCCTAGGGAAAAGGGCCTGGGCCAGCCAGACTGCATTGTCACAAACAGTATGGAGGACGGGCCTCTGGGGTATAACACTAAATGCTATGGCCAGTCAGTCCCAGCATTCCTGGATCTTTTCCAATACTCAGAAGGGATTCCCCAGGAGTTTGCCATCACAGGGCCAGCTCAGCAGAAGCAGAAAAATGTGGCACCTTGAAGAAAGAGGCCCTGAACTCGTGAATAAGAGCCTGTTTTTAAAACACAGCTGAGCTTCTGGTAGTGCCTAATCAAATAACTAATTCGTTCTTCTTCGTGGTCCTGAACCCAGGCCATGGCAGTGAAAGTGCCAGGTCCTAACCACTGGAGCACGAGGGAACTCCCTAGCCATTTTATTTTTAAGTTGTCTGTACTGGCTATCTTCAGTCTCTCATTCTTCATTCCCTCCCACTCGCCATTACTTTGAACTTTTGCATTGTGCTCTAGTTCACTAATTTGTTCTTCATCTGTGTCTATTCTGCAGTTATGTCTACTCAGTGTTCTTAGTTTAATTTTGTTGCAGGAAGGGGGACCCCTTCCAGGGCCCAAGAGTGGGCCCTTGTCTAACACTTGGAAATGAATTGTCCAAGGAGACACACGTGCTGACAAAGCAAGAGACTTTATTGGGAAGGGGTGCCCGGGCGGAGAGCAGGAGAATAAGGGAACCCCGGATAACTGCTCTGCCACATGACTCACAGTCTCAGGTTTTATGGTGATGGGATTAGTTTCCGGGTTATCTCTGGCCAATCACTCTGACTCAGGGTCCTTCCCGGTGGCACGCACATCGCTCAGCCAAGATCAGTTCCAGTGAGAAGGATTCTGGGAGGACATGTGGACTGGCTTCTCCTGCCTCCTTTTGACCTTTCCTGAATTCTTCCGGCTGGTGGTGCCTTGTTAATTTTGTGTTCCTTACCAGGACCTCCTGTTTAAGATAACTCATGCTAGTAGCTACTATTGGGCCTGGCCAGGGTGGGCAGTTTCAGTCAGTGGTTCCTCTGACAATTTCAGTTACAATATTTAAAAGTTTATTTATTCTAATCAGTTCTTTTTTCACAAAAGCTGACGTTTGCTACATGGGTAAGCCTACTTTTGCTACTTGGATCTTTCTGTTTAATGATTCTGAAGGTATTAATTATACTTCTTTTAAAAGAACTTTCAGTTTTATTTCCTCGGGAGTTCTTTTGCGTATTTATGTCGATGCTTATATTTCAGGGCACAATTTTACTTAACTATTTGGTCATTCTTCGTTGTATTCTTGTCTTTGATTTGACTTTCTTCTGCTAGCATCTGTTATTGTAGCAGCCTCCAGTAATTGTGAGGAAAGGCTGCAAGGCAGAAGGTGTCAATAATGTCTTCTTCTATGAGGAGTGCTCCTTGTTCCTCTCAAGTGTAGCTGGCCACTCAGGGCATTACATTGCCCCCTAATTCAAGGACTTACAGTCATTTTTCTTATAGCTGTTAGATGACTCTGCTGGCTGTTATTTGACATAAGCAAGATCAAGTGGTTGAAGGGCGCTCAAAACAAGCGGACAGTTGCCCTTTCCCTTGTCTATCTTCAAATTTGCCAAATTTTCAAGCTTAGAGTACCCTCAGAACTGCGTCCACCTTTCATGTAACTCCTTCCCTGCGTACGTTTTCTTCATCATTTCTATTCCATTAATGATTGCCTCGTTTTTCATTGCTGCTATAGATTTTTTTAATACCTTTTTTATTCCTTTGGTAATTTCTAGAGGTTTGAGCAGTCAGACAGGTATCCCCAGTCTGCTATGTGGATTCCCCCTTTCTCTTCAAATACTGTGCCACCACAATAAACATCCACATTCCTCCTCAAACTTTTTTCAATCCTTATTTTGCTTCACTTCTTGATTTCTACCTTTTGGCAGCATTTGGTATGCTTAACCACTTTTTTCTTCTTTAAGCACCCTTTTTAATTTCCATGGCAAAGCATGCTTTGAGTCTTCCTCTCCTATTTCCAATACCTCCCTTGTGGTCTCCTTTTCCTCTTAAGTCTTGACCATTAGAGTTTTTTCTAGGTCTTATCTTCTCATGCTACATCCTCCTCTAGGAGGTTCCTTTGGCCACAGTACCATCTATGCACTTATGTATTCAAAATCTGCACCTCCAATTCTTTGGCTCTCTAGAGCTTGAGACTAATAACGTTACCTGACTATTGGACATTTCCACGTGGCTGTCTGTAGGGAGTAAATTCAATATACCTGAAGTTCAACTCATTATCACCCTCTGACCAAACGCCTTCCTTTTTCTATATTCTCTACCGAGTTGCCCGGGTTAGAGAAATAAATATCCTGAATTCACCCTCTCCTGTAACCTTCCTTTCTTGCCTCATACTCTAAGTTATAAAATTCTTTTGCATGTGTCTGCTTCTGTAAGTCCCCATTGCTGGAACCTGTGAGCCACCATTATTTCACTTGGATTTCTACAACATCTTTCTAACTGCTCTCTACCTGCAGTCTTGTCTTTTCAGCCTATTCTTCATTCTGTAGCTATAGACCTTTCTCAAAAGGAAATAGAATCTTGCCGTTTCCTGCCTAAAATGCTTTACTAATCACTGTTTTTTAAAAATAGAATACAAAGTCTTCAACATGGTGACTCATACACTCAGCTTTAATTTATGCAGTCACTCTATTCCTGATTTTTCCCCCCAGGACTTTTCACATTCCTAGCAACACTGCTTCGCACTTCAACCATCCTGCAGTTGAAGTGTCGTTTCTTCTGGGAACTTTCCCTTGCCTCACGCATTAGTGTTGAGTGGTCCTCTTCTTTGCATCCATAGCTCTTGCCTGATTCTACATGGCCCTTATTACACTGTATTGTAACTGACTTGAATGTGTATCCTCATTAGCACATACGCAATATGAGGGCAGAAAGAGTGTCAGGTACAGGGTTTTACCCCTTAGACCTAGCACACGAACAGGCACTTGATAAATTCTGAATGAACACAATAATAACAATATTTACCACATATTTCATAGTACTTGTGTCAGACCCTGTCCTGAGTGCTTTTCATGCTTTAGCTTATTTACTCCTTGCAAGAACCTGGTAAGTTATAGGCTGTTATCATTCCCAGTTGACAAATGAAGACATTAAGGTTTAAAGAGGTTAAATCTCAGGCTCAGTGGTGCATAGTACATAGTAATAAGTAATTCAATCTGGATTTAAATCCAAGTCTCTACTGAATCCTAAAATGTGAATGCAAGGAAGGAGGGTATTGGCTGGAGAGGAGTATTAACCAGATTTGTATGGGAATAGTGGATAGGGGTACATGGATCCAAGACATTTACTTTTTAATTCTTTTACAGTAACTTAAACCAAAGCATCTGCTATAGGCTGAATGTTTGTGTCCCCCCACTTCCAAATTAACCCCCAAGATGATGTTATTTAGAGGTGGGGCCCTTGGGAGGCGATTAGGCATGAGTGTGAAGCTCCTGTAAATGAGACTAGTACCCTTAAAAAAAAAGAACCTAGAGGGCTCCTGCCCCCTTCTGCCATGTGAGGATACAGCAAGAAAATGGCCATCTATGAACCAGGGAGTGGACCTCACCAGACCTTGAATCTTCTGGCACCCTGCTTTTGGACTTCCCAGCCTTCAGAACTATGAGAAATAAATGTTCGTTGTTTAAGCCACCCAGTCTATGTATTCTATTATAGCATCCCAAATAGACTAAGACAGTATCCGAGTTGGTAAAAATGAAGATTAGAAAACAGTTACCCCAAGGCTTCTTCAGATACCCAGGAATCTACTTAAAACAAGCTGTCTGAAATGTCTTCAAATGAAGACATCTGGACATTGAAACATCTGTAATTGTGGCCTGATTTTTTAAACCGTACGTTATGCTTAGATATCAAAAATGTGTATAGAAATTTATCAATAAGAATATTCATTTCAGTGTTGTGAAATCAGAAAGAACCTTAAGTTTCTAAAAAGGCAGTTGACTCAGTTTTTTCCTATGACTGTGATGTAATACTATGTAGACATTAACGAAGATGATGGGGAAGGTAATTAATGACGTAGATATTCATGACATAATTAATGGGGGATGAGCAAATTATAGAACAATATGTATAGAGGTTCTTTCAGATGAAATTGAATCAGTAATTAAACAACAACAACAACAAAACCTCCCAACAAACAAAAGCCTAGGACCGGATGGCTTCACATGTGAATTCTACCAAACATTTAGAGAAGAGTTAACACCTCTCCTTCTCAAGCTATTCCAAAAAGTTGCAGAGGAAGGAATGGTTCTAAACTCATTCTTTGAGGCCAACATCACTCTGATACCAAAACCAGACAAAGCTATCATTAAAAGAATTACAGAATAGTGTCACTTATGAACGTAGATGCAAAACTCCTCAACAAAATGTTAGCAAGCCAAATCCAACAATACATTAAAGGGATAGTATCCCATGATCAAGTGGGACTTGTCCCAGGGATGCAAGGATGGTTTGGTATCCACAAATCAATTAATGTGATACACATTAACAAGTTAAAGAATAAAAACCATATGATCATCTCAGTAGATGCAGAAAAAGCTTTTGACGAAATTCAACATCCATTTATAAAAACTTTCCAAAAAGTGGGTATAGAGGGAACACACTTCAACATAATAAAGGCCATGTATGATAAGCCCACAGCTAACATCATACTCAATGGTGAAAAACTGAAAGCATTCCCTGTAAGATCAGGAGCAAAACAAGGATGCCCACTCTTGCCACTTTTATTCAACATAGTATTGGAAGTCTTAGCCACAGTAATCAGGGAAGAAAGAGAAATAAAAGGAATCCAAATTGGAAAGGAAGAAGTAAAACTGTCACACAGTTTGCAGATGGCATCATACTATACATAGAAAATCCTAAAGACACTACCAAAACCTTACTAGAGCTCATTAATGAATTCGGTAAAGTTGTAGGATACAGAATTAATATACAGAAATTTGATGCATTTCTATGCAGTAACAACAGACTATCAGAGAAATTAAGGAAACCATCCCATTTACAGTCACATAAAAAAGAATAAAATACCTAGGAATAAACCTACCTAAGGAGACAAAAGACCTGTACTCAGAAAACTATAAGACACTGATGAAAGGAATTGAATATGACACAAACAGATGGGAAGATATATTATGTTCTAGGATTGGAAGAATTAATATTGTTAAAATGACCATACTATCCAAGGCAATCTCCAGATTCAGTGCAATCCCTATCAAAATACCAATGACATTTTTCTCAGAACTAGAACAAATAATTTAAAAATATATATGAAAACATAAAAGACCCTGAATATCCAAAACAATCTTGAAAAAGAAGAACAGAGCTGGAGGACTCATGCCCCCTGACTTCAAACTATACCACAAGGCTACAGTAATCAAAACAGTATGGCACTGGCACAAAAACAGAAACATAGACCAATGGAACCGAATAGAGAGCCCAGAAATAAACCCATGCACTTATGGTCAATTAATCTAGGACAAAGGAGGCAAGAATATACAATGGAGAAAGACTCTTCTGTAAGTGGTATTGTGAAAACTGGACAGCTACATGTAAAAGAATGAAATTAGAGCATTTTTTCACACCATACACAAAAATAAACTCAAAATGTATTAAAGACCTAAATGTAAGATCATAAACTATAAAACTCCTAGAAGAAAACATTGGCAGGACACTCTTTGACATAACTTGTAGCAGTATTTTTTTGGATCTGTCCCCTAAGGCAAAGGAAACAAAAGCAGACATTAAAAAATGGGACCTAATTAAACTTAAAAGCTTTTGCACAGCAAAGGAAACCATTGGCAAAATGAAAAGCAACCTATGGAATGGAATGGGAGAAAATATTTGCAAATGATACGACCAACAAAGAGTTAATATCCAAACTATATAAATAACTCTTAGAACTCAATATCAGAAAAACACACAGCCCAATTTAAAAAATAGGCAGAAGACCTGAATAAACATTTTTCCAAAGAAGACATGCAGATGACCAAAAGGCACATGAAAAAATGCTCAGCATGGCTAAACATCAGAGAAATGCAAATCAAAGCCATGAGGAGACAGCACTTCACACCTGTCAGAATGGCTATCATCAGAAAGACCACAAATAACAAATGTTGGCAAGGTTGTGGAAATAAGGGAACCCTTGTACACTGTTGGTGGGAATGTAAATTGATGCAGCCACTATGGAAAACAGTAATGGAGGTTCCTCAAAAAACTAAAAATAGAACTACCATATAATCCAGCAATTCCACTCCTAGGTATATATCCTAAGAAAACAAAAATAGTCATCTGAAAAGATACATGCACCCCAATGTTTATAGCAGCATTGTTTACAATAGCCAAGATATGGAAGCAAGCTAAGTGTCCATCAACAGATGAATTGATAAAGATGTGTGTCTGTGTGTATATACACACACACACACACACATATATACATACATATACACACAATAGAATACTAAGCCATAAAAAATGAAATTTAGCCATTTGCAACAACATGGATGAACTTGGAGAGTGTTACGCTTAGTGAAATAAGTCAGAGAAAGATAAATACTGTATGTTATCACTTACATGTAAAATTTAAAAAAATAAACTAGTGAATATAACAAAACAGAAACAGACTCACAGATACAGAGAACAAACTAGTGGTTACCAGTAGGGAGAGAGAAGAGGAAAGGGGCAATGTAAGTATAGGGGATTAAGAAGTACAAACTATTATGTATGAAACAAACTACAAGGATGTATCGTACAGCACAAGGAATATAACCAACATTTTATAATAAGTATAAATGAAGTATAATCTTTAAAAATTGTGAATCACTGTGTTGTACACCTGAAACATTTAGTATTATAAATCAACTATACCTCAATAAAAAGTAAATTTAAAAAAGAAGTTAAATGCTTACACAAAGGATAAGCCACAAAATATAAACAGTGATATTTTCAAAACATTAATATTTGAGGGGCTTCTTGCTTTTTTGTGATTTTTCTGAATAATTTCTGAAGTTAAAAGGTGAAACATTTCTTTTGTCATCATAAAAAATGTAGTTACATCTTTTCAGAAACATTTATTTGGATAAAGCAAAAATTTATATAATTCTTATTAAATGAGATCTTAAGTCTTTTGAAAAATTATGATTTTAATGAATTAATATGGTAATTGAAGTGATTAATTAAAGATTAAACTTAAAATATCAGAGTGGGGCCTAATGATTAACTTACAGTGAAAATAAAAAATCTAATGTTGAGCATTTTATTCTTCAAACTTTTCTTGATCTACTTGATTGGTGTGTCTTATAGCACAGGTGAGGTAATGATGGTAGCAATGGGCAGGTGGCCTGCTGACAGTTCTGAGAAAAGTTGCAGAGGCAGTTCTGTGCTAAAGGAATCTCTTCGCCCACCCTGCAGGTTGTGTCTTAACCAGATAGCCCAACACTGCCCACTAGTGGTTTGTAGAAAAAGTATCGATGCTAATAAAGGGCAGGGGTTTTTTATAGGCTTTATTACACCTAAGAATTTCAAATTATAATGAAATATTTTTCTGCCTGTAGAGCTTTATAATTCATAAGAAGCAGCCTCTTCATTTTACAGATGAGAAAACTGAGAGGTTAAATGAATAGCTATAGATCCCAAAGCTAGATGGTGATATAGATGCTAGAAGATGGGACTCCAGTGTCTATAGCCAACATAATCTCTGCCAAGCAGAGCTGCCATCTAAGTTAGATTGCTGATATCCTAAAAGTTTGGGGTATTTGTAAAACAGTGTCCTGAGTTGTGGACTCAGTTATGCATAGGAAGCTCATAGCTCCTCATTATTTTAAACTATCAACTAACTTTGCATGGTGATTTGTGGTACCTTGGGTTTAGATTAGCCTTTGCATCTTGGGGACTCTGTGTATTCCAGTTAGACAAGATGTGCAGATGATTAAAACAGCACTCAGATGTCTTGTTATTGCTGATGAGGTAAAGCTGGCACATGAAAGATGGACTTTCTGGAAATGGACTCTTTTGGCCCTAATAGCAACGGCAACTGGAGGATCTAATATCATTTCTTGCAGACACATTTTCACTCTTAAAAGGGCATGTTATTTCTTGAGTTAAGGCTTGTGTGGAATTATTGTGGTTCCAGTTTCATAATCTCCTGATCCCCCAAAGGTAGAATTGTGGCCTTTGTGTTGTACATCTTTCTTTTGGAATAGGCAGCAAGTGAAACCACAAAATGTTAACGAATGAGATGGTGAGACAGATAAGTCAACAGTTTGACAGGATGTGTCTATTTGCACATCTCTTCATTTAGTCTTACTCATTTCCCCTGACAGCATTTAGAAATGGGAGCACTTTACTTGATTAACTAATTTGTGAGTCTGTGACTAGAGGGAGAACTCATCTGGATTTTGAACTGACTTGTATCAGTTCACAGAAATGAGAGTCAGATTTGGGATTAATGCCTCTAGGTGGTGCCTGTGACCTACATTTGGATTTGGCAACTTTGTCAGAGGCAGAGGAAAAACACTGCAGGGGAGAAGGGGCTTTTGTGGGTGAGTGTGTGTGTGTGTGTGTGTGTGTGTCCTACTTTGCAAGCTCTGTGGGGAGGCAGTGTTAAAGACCAAAAGGAGCTTGGGGACCCTATATAGTTATTCAGTTCTCATTTTGCCAGTTCCCTTTGTTTTCTCTGGTTTTAGAGAGAGAGTTCACAAAACTGATACAAATAAGAGTATGAAATTCAGGAAGAAAATCTGGAATTTTAAAATCTCATGACAAACAGCTTATGTTTTCAGGAGGAGTGATGAAATGACTCTTTCATGTGTATATTGGCGTATAATAGTTGTGTAACAAGCATATACAGAAGGCATTCTGTTAGAATTCTAATCTTTCTCTCTGATGTTTATGCACAGCCTGTTTTTTCCTCTTCTTTTGTATTTCAGCCCTGGAGTGTATAGAATATCCACTGTTTTTGGCTTGTCAAAGTTAATTTGATCACTCAAGTGTATTTTTCCAGTTGACATCCATGTATTAGTTTAGAAAGCAGAGCTGCAAGGACCTTTAGAGATCAGCAAGGAACTGAGTTTCCAGATTTTTGGTTTTCAAGATCAATAACCTTTTCAAGCAGAGACAGTCTATTCACATCCTGGGTCACATAATCTGTAATTAACAGAGCCTGGATTGAAGCCTGGGTCAACCAGTCTCCAAACTGAACTATCTTTTTGTTATTATACACTCAGAAAAAAAATTTTTTTTCAGTGGATTTTCAATGATTTCATAGACCCCAAATTTGGAGGTCAGTTTTGGGATGGCAATGTATTACTTAGTGAGGACGTTCAAGCCACCCCTAAAATCATGTCACCACTGCTTCATAGAGGGAGGAATATTTTAACACCAGATGGGTAAGAAGATTTGATCTCAGAATCAATGGCCATCTTTTATTTTAGTAACTTAATTTCATGTAAGAAATTAAATTTCTTGGGACTTCCCTGGTGGCACACTGGTTAAGAATCCACCTGCCAATGCAGGGGACACGGGTTTGAGCCCTGGTCCAGGAAGATCCCACATGCCGCAGAGCAACTAAGCCCGCGAGCCACAACTACTGAGCCCACGTGCCACAGCTACTGAAGCCTGTGTGCCTAGAGCCCATGCTCTGCAACAAGAGAAGCCACCACAATGAGAAGCCCGCGCACTGCAACAAAGAGTGACCCCTGCTCGCAGCAACTAGAGAAAGCCCGCTCTCAGGAACGAAGACCCAATGCAGCCAAAAATAAATAAAATTAAATAAATAAATTTATTTAAAAAAAGAAACTAAATTTCTTACATGATTTCTACATTGTTCATTTCGCCTAGGACAGATGAGCCCCTCTTAGTTTGTTGGTGGTCCAAGAGCTGCATTAGAGAATCACTGATCTATGACAATCTCTTCCATTTTTCAAAAGGAGAAACTGAGGCCCAAATAAATTGATATGTTTCAGGTCATATGTCCAGTGAGTAGCAGAGAACTGAGTCTTCCTTGTTACTTTCAATAGTTAGGAACATGGATAGTTTTCTCACACTCTTCTCTTTTCAGCTGTTGCTGAGTGAAGGACACACACAAAAGCAAAGAAGAAACAGTATATGGCAGGCAGAAAGTAGGTCCCATAATGAAATTTTCAATTCTGTGTCATTATGGCACTTTGATTTTCTGTCAGATCCATTTCATTTCTTTCTTTGCTTCGTTGTGTTTTGTTTTTATTTATTTCCCCCCAGCTTTTTTTTTGTTTTTTGTTGTTTTTGGCTGTGTTGAGTCTTCGTTGCCACGCACGGGCTTTCTTTAGTTGCGGTGAGTGGGGGCTA
The DNA here is from genome assembly GCF_005190385.1 of Monodon monoceros. NCBI lineage: Eukaryota > Metazoa > Chordata > Mammalia > Artiodactyla > Monodontidae > Monodon > Monodon monoceros. The sequence continues at coordinate 48,316,850 of NW_021703777.1, forward strand.
CTCCTCGTTGCAGGGCGTGGGCTTCTCATTGCAATGGCTTCTCTTGTTGCGGAGCATGGGCTCTAGGTGCGTGGGCTTCAGTAGTTGAAGCGCATGGGCTCAGTAGTTGTGGCGCATGGGCTTATTTGCTCCGCAGCATGTGGGAGCTTCCCAGAACGGGGATCGAACCTGTGTTCCCTACGTTGGCAGGCAGATTCTTAACCACTGCGCCACCAGGGAAGTCCCTCGTGTATATCTTAATTATCAGATATATTCATTATTAATCAGATATATTAATTATCTGACCACAACCTGTCTGCAAGGGAGATTAGAAAGTGGTCTTCTAGTTGAGTATATGGTCTTCAAGAAAGCAAGAGAAACAAATCAGATTGGCAACTGGCAGTTTCTCTTACATATAAGAACTACGGGATGCAACTTTTATATCTGAAGTAGGCATGCAGTAAATGAGTCAAGCTCAAATTGTGTCATGATAAATAATAGCAGAAAATGAGATGGACATAGGGACGTATTCACTTGACAGTTATGTTGTAACCTGCTATTAAATCTTGCCATTGGGACTACGTAATAATGATTAAAAAACAAACTTCTTATTGCATTTGTTTTTGAAACAAATACTTGAATGTCTCCTATATGCCAGGCAATGTTTAGATGCTTGAGATATACCAGTAAACCAAGATTCTTGCCTTTGTGGAGCTTATATTCTAACAGGGGTATATAGACAATGAACAATAAATAAAATACCTTCCAGAAATCTTAGAAAAATAAGTATTTAGTGCTTGGCACCCCTGTATACTCCTTCCTCTAATGAAAAGCCATCTTTTAAACTTGTTTCCAGTTTACAAAATTTGCTCTTATTTTATTTTGACCTTTCAAATCCACATAGGTGAGATTTACAGCTTTTGTATTTCATTTTTTTAAATATTTATTTATTTTTGGCTGCACCATGTCTTAGTGTGGCACGTGGGACCTTCGTTGTGGGATGAGGGATCTTTTTTGGTATTTTTAGCTGCAGCATGTGGACTTATTAGTTGTGGCATGCGGACTCTTAATTGCAGCATGCATGCAGGATCTATTTCCCCGACCAGGGGTAGAACCTGGGCCCTCTGCATTGGGAGCATGGAGTCTTACCCACTGGACGACCAGGGAAGTCCCCAGCTTTTGTATTTTAGACCCTCTTTGGTCACCTCTGCTATTTTGGTTATGCTAGCTTAATAAAATGAACTGAATTACCTGCCAGCAAAATTGTCTGGTTCTAAAATCTTTTGTTAGAGGTAATTAGTTGATAACGTTCAATTTCTTCCAAGCTTATTGATCTTTTCATGTTTGGTATTTTTCTTGAGTTTTTGTTATATATATTTTTCCTATCAACCTTTTATTTCATTGAGATTTTGGAATTTATCAGCACAGACTTGTAGATAGTAATTATTTAATTTCAGAAAAGTCCCTATCTCTTTTTTCATTGTAAGGCCCTTCCTGTCCCTGGGACTTAAGTATGAGACCATAGGGGCAGGATTGGAAGACAGTCTCAGAGACTGACGTTGGGCTCTACTCATATGCTCTTCTTTCATCATCTGTGAACAAATGCATGATAAAAGTAGGTTACTTTATTAGTCAGAAATTAAGTTATTATAGAAAAGAAGTGGTTTGCTTGTTCTCCTGTATTTGTAGACTATGGCTCCTATCTGCTACTGTTCCACAGCTAGTTTTTGATTAGATGAATGACTTCTTTTCCAGGAAGCTCTCCAGTTCCTCCTACAAATAATACCCTAGACCAGATCCAGGTTCCCTCTTTTCAGACAATCCCAGGTATGTCTGAGTCCTAGAATGTGATCTTTCAAGCTGAGCTCTCTATGACATATATTGGAGCTCCTCAGTATGGCTCCAGATTGAAAAATTATCAGTATGCAGAAGCTGGATTGGAATCCATGTAAAGAAGAATTTTTAATAAATCTTGTCCCAAGTTAGAATGGGCTTCTTTGGATGGTTACACTCTCGTCACTGGAGGTATCGGAAAATTGATCAAATGTTCATTCAGTGAATGTTTTAGAAGGGACTCAAGCCTTTGAGGGAAGCAGTTCAACAGGATAGTAGTCTCATCCTGTCCTGAGAGTCTGTGATTGTATTCCTGGGAATCTCCCACAGTGCACAGTTAGGTGCCTTGTCACTGAGTGAACAGGGAGTCAAAATTAATAAACTAAAAGTAATGTACTACAATACTTCAGTGTTACAGGAAGCAGAGAAACAAACCTGCATGATGAAATCTGGCCCAGGCTGTTTCTTGGGTATAGAGAGCCCATAGAAACTGTAAGTAAATGCTACTGCTGATGTTAATAGTGTTAAAAAATAAAATTCACCTGAGTAATTTAAAGATCAAATTGGCTTGATTCAACAATTCATGAATTGGGCAGCATTCCACCTAGCAAAGAGAAAGGAACTCCCAGGAGCTGTACAAAATGGAAGGTTTTTAAAGACAGAAAGGGGGTGGGACAAGGAAGTCATAAACAAAAGAAAGGATTTTTTCAGGTAAGATCACCTTCCTTTGGGGGAAGAGTGGGGTCTGTCATGCAGATTACCTTACTAGTGTTGATCAGGTGATTCCAGATTGACTGCTAAAGGTCACATTCCTGGGAGAGGTTGAAACTGCAATTAAGTCTTGGTTTGCTGAAGTGGGGCTCAGCACAAGTGATCTATTTGGGACCTGTTATTTCTTTTTAAACAATACTAATCATAGTAACCATGATGATAACTGCCATCAACTGAGCACCTACATATTGATAGTCTATAGCAAGCATTTTGTCTATGATGTTTATTTATAGTTCACAAGGGCTCTGTGAAATAGACATCATTTGCCCCATTTAATGAACCGGTGCCCCATTTTTTTTTTTTTTTTTTTTTTTTTTTTTTGGTGCGCGGGCCTCTCACTGTTGTGGCCTCTCCCGTTGCGGAGCACAGGCTCCGGACGCGCAGGCTCAGCGGCCATGGCTCACGGGCCCAGCCGCTCCGCGGCATGTGGGATCTTCCCGGACCAGGGCACGAACCCGTGTCCCCTGCATCAGCAGGTGGACTCTCAACCACTGCGCCACCAGGGAAGCCCCCCATTTTTAAAGGTAAGGAAACTGGGTAAATTAGAGCATTTCAAGAGTTATGTATGCAAATCAATTGTAGGAGTGCCCCCCTATGATCATCTTAGCCCTAGAGATGGGTAGGAAGAGCATGAGGCACCTGGATTTCCAGGCCAGTCACCTTTGACCAAGTGCACCTAGCCCCAGTGTGCTGTAGAAATATTATAATTCTCTATGCCTACCATGATGTGAAAATTGGGAAGCACATCAAGTTACCTATCCAAGGTGACAAGCCTCAGATAGGGCCCAATTAGAGATCCAAACCGAGGTCTGTATGACACTAGAGCTCATTTTCTTTGCACTATACCTCACTGTCTTTGAAGATCTGAGAAGCGATGGTTCAGAAATGTCAAGTCCTTCAGATGGAAGCAGAGGGAGGCAGTAGAAGATGGCTAATTCTGTAACATGGGTTTCAGACAGAAGATGTAGATTTGAACACTTCAGCACCTCTAGGGCTGGTACATGATGTACACCAGCATGAGGTTAAGATTGAGAGCTCTGTTGTCAGCCTGCCAGGATTTAAAACCAGACTCCATCACTTACTGGCTGTTTGACTTTGGGAAAATTACTCTGCTTCTCTGTGCTTCAGGCTTTTCATTTGCAAAATAAAGAATAATTTATTGAATGATTCAACAAATATTTGCTGAGAGACTTCTATGTGTTAGGCACTGTTTTAGGGTCTGAAAATGCAGCAGTGAATAAAGTACTTGATCTTTGAGTTTATCTTACTTGGAGTTCTTCAGCTTCTTGGGTGAATAGATTAATTTTTTTCCTCAACTTTATTGAGATATAATTGAATATAACATTGTGTAATTTTAAGATGTACAATACAATGTGTTGATTTGATAAACTTATATATGACAATGTGGTCACCATGGTAGCATTAGCTAACACCTCCATTACATCACATAATTACCATTTCTTTTTTGTGGTGACAACATTTAAGATCTATTCTCTTAGCAACTTTAAAGTGTATAGTACAGTATTATATTACACTTATGGTACAATATGTATAAGTGATATCCATATATGTGACATCATGCAATATTTGTCTTTCTCTCTCTGACTTATTTCACTTAGCTAATGTCCTCAAGGACTATCTATGTGTTCACAAATGCCAGGATTTTCTTTCTCATGACTGAATAATATTTTATTGCATATATGTAAATACCATATCTTCTTTAACCATTCATCCATTGATAGACACTTAGGTTGCTTCCATAGCTTGGCTATTGTAAACAATGTTGCAGTGAACATGAGGGTTCATATATCTCTTTGGAATCTTGTTTTTATTTCCTTTGGATATACTCAGAAGAGGGATTGCTAGATCATATGGTAGTTCTTTTTTTAATTTTTTGAGGAAGCTCCATACTGTTTTCCATAGTGTCTGTGCCAATTTACATTCCTGTCAACAGTGTGTGTTTTGTTTTCTCCACATCCTCAACAATACTTGTTATCTCTTGTCCTTTTGATGATATCCATTCTAACACATGTGAGGTAATATTTTACTGTGGTTTTGATTTGCATTTCCCTGATGATTATTGATGGTGAGCATCTTTACAGGTATCTGTTAGTCATTTGTATGTGTTCTTTGGAAAAATGTCTGTTTAGTTTCTCTACTCATTTTTATTTGTTATTTATTTATTTATTTTTGGCTGTGTTGGGTCTTTGCTGTGCACGGGCTTTCTCTAGTTGCAGTGAGTGGGGGCTACTCCTCGTTGCGGCGCACGGGCTTCTCATTGTGGTGGCTTCTCTTGTTGCAGAGCACACGCTCTAGGCGCGCGGGCTTCAGTAGTTGTGTCATGTGGGCTCAGTAGTCATGGCTTGTGAGCTCTAGAGCTCAGGCTCAGTAGTTGTGGTGCACGGGCTTAGTTGCTCCGTGGCATGTGGGATCTTCCTGGGCCAGGGCTCGCAGAGTTGCATTGGCAGGCAGATTCTTAACCACTGTGCCACCAGGGAGGCCCCATCTACTCATTTTTAAATTGGATTTTTTTAATGTTATTGATTTGTATAAATTCTTTACATATTTTGGTTATTAACCCCTTATCTGATATATGGATTGCAAATATTTTCTCCTGTTTCATAGATTGCCTTTTCCTTTTGTTGATTGTTTCTTTTGCTGTGCAGAAGCTTTTTAGTGTGAAGTAGTCCCACGTGTTTATTTTTGCTCTTGTTACTTGTGTTTTTTGTGTCGTATTAAAAAAAATCATTGCAAAGAGCTATGTCAGGGAGCTTTTCCCCTATGTTTTCTTCTAGGAGTTTTACAGTTTCAGGTCTTACATTTATGTTTTTAACCCATTTTGAGTTAATTTTGGGGTTATAAGGTAGAGGTCCAATTTCTTTTTTTTTTGTTTTTATTTTGTATGTGGTTATCCAGTTTTCCCAACAACATTTATTGGAGAAACTTTTTTTTTCCATATGAGTGTTCTTTGGCTCCCTTGTCAAATATTAGTCGACTGTTAGATTAATTTTTTATATCATATTTGCTAAGTTGTTGGCCACTATTTATTCACACTTTTTTTCTGCCACTTTCTCTTTATTCTCTCCTTCTGTGACTTCCACTGTGCATACATTTGATAGCTTGGTGGTTTTCCACAGGTATCTGAGGCTCTGTTCATTTTCTTCATTCCTTTTTCTTTCTGTTTCTTGCCTAGTTAATCTCAATTGACCTGTTTTCTGATTCTTTCTTCTGCCAGTTCTGTTATGAAAAAGCAGCAGAGAGTAATGTTGGAGTGGGCACTACTTTAGCTAGAGTACATATGGAAGGCCTCTGAGGAGATGACATTTGAGTTGAGACTTGGTCATGGTTAAAGAACTGTTTCCTAAAGATGGTGGGCTGTTCTCAGACTGAATTGTAGACTCTGCTTCCATAAGTTGGAGCAGGGGATTGATCCTTCCCTGAGGATCTCCATAGATGAATGCATTTGATGGAAATTCTGTGTTCCTACTTGAGCTCTCCAGATATGCAATACAAATAAATGTTCTAGTTCTGAGGGCTTTATTTTTTTTAAATAACTCATTGCCAGTTGTTCTAAAACACCTTGCATTTGCAAAGGAACCTTTATTATTTAGACAGGCTTGAATTTTCTTCGTGGAGAACTGGGAGGACTTAATTACAGTTTCAACACACATTGGCAAGCTTGGAGCAATTCAGAAGGAAGTCAAAGAATTTTGAGAATTTAAGCCAAGGTACTTATTCCATATTAATAATGTTGTGACTTGATGTTTATTTACCCCTAAATATTCTCATAAGTATCAGGTAATTGGGCTGTATTCTATGTCCTGAAGGCCAATATTCCTGAACTTGGTGAAACCAACTGAAAAAATGAATTCCAAAAATGGAATCTCTCCATGGAAAATGTGTTGCTTCCAGCCCTTGGTATTTTCACCTAAGGCCTGTTGGCACCTGTTGTTTGGCCAGCTGAAACAAGCATGCTGTGCTACATAAAGGCAGTTTCTATGGAAACCTGAACCCAAAAGATATTGGGGCTTTGAAGATCGAGGCAACACCCTGAATTGTTTGGAGAGCCCAGTGAAAGTTTCAGAACTTTATTGTTCTCCACAGAAAACATTACAGCTAAGACTTTAAAATGTTTTCTTCTCCAGGTTCATTAGAGCTATGTGTACAAGATAGAAGTTTCTAGTTTGCTTGTGAATTTATCTGTTCTAATTATTTTACCAGCTATTTTACAACATGTATCTCTGCCATAAAGAACATTATCATCTTCCATTCTCCCTTCTTATCCTTATTTTAATAAATATGTGAAGCCGTAAGACACAAAGAATACGCTGAGCTTGTAAATTTGGAAGCAGATAATGATTCCTCCTTTTCATAACTCGTGGATAACCTATTCAGTATATCATTTTTTTCACACACCTTAAAAAATATGTACAAATGACCACATTGCCAGATGCACACACAGCTGAATTGCAGTTGTGCCTGTAAAGCTTTTTTTTTTTTCTTTGGCTGTGTTGGGTCTTCGTTGCTGCGTGCCAGCGGCGAGCGGGGGCCACTCTTTGCTGCAGTGCGTGGTCCTCTCACTGCGGTGACCTCTCCCGCTGCAGAGCACAGGCTCTAGGCACGTGGGCTTCAGTAGTTGTGGCACACGGGCTCAGTAGTTGTGGCTCTCGGGCTCTAGAGCTCAGGCCCAGCAGTTGTGGCGCACAGGCCTAGCTGCTCCGAGGCATGTGGGATCCTCCCAGGCCAGGGCTCCAACCCGCGTCCCCTGCATTGGCAGGCGGACTCTCAACCACTGCACCACCAGGGAAGCCCTGAAGCTTTTGACTTACAGTAGTGTTCCCTTACATAAGTGTAATCTTTAAACTGATTCCTTGTTTAGTACTTATAACACAAACCCTGTTATCACAACCTTAGCAGAAATTAAAGTACAAGAAAATATTTTCCCATGAATGTGTCTTCCCAAGACTACATTTTGTGTTTATTTTAGACATGTTTAGACATGTTTCTTCAGGTTCCTGTTTTATAAAAGCTCTGATGAATAACAGTGCTGCATATTCTTCCTGGCTGTTGGATATTGTCAAGAAAAAATATCTGAATTTACCACATTTATCTGTGGGAATTTGTATTCTTGATTTCAAGGGCCATTGTAGAGTTGGCTAGATATATTATGATTAGTTATTCAAATGCATCATATTCACCATGAAGTAATGAAATGAAGACTAGGTATGTTACACCAGATTAACAATTAATCTGTACACATGAAATATGGAGAAAGGGAATGGTACAATTTAACCTTTCATGACCTTAATTCTCAGAGATGTCCAGAACCAAAGTAGTAAAGCTACCTTGACTGTATTTACTGGAGTCTAGTTTTTTCAACATTCCTGTAGGGAGAAGTTGCTTTTTTCCACCTTGCAGAAGCATTCCTTCTCTGTTCCTTCTCTTTGGGACAGTTCCACTTTGTCCCAGCTCCATTTCCAGGCAAGTTCTACATGTTTCCTTTACTTCTCACTCTTGCTTTTATCCTTCATCTGTAGAGAATCAGTTGCCCATTTGCCAGAATCTTCTCTCATTTTAACTCTACTTTTTCCTTCCCCTACCACGAAGTAAGGACATTTGACTCAGCATTGTGGTATACCTTTATCTGGAATTTTAACTTCTCTCTATGCAAAGCATTATATTTCAATAGTGAGCTATAACTAGGGTTTAAATCAAACTGGCAAACAGTCTGTCATTTAATACACAGAATCATAGGATGAAAAGGTATAGAAGGGACTTTTGGAGAGTGTTTATCAGTATTTTGCCTTAATTTTCCAATAAGGGATTTCTAACACAGAGAAAAAGGAGCCTATTCACCAGATGTCTGGAGGTATAGAGATAGTTCGCCTCAGAATGAGCATAGTATGTCTTTGATCCTGCAACTTTGAAACTGACTCCAAGTTATATCTTTACTTATTTTCTAATAAATGTTCTAAATTACTTACCAATGAGTACAGTGGTCCCTATTTATCCTTCCCCTTTATGTAGCACTTAGTACATGTCCAATATAAAATATGTAGACTGGACAATTATATCCTATAGTAAATGAGTGAAGTGACACCATGAAATGTAAGGAGATTTGCTTAAGATCACCGTGGTAGAATCAGCAGAGAATTCAGGGCCAGTGACTTCCAGCCCAGTGGGTTTCCCATCAATCTCTGACAGATGTTTCAGCCTGATGTCTTTTCCACATGGGTTCCTGGAAACTAGGGCTTCTGGAAGTTAGGAAAATCTGGAACATGACTGACCCCATTTAACCTGGTTTCTGTGCTATTTAAGTAAACCTAGAAAACTGCTCTAAGAGTAATGTACCTCTACATATGCCTCTGACAGCAGCCTAGCTCAAAGGGGGAGTTGTGAGGATATGTGTGTGTGTGTGTGTTTGTGTGTGTGTGTGTGTGTGTGTGTATGAGACAGTGGATAAATGAGGGGTGAGTGGTAGTAGTGGGAGCAGTGGTGGGTAGCTTTCAACAGTAGATCGTCATATTTTCCCATTTCCTGAAACCACAGCTGTTTTCTGAAGCCCATTAGTCCGGTTTAGGCTTCAGGCGGCTGGAGGAAAGCATTATTTAGTGAGTGCTGTAGAAGTTGATTCTTGTGGAACCCATGAGAGTTAGATCTTGCTGTTGTGAAAATTTTCATAGGATTTTGAATTTTCAGAGACATTTTGTACTCTGCTTGTGAGCTTGATATAACTAGTCTAGTTCTCTGTCTCCCAGATAAAATCCATGGATAAAAAGAACTTCATCTCTTCCCTATGGAAGATACAAAATATATTTGAGTGACTGAATGGATAAATCTTTGTAAATGATCATTACTCAAATTTACATTGCCATTTTCATGAAAAAGGGGGAAATTTTGCTATTTTAAACTAAATTGAAGAGTAGAGGAAGGTAATACTATGTCCATTGAAAGACTATAACAGAAATAAAATGTACATACTCTAATCAGTCAAGCAGAAATAAGAGAAAACCTTTGTTGCTTCCTCTCATTGGTGAGATTAGAAAATTCTGACTCCTCTCTTTGGTCAGGTGAACTATTCCTGGTTATTAAGTGAATGCATTCACCAAACAATCACTTCACAGGACATCTTCTTGGTGCCAGCCACTCAGGTGAAAGTCGGGAATACAAAAATGACGCAGGTCATTTGAGTCCCAAGTTTCTTACAGTCCAGTGGAAAGACAACTGCATGAATAATTAACCAGAGTATAATTAACAAATTTTATGCTAGTGATATAAACCAGAAGAGGGATTGTGTTGATATTATCTTGGGATGTTAAGGAGGCTTTCACTGAGAAGATAAGTTGAAATGCAAGGACGTATAAACATTTTTTTCCAGTCATAGAAGGGGAAAAGGCATTGTAGAAGGAGGAAAGCAAAGGCCAGGCAATGGATGGATGTGGGAAAGTGCCATGTGTGATCTCTTGGGAAAATGAAAGGAGGCAAGGTAAGTGCAGGTCAGATTGAGAAGGACGTTCATGGCATGGCATGCCCATGTGGACATGGGAGCCAACCCAACTTTCAACCAAGAAATCACTGACTGGATAAGGGCTCTTTGAAATGACATCTCTGATAGGAGCTCATAGAATTGATTGGGTGGTGGGTGGTATGAGAAGATGGGAGAGAGGGGGTGCCATCTAACTCTGTAAGTCCTTTCTTCATACAGATTCAAAAAAATGTTGGTAAAAATACAGCCAGGTTTCAGAAAAGCTAATTATATCTCTGATTGGTGGCCAAGGCAACAGTAAATACAGATAAAAAGAAGTTGCACGCAATGAGAAAGAGAAGGGTAGTTCCAGGAATTGTGTGAGGAAAGAATAAAAAGCTCTTTAAAAGGAGACATTCAGAAAGCAATTTGTCTGACGTTGTAGGGATGTTGGAAGCAGTTAAAATATTATCTTTAGCCCAGTAGAGAGGAATGAGAGAGCACAGAGAAGGAATATCCATATTATGTATTTATTTATTCCACATGATTTAATTTAAATGAAAAAATATCTAGATAAGAAACTTAAAAAAAATAGACATACCCCCTGCCCCCACATACTCACACTCCTCAACTACCAGCATCCTGCACCAGAATGGTACATTTGTTAAACTGATGAACCTACATTGAAGTATTATTAGCACCCAAAGCCCATATTACAGTTTAGTCTTGGTGTTGTATCTTCTATGGGTTTGGACAAATGTGTGATGTCATGTATCCACCATTATAGTGTCTTATGGAATAGTTTCACTGCCCTAAAAATCCTCTGCACTTTTTAAAACTTTTTAATAATCAATTACATTTTTAAAGAAACATGTGATATACATGTTACATGTATATAAAAGATTAGAATTAAATTCAACAGCATGTTTTAAGAGTGCTGACTGTGCCTTATAGATTCAGATTTCCTGCTTGCTCACAGGGTGTACTACCATCCTTTCCTGTCATCTGGCCTTTTACTAGATTACTCCAGGCCCACTGGGCATGTTTCATTTCATCATTAGACCTAAATAATGGTGAAATAAGATTACTTGTGCCAGGAGACAGTTCCTTTTTTCATGAAAATTTACAATAAAATATGTGGGTGAAGAGGCTTCACTTAACTCCACCCAGGAGCAGTGAAATAAACATGTGAGGGACGTCTAAATAATTTCAACATGTCCATATTCCTGTTGGAAGAGGACAGTCATTTAGAGCGCCAGGTGCTCATATCACCCATACTTTCAGACCCTGCAGCAGTAGTGTGAATAAGTTAAGAAATTCCAGCACAACCAACTGCAGCAAAGCAGCTGCAGTAGGGTGGTGTGTGTGTTTAGTTATGAATGGGAGAAAAAGTAATTTTCATAGCATTCTTTAAATAGGAGTTCTAGTTCTGTCTGAAGATAGATGGACAACTGTAGGATTATAGATAAGATAGACCAAGTTCATGGATAGTTTTGGAAAATGAAAAGCTGATGTTTTAATAAAATCCAAAATTGGAGTATTAAAAAAGAGGAAAATGATTTGTGGGATGAAAGAATAATTCTAAGGATGCTTTTTCTTTTGTCCATTACCCCCACTTTCCTGTGAATTAAATGTGAGCACAGTTTTCTTCTTAAGAACATTGGAATGCCACGTTTTGAAATAATTTCCATTTTCTTATGGCATTTAAATAACATGTTTTGGATATACTTGAGAATGCAGGAAAGATTTGATTATATGGAAATTTATATCCAGGTATAAATCCAGTATGTTTACGTCTTTTGATTTTTGAAGCTGGTGGTGAGAGGGAGCACAGCATGTGGTGAATATGTGGATAGAGATGTGAAAAGATTTTTTTTTCTTTTAATATATTTATTTATTTTTGACTGCATTGGGTCTTCGTTGCTGCGCATGGGCTTCCTCTAGTTACAGCGAGCAGGGGATACTCTTCGTTGTGGTGCACGGGTTTCTCATTGTGGTGGCTTCTCTTGTGGTGGAGCACGGGCTCTAGGCACACGGGCTTCAGTAGTTGTGGCCCACGGGCTCAGTAGTTGTGGCTTGTGGGTTCTAGAGCACAGGCTCAGTAGTTGTGGCGCACGGGCTTAGTTGCTCCGCAGCATGTGGGATCTTCCCAAACCAGGGCTCGAACCCATGTCCCCTGCATTGGCAGGCGGATTCTTAACCACTGCACCACCAGGGAAGTCTCGAAAGGATTTCTTGGTCTGATGTGAGGCCAGTTTCTCCACTCCTCACCTTCCCCCACCATTTCTAGAGTTGTCTAGAATCCATCATAAATATGACTCCAGTGAAGCATGCAAAGCTCTCTTCTTCAGAGTATTGTTCACGGTGTCAATATGTATTCCATCCCTGAGATGCTTTTGTGTAAATAAGAAGTACTACTTTATCAAAATCAATATATGCAAGGGTGTAAACTAGATACCAAACCTTCAGATTTTCTTCATGACATATTACCAGTGCTAACTCTAGTTTATTATTTATGTAGCAAAACCATGTAGGAGTATGTGTGAGCGGCAGTAGACAAGGGTGGAGGAATATTCCTACTCACATCAAAGATGTTAGGATATCAGGGACTGTTATCAAAATTCCTTTTTGCAGAGGGTTCTCTAAGGCTTCTGGGAAAAGCCAACTAACTAAGTGGCCTACTGACTAACAGCAGAGAAGAGATTCATTGAATTGGACACTTGTGCTACGTGTATCTTTCTGAATATACGATATACTTAACAAAATTTACATTAAGAAAGAGTGGGAAGAGTATTTAGGGATTAACAGGTACCCAGGCCACTGGCATTAGGGCATTTAAACAGTAAAGAGAGACAGATACTGACTGCTGGTTTCTGGTGAAAATATCACCTCTAGGTAGGAAATTCACCTGGAGATAGCTGACAACTGGGCCTAAAACTTGGAATACGGTTTGATTGTTATGGGGGAGAAATGTTTTTGAGAATGTCAGTTAAAAAACATTCTTCAGTGTAGCTATGGGGGAATGTGTCCCACGTTCCATCAGGGAGGGGACCATAAAAATTGAACTAGCAATCTGTACTTTAGTTGTCAAACAAATACTTGTATACTTGCAGGTGGATGCTTGTGTGATGGAAAGAGAAATTCATCAAAGGTGAGATATGAGAATTTGTTAAAAAGTGGGCCAGCAGTGGTACAAGCAAGGCTGCTGGAAGAAAGAGTGGAAGTAACAGTAGCAGTAACAGAATTGGTTGGAGACTATAATCCAAGGAGAAAATGACCCCTGACCCCTCCAGGACTCAGTGAGACAGGGAAGTGTTAGGGATTTGAAATCTCAGAGCTTACTATTCAAACACAACTAGGATTCTTACCTATTCACTTGATCGTCCCTATAACTTCCTCCTTCCTACGCTAGCCCTCCTCTTATAAGTGACCTGGAGAAACAGGGGTGTATTCTAATTGCCATTTTAATTGTCATCATATCTTGATTGTTTCCTAAACTGGAATGATTTCGGGAAATAAGCTTTATATTTTAAATTAAAATAACTACAGTGTGCAGGGTGGACTTGATTTAAAATATGTATGTGTGTAAGTTTAAATATATAAGTATATTTAATCCTATCTTGTGGCAGTACTTAATTCACAGATAATAAGCAACTGATTTATTTAGGGCATTGTGCTAAGTGTCGAGTAGGGTACCAAGAAGTTAAGACCCAGTCTCACCTCTCAAATTTAGTGAGAGAACTGATAAACTATTAATCTGTTTGCAGGTTTTCAGTTCTAGGACTGAGTGGTGGTTTGTGTGATGAATTATTCAAGATAGGCTAACTGCTGTAAAAACAAAACAACTCCTACACTGAGCAGTTTACATGTCATACATTTTTGCAGTTCATTAGGGGTGAAGGGTCTAGTCCACGCAGTAATTTAGAGCCCTAGGTTCCTTCTTTTCCATGCCTCTGTATCATGTAAGGTATTGGAGTCCTCCCTTAGATTCTCTGCATCTGGGCTTCAGTTAGGGGCCAGGCCTGGAAGATTTTTTTAGGCACTACATCTGGAGGTGGGTGAATGTCACTTCTGCTACATTTTAATGGCCACATAACCCACTGACTAAAAGGTGGTCTGAGAATTGAAGTCTTTCTGTGTTCACAGAGGGAAACAAAGTGGAGTCTCAATGATATATATATATCTGTGCCATTGGAAGGAATCTCTCAGGCTGACCTTTTCTAATTTCTGGGAGCTTAAATGGGATTTGCTCATCAGTCATTAAATTTCCCACCTTTTAGTAGGAAATGGAAGCATGGAAGACAATGGACACTTATCAGTTGCCTACTGTATACATATATGATCTCAATTGGCCCTCAAACAATCTACTTCAATGGGCATGATTCTAGATAACATACGTAGTTGCTGAGGCTGGGAGAGGTTAGGCAGCTTGCTCGAAGACACTTAAGAGATTGATGGAATAAGTATAGGTCCATGTGTCTGTTTCCAAGGCATTTACTCTTTCATTATCTCTGAAGTAGGAAGTTGGGCTCAGGATGAACAAATATTTGTTGGATGAATGAAAAGATAAAAGAATTAAGTTATGCGAAAAGATAAAAGTAAGCAGTTCAGAAAATAATTCAAGAAACACTTGTGGGGTTTAATAATGAAAAAAAGACAGAAAAAAGTAAAATATGTGTGCTTAGAATGATAAGAAATAGGTGCTCAGCACTTAGCTGTAGTCCCACTCTGAACGTAGGGAACAGTTAGTAGTTCTTTTGTTTTTGAACCATTCATTCATTCAACAACCATTTACTGAAAGCCAACCACGTATACATAAGATACAGGGATACAGAAGACATAGTTCTTTCCCTCATGAAGCAAGCTTACACACACGGGATATGAATAACCATTCGTTTTTTTTTTTTAATTAATTCATTTACTTTTGGCTGCGTTGGGTCTTCGTTGCTGCGTGCGGTCTTTCTCTAGTTGCAGTGAGTGGGGGCTACTCTTTGTTGCAGTGCACGGACTTCTCATTGTGGTGGCTTCTCTTGTTGCAGAGCACAGGATCTAGGCGCGCGGGCTTCAGTAGTTGTGGCACGTGGGCTCAATAGTTGTGGCTCGCGGGCTCCAGAGCACAGGCTCAGTAGTTGTGGCTCACGGGCTTTGTTGCTCCGCAGTGTGTGGGATCTTCCCAGACCGGGGATCGAACCCGTGTATCCAGCATTGGCAGGTGGATCCTTAACCACCGCACCTCCAGGGAAGTCCCTGAATAACCACTCTTTTTTTTTTTGCAGTACGGGGACCTCTCACTGTTGTGGCCTCTCCCGTTGCGGAGCACAGGCTCCAGACGCGCAGGCTCAGCGGCCATGGCTCACGGCCCTAGCCGCTCCGCGGCATGTGGGATCTTCCCAGACTGGGGCACGAACCCATGTCCACTGCATCGGCAGGCGGACTCTCAACCACTGCGCCACCAGGGAAGCCCATGAATAACCACTCTTGTATAGCTTTCTTTGGATTTGGGCAGCCCTTTCTCTGCATGCTGTAGTTGAACCTGCCGAATGATAGTTTTGTTCTCTCCAGGTAGAGGAAGAACTCCTTCTAAAGCAGGGAAGAGGAAGTACAGTAATAAGAAAATTGTTTCTTATTACTGAAGCCTTCCAACCACCGGTCTGCTTTTCTAGAAATTGTTGGATGGCTTTTCCCAGACACAGAGGGGAGCTCAACATTTAACTGTAGTATCCGAAAGCTTCTTTGGAGCAGTGTGATTAAATAGGTTCTTAAAGGTTGAGGACCTTTTCAGCTCTGCAAAATCAGCCTCCATCATGCTTATGTGTATCCTTCTTAACTAAATGTGGTGATTTTGCACTTCCTAAATTGATCTATCATAGAAAGATCCCAACATCTGGCGATATGAAGAGGAAATGTCAGGTGACGGGCAAGACTTTTTCACTAATCCTGCAGCTACTGAGTCCCTGAGTGAAAACCCTGCCAGTAAAATACAGCATTGTAAAAGAATCATGATTATTTCTTTAAAAAGAAGATTCTAATTATAATTTTAACACATATTGAGGTGCTAAAGTAATCTATAATGCAATTATTTTTAAGTCAGATTAAGTTAAATATATTCAAAAGCTGATGTAGATAACCTCTCTCGATACATACCATCTCTTTCTGAAGTTCTCTGATGTCAGTTTAGAAAAGCACCTTTCTCCTGTTGAAGTGTTAATCAGATGTACTTAATTTTTCTGTCACTTGAAAAAAGTATTAAATCACATCAATATTTCTTGAATTTTTCCTTCCAGATTACTCACTTTGATCTTTTTATATGGTTAAATTAAATTTGCTTTTTCAGTTATTCAACAATATATCATCCAGTATTTTCTATATATCAGGCCCTGTACTAGGTGATTAGGAATAATCTGTGAACCAGCTGGAAAAAGTCCCCGTCTTTGACCTTGGCTCTAGCAGAGGGAGATGGACAATAAACACTAACAAATTATGTGGTAAACGCTAACTGTAACAAGTTATGTGGTTTATGTTTTTAGGGTGGGTCTCCTTGAGAAGGTGACTTTAGAGCGAAAACTTGAAGATGAGGGAGCAACCCTGTGTACACCTTGAGAAAGAGGCTTCCAGACAGCAGGAGCGCTCTTTGCAAAGGCCCTGAGGCAGGGGCATGCTTGGCATATTTGAGGAACAGTGAGGAGGTGAGTGCCTGGAGCAGAGAGGAGGGGAGGGGAGCTCAGAGTGGTAAAGTGGGCCAGATGGCAGGGGCGGTGAAGGCCACTGTAAAGATCTATGCTTTTGTTCTGAAGGAAATACGAAGGTTTTTGACCATAATGGGAACATGATCTTTCCCTCTGTCTTCCTCTGTTCTAATGCTCCTTTGCTGTTGGACATTTTTGTAATATTTATAATGGTGTTATTAGTAGTCTAATCACGAATAAATTCAAATTTTTATCTTGTATCTGTTGCCTACAGAATGCAAAATCAGATACTGCTACAGCTTAGTTATGTAAACAGACAATTTTCTTTGTAGATTCCAAGTGGTCAGGAGATTTCTCCATTCTGTTGGCTGACTGCTTGTGACCCAGTCGGTCCAAATATCAACCTGGTTGTACATTTACAGAGTGCAGATTTTAGTAACCAATCTTGCAGTGAAGCAATATTTACATATTTTATATTTTATAACTTACCTGATTCTACTTCTTCTAGATGGATCTCTGAACATTTACATTTTAATAAACTTCCCCAGATGAAAGCTTTCTCCATGTACGCAGTGACTCCCTTACGTGTTTGAAAATACGAGGAAGCTTCTATTTTATAGTTTACACGCACTGCCCTGCTGTGGTTGAAGGGTGGTACCCTTCACATGCTATGACAGAGTGTTCTGTATTTTCCAGTTAGGTTCGGAGGGTGTTTTTAGGTCTTGCCCCAGGCCCATAGCCTGGAGAGGTTGTTGTCCAGGTTGCCCAGGTCACCTCAGGGTAATGGCCAGGTAGTAATGTGTGTGAACTCATGGAGTGATGTGCTTCTGATTTCAAGCACTGGGTCCACCTGAGGAGAAAAGTTGTGGTTATTGAAGAGTCTTCACACAGATTTGACAGCTTCATACTGTTTCACATAGAAACCTTGAGAATGGAATAAGATGTATCTGAGTTTGATCATCATTGCATATAAAAAGTGTAAGCAATCTTTAAAATTCCTAGAAGATAGCATAGGATAATAAGTTTAAGATCCCCTTTTTTTTTTGGTCCCAAATATGTTTTTATTTTTAACACTCAGGCCTTTCTCCTTTGTGTCAGCTCTCTTAGAAAACAACCAACCATTACTTTTCAGAGTCAGTAATTTAAATTGCATACTCTTCTCAAACCAATTTCTGTCAACATTAAATTGCTTCCTTCAGCCCAAGAAAAAGAATGCTTTAGTACACAAATATTTTAGGACTCAAAATAATCTTTTTGAAATGTGAAATATCATTAGCAAATGAAAGGCAGGATAACCATAATCATTAGCACTACTTTAATTAGCTATTATTTGTATTTGCTGTTTTGTACTATATTGAAGAATTACAGCTATTTCATGGTCATTCTTCATTTTCATTCAAAGCTTGAATATTGAAAGAATCATTAAAATGCCTTCTTAAGGGCATCCCTGGTGGCGCAGTGGTTGAGAGTCCGCCTGCCAATGCAGGGGACACGGGTTCGTGCCCCGGTCCGGGAAGATCCCACATGCCGCGGAGCGGCTGTGCCCCTGAGTCGTGGCCGCTGAGCCTGCGCGCCCGGAGCCTGTGCTCCGCAACGGGAGAGGCCACAACAGTGAGAAGCCCGCGTACCGCAAAAAAAAAACAAAAAAAAAATGCCTTCTTAATTTCTTTGCCAATTTAGAGACATCATGACTCATATTTAAAAGTTCACTGCTTTGTTTATGAAATTTAGATTTGTTTACATATCTGAGACTTCCAAACCAGTGAAGTACCACGCTCAGCTGGAACTTAGCACTCCTCATTTTCTGTTCAATAAGTTTACGATCTTGATGTAGGGAAAGGTTTCTTAAACAACACACACACATGTTCTGGAGAATTTAATGAACACCCTGGACGTTCTTCACGAGCTTCCTAAATTTTGTTTACAATATGAGGGAGCTTATGGATGTTAAAAACTATTGAAGTAGGTGTCTCAGAATGAAGGCACTAAACAGGATCCTCTAATGATAAGATCTTAAAAGTAAAATATATCAGTCAGGATAGCTTAAAGTATGTCTCAGTAACAAGCAAAGCCAAAAATTTCAATGGTCTAAGACTACAAAGGTTATTTTTTACTCACACTACATTTTCATTGTGAGTCAGCTGGAGGTCTCTAATGCAAGTCACCCTCCCTCTGGGATCAAAGTTGAAATAGCAGCTAGAATGTGGAAGGTTGCTAGTTGCTCTTTGGGGTCTCAGCAGTAATTCAGCATTCTTCCTGGAAGTGACATACATCATGTCTGCCCACAACTCTTTGGTTAGAACTAGTTATTTGGCCCTACCCAAGCAGAATGGGTCTGAGAAGTGCAATTGTATCACATACCTGGAAGGGGGAACTGGAGCATTTCAGGAACAACACTGCTGACTGCTATATGGGACCACTCCTACCTCAATTAGGAAGTGATTATGTACTTTCTGAAATCCTACTTCTCCTTCCTACACACAGTGCCTTTAAAATCCTTCTCTACCTTCTAACACAATATCTTTCTTCCTATGAAGGGAATATATAAACTAATTTTTTAAAATTATCATAACTATGAATTGACATAAAAGTCACGGATGAATTTCACATCAAATTCTTATTCAGTTGTATGTGGTGGTGGACAATTAGGACATTAAGTATACAGTAACTGGTCAGAGGAGAAGTCTATTTGATAGCAGGAAGGAAAGGTATCAAGTTTAGTTATAGACTGGACCAGTTGGTGGCTAGTATGCTCTGGTTCAGTTCCTGTTTACAGCTAGTATACATTCTGATTTGGTGAATACATCCATTCTGATGTATTTTTCATGCCATGTCTGCTTTAAATACTTTGAATATCATCTCTGGTTAGTAGAAATAAATGAGTTAAATTAATGAATTCAGGAGAAGAGACAGGTCAGCAGGATCTTATGAAGATATAGATGAAACATATGTCAGAGGAATTATGAAATATTTTACCTTCTTATGTCTATAAAATTGAGATGAGTCAAGAGCATAGTTGGAATTTGATCAGTTAGAATAGAGGATCCAACTGAGACTGAACTTATGCACTACTGGTTGCCCTGGCAACAGGGCCCCCTTCCCATGCTAGAAATAGGGTGAGTGAAGTAAGAATTGGAGATAGAGAAATATGTGTTCAAGTCACCTCCTACTTCTGGGAAAGTTAGGGGAGGAGTTTGCTAAAGGCAAAGATGAGGTCATGAAAGGGAAAGGATTTCAATTAAAAAAAAAAAATTAAGTATCCCTGAGCTTGAAAGCTTCTGGGTATAGCACTGCACATAGCAATGTTTCTTTCCTGACTCTGGTTGAAGGCGGGCTAGGTAGTAAATCACGTGGTTGCATATCTACATTATCTCTTCCATCATAGCCCAGAAAAAGCACTGGACTGGGAAATTGTGACCTGTGTAAATTGGCTTAGACTGGAGCCATTTGCTATGTGGATTGCTCTGCCTGCTCTTACTGTTATCCAGGAAGTTCTCATTTGCCTAGAAGGGTCAAGAGGGAGTCAAGACAGGCTTGCCCATCATATACCCAGAGAAAACCATAATTCAAAAAGACACATGCACCCCAATGTTCATTGCAGCACTATTTACAATAGCCAGGTCATGGAAGCAACCTAAATGCCCATTGACAGACGAATGGATAAAGAAGATGTGGTACATATATACAATGGAATATTACTCAGCCATAAAAAGGAACGAAATTGGGTCATTTGTAGAGACGTGGATGAATCTAGAGACTGCCATACAGAGTGAAGTAAGTCAGAAAGAGAAAAACACATATCGTATATTAATGCATATATGTGGAACCTAGAAAAATGGTACAGATGAACCAGTTTGTAGGGCAGAAATAGAGACACAGATGTAGGGAACAAACGTATGGACACCAAGGGGAGAAAGTGACAGGGGTGTTGGTGTTGGTGTGATGAATTGGGAGATTGGGATTGACATATATACACTAATATGTATAAAATGGATAACTAATAAGAACCTGCTGTATAAAAAAATAAATTCAAAAACGATTTATTAAAAAAAAAAAAAAAGGCTTGCCCACATTTTCTTTGAATTTAGTTTACTTTGTTTGTAATGTTGCCCTTAGGTGCATTTTATTCTTGCTAAATACTTTTCACATTTTGAAAAAAGAATTTTTGTGTTAAAGAGGCATATTTGGGGGCAACATATTCTAGTTTCCTTTGTGGATTGCCTATAGTCCCTGTAAAAACCTAAGAAAAAGGGTGAGAGAAACCTCAGTTGGCTCATCATACAGGTCAGAGGCACAGGAGCAATCCTTGAATCTTCCATAGGATTCAGCCTTCTCACCAAGACTAAGGGCTCCATCAAGGCTCCAAGATAGTGAGATGATTTTGATTCCTTAGCCTTGTCTTCTGTGCACATATAATTTTCTAGGCACTTAGCAGGACTAAAGTTATGATTTTCATGGGTATTTGGCACTGTTGATTTAATTTACCCCCTTCCTCCATAAAAAGTATTGAAAATTATGTTTTATGTTGGTATAAAGATAAATATTATATTTTAAGATACTTTTTTGACCTATAAGTTTATTTTCCTTCTGCTTCTAAAATAAATTAAAATATTTTCATGAGCTTCTAAACCTATTGTGGACCCTAGGCATGGGGTTACTGCTGGGTCTAATGGGTAAGTTGGTCCTGAACCTCTAGGGATGGCTGTGGTTATGGAAGGAGTTTGAGGATTCAGGAATTCTGGTCCAACGAACTGTGATCTTTTATCACTAACAATTTCAGCTTGAGAAGAGTCTAAAGCAAGGATCAAGCCTCCATAACTTGTTAAAAAATTATCTGAGTAGGGAAGTAAGTGTTTTTGTTGGTGGTGTTCATCTTTTATCCCACAGTTGCTTTTTATGCAGTGAAAGGCAGAAAAGGCAATGAATTTGCCTTCTGCCAAAGTATAACCACAAGGATTAAATAGGAAGACTTGGGAAGCAATGCATGAGCCAAAGACTTTTCTTACCTCCACCACTGCAACATGGAATATTTTAATTGACTGACTGATTGAATCACGTATAATGTGCTCTCTGTGTGGTGCTAGGGTCATGGTGAGCAAAACAGACATGCTCCTTGATCTTGGGGGTATGTAGTCCTGGGTTGGGGGGCAGGTGGGGAGGATAGGAGAGAGATGAGTGACCAAGCAATTATAATATAGAATGTTATACTCTATCGAAGGAGAAAGTGACAGTTCTGAGAAAGCTTATGGGAAGAGCACTTAACACAGATTTGCAAGGCACAGGGACAAATAAATTTTTACAGATGAAGTGAAATCACAATTGAAGACTATAGGGTAAGTAGGAGTTAGCAAATGATGAAAATAAGAAGGAAGAGGAGGAGAAAGAAGAGGAGAAGGAGGAAGAGGAGGAGGAGTGGGGAAGGAGAAGAAGGAGGGGAGGATGGGAAGATCTCAAGAGGCCAGAAGAGAACTTAAAGGGTGGGTGGGAGGCAAGGAGGGGCACAGGGGAGAAACAGGGTGCATTAGAGGAACCTCAAGGAGTTTGGTATGGATGGAGCATAGAGCAAGTGGAGGAAAAAGAGGAGAAGCTAGAGAGTAGGGCAGAAGCCGTGGAGGCAGGGTCTTGAAAGTCATGATGAAAGTTCCAACTTTAGTATAAAAGCAGGGAGCCATGAAGAGTTTTAAGCAGTGTGGAGTGACATGTTTGTGTTTGCATTTAAGAAACATCATCCTGATTACAGGATAGATTGGAAAGAGAAGGGTATGTGTGGGGGGAGAGGGAGAGATAAGAATCCATTGCCATATTAATCCAGGCAGAGAAGATGGTGATGACTTGAGCTATACTAGTGGCAGTGGCTATGCAGAAAAACAGATGTGTCTGAAAGATACCTACCTAGGAGCTCTCATTGACAAGACTTGTGATAGACTGTGGAAGCTGAGAGAGAGGCTAATTATACCCTGGTTTGGGGTGAATACAATTTATTCATGGTACCATTCAACCAAAGGGAGGGAGTAGGAAGAGAATTGAAATAAAAATCACAGGGAAGATCTTCTTTGCAGATTAATAATGAATTCAGCCTGTTCTCACCTGGGTATGATAATCCTGTAAATCTGATGCCCAGTTTGACCTCTGTTATGACCACATTCATGGGAGCACCACGTTGTACAAACAGTTACTTTCTTCTTGTCTTCCTCCTCTTCCCTTTACCCTATAACCATACCATTTTTTGCCCCAACTCCCATCCCTTCCTAGAAGAAACCACCCCAGAATGCCAATCTCATGGTAGGACTGTTTCAGCAGGAGACTCAGGCAAGACCAGCAGCCTCTGGTCACACCTTGCTTTGGCTACTGGGTAAAAAGCCTAGACAAGAATGTGCTGTAGTTTATTTGGGCATCACTTGATTTTTGAATTGGCTAAGGAACACCGTCGCCTTAGCAATTGGCAGAGAAAAGCAGATTGTTACTAAATTTTCACCATTCAACCCTTGAAGCTGCCAAACTTGCCTCAGCCTGGACTAGAGGTGATTCCATCTCAGGTTAAATTTGGGGAAAAGAATCCTAGAGTGGTGAGTAGGTGGGTGGAAGTTTAAGGTGCAAGTCCTATCAGACGTTTTCTCTGAAGATGGTGTTCTTCTTTGAAAAAGATTTTTGTTTCTTTTTGGTTTTTTGTTTCTCATTCTCCCCCTCCTTCCCCCTTTCTCAACTCCCTCTCCTCTTCCTCTTCCTCCTTGTTCTTCAACCCCCATCTCCTCTAACTGCTAAGTCTTGCAGTCCACAGAGGTTAGCATGGCAAGTGTGATGAAGGCAGTCAGAAAGATGAAACAACAGAGTGTTTGGTGTGCCAGGCACTGGGCATGAGCTTTAAAGGAAGAATACCTTCCCCGTCCACTGGTGAATAGTGAGGATGTTTTACTGTCTATTCACCTTTTTTTTTGGGGGGGGGAGGTGGTATTAGAAAAGGTTGGGTGGGAAAGTTGGGTTGGACTGGGAAAAGGAAAGAAGAACTGCAAAAGTGTTTTTCTGTAGAACAGCCGAGGTCTTTGTACTCTATCTTTTGTTTGGTTTAGTTTTCATGGGCCCATCCTTTAAATACATACAAGCTAGGTGTCAGAAGGATGGAAACGTCATTTGGAATAACGATAGGAGCTGTACATGACTTCATGGGAAGAATATTGCTCAGGGGAGACAAGTGGGAAACTTACATAGATGTGGGAGGTTGACACGTTGTTCACTTTCCAGAGGAGGCTTGGTGGGGGACAGCAGGCCAAATGCTGGTAAAATGTTCTGAAAGGCAAACCTTACATGGCCTGAGCATTTGGAATTTTTTTGTTGGCTTCTTTCTGTTGCCTCATTTTCCAACTCCTTCTTGGGCTTAGGAAAGCTCTCTTCATTTTCTTGTAGGTTGTTAATTCCTTAATATGTAAGCCTTTGTCTCATTGACTAAATCCAAGCCAAAGAGGAGCAAATGAGAAATTTATGGTCTCACAGTTCTATGAAAATTGGAGTTATGCTACTAAAAGCCAAAGAACTTAGCAGAAGTTAGGAGAGAGGCCTGGAACAGATCCTTCTCTAGCACCTTTGGAGGACGTGTGGTCCTGCTGACACCTTGATCTCAAACTTCTAGCCTCCAGAACTGCGGGACAATAAATTTTTGTTTTTTTAGCCATTCATTTTGTGGTACTTTGTTATGGCAGCCCTAGGAAACTAATACACACCATCTAAAACCTTTAACAAAGTAAGTGCCAGAATCTATGCTTCAAGTGTATTCTCTCTCTGTCTCTTTTGCAAACTTTTTTTTTTTCTATAGCACGAAGATAGCTAGCTCACAGATGGAGTCTGTTTGCAGTATTGTTACAAGTGGTTATGTTTCTATGTCCTTTCTGTATATGTGGTTGAGGTGAGCTTTGCTGATTTATGTGAATCTAAGTGTTTCAAAATAGACCTCAACATGAGCTCTGGATGAATATGTCCTTTATTTTTGATAGTTCTTAAAAATATTTGAAAAAAACACATTTACATTTTTAGATGGATTTCAAGGACAATTAAATATTTCCTACATGTAAATAACTGTTAGAATGAGTGAAATTGGACAACCTCAGGTAAGTCATTTATCTCTCTGAGTCATGCTTATATTTTAAACAATGATGGTAACGTTTCCTGCTTATATCAAAGGGTTGCTTTAAAAAAGCAAACTAAAGAGTGTGAAAGGCCTTTATGAACTGTAAAATACCATACAGTCTTGTTGACATTCACCAACTATATGATTTTTGCTTTATTTATAATTTTCACTATGCATTTTTTTAAATGAATTTGAGCTATCTTATAATGAAATACACAAACTCTAAGATGATTAAAATAGAAAATAAAACCATCTAGGGGAAAGGGAACACAAATGTACCCCAAATTCTAAGCTAGAATAGTGTGGTAAAGACTGCCTTAGCAAACAGCTAGACTACAATTCCCAGCCTTCTTTGCAGTTAGAGTGGCTATGTGATTTGGTTCTAGCCAGTGAGTCCTACTGAATGGAAGTGATCTGTGCCAGTTCCAGACCTGACTCATAAAGCCTCCATGCTTCTCATGCCATAACCCATTCACAAAGGATGAAATGGTGATGTGAAGACCAGCGTGAGCTTGGAAGCCATGCATTGAATATGGCAGAGTTTTGTTAGCCTAGAATGACTGTTAGGAGCAGATCCTATCTTTCCTCCGCAAGGTACTCAAAGCACCTGCCCTCGGCTGCCATCTGAGCATGTAATGAACCTCTGCTGTCCGTACATTTTGAGTCTGCTTGTTAAAGAAGTTTAGTCTATCCTAATACATACAGTTACTGTATTTGAGTATTAAATTTAGCATTCAAAATTTATGAATCGGGCTTCCCTGGTGGCGCAGCGGTTGAGAGTCTGCCTGCTGATGCAGGGGACACAGGTTTCTGTCCCGGTCCGGGAAGATCCCACATGCCGCGGAGCGGCTAGGCCCGTGAGCCATGGCCGCTGAGCCTGCGCGTCCGGAGCCTGTGCTCCGCAATGGGAGAGGCCACAACAGTGAGAGGCCCGCGTACCGCAAAAAAAAAAAAAAAAAAAATTTCTGAATCACAGATTTCTACGACCAGAAGACACTTTAGAGACCTAGCCCAGTCCACTCATTTTTCAAGTTACCATCTCTCTCTGTTTCAAATCCTCCAGTGTCTCCAGATTGCCTTCATAATTAAATTCAAAATCCTTAACATGGTTCACAACACATGTTCTCATTTCTCCCTACTTCTCCTTCTTGTTTCTTGCCACTCTTTTCTTGCAGATCCTTCTCCAATTAAACAGAAAAACTTGCCTTTCCTCTTTCTCATTTCTATGCTTCTTGCTTTCCTTGGACTGCTCTTTGTCTTCTTCTTGAATATTATGAGATTATCTTAACTGTCACATCCTCTTGAAACCTTTTCCTAACTCCCCATCTCCTGACTGGTTAGATGCCCCTCTTATATTTTCCCACAGCACTCCATGTGAACAATTCTCATAACACGTACTTTGCTCCATTATAAGCATCGGTTTGATTTAGGGACTTGTTGACTAGGTTAGAGTTCATTGATGGCAGAAGACTTTCTCTGAGACATTTTGTCTCCCAAATTTCTAGCGTAGTACTTGGAATGTTTTCAAATTAGTGAACAACTTATTTCAGCAAATATTTATCAAGTGCTTCCCATGTGTCAGGCACTTTGTTAAGTGCTGGGGATCCAAGGACAACCAAAAATTGACAAGGCTCAGTTGTAATTGGAGAATACAGTCTAGTGAGGGAGACAGATATGAATCAAATAATCACACGAACAAAAATACAACCTTGATAAGTGCTGTGCATATACATATTTTAGCTACTAGTTCCTTTCCAGTCTGACTTCCCAGCACTTGAGCAGAAGAACTTTATGATTTGGCACTCAAAATTATTGCAGTTTCAGAACATGCAAAATTATTGAATCCCATAATTAATAATCATAACTATTACGTTTGAGCCCCTATTGTGGGTGAGGCGCTGTGCTAAACACTTTGAAAGGATTAGCACATTAAGATCTCATTGAATCCTCATGAAAATCCTATCAGTTATAGACTACTATTGTAGAGAAATGAATTTATATTTAGGGTCTGCAGACCAAATTCAGAATTAGAACCATCCATGTAAAAGTGTAGTCAGGCACAGATTGAGGAATTGGTTTTCAGGTATGTCTCAGACCCAAGTTCTGATCGAACACCCAGGGTTATCTGGGAATTGACCTACAACTCACCTTTCTTCACAGAGGGAATTAAAAAGTGGGATGCTTCTTAGATCTGGTGAAACTTCACTCTAAATCAGTAGTATCATTGGCGTCTGTGTATTCCTGTGATCACCTGGGGAGGCCTGGAAAAGTATCAATACCTCCACCTGAGGATTTACTGCATGCTTCCTTCTTCCCTCACTCCCTACCTCTCTCTCTCCTTTCCTTCCTTCTTTCCTTCGTCCCTCCCTCCTCTCTCTCCCTCTCTCTCTCTCTCTCTTTCTTTCCCTTTTCCACCATTTCCTGCTTCCACACAATTATCCCCATTTTTCAGATGGGAAAGTTGGGACTTAGAGGGATTGTGTTACAGGGATAATAAGTGATAAATCTAGAGATGTGATGTTATTTGCCTAAATTCAGTTAGGAAAAATAAAGCTCTGTTTTCATACATATGAAAATAGATGACTTATAGAGATAAGAAAAAATTATAGGTTTATAATTTCAGCTATCTGAAAAAAGGAAGCACTCAAGTTTTTCAGGTCATACACTTTTGGCCTTTAATTATAGAAGGAATTGTTTGAAATTTTATTATTCACTCATTCATTCACTCACTCATTCACATATGAGAGTGAAAATGTTCCATAGAACATTGTCCTTACTCTGGAGGAAAAAGAAACAGATATACAAACAAATATAGGAAGGAGGTGGCATTTGATCTGGTCCCTTTAGTTTAGGTAAAAATCCATGGAACTGAGAGAGAGAGTGAGAAAGAGTATAAACTACGTAGAAGTACAGAGTGTAAACAAGCTTGGAAGTATTACTGGGCATGTAGGGAAAGAGCAAAGAGCTGAGTATGCTTGTTATAGAGGGTGCTGGGAGAGTGGTGTGGATGAGAGTGGCTGGGGGACCAGATCATGGAAGTCTTTATAGGCTACAACTAGAAGTTCAGATATTATCTTATATAAAATATAAAATGTGAGGTTGAGCATCCCTGGTGGCACAGTGGTTGAGAGTTCGCCTGCCGATGCAGGGGACACGGGTTCGTGCCCCGGTCCGGGAAGATCCCACGTGCCGCGGAGCGGCTGGGCCCGTGAGCCATGGCCGCTGAGCCTGCGCGTCCGGAGCCTGTGCTCCGCAATGGGAGAGGCCACAACAGTGAGAGGCCCGCGTACCGCAAAAAAAAAAAAAAAAAAAAGTGAGCTTAGTGAAGACATTGGGACAGGGAAAAGACATAATCAGGTTGGTGTTTTCAAATGGTAGTGGTGGAGATAGAAAAGAGGGATTGCTTTGAGAAGGATCTTTTCAAGGTAAATTTAAGGGATAGAATCTATATGTCCTGATGGCAAACGTAATTTAGGTGAGATGAAGGGATAGAGCTGTGCTTTCCAATAGGACAGCCACACATGGCTATTTAAATTAATCAACATTAAATGCAGTAAAAATTTATTTCCTCAGTCATACTAGCCACATTTCAAGTGCGCTGTAGCTACAAGTGGTTAGTATTACCATATTGGACAGCATAGACACAGAGTATTTCCATCATCACACAATGTTCTGGATAGCACCAGACTAGAGAATTACTCTGTGAACAGTGAATGACAGTGGTACTTATCAAAATAGGGAATATAAGAGAAAGAGAAAGTTTGAAAGAAAAAGAAAAGGACTTGGACACAGTGAGTTTGAGGTGCTATCGGGCAGTCAGCTGAAGATGTCAAACATGCTACTAGAAATTAGGTCTGTGCTCAAGATGGAGGCAAGGGTTAGAGAGAGACATTTGAGTCTTCACTTTATAAGTACTAGCTGAAGACATGGAAATGAGTATGAGAAGAGGACCAGGAATACCCCATAGTTCTCCTCCATTTAAAGAGGAGTAGAGGAATAGTGGTACAGTATGAAAAGTAATCCAAGGAGGAGGAATCTGAAAAGCCAGAGAAGAATTCTGAGAGAGTGATAATCCTAAAGTCAATAATGACAAATCAGGCAAAGATGTCCAAAGCCTTAGAGCATCCAAATAGGATTGGTTACAAAAAAACTCCTTTGGCTTTAGAGGTCAGGAAGTTAGTAGTAGTTTTGCCTGGAGAGGTTTCAGTGAGTGGTGCTAGAAGAAGCTTAATTGCGGCAGAGCCAGGACATTGGTGTGTATGGGTAAGTGGGGGTGGGGTGGGGGGTGGGGGGGTATAAGAGAGCTCTCCCTCCTTTTTGAAGTTTGGCTGTGAGGGTGACAAATAGAGGTTATTAGCTGGAGGGACAAGAAAGAATAAGGGAAAGTTTTTATTTTTTAGAAAATGTGAAACTTGAAATTTCTTTACCTGCAAAAAGATGAGTGGGTGGAATGGAAAAGACTTAAATGAGCTTGGAGTGAAGGTATACTTACTGAGCCAAGTGTCAGAGATAGTGGAAGAAAAGGTGGGTGAACCTTGGAAAGGGAAAGATTCTTCTGTTTCTCAGAGCCAGGATGGAAGGAGAGAATGATTAATATCTGAGGGTTGAGGTAGAGAAGTTTGGAACTGTTAACCTCTTAGTTTTATATATATTGTTTTCAACTCTGATTTATAGACAGTACAAAAACATTATATATATGAATAATGTTGAACCTTGATAACATCCAAAAGCATGTAACCAGCATGTAACTTAATTCACATAATTTTGCAGTGTGGAAAACTAATGAGGTCTAAATAGACAATATTCCAGACAGGAATGACTTGATAGTACATTCGTTAGACTACCTCTTCATATGTCAGTGTTTTAATTGGACTTCTGTAGAGCAGGTTAATAATCAGCTGAACCTTGAATTTTGTGGTTAACTTAGATCCAAGGAAGACTAAGTAAATAACTAAATCTACACTTGGACACGTCATAATTAAACTGCATAACACTAAAGACAGAACATAAAAGAAAACCTGAAACACTAACAGGGAGGAAAAAGCATTATCTACAAAGGTAGATAATTAGGTTAGATTTGCAACAGACTTCACAGTGGCAACAATGGAGGATAGAAGAAAAAAGGAAAATATTTTTCAAGAAAACAGTTGACAATCTAGTATACCCAACTAAACTATAATTTAAGGGCAAAGGTAAAATGAAGACATTTAACAATAATCTTGAAAGAATTTACTAGTTATTCATTCTCACTGAAAAAAATTACTCAAGGACACACTTTATTTTTTTTCCTGTATTTACGTTTATTGATTCAATCCTTTAATCATTTATTCAACACATAGTTACTACATGCCAGGTTCTGTTCCAAGCACTAGAAATACAGCAATGAACAAAACAAAATCCCTGCCTGAATGGAGTGTAGTTCACCTACTGCAACTACTAGTGTAGTTAACAGTACTGAGCATTTGGCCAGGTAGCAGTTTCAAAAATAAAGAAAATGGGTAACATGGGGTGTGGTCATCTACAAACAGTGGCATTATTAACATCCTGCCTGGGAGAAGCAAAAGAAATGAGAGATAGGGAAGAGCAGACAATAGAGGGTCTTGGTGCTAAGCCACAGAGTTTGAATTTCATTCTGTAATAGGTAAGAGAAGGACACACTTTAAAGGAATTAAAACATTGAGAGTAGAAGGAAGGAATGAGAAGCAAGAAGCGATGTGACAAAAAGAAATTGGTAAATATAAGAATATCTAAATAATCACTGACTCTGTAAAATAATAAAAGTAATGCTGACTACTTTGAAGGTAAAACACAATTGGAGATAAAATACCAGACAATAATAATGTGTAAAATAGAATATGATTGGAATGAAAAATGCTGAAAACCTTTTATTATTCAGGAGGAAGAGATAAATTGTTTTAGATTTTAAGTCAAATTATGCATGTGGAAATTATAAGGGTAACCACTAAAGTTATAGCAATGGAATAAATAAATTCAAATAGTTCAAAATCTGAAAACAAAAAAATAAAACTTAAGCCAAGCAACAGAAAAAGAATTGCAGACAATTTTTCACATTGTGGCAACTAGCTCTTTTTTATTTTAATTAAAAAATTTCTCACTATCAATTATGAATGATTTTGAGTGTATGGGCTGAGGGAAAAGGGAGAATATTCCTCTATGCCTACTATGTGCCAATCAACATAGTGCTAAATGTTAGTGTTATGTAGTGTTAGTTTGGTGGTGAAATGATCATATGCATAGAAATTCCAACAGAGTTAACAGAAGACTATTAGCACTATAAAGAGAACTTAGGAAAGTTTTGGGGACAAGACCAACTTGTAAAAGTCAATAATATTTTCCTATACCAGCAACTATCAACCAGAAAATATAATTGAAATAAGATGCTATGTATAATATCAATCAAAATGAATATATTTCTAGGAAAAAACCTAAAAAAGAAAGCCAATATCTTTGTGGAGGAATATTTAAAACTCTGTTAAAGACATAAGAAAAGTTTTGAATAAATAGGCCAATTTAATGTAGTAAAGATGTCAGTTTTCCTCAAATGAATCTATAAATGCAATACAATTCCAGTCAAAATTCCATCTATATTTTCTGAAAAACTTGAAAAACTCTTCTAAAATTTGTTTGGGAAAATGAAAATCCATTTATAGGTAAGCCACAATTGAAAAAGAAGAGAAAAGACAAAGTTTATTATATGAGATATTAAGACATTTGGCAATTATATGGTTTAAAAAACACATAATTGGTTATGGAACAGACAAATAGATCAGTGGAATAGAATAAAGACTCAGAAATTAGACTGTATATATGGGAGACTTACACAGCTGACAGATAAAGTGACATATTAGAAAATGAAAGCACAGATCATTTTTGTGGCATTGGGAAAATTTTCACTCGAAGAGAAATTTGGATCCCTACTTTACACTGTATACAGAGGCAATTCTGCATGAGTTAAAGACATCATTGTGAAAGTTAAATCTTATAAATCTAATAGAAAAATATTCATACAAAAAGGTCAACAACATCAACAAAAAAAAAGACAAGAAACCCAGGGGAAAAAATGGGTTGGCAATATGTAAAGGCAATGTAGAGAGGGAAGTCTGAATGGCTAACAAGTTCATAAAGAGAGTCCTCAAATGCTGTAATCAGAGAAATTAAATTAAACATTGAGGCACCATGTTAAAGCTATCAGAATACAAACATTAGAAATGCACATGCAAAGTGTTGGTCAGGATATGTAGTGATAAATACTATGTTCTCTTATGGGTCTGTGAAGTGGCATGTTCATTGTTGTTACACCCTGTGGCCTAGCGTATTCTTGGGTATTTGTCCCAGAGAATTACTTGCATATATCTGTGAAGATACATATAATGTTAAAATATGAAATAATATGTGTTAGAGCTCATGAAAGTATGAAATATTTGAAGAGAGGAGAAAGTAGGGCAAGTTGGTCAAATGCTAGTAAACTTGTTATCCTCTCCTTTGGGTTTGAGTCTTGAGGGATGCCCATAAAGCCATCTGGATAGGTATGAGGGAATCACGAAGTGTCTGGTTTATTTGTACAGGTCTTTATGCAAAGCTTTGCTTTTGGCTTGAGCCACATCTAACATGGTGAGAGAAGGAAAGAAACACGAGTAGAGAATGGTGTCTAGAGAAATGAACCAGAGGTACTGTGCCTGGTTCCACAGTGCAGAAGATACGAAGGCAATGAAAGGACTGGAGACTGGACTCAGGACAAAGAGGCAGCAACATGTGGGGACTTGCTAAGAACAAACCAACGGCTGTGTCCACTGACTTCACTAGCAGTGACCAGCCACATTTCAGTAGACGTCATCATAAAATACCCAGGGGCCAAACCATATCCAGCTACATCACAAACCCAGGTACCAAGAAAAGGCATAAAGACCTACAGGTGAGGAATGTAAGCCCGCTTTCCTCTAGGGGTTAAAATCACATGATTTCCCTTATACTTTCAGACATTGGAGAGGAGAGAGGGGAAGATGAAATATTCTAAAAAGGCAGAAAACTTACCCAAAAGAGAGTTAACCTGATAGAAATAGTTAAACAGGAAGAGATGCAGATGCCCTTAAATGGCATGGGAGATTAGATCAGTTTCAAAATAAGACGAAGCTGCATTTCTCCCCTGTATACCTGAATGTAAAGTCTGTGGCATGTCTTTGCTACACTGCCATATGCGTTTTCATTGAGCCAAATTATGTGATTCAGGCAGTTCTTTTTCACACTTGATCTAAACAGATGAAAACCCTGTGGAGCAAATTACAGGATGATTCAGTGCAGGAAACACACTTTCACAAGGAAACAAGAATCATGAGGCCATGGTATTCATGTGTAATGGGTTCACCCACAACCTATTAAACAGAAGTCCTTGTGGAATAAAAGCAGCTTCCATAAATCTTAATAGTTTTGACAAGCTGAGAAGCTTGAGTCAGCCTCACTCAGATGACTTCAGGGCTCCAGAAGAGTTCCCCTTGTCCCCACTTTTAAGAAAAAAAATCTCCTGACAGATGCTGTACTTTGCTTTTCAATCCTAAGTTAAAGCCTTTATTTTCCATTAAAATGCATGCAAATTGACTTAATATTAACTTAAAGCAATTTTCTCCAACTGTATTTTGAGTAATAATGTCTGCCAACAGAGAGAATTTACTGTAAGATACTTGTTTCTTAATCTTAATTATTCAAAGATATGGAACCGTTCAAATTAGAACTTCGGTTAGCATCTCGAGCTAGCTCTGACCACTTCACTGCCTTGGTATTTTCCAGGCTAAAGTTATCCCCACCACAGGCATTTATCACTTCCAAAGCCTCCAAAATGGAGACAGAGTGAACTAAAAAGCTAGTACCATGCAGTTCGGGGGAAAGGACATGATTAGTTATTGAATCAGGTCACATCCTAGTGTTGTTTTTCACTTAGCCAAAACCTTAAACTGAGTCTCATTCATGTAAAGGAGATAATAGGACTTCCTGCACTGTTGTAGGGAAATTTAGTTGGTTCAATATGTGTAAAAGTTCCCTGTATTTCATACAGTTTGTCATAGTTATTCTAATTTCAGGAATTGTTTATAAGAAAGTTATCTAATATATGGAAACACTTATGTACACAGACCTATTTGGTGCAGCATTATTTATGTATAAGTACAAATAAAATAAGAAAAAGAGAGGGGACTTCCCTGGTGACGCAGTGGTTAAGAATACACCTGCCAATGCAGGGGACACGGGTTCGAGCCCTGGTCAGGGAAGATCCCACATGCCGAGGAGCAACTAAGCCCGTGCACCACAACTACTAAGCCTGCGTGCTGCAAGTACTGAAGCCTGCGTGCCTAGAGCCCATGCTCTGCAACAAGAGAAGCCACCACGATGAGAAGCCCATGCACCTCAATGAAGAGTAGCCCTCGCTCACCGCAACTGGAGAAAGGTGGCTTGCAGCAACGAAGACCCAACGCAGCCAAAAATAAATAAATACATAAATAAATTTTAAAAATACATTTATTAAAAAAAAGAGAAAGAGGAAAAGACACAGCTCTTTGTCTGGTAACTTTTTTTTTTTTTTTTTGTGGTACGCGGGCCTCTCACTGTTGTGGCCTCTCCCGCTGTGGAGCACAGGCTCCGGATGCGTAGGCTCAGCGGCCATGGCTCACGGGCCCAGCCGCTCCGCCACATGTGGGATCTACCCGGACTGGGGTATGAACCTGTGTCCCCTGCATCAGCAGGCGGACTCTCAACCACTGCGCCACCAGGGAAGCCCTGTCAGGTAACTCTTGACCTTGCTTTCTAAGTATCCAGGTTTGACAATTATCAGTCCACGAAACAGAGTTCACCCACAAATTTGAAAAAGTGTTTTTGGAGTAGCTATATTTTCCCTTGAGATCTTATACTTCTTCCCTGTCTATCCCCATGTGTCTTTATATATCTGTGTGTGTCTGTATTTTCTGTGCTAAATTCTATGTGCCAGGTACTCACATGGGAAGCAACATAGAAATGCTGTTTGTTGACTGTTAAGCCTGAGAATAGAAAGATACTGAGTAATTAATTGCCCTCCTCTTTCCTCCCTCCCCTCCATTTCTGTCTCTGTCTTCATCACTTCCCTCTCAAATGCACACAATCAAGAAAGCCTCACCCAGCCCTTTACTCTTGTCCTTATGTTCCCTATCCTCTGTCCCTACCATCCCATACTTACAGTTTTCTCCTGCTTCATGTACAAGCTAAAGGGTCTTTGAACTTCATTTCCAGTGCTCCTTATTTCTGGCACCCATATACTTGGTGTCCAAGCTTCCAAAGGGCAGAAATTAGGTCATAAATTTGTGGATTTCTTACTCAGAACAGGAATCATTGCGTTTGAACAACACATTGCCTTTTTACAACACTTAGTTCTAGAAAACTGATGGTGATTCCTGTTCAAATGCAAAGAAATTTTGGCCAGTGAAGATATGATTGATTCCACTGTATGCATCTATTAGCAAATCCATTTTAGTGTCTATTTGAATTCTCTTTTGAAGCAGTATTTTTTTTTACATATTATTGGTGCCCTCATTAATCAGTTTAATAAAATTTTTGACGTGTGTTAACTTTATATTTGTGTGAGTCGTGATATTAGTCTTTAAAAAATTATACCTTAACATAGCCAGTGGGGAGGGGAAACTAAACCATTTAATTTCTAATATTTAGGGTTGGTTTTGCTCTAGTTTTTTGGGGGATGGGGGGTGGGGGAGACAGGCTGTGTTCATCACTAGTTGTTTAACAGTAGATAAGGGCCTTGCTTCATCTGAGCCTTAGTTTCCTCATCACCTTCCCATTCTTAAAATGCGGGACTCTCCCTCAAAATGACCAGGAAAACCGTTCTGTGTCTACTCAGCTTTCTCCAGGTAAAATGTTCTTTTCAGTATTTCAGTTTTTCCCTGGTTTTATCTAACTTTAGTGCTGTAAACAAGGAGGCTCTAAGAAAGAGTGAAAGGTAAAGTTAATGGTTATTTGAGAAGTTTTGGTGAGTCTTTGTTGGAATTCCTCCCAGAAATTGAGACAGTGGATGACTCTAAAGTGGGTAACAAATGTTTTCCAAAGTGAGCTACTTTCCAATTCTTTGTTTAACTAATCAGTTGATAGATCGTTAAACAAATTTTGGTTACAGAACCCTGTATTAGTTTCCTGGGTCTGCTATAACAAAGTACTACAAACTGGGTAGCTTAAAACAACGGAAATTGATTGTCTTACAGTTCTAGAGGCTAGAAATCTGGTACCAAGGTGTCAGCAGGGCTGTATTCTCTCTTAAATCTATAACGGAGAATCCTTAGCCTCTTCTAGCTTCTGTTGTTTGCCAGCAAGCCTTGGTATTCCTTGACTTGCAGATGCATCACTCCAATCTGTTATCAGATGGCTATTCCTTGTGTGTGTTTACCTCATCTTCCCTCTATCAGTCTCTCAATTTCCCCTTTTTATAAGGGCACCAGTCATATTGGAATAGAGGCCTGCCCTGTTCAGCATGACCTCATCTTAACCTAACTAACTGCACCTGCAACAACCCTATTTCCAAATAAGGTCACATACTAACATATTGGGAGTTAGAACTTCAACATGAGTTTGCGGGGGTGGGGGGGCAGGAGAGGGGTGACAATTCAACCCATAACAAGGAGAAAGTTAGAATTCTAGAGGAAAGAAATTGCCAACTCCAAGCCAGATAATTGACCAAGAACCTTGATAATTCTGTATGTTCTCTGGGGTTTTTTGTTTTGTTTTTTTCAGGCTCTAAGTCAATAAAATTTGGGAGTTCAGCTGAGTCCCTGGGTATTCATCTTTGGCTGGAGAACTGTTTGGAGGCTGGGTAGGTCCATCAGAAGCATAATTCTCTTCCAAGGTGGCTTGGCATATGGAGCTCACCATGGGTAAAGGTAGTGGTAATGTGTGGGTGAGCCAGCGGGAGAGGTAGGTGAGTCCAGACACAAGTTGAAAAGGACATTTCTAATCTGGATTCACTTCCCAGCACTTCATAGAAAGCAATTCTTACTGGACCCGGGGAAAGTACCTGTCTTCTCAGTAGAGTGGTGACCCTCTCCTTCCAGAGTCACAGATTTATGAGTTTTCCTGTTGATTTCTTTATTTTCATCCCCCTAGTTGCTTAGAGGAAAATCAGGATAATTTTGAATGTAGAGCTTTCAGCCTAAGGTCTTTTATTGCTCCTGAGTTTGTGATTTTGGGTATTACTCATATCTTTACATGCACAAAGTAAGCTTGAGTTGTTATGTGGTCATTAATTAATCAATTAATCTAAGTAAAACCTTCCCTGTTAGGCATTTCTTGTATCATCTTTCCAGTGAGTTTGAAACCAGGTTTCCAAATAACTTCTGACCATGAAAGATCCTTTGGCTTAGGATTCATGGTAGAGAAGTTCACGGAAAGCCTAGGGGTGTTAACTTCTTTCCCGGCTGTATTCCAGCTGGTTTTAAATCCCTCTGCTTCCTTTGGCTTTCCCACATCACCTCTTTATGTGGGTGTTATAGGAACCTTCCTCTCAGTGTCCAATAAAACTCACCCCTTCCCTCCTAATCTTGCTACAAAAAGTTGGAAAAAACCCGATGGTAATCTTACCTTAAAATTAAGGCCAGAGGATAGATAGAGGAAACTAAGAGGATGAAGTTAGGAGTGGTTATAATTTTTCACATTGAACTGTTTGTGAGCAACAGCCAGGAAAGAGCCCTACAGAGGGGATGGCCCTTTATGAGTTCCTTGGAGGAAATCTGTGTCTCATGAGAATTAGAAGTTTGCCTAGAGATTTGAGAAAGGATTAGCAGTTCATATGTGCTACCAGCCAAAGGCAAAAAGGAAATTGTTCTTGTGGGTGGTCAGAGGTCCATGGAGCCATGGGATTGCCTGACAGAGGTAAATATCAATGAGGAAAAATAAAGAAGGGATTTCTTCTAAGCAGACAGCTGGACTGTTAAGTCATCCAAGCACTGAGCACTGATGGGGATGTTCAAGTGTGGAGAGCACCACAGTCTCCCAGCAACCCCAGAGATTAGGGTTCTTGTCTCTGTTCTGCCATTAACTAGTTGGAGGATCGAGTACAATCCCTTCATGTCTTTGAATCTCTCCTTCCAAACTTAACACTCTTTACCATTGGTTCTGGTTCAAATAACTTTTTCATGGGTCTGTCCTTTTGCCTGAAAGCCCTTTTGACCAAAACTTTCTTTAAATGCATATATATGCATTTGGGAGGAATACTATTAGTGCTGTTACGAATACTGCTATTGGTGTTGTGCAATGGGGGCAGCTCTGTGACAGGCACCACAATTTGAGTGATTTATATCTGTCACCTTCTTTAATCCTAACAGTGATCCTAAGAAGAGATAGGATCATCCTTTACAGCTGGGGAACTGAATCTCACGTAGGTTATTAAAGTGTTCAAGTGGAAATGGACAGTTTAAAAGCACCCAACCAGTAAATAGGGCCAGTGGAAATGGGACTCAGACAGGCTGATGAGATTTTGAAGGTGGGAAAGGCCTGTGATGAGGGGTGAGCCGGTGGGGGCTCCCTTGTTCAGGGAAGTGACCGAGGGAGGCATTTGGGAGACAGAGGAGGTTGCTGAGCATCTCAACGAAGAACCAAAAGACAGGGAAAAGTACAGAAAAGGAAGGTGCTAGGAGACAAGATTCTCACTAAAAATTATCTTTACTCCCCTTTATATAATTGTGAAAATAACACATGC
This sequence comes from Monodon monoceros, assembly GCF_005190385.1. NCBI lineage: Eukaryota > Metazoa > Chordata > Mammalia > Artiodactyla > Monodontidae > Monodon > Monodon monoceros. The sequence goes on from NW_021703777.1 coordinate 48,355,438, forward strand.
ACATTGAAGAATAATCAGACAGTACAGAAAAAATTAAGCAACCGAAGAAAAATATACTATAGACCCTTTTCCACAATTATTTTCATTACTGCATATTACCTTCTAATTTTTCTCTAATGTTCCCATTTTCCTCAGGCTGCAGTCTGCTTAATATTAAATCATAAACATTTCCCCATGTTGTAACATAGTCTTTTTTATTTTTAATTTTACTTTTTTAAAATAAATTTATTTATTTATTTTTGGCTGCATTGGGTCTTCATTGCTGTGTGTGAGCTTTCTCTAGTTGCGGTGAGCGGGGGCTACTCTTCGTTGCAGTGCGTGGGATCCTCATTGCAGAGGCTTCTCTTCTTGCAGAGCACGGACTCTAGGCATGCGGGCTCAGTAGCTGTGGCTCACGGGCTCTAGAGTGCAGGCTCAGTAGTTGTGGCACACGGGCTTAGTTGCTCCGTGGCATGTGGTATCCTCTCGGACCAGGGCTCGAACTCGTCTCCTCTGCATTGGCAGGCAGATTCTTAACCACTGCGCCACCAGGGAAGTCCCACATAGTCTTTATTATTATCATTTTACATGGTAACATACTATTTCATCATATTATGTATAAAAAACCATTTCTCCATGGTTGGATATTGGGAGCTATGCGGTTTTATGGGCAACTTAAAATAGATTTTTCATAGGTGGTATTTCAGTTCATTACATCTGGAGGAATCTGGTTTCTAGGAACCCTCTTGGGTTCAACGGACCTATAGATTTATTAAAAATGAGAGTTACCCAGTATCTATTCCACCAGCCATTTGTAGAAGATAAATATTAGAAAGTTGGTAACATGGAAATAGTATTCTAAAAAATAGAAAAAGATAAAAAAGGAATAAAGGAATGGAAAGTGCTCTTTGGGTGTCAAGGAGAGTCAACGAGGAATTTAAGACATCAACAGAGAGATTAGTGACTATAATAATGTATTTCTGTGTTCTGTATTAGAAGACATTAGGCATAGTCTGTGCGAAATGAAGCCAGAATTCCAAGTAGAAATGGAATAACTTTAAGAAAACTTTTCTTGGCACTGTAAGCTCACACATGTACTTTTATATGCTACAAAGTTGAAAAAAAAAAAGAAAATTCTGAAGTCCTGAGGCCATAGCTATAAAAAAAATTAAGGTTTTAAAGTAGATTTGTGAGAGTAAGAAAACATGTGTTACGGTACGCTGCTGTTCTATACAGTGCTTTTGCATGCTGGCAAACGTTCTGCTTCTACTAATGTGAACAATTATTTTTGCTGGCAGAAATAGTTCAAATAAAAGTAGAAGCAAGCCACCATTTCTTAACATAGTAAAGCTGAAAATTTCAAACATTTAATGAAAATTTTTTACACATTTATTTCATTGCTATTCAAGGGAAGTAGTAGGCATTCCATGAAAGTTTGTGTTTATGACAAAAGTAAATTGCTAGTGTAAAGGTATTTGGAGGCTAAAAGTATGATAAATAGGAGATGATGTAGAAAGAAACAAGTGTATCTATTTTAAAACATTATTATTATTAGCTTCAGCCTTCTCTGACTCTGACAAAACTAGGTGAGTCTGGAAAAGACAGGGCGAGTAGACTACCAAATATTCATTCATTTCTTCTTTGTGTTTAATGGAAACTGAATTTTGCTCAGTGTGTCCATGGGTCCAGATAAAATACTTTCCCAGACTTGCTTGCAGTTAGGGGTGACTACATGACATTTTCAGCTGATGAAATAATTAACAAAACCTTCTAGGTTCTTTCCCTTTGCTCTTTCTTCCTTCTCATTTTTGCCTGGAAAGCAGGTAGTGAGGGTGAAGGTAATGGCCAACCTGAGAACATCTCACAGCAAGGATGAGGAATTAAGCTACATAATGAGAATGGGGGAGTGAAAAAGAAGTAGGATCCTGGGGCACCGATGACACCATGGAACCACTGGACCACTCTTCTCTGTACTTCGTTTTATGTGAGGCAAATTATGTGAGGCTGTTTGGTTAAGCCACTGTCATCAGATTTCTGTTACATCCAGTGCACACAAATCCTAAATGATGCAAAGCCCTTGATATAGTCTCTTTTTGTAACCTATATTTTTATTTATAAAATATGATAATGATAATGATGATAACCATTATGATAATGATGTGTTTAAGGATTTTTGTTCTCAAACCCTCTGAGCTATTAATTACATTAATGAGTTAACAGTTGTAAAGTATTTCCTCTTGCTCATCACTGTATTTAATGCCAAAGTGTCTGACACATTGTGTGCACTTAATAAATATATATTTACAGGCAATTTGGAAAGTTGTTTTGGCAAATTGTATGTATATATACACATACACATTCGCACACATATCTTTACATAAATGTATATATGAGCAAACATTGTATATAGTTATAATTATAAATTACGTGTTTAAAAATACTTGTAGGGCTTTAAAATACTCAGATATGAAAGAATTACTCTATGAGAATAATTGCCACTATTTATTTACTTTCCAATTAGGATTTGTATATGGCTGTGATAATGGACATTTTTGTGTTGCAGTGAACTCTAAGGTTTTAGACAAACATAAGAGAACTGATTGGCTGAAAGGGAGTTAAGGAAACAGTGACTTTGGATTCCCTCCAGCAACATTTGTCAGACCACCTGAATAAGCATTCTGCACAAATCATACAAAACAAAACACACAGGATTTTAAACTCAGGTACTTTTGGAAATACAGAGTGTTATACCATTCTTTTCCTGGTGGTTCAAGGTCCATTAAAGTTGCCTGTAGTAGAGAAATCTGTTCGACTTTGTTTAATCCAGCATTTCCCAATCTTTTGTGTGATTATGAAACCCTTCTTCCAAGTTACGTCAATTAATACCCATTGGAAACATGTGACGCATACTCTGGGAAACCCTATAATACAGGGACCAGAAACATGTAAAATTACTACTAGTATTTAGTATTGACCTAGAAAGTCTAATGCAGTTAAATAATAATCAGAAATAAGACATATGATTTTTGGAAAAGGGGAAAAAATTAAGACTTTTTACAGAAGACAGAAATTCCTATTTTACTGTGAGAGTGGGATATTTACTTTGTTCTCTACTTTATCTCTGATGGCCAGAGTACCTGTGTAACACATAGGTGCTCAATAAATACTTGTTGGTGGAAGGAAGGCTTAATGAAGAGAGGAAATCTCATGAGAAACCAGTATGCCAGAGAAACACCCTGGGAGATCTGTCCAAGAGCCATGGCTCTATGAGCTTTCTGGAGATTTGAACATGCCTCACATACTGCTTTTTCTCCAAATTTTCATTGTTTGGAATTTTGAGATTTATAAAAATCCAGTGATAGAAAATATGTGGACTTGATAGCTATCAATCAGATTCCGTCTCAACATAGTACTCCAGGAAAAACAAAACAAAACAAAACATAGTACTCCAGGTAACTACTACCAATTGATTGGAGTAGACAAGAGACCTTATTGCCATCTATAATGTAAGACTTAATATTCTTTTTTTTTTTTTTTTGCGGTACACGGGCCTCTCACTGCCGCGACCTCTCCCGTTGCAGAGCACAGGCTCCGGGACGCACAGGCTCAGCGGCCATGGCTCACGGGCCCAGCCGCTCCGCGGCATGTGGGATCTTCCCAGACCGGGGCACGAACCCGTGTCCCCTGCATCAGCAGGTGGACTCCCAACCACTGCGCCACCAGGGAAACCCAAGACTTCATATTCCTTTTTTCCTGGTCAAATAACTGCAATTATTTTATAATCAGACTCACCTCCCTAGCATTGGCTGAAGACAGGTGATTTTTCCCCCCTCAAATACTGTTGTGGTAGTTTTAAAATAATCACAATTTCTTTGACATTTCTCTCTTTGATGGAGGGAAACTAGTTCCCCTTCCACTGAGTATAGACTGGAGTGGACTTAGTGAATCTCTTCTAATAAAAAGAATATAATGGGAGTGACAGTGTGAAATTTTGAAGACTAGCTATAAAAGGCACTGTGACTTACTGCTAATTCTCTTTCTCTCTCTCTCTGTTTCTGTCTCTCAGATGATTCACTGTGGGAAAGTTAGCTGCCACATGGCAAGAAACCAAGGTCTCCTGCAGATAGACGTGTGTGAGCCATCCAGCAGGGCTCCTCCAGCCCCAGTCAGGCCTTCAGGTGAGACTGCAGCATCTGCCAACGTCGTAACTACAACCTAATGAGGGGCTCTGAGCCAGAGCCACCCAGATAAGCCGCTTCTGAATTCCTGACCCTGAATAGAAACTGAATAATACATGTTTACTGTTTAAACCACTACGTTTCAGAGTTATGTTTAATGTATAAAAGGATAACAATACAATTACATTAAAGTTTTTTAAAGAAATAAAACTCATTTACAGCCTCTTTTAAAACGCCCTCTCCTGTATTCCCAATTTCACCACGTTGGTGTTGCCGACTTTGCTACTTATCCAGCAATACCTGCTTTTTTCTTTCTTCCAAAGCAGGGTCAGAAAACCCTTTTTATAGAGGGCCAGATAGTAAATAGTTTAGGCCTTGTAAGCCATGAGGTCTCTGGCGCAATTACTCAACTCTGCCCTTGTAGCATGAAAGCAGCTGTAGACAATATTTAAATGAAGGAGTGTGGCTACGTTCTAATAAAAGTTTATTTATGGGCGTTGAAGTTTGAATTTCACATAATTTTCACATCACGAAATGTCATTTTTCTTTTGGCTTTTTTCACCCACTCAAAAATGTAAAAGCCATTCTTCACTTGTAGGTCACTTAAAACCAGGCAGTGGGCCAGATTTGGCCCATGGTGTAGTTTGCCAATTCCTGTACTAAAGTAATAGAATTCTTGATATTTAGCTGGCACATGGATGCCCAACATAAAGACAACATTTTTTTCAGACAGTAGCCATGTAAACACGCTATGGTTAATGGGAATTAGGTATAAATGATATGTAAAAAATTTGAGTCATGCTCTTAAAGGGAAGTGGTGGATTCTCCCCTTTTATTCCCCCCCTTTTCACTTCCCACTGGCTAGAATGAAGGTCACCTTGGACCATGTGGATGGCAGAAATGTCCTTGATATAACAAATAGAAAGAGCCAGAATTCCTGCCTCTGGGCCATGTGCAGTCACACTGTTATGAGAATGACAAGTCAGACTACAATTGTTTTGTACAGGGACCTCTGTTTTTAATTCCTTTTCACACTTTGCCAAATCTATATTCTAACTAATTCAGCTGGTTAGACTTTGGCTAACATCTCTAAATGTAATGACAGGTTAATGTGTAGTACTTTCAAGAAGCACTGCAGACAGTGATTAACAGCTATGTGTGGAGTTAAAAAATTCATTCTTGGTTCCTTATCAAGCCAGGATAGTCTGGATATAGGACAGCTTTGACGTTTTTAAAACCAGAATTTCTAAATAATTGCAGGTGTTTGCCTTTTCTTCTGATTGTTGATTTCCTGTAGTTTGGAAGTGAATATGTCTTTGTATTCCTTTTCTCCTCCGTCTATCACACTTATGGCCAAGGCAGGAACATTATTAATTGGGAGAAACATAAACAATTTACTCCTTATAATCTCTGAGGAATAATTAATGCACATTGTCTTTTGTGGAGCTTATTTATATAAATGAATGGGTCTAAAAGTTCACCCTCCCGCCACCCCCGTGGTCCTATGGATTTTCTCAGTTATATGATAGCTGAAAGAAATTGTAGGTATAAGAGACATACTTATCTTGTGAGCATATTTTATTTTCCCCAGCAGAACTTGGGGGGTCCCAGGCTGTGAACAACAGTGGAAAAATGATCCCACAGTCTCAAAGTCTGGAAACCACTCAGAGACTCATCAGCCACCACTTGGCAGCACCAAAGGATCAGGCATTGTCCAAACACAATTGTTGTGAGCTCTCGTGCTGACGTACAGTATTTCCCATTCATCTCTTTCCCCCTTTTCTCTCCTTTTTCTCCTCTCCCCGCCAGAAACCAAACTAGCTTGGACTAGTCTTCCAAGTGCTGGCTGCTGGTGTCCCCGAGAGATTTCAGGGAGAAGCAGTCTTGGCTGAGGGTTAGAGCCAGAGGCCGACCGGGGAAGGGAACAATGTCTGGGTTTTGAGAACAGCTGGAGCTTCAGAGGGAGAAAAGCAGCTTGGCAAATGAGGAAAGAATGTGCTTGTCACTTCAAGAGGCAAGAAACTTCGATTTCCCTCCTGCCTCTGCCAACAAGTGTTTATTGGAAAGGACAGAGTGGTGGTGATGGCAGGTGACTTTGGTTTGGATTTTATGGAATTTTTCGTGTTTATTTTACCTTTTCAAAGAAAAGATAAATGTACAAATCCCACAGTTAACTATTCTGAATTCTGCTTGTGTTTTTATTGGAGAAGTGAGTGTTGTTCCTCAGAGTTATTTTTAAGAATGCCACCCCTGGCCCATTTTGAAACTGCTTGCTTTCCTTGCATGTAAGCTAATATATGTGATAGGGATTTTGGAGAAAAGTAGCAGAGTGTATTTAAATGGAAAGTGAAGGCCCAAGGGAGAAAAGATCCTGTTCTGAGAACACGAGAGAATTTACAGTTGGAGGAATCAGATGGACCCATTTAGACAAAATAGGAAAGTTTTAGCTGAAACCAAAGGTGAGCTTATGAGAAGTTTGACATAGTTGGGGGGAAACATTTTTAAGATGTCATACTCTTTGGTCATGTTTTGATTTCTCTCTGATTTTCTTGGATTCTTATGGAAATGGGTAGAACAACAGAGACTGTTTTCCCATTCTGAATTCCATTCGTTAGACTTGGAAAGTGTGACCTGATTTTAAGTATCCCTTTTTAAATGAACAAAAAGACAATCCAATATTAATATTTGAAAAATAATGTTACCATTTTAAAATCTCTTTCCTCCCTTTCTGAACTCTCAACATTTTTGCCTACTTTCAGAATTCTGCCTTTAATTGTACTTAACTGCTGTTTTTTTTTAAATTTGGCAGTGGGAATGTTGGTTAGTTGGATCTTGGGACATAAATACATCTAAAAGTTAAAATGGGGAATAAGTGGGAGTATTGGGAAGGGAAAAAATATTTCTTGAGTTCTACCTGTGTGACAGACCCCTTTACTAGGTCCTTTCCTTGTTAGAATCTGTAAAGTAAGAATTATTATGACCATTTTAAAGAAGGGAGACTGAGGCTCAGTGAGGGTCTTTATAACTTGTCTAATATTACCTGATATTCTATTCATGGTAAAGTCAAGTTATCTGGATTTAAACTTAGTTTTGATTCCAAAGTCCATATTCTTTCCAGTGCCCCGATTTTGTCCACATAATAATATCTGGGTTGATTATGTTCAAACTGATTAATCATTAAAAATTTATTAATCAGAAGTAACCTGTACATATTATTTAGGATTCCCCTTTTGCTGGTGTGTTGTGATTCTAGGTAATGAGACTTTATTACAAGGATTCAAGGGACTACAGAGTCTTCAACTATATAGTTACTTTGCATCTCCAAATTTCCAAGACTGGAATTAGTACTCTCAAGAAAAAAAATAATCTGATGTGGTCTCTTGTCATTACCCACAATGCAGTTCCTGGCCTGGCAAGGTTCACCAAACCACTTTAGACGTGGTGGCTTCCTCCACATCCAAACTGTGCAATAACTTACCTTTAACTTGGGCACTCTTTTCTGAGGCCAGAGTAGAAGTTTCACAAGGCGTATCTGGTGTAAATCATTGCAAATTTTTTGGAGGAAGTGTCTCTTAGGGCTGCTGTTCTTAGAAGGAGATTATGAGCAAAGCAGGAACTTGGAATTTTGTACCTCTTTCCCAGCACGTGAAGAAACAAACTGGATGTAAAGAAGTCATGAAAAGAAGCCAGTGAGGGCCTCCCTGGTGGCGCAGTGGTTAAGAATCCACCTGCCAATGCAGGGAACACGGGTTCAAACCCTGGTCCGGGAAGATCCCACATGCCACGGAGCAACTAAGCCCGTGCGCCACAACTACTGAGCCTGCCCTCTAAGGCCTGTGAGCCACAACTACTGAGCCCTCGTGCCACAACTACTGAAGCCCATGGGCCTAAAGCCCGTGCTTTGCAACAAGAGAAGCCACCACAGTGAGAAGCCCGTGCACACAACAAAGAGTAGCCCCTGCTCACAGCAACTAGAGAAAGCCCGTGCACAGCAACGAAGACCCAACGCAGCCAAAAAATAAATAAATAAAAAACAAAGAGCCTCTCCTGTGGGTTGACACAATTTTTTTGTTTTTTGAATATCTGCTTTGCGTGAATCATGGTGAGAATATTAAGAATCATTTTAGAAACTGGAAAAATTCTTAACCCAGAGAGATCATTACTTTGCATTGCTGTGTTTCCACATACAGTAAATTCAACACAAACATGGCTTAGGGAGTATCTTAACCACTCTGGAAATGTAGAAGTATTTCTTATAATCCAGAATATTTAATTAAGCAGAACTTCAATTCCCCAAGCATTCTGAGTAATCAGTATTTTCCTTTGTGAGTTTCAGATGAAGAATCATTTGCATGATGACATATCTGGGTTGTTCAATACACTTTCTTCTGAATCTTTCTTTAGCATGATGTGAGGTATACTTGGGAAATGTGCATTTAAACAGTAACAGCAGTGATTGTAGTGAATTCCAAGTGGGGATTTCATGCTCTAATTTCCGTGAATTGAGGGGTAATATTTTTACGTTATTGTTTTCTATAATAAAACCTAAACCCAGCTGCACATGTCTGGCAATTTAAAAGTTTCAATAAACTAATGCTTGATAATAATACTGACCTATTTCTCCTAAGGATTAAATAAGTAGAGGTTTTATTTTACAACTACTTTTTAAAATAGTGTGTTATCATGTAGAACCAATGCTACGGGTATAATAGAACTTTGCTGTTAAGTCAATTGAGTAAAACATGTACAGAGTTTTTTCTCTTGGCCAACACTCTCCTTTATAGGGCAAAGCAGATCGGAACAGTTGACCAGGGTGTTATATCTGCATAGGCCCCACATTGCTCTTGTCTTTTTTGTAAAACTGAATATATCTTTTTTTTTTATCATCTTTATTGGAGTATAATTGCTTTACAATGGTGTGTTAGTTTCTGCTTTACAACAAAATGAATCAGTTATATATACACATATGTTCCCATATCTCTTCCCTCTTAAGTCTCCCTCCCTCCCACCCTCCCTATCCCACCCCTCCAGGCGATCACAAAGCACCGAGCTGATCTCCCTGTGCTACGCGGCTGCTTCCCACTAGCTATCTACCTTACGTTTGGTAGTGTATATATGTCCATGCCTCTCTCTCGCTTTGTCACAGCTTGCCCTTCCCCCTCCCCATATCCTCAAGTCCATTCTCTAGTAGGTCTGTGTCTTTATTCCTGTCTTACCCCTAGGTTCTTCATGACATTTTTTTGTCTTAAGTTCCATATATATGTGTTAGCATACAGTATTTGTCTTTCTCTTTCTGACTTACTTCACTCTGTATGACAGACTCTAGGTCTATCCACCTCATTACAAATAGCTCAATTTCATTTCTTTTTATGGCTGAGTAATATTCCATTGTATATATGTGTCACATCTTCTTTATCCGTTCATCTGATGATGGACACTTAGGTTGTTTCCATCTCCGAGCTATTGTAAATAGAGCTGCAATGAACATTTTGGTACATGACTCTTTTTGAATTATGGTTTTCTTAGGGTATATGCCCAGTAGTGGGATTGCTGGGTCATATGGTAGTTCTATTTGTAGTTTTTTAAGGAACCTCCATACTGTTCTCCACAGTGGCTGTACCAATTTACATTCCCACCAACAGTGCAAGAGGGTTCCCTTTTCTCCACACCCGCTCCAGCATTTATTGTTTCTAGATTTTTTGATGATGGCCATTCTGACTGGTGTGAGATGATATCTCATTGCTGTTTTGATTTGCATTTCTCTAATGATTAGTGATGTTGAGCATTCTTTCATGTGTTTGTTGGCAGTCTATATATCTTCTTTGGAGAAATGTCTGTTTAGGTCTTCTGCCCATTTTTGGATTGGGTTGTTTGTTTTTTTGATATTGAGCTGCATGAACTGCTTGTAAATTTTGGAGATTGAACCTTTGTCAGTTGCTTCATTTGCAAATATTTTTTCCCATTCTGAGGGTTGTCTTTTGGTCTTGTTTATGGTTTCCTTTGCTGTGCAAAAGCTTTGAAGTTTCATTAGGTCCCATTTGTTTATTTTTGTTTTTATTTCCATTTCTCTAGGAGATGGGTCAAAAAGGATCTTGCTGTGATTTATGTCATAGAGTGTCCTGCCTGTGTTTTCCTCTAAGAGTTTGGTAGTTTCTGGCCTTACATTTAGGTCTTTAATCCATTTTGAGCTTATTTTTGTGTATGGTGTTAGGGAGTGATCTAATTTCATACTTTTACATGTACCTGTCCAGTTTTCCCAGCACCAGTTATTGAAGAGGCTGTCCTTTCTTCACTGTACATTCCTGCCTCCTTTATCAAAGATAAGGTGACCATATGTGCGTGGGTTTATCTCTGCGCTTTCTATCCTGTTCCATTGATCTATATTTCTGTTTTTGTGCCAGTACCATACTGTCTTGATTACTGTAGCTTTGTAGTATAGTCTGAAGTCAGAGAGCCTGATTTCTCCAGCTCCGTTTTTCATTCTCAAGATTGCTTTGGCTATTCAGGGTCTTTTGTGTTTCCATACAAATTGTGAAATTTTTTGTTCTAGTTCTGTGAAAAATGCCCGTGGTAGTTTGATAGGGATTGCATTGAATCTGTAGATTGCTTTGGGTAGTAGAGTCATTTTCACAATGTTGATTCTTCCAATCCAAGAGCATGGTATATCTCTCCATCTATTTGTATCATCTTGAATTTCTTTCATCAGTGTCTTATAATTTTCTGCATGCAGGTCTTTTGTCTCCTTAGGTAGGTTTATTCCTAGATATTTTATTCTTTTTTTTGCAATGGTAAATGGGAGTGTTTTCTTGATTTCACTTTCAGATTTTTCATCATTAGTGTATAGGAATGCCAGAGATTTCTGTGCATTAATTTTGTATCCTGCTTCTTCACCAAATTCATTCATTAGCTCTAGCGGTTTTCTGGTAGCATCTTTAGGATTCTCTATGTATAGTATCATGTCATCTGCAAACAGTGACAGCTTTACTTCTTCTTTTCCGATTTGGATTCCTTTAATTTCCTTTTCTTCTCTGATTGCTGTGGCTAAAACTTCCAAAACTATGTTGAATAAGAGTGGTGAGAGTGGGCAACCTTGTCTTGTTCCTGATCTTAGTGGAAAAGATTTCAGTTTTTCACCATTGAGGACGATGTTGGCTGTGGGTTTGTCATATATGGCCTTTATTATGTTGAGGAAAGTTCCCTCTATGCCTACTTTCTGCAGGGTTTTTATCATAAATGGGTGTTGAATTTTGTTGAAAGCTTTCTCTGCATCTATTGAGATGATCATATGGTTTTTCTCCTTCAGTTTGTTAATATGGTGTATCACGTTGATTGATTTGCATATATTGAAGAATCCTTGCGTTCCTGGAATAAACCCCACTTGACCATGGTGTATGATCCGTTTAATGTCCAGTTGGATTCTGTTTGCTAGTATTTTGTTGAGGAGTTTTGAATCTATGTTCATCAGTGATATTGGCTTGTAGTTTTCTTTCTTTGTGACATCCTTGTCTGGTTTTGGTATCAGGGTGATGGTGGCCTCGTAGAATGAGTTTGGGAGTGTTCCTCCCTCTGCTATATTTTGGAAGAGTTTGAGAAGTATAGGTGTTAGCTCTTCTCTAAATGTTTGATATAATTCGCCTGTGAAGCCATCTGATCCTGGGCTTTTGTTTGTTGGAAGATTTTTAATCACAGTTTCAATTTCAGTGCTTGTGATTGGTCTGTTCATATTTTCTATTTCTTCCTGATTCAGTCTTGGCAGGTTATGCATTTCTAAGAATTTGTCCATTTCTTCCAGGTTGTCCATTTTATTGGCATAGAGTTGCTTGTAGTAATCTCTCATGATCTTTTGTATTTCTGCAGTGTCAGTTGTTATTTCTCCTTTTTCATTTCTAATTCTATTGAGTTGAGTCTTCTCCCTTTTTTTTTTGTTGAGTCTGGCTAATGGTTTATCAATTTTGTTTATCTTCTCAAAGAACCAGCTTTTAGTTTTATTGATCTTTGCTATCGTTTCCTTCATTTCTTTTTCATTTATTTCTGATCTGATTTTTATGATTTCTTTCCTTCTGCTAACTTTGGGGGTTTTTTTGTTCTTCTTTCTCTAATTGCTTTAGGTGCAAGGTTAGGTTGTTTATTCGAGATATTTCCTGTTTCTTAAGGTAGGATTGTATTGCTATAAACTTCCCTCTTAGAACTGCTTTTGCTGCATCCCATAGATTTTGGGTCGTCGTGTCTCCATTGTCATTTGTTTCTAGGTATTTTTTATGGCTGAGTAATATGCATTGTATGTATATGCCATATTCTGTTTATCCACTCATCTGCTGATGTCTTTGATTAATTTTTAAAATGGAAAATTACTTAATAAATACAGCCCAATAAAAAATACTTTCAACATGGGATTCAAAAGGGAAAATATTAAGATTATGAGATATAAACTCTGTATAGCAACCACTGGATCTCCAATAACTAGTATATTTTATGGCACATAGTAGATACTCAACTGATACTTATTGCATGAGTGAATGAATAAACCACTGTAATATGTTAAAAACTGACTTAAATATAGAATAAATGCTCTCTATTGCACAAACCCAAGTAAAAGACAGAGCGCAAGGGAGCTCAATAGCATCTACCCAGGTCAATCATAAGGGCACAAAGCAGAACGGAGAAGGGTGGATCTGGAGGGGCGAACTGAGAAAGCCAACATATGCGTCAAGAGTCACTCGAGTCGTAAGTGGGCAAGTGGCTGCATCTCTTATTCAGGGCTGTGTAAGCATGAGTGTGCTTCCCCTCATTAAACCTCTTATATTCTGGCTATTAATGTAAGGAGTTAAAAATAGCATATAAAAACTAATTATTTTGATTAATATACAGTTACATTTTTGGAAACTGGGGATATTTAAGACCCACAGAGTGACAGTAATGTGAAACTTTAGAAAAATTGAAACTTACCACACAATGTACATCATATGCCCTGGATCTGATTGCAAAGAAGCAAAATGAAATTAGTAGAAATTTTGCCAGTTTAAGGACTCTGGGAAAAGATCTTGTGCTGAAAGAACTCACTACACTTTTGCAAACATAAATCAACTTTAAGACATAATTTTCCTCAAATGGTTAAAGAATGAATGTACTTGTTAACCTATTTTATGGACATAATCAGAACACTTTCACCACCCAAAGCACTGTTCGGTTATTCTACAGATTGTAATGAATTTGCTCTGCTTTAGAATTGCCTTATGTCCCATATGCTATAATTTTTTAAGCTGGGAGTAATTTCATGATGCTTTTATTTAGCTAGCTTAAGATTTAAACATAAATGCTTATAAATAATTTTTTAACAATACTTTTGTGATTTATGGACTTGCCAGGAAATAGATGTAGTCTATATACAGAGCAGTTTGACATATTTTATTGAGAGAGAGAAAATTAAGAGGTTGGGAGAAAGAAACATACGTGAGTAAAAAACATGTAAATCATATATGGGAAATGGCTAAAGAAATGGATGTAATTTAAGTTAAATAAGGGGTGTTTGAAGACCAATTAATATGGAATTAGTATGCTGACTAGATCTTTCTCTTTACTAAGGGCACAGGATAATGAACTTAAAGAATATAAGTTAAGGATATGATTACTGGATTCAAATAGACTTGGGTAAGAGTCCCATCTCCAAACACTTGCTAGCAGATTATAACTTTGGCAGATTCCTTAATTATCTGACCTTCAGTTTTCCCATATGAAAATACAGATAATAACAATAATTACCTTATCATGTTGTGGGGAGGATTGAATGGGCTCAAATCTGCCCCCTGATGCACAGCAAACATCCAATAAACGTAAGCTACTTTTATTTTTCAAAGTCAAGGACAAGTTAAATATTGGAGAGGATCATCAAAGGAGTAAGTCTTTCCCTTGAGAGCAGTTGAGGATATGAGAGGGTCATCTCTGTCTGCAAGCAACATTCTTCTCCAGGTGATCCATTTATGTATTTTTCTAGTCCACAATCCTAGAAGTAAACTATAAATAAGGAGCAACTGTTGTAAAAATACTTCTTATACTCTTTCAGTGTTGGCTTGCTATCTCTGGGAAGGAAAATTTTGCTACTGAAATTTCATGTTTGTCACTCTGAAAGTGGGTTGGAATCAGCCTGGCTGCTGATGGGACTATACCGACGTTTCCAGTTGGGAGTCAGTGTCTGAGGCATATGCTGCTCTTCATGCCCTGCTCTTATCTCTCGGGCAAGCCTCACTATTTCAGTGAGACCAGCCATATCTGCCAGTATTTTCTCCAAAGACAAGGATGTCTACTTTGCCTGGGCATATGGCAGGTGGAAGGGCCAGGGGATTGACACTCCAGGAGTAGCCCTCACCAATGACTGTTGGAGTTGGTGGATGAGTTCTTGAACTGCTTTACTCCTTGGGTGAGAAAATATTCATTTACACTCTTTTCCCATGGGAACCATCCCAGTCACTCACATGGGACTGGCTTGATAATTTACCTTCATTGGCTGCCTTATCTTCCTTGGCTCCTTTCCCCTACTCCCCCTCCAGTGTTTGGGGTCACCTCTCAAGTAAATGGCTTGCATTAAAAATCCTTGTTTCAGAGTCTGCTTTGGGGGGAGCCAAACTGAGGCAGGGCGTCAGTGACTTTCTTTTGTAATTTATTTATTTTCCAGCTTAATTGACATATAATTGACACACAATTGTGTAAGTTTAAGGTGAAAAATGTATTGATTTGATAACATATATATTGCATCTTTCATGTTTTCATCACAATACAGATCATAAGAGATTTGATGCAAATGGGAAAGGAGAATGTCCATTCATTTTAATTACAAACATGTTATTTAATACAGGCATACCTTGGAGATATGGCAGGTTTGGTTCCAGACCACCGCAATAAAGTGAATACAGCAGTAAAGCAAGTCACACGAATTTTTTGTATTCCCAGTACATATATAAAAGTTATGTTACATTGTACTGTAGTGTATTAAGTGTGCAACAGCATTATGTCTAAAAAAATAATATACATACCTTAATTAGAAAATACTTTATTGCTAAAAAATGCCAACCATATTCTGAGCCCTCAGTGAGTCCTAATCTTTTTGCTGGTGGAGGCTCTTGCCTCGATGCTGACGGCTGCTCACTGATGAGGGTGGTGGTTGCTGAAGCTTGGGGTGGCCGTGACAGCTTCATAAAATAAGACACCAGTGAAGTTTGCTGCACTGATTGACACTTCCTTCCACAGACAATTTCTCTGCAGCATGTAATGCTGTTTGACAGCATTTTACCCATAGTAGAACTTCTTTAAAAATTAGAGTCAATCCTTTCAAACCCTGCTGCTGCTTTATCAACTAAGTTTATGTAATACTGTAAATCCTTTGTTGGCATGTCAATAATTTTCACAGCATCTTCACCAGGAGTAGATTTTAGCTCAAGAAACTACTTTCTTTGCTCATCCTCATTCATTAAAATTTTATCGTGAGATTGCAGCAATTCAGCCACATCTTCAGGCTCCACTTCTAATTCTAGTTCTCTTGCTATTTCTGCCATGTCTGCAGTTACTTCCTCCACTGAAGTCTTGAACCCCTTAAAGTCATCAATGAGGGTTGGAATCAACTTCTAAACTCTTGTTAATGTTGGTATATTGACCTCTTCCCAGGAATCACAAATGTTGTTAATGGCATCCAGAATGATGAATCCTTATCAGAAGGTTTTCAGTTGACTTTGTCCAAATCCATCAGAGGAATCACTATGGCAGCTATAGCCTTATGAAATTTACTACTTAAATAATAAGACTTGAAGTTGAAATTACTTGTTGATCCATGGGATGCAGAGTGGATTTTTATTTGTTAATAGACATGGAAACAGCATTAATCTGTTGTAACACCTCCATCAGAGCTGTTGGGTGATCAGGTGCATTGTCATTGAGCAGTAGTATTTCAAAAGGAATTTTTTCTGAGCAGTAGATCTCAACAGTGGGCTTAAAATATTCAGTAAATCATGTTGTCAACAGATGTGCTGTCATCCAGGCTTTGTTATTCCATTTATAGAGTACAGGCAGAGTAGATTTAGCATAAATCTTTTTTTTTCTTTAGCATAATTCTTAAGGGCAGTAAAGTTTTCAGAATGGTAAATGAACATGGGCTTCTACTTAAAGACACCAGCTGCATTAGCCCCTAATAAGAGAGTCAGCCTGTCCTTTGAAGCCAGGCATTGACTTCTCCTCTTTAGCTATGAAAGTCCTAGATGGCATCTTATTCCGATAGAAGGCTGTTTTATCTACATCGAAAATCTGTTGTTTAGTGTAGCCACCCTCATTTATGATCTTAGCTAGATCTCCTTGATAACTTGCTGCAGCTTCTACATCAGCACCTGCTGTTTCACTTCGCACTTCTATCTTACGGAGACAGCTTCTTCCCTTAAACCTCATGAACCAACCTCTGCTAGCTTCAAACCTTTCCTCTGCAGCTTCCTCACCTCTCTCAGCCTTCACAGAATTGAAGAGAGTTAGGGCTTTGCTCTGGATCGGGCTTTGGCTTAAAGAAATGTTCATGGCACCCCAAAACAATTACAGTAGTAACATCAAAGTCACTGATCACAGATCATCATAACAAATATAATAATAATGAAAAAGTTTGAAATATTTAGAGAATTACCAAAATGTGATACAGAGACACAAAGTGAGCAAATGCTGTTTAAAAAACAATGGCACTGATAGACTTGCTTGATGCATAGTTGCCACAAACATTCAATTTGTTAAAACACGGCATCTGTGAAACAATAAAGCAAAGGGCAATAAAATGAGGCATACCTTTACTAGGTGCCAGACACTGGGCTAAACACTGGTGGCATAAGACATGGGTCCTGCCCTGGAGAGACTCACATTCTATTAGGAAACACAGACATAGCAATCCTTCATTAAAATCCAAGGTGACCCATGACTAAGCAAACTGAGTGCAAAGTGCTTATGGGAGTACAGATGGGAAAGAAGCCCAGAAGGCTGGTGGAGGTGTACTTCAAATTCTGTGATATTTCTACTAAAGGATGGGTAGGACTTTGGTAGAATAAGGTTGAGAAGAGCCTTCTAAGCAGGGAAAACATCTTGCATAGAGCTTGAAGATGCGTGAAGTGTTTGGCTGGACAGTTGGAGAAAAGTTTATTGTGGGGTAGAAAAGTGGCAGGAGATAAGGCTGAGAGAGTGGAAGAGCCTGAACATGCAAGTTGTAGAACAGATGATAGCATGGGGAAGGACTTGATGCATCAGAAAAAGCAAGTGCCATCATGCCTTGTTCCAACACTTTCTTTCCTTTATGTCTCCAGGGCAAGGAGAAAAGGGAGAGAAGAAGAAAATTCACAACAGAGGCTGTGTATTTTCAGCTACCATTCATGAATGATGATCATTTGCCAGGCCCTTCCCAAACCTTATCCCATTTTATCCTCTTGATAAGCCTTTGAGATAAGACTATTAAGACCTTTCACTGGTGAGGACATTGAGGATCAGAAGAGGTCTAGCGAATTTTAAAGTTCAGAGTTCATGATTGCCTGATTCCAAAGCCATTAACCACTGCATTATACTACTTCTCTTTTCGAAGAAGCAAATGTGGGGTGGACAGAAGTTGCTGTGATTGTTATTGTCTGGATTGGTGCAACAGCTAGGTGGAGGCCACTGAAAAGAGAGCCCCAGTTGCTGACTTCTGCTTATCTGGGGCAACAAAGAAACCAGAAGGAGTAGCCATCATGTTGAAAGTCATTTGTTTTTATTATTTACTTTGGTGAAGTCTCCAAGAAGTATTTTGGATTTGGAGTATTTGTTTGTTCAATAAATTCATTCTTAGCAATTGCTAAAATCATCCAACGGAGGAAGAAAGAATAAAAAATTAACTTAAGTCACAACAATGGCAATGCCAGTGCTATAGAGCAAGTGAGTTTTGGCCTGTGGTTAATCATTTCCTCTAAGAGCCTTCATACAGTACCACCGTTAATTCTACAGCACTTCAAAGTTTATCTTTTCTTTTGTAAAAGCCTTAAATAAACAAAATCATAGCTTTTCTGCTATGTTCCCAGCACTTTTGAACTATTTGATTTCTTTTGAAGTTTAATGGTTGTCTTCAGAATCTAGTTACTTGAATGAAAATGTTTGCCATTAAATTGTCAGTTAACAACAGCTCAGGAGAAAGTTGACCTAATTGGCATGACTTTTAAGGTTTTTTTCTATTAACACCATTCTTAAATCGAGATAGACAAAAAGATAAAATGGACCATATCTTTTCATAAATAATGAAAAAACAGACATTTAAGTGCTTTTGAAAATGCTAAGCACCATGCATTCTCATGCTACACTATAGTAGAACAGGGAAGGAGTACAGAGACAATCTAGGAAGTGGGATGCTCCCTTTTAAGCATGTGATCAAAGCATTAATGAAAAACCTCTGCAAATTCCACAATAATTGATTCTCAGTCTTCTTCTAGACTAGTAAATAGTCTTATAACAACAATCTACTATAGTCAGTGCAACTTAAAAAATTTTTTTTAACATTAAAAACATTTTTTTTAAACATTCCATTTCTATAATGTATTTTAAAATACCCACATCATCAGGGGCCCTAAAATCTACACTCCAGAGTTATAAGAACATCATGGAATGTGGGGGCTGGACGTTTTGAGCAGTAATTGTTTCAGGTAGCAATCTTATAGTCAGCTTTAAGTCATTTTCCCATCAGCCACTTGAAACCCTTTAGAACTAGGACAGTGTTCACTCTATATCACAGACTCCCAGTGGTCTTTGAGAAACAACCTGGAAGTTAACTTGCTGCTTGTGATGATGGGTGATTCCTCTTTAGGCCGAAGAGGAAAAAATCTGATACATTCATCTAAAAACTTTATTTGCTATGGGAATTGCTTTGGCTAATGCAACTTTTAAGATCTGTTGGTTCACTCAAAGGTCAAGGAACATTTATATAAGGAATCTTCAATAGCATTCTTTCAGCTTGGCAAGCCGTGAATGCCCTGATGCCAGTTTTTCCCTCTTTTGAGTATTAAATTTGCGTACGCCTTCATTTGAATTCCCACCAAATAGTGAAATTGTTTTCAAAATATGCAGATAACTTCGTGTAAAGCTAGAGACTTTTCTTCTACTTTTATGTCCTTATGTCCTGACCCTCCTGAATAAGTCCGCAATAAGGGTCCCTCTGCCCAGTGTCGTTTGAGGCAATAGAATGAGACTGAGTTCGGTCAGAAGCAAAGGAAAGCTTTATTCTTTGGTAAGAGACTGGAGAGGTGTGAGCTTGCGCCGCACATCGCCCTCCCGCTGCTCTAGCCGACAAGCCCTGGGCAGGGCTGCTTTATGTGGATCTCATCAGCGGGGAGGGGAAAGAGTGGAGTTCTCGCGCGAGCGAGGCAGGCACAGCTGTGCTGCTCAGGTTCCATATTGCAGTGCCGGGTGCAGCGTCTGTGCGCACGGCCCGCCGCAGCCATCTTGGATTGTGGTGTGACGCAGCGCTTTTGCGTATGGCCCGCAGAGCTGTAGTGTTGGGCACAATGGTTTTGCGCTGGGAACTCTGGTTTGAGGGGTCGGGGCAAGGCCTCTGCCCATGGCCCCCTACGAGCAAGTGAAACTAGACGAAATACAAAAGAAAAGGAAAAAAGGTAAGATTTTATTACTCAGATTCTGTTGTTATTTCCCGGGAATTGTTAATGGGCTTTGCCGGTGACAAATCCCCCCTCTGTCTTTTGTCCTGCTCCTCATTCTTGAGTGGTGCAGGTCCCTCTGTAACTATTTCCTGCAGGTTTGGGACATCGTCATAACCGCGGGGAGAGGAACAGAGCTTCTCCCCAGCCGCCTTTAGACGTTTGTCCCCAGGCCTCAGCCCAGACTGCCTGCATCCCTGAGCGACCACCATTTGTTTAACCTTTTGGAGACAAAGAACACCGGGACTATTTAAAATTCATGGCCCAGGTCTTCCCTGGTGGCGCAGTGGTTAAGAATTCTCCTGCCAATGCAGGAGAAACGGGTTCTGTAAGGTCGGATCTTAATAAACGGCACCGCGAAACAGAGGAGAGCTTCAAGTGAGCTTTATTAGGGAGCGCTCCCGGGCGAGGTTCACTGGTCCGAGAGAAAGGGGCCAGAGAAGTCGCACCCGGGCGAGGGTTGGGCAAGATTTTATAGGGGAAGAAGGGAAAGGGGTGTGGTGAATATGGGAGGGCGCAAGGTATTCCTTATTTGGTGGTCTCTTCGGGTATCGTGGCAATATCTGGTGCCGGTTGCATCAGTCTTGGGACCGTTAGTCCCGCCCCTCGAAAGGAGGGAAGGCTGGGCCGGGTGGAAAGTCCCCAGGTCAGTTCCTGGAACTGGGTGGTCCGGAGAGTTTCGGTCTGATGCAACCTGTGAATCTGATTGCGTTCCCCTGCCTCGGGCCAGTTGGCCTTACAGGTTCAAGCCCTGGTCCGGGAAGATCTCACATGCCGCGGAGCAACTAAGCCCCTGAGCCATAACTACTGAGCCTGTGCTCTAGAGCCCGCGTGCCACAACTACTGAAACCCACACACCTATAATCTGTGCTCTGCAGCAAGAGATGCCACTGCAATGAGAAACCCGTGCACTGCCACAAATAGTAGCCCCATGCTCGCCACAACTACAGAAAGCCTGTGTGCAAAAACAAAGACCCAACGCAGCCAAAAATAAATAAAATTAAATTTAAAAATACATGGCCCAAATATTAGCAAGCCAATAATGGTCAAGTGACAAATTATTCTAAAAATAAAGGTATGTAGGTCTTTTGCCTGCAGGCACAAGACCTGTGTGGCCTGATGTGAAGGCTCACTGTCATGGCCTGAATATCCCTAGTCACACTTTTGTTGTTTTTCGGAAGCAGAGAAAGGTTCATAGGGAGTAGTCCGGGGGGTCTGTTGCTGTTTTTTTGGGTTTTTTTTGCGGTACATGGGTCTCTCACTGCTGTGGCCTCTCCCGTTGTGGAGAACAGGCTCCGGACACGCAGGCTCAGCGGCCATGGCTCACGGGCCTAGCCGCTCCGCGGCATATGGGATCTTCCCGGACCGGGGCACGAACCCGTGTCCCCTGCGGCCGGTGGACTCTCAACCACTGCACCACCAGGGAAGCCATCTGTTGCTGTTTTTTAACCTCTTCTGAAAGTTTGGTGGTCCGAATGGTCAGGTCCACACTACATCAATGTATATTAAAGATACTACATTATTGATCTAAGAAGGAACTAGCTTTGTGGAGTTATAGACGCTTGTAATTATACACACAAAAACATACTTGGGGGACGTCTTGGGGCGTGGTTTCAGTAATTTTTCCCCTTGTGTAAGTAAGTTACTCTGGTTTGCAGTACAACATCATTCTATAGAATGTTAAGTGGAAGTAGATGCTCCCTACTTTTCATGTGGAAGTGGACCAATGTCCATAAAGAGTGGCAAATAAAATTAATAATGATTCCACACACACACAAAAAAGGAGTAGTCCAGGGGGTCTTTTGCTCCAGGTTGTCTCTCTGCTGTTTGGGACTTAGGGTCTCTCTTTACTGGAGTGTGATGTACCCACAAAGGGATCCCCTGCAGCTTCAGGGCAGAATGGGTGGTTGGGATCACCAAGTGGGGTCAGTTCCCCTTAGGAGTGAGCTGATATTGCAGGCTGCCGGTTTTCCAGGTTTTTAGGTTCACCCAGTCTGCTGACCAGAAAGAGTGGAAAGCCAGGTCAGTGGGTGTGGGCAGCACGTGGTTACCATATTCCATGAGGGCTTTCATGGTTTCTCCTACCTGGAGGGCACACTTGAGTTGTTCCATTTTGAGGGGGTTAAGGTGTCCCTTGTCTTGGGCTTGGGGAATGGGTCTGCCATACCTGAATTCAAACACACTTTAATTTTTCCCTTAGGGCAATCAAAAGCAACTTAATCCAGTTTTCTTGAGTCTCCTGATATAGTTTGTCTAAGGCCAGTTTCAAGGTCTGATTGAATCTCCCTACTTTCCCCGATGATTGGGGTCACCAGGCTGAGTGCAAGGTTCATTTTATGCCTAGGGCACTTGTTATCCTCTTCATCACTTGAGACACAAATGCTGGACCATTATCGCTTTGTAGGGATCCTAAGAGCCCAGACCTGGGGATTATTTCTTTTAGCAACTTCAGCTGCCATTTCAGTTCTAGCAGGGAATGCTTCTGTCCACCCAGAAAATGTGTCTACTAGCACCAGGAGATATCTGAAATTGCCTGATACTCTCAGCATCACAGTGAAATCAGTCTGCAAACCTTCCCCAGGATATGTCCCCCTGGTCTGAATGGACCTTATCTGGGGGCTTCTAGGGGGTTTGGTGTTGGAGTGGTTTATTTTGCATATGGGGACTGTCTCAACTATGTGACCAATTATACTTTTCATGCCAGGAGTTACCATGACCACAACTAACCACTCTCTCACTTCATCCTAGCTTACCCTTCCCCCTGTTGGTGTCCTCAAGTCTATTCTCTATGTGTCTTTTCCTGTCCTGCCCGTAGGTTCATCAGAACCATTTTTTTTTTTTTTTAGATTTTGAGATTGTTCTAGAAAAAACATTCACTTATTGACAGAGGCTAAAAGAGAAAGGGCAGATTTTAAAAACTTGAATATATAGTGTTCTATAGTTGAGTTAGTATTTGTCTCTCCACAGGAACATTTTCTTCACCCCTGCTTCCCCAGATTTATTAAGACAAGCACTGTGTTTTATTTATTGTTGTATATCTGGAACCTCACATCTGTCTTGTAATAAGATTGGATGCTAAAGAAATATTTGTTAAATTGAGCAAACTAAACTGATTTCTTACTTTTTATATGCTGTTTATTCTAGATTTGCTTATTCAGCTGTATTGAGGGATCATAGAGTTACTATGATTGTTATTCTTTTAAGACTCAGAAAGAAGCAACTAAGCAGCAGTGGCATAAATAGTAACATCATCTGTTTTTATGAATCAACATGCAGAAGAAGACTTAGAGGCAAATTTCAGGCTTAAATATAGAATGTCCATTTCTGTATTAAGTCTACAGAAAACTTGTCATTTTTCCAGTGTCTACCCAAAGAAGATAAAATGTTAATTTCCAGTGAGTTCAGTCCAATTATTCCTCAGAATTTCTTTCCTAAACTTTCTCTTAAAGCCAAACAATGAATAGCTATGACCCTCTGTACCTACTCATACATTAGTGTCTTCCTTTATCACCTGCATTTGGTTATTTCTAACACTGGCCTTGTGAGGGGTTAGAACTAGAATCAGAAGTTGCAAACTGATGGTGTGCACCCAAATATGGCTCACATAGTTGGTTTTGTTTGGTATTTTTAAAATTAGTATTTGTATTTGCGGGTCCCTAAAGCCACCCTCAGGTTCAATGTGTGATTTACTAGAAGGACTTATAGAACAAAGAAAAACTGTTTTACTCATGGTTACAGTTTATTACATCAAAAGGATAAAGACTAAAATCAGCAATGAAAAAAGGTGCATAGGGCAAAGTTCAGGAGACATCAGGCAGAAGCTTCCAGTTGTCCTATCCCAGTAGTCCTGGGGACAGTGCTCATTCTTCCAGCAACAATGTATGACAGCCTGCTTGGAATATTGCCAACCAGCAAAGTTACCTGAACCTTGGTGTCTAGTGTTTTTCTTGGTTGGTCACATAGGTGTGACTGACTGCCTATGTGGCTGGCCTTATTGTCCATTCTCTCCAGACGTCAAGCTGATATCACATGACACTAGGTCCATATCATAAATCACATTGTTAGCATAGACTATCTGATGTGGTCCAAGGCCCTTAGGTAAACAAAGCAGTCTTATCAGGCGGGATATTCCAAGGGCTTAGAGGTTACCTTCTTGGAACCAAGCAAAGGCCAATCTTCCTTTGGAATGTAAAGAGCCAATCTAGACCTGTTGAGTGAATACTCTACTGCACAGTATTAATTGTAAAACCTATGAGGTTTAAGAGATTTCACATTAAATATGGATTTTTTGGATTCTCTTGAAAATCTGTCCCACATGTTACCCTGGCTGCCACTGATGGGAGCTGAGCAACTTTTTTACTTTGAATAAGGCATGTGCTTTCTAGCTCACCAAAGTCCTTCAATATTACACCTAGTTTGTTTCACACAATTACATGACTTACTTGATTCTTATAAGTGTTAGATTATAGATGGTTTGGAAACTAAGAGATATGTTGAAGATTGAGAATAAAATAAAAAAAATCAGCCTTTTACCTACTGGATTTGTCATGTGACTCCTCACGTTGTTTTTCTATGTTACTCTGTTCACCATTTCTTTGCTTAACTCATGGGATAAATTGTTATTCTGAGAATATCATCATTATCCAAATAAAAGAATCAGAAGGTTACTCTAGAGTAATAGTTTAATTTTTTTAAAAATCTGGGGTCTAAAAAGAATTTCTTTGCAGTAAAGTAACTATATATTGTCTACTTTTTCTAAACTCATTCATCCCTTTTTCTTCCTAAACTACTTTCACCAGAAATAAAGGAATCAATATTGTTCCTTATTTTAGTCAGTATCACATAGAAGGTTTAGTTTGGGAACCAGGACATAAACTTTTCAATCGCATATGACCACTTGTAACACTTTTTACTGGGACCTGTTCTAAGTTACTCCCCTGCAACCTGGCTACTAGGTTATAATGAAAGCAATTCACAGAAAAATTGCCACACATTCAAGTATTTGTTAAATAGACATTCTTTAGAAAATAGGCACAAAACAATTGATAATCTTTGTTTGGTAAGCTTGTCTTCTCAGATGCTTTGGACACCTTATCACAAGAATGTTTTGCTCAAAGCACACATCCATTCGTACAGAGACAGGAATAAGGCAAATGAATTCCTTCTGATCCAAGGGATCAAAGCATGTCCTTTAGGAACCAAGCCTGAGTATTACCCATAAAGGCACAGGCCAGAAGCTTCCAAGATTCTCAGTCTCTGTTCAAGTATGTTTGAAGGGTCATGAAAATATTTTAGCTAATCCACGTCTTGAATACCTTGAACATATTTCTAACATTTGTCTCACTAATTAACAAACCAGTAATTTCTCCAATAAAACCCATTTCTGATGCTTACTTCACTAGTTAACGAAGTCTCAGCTGTTGACTGAGATGTGGCTAACCAAATTGCCTGCAGTGGCCACCTTGGAGTGTGGCCTTTCTGAAATAATACCAGCTAACTCTCTTGTAGTCTGAATTTTATAGAGTGATTGCTTACCTTAGAGTTGAAGCTTAAACTAGCTGGCACATTCATAATACCAAACTGTCTCTGCTGAATTATTTAAAAATAAATTACAAATATCTTAACACCTTTCCAGATTTCTAGTGGTAATGATTTCCAGGTTACTCCTTGAGAGAGTAGATATCATATGACTTGTTCCCTACTCCAAAGCAGGAGATGCACTTAAAAATATCCACATATATAGATATCTGTCACATTCTTAAATTCTGTGGTCATTGTGGAGAAAGGAGAGGCTTTGTTTGTGAGTTGATGGTTTTTATACTTTAACTCTTTTGCTGATACTTATTTTGAGAAAAAAATGCCAGTTTTTTTAAACTTAAAAGGTAATGATGAATAAAGGAATAAGACTTATATAGAGCATAAGTTTATAAAGCAATAAATCATAATAAAAACTAGCACCCAGAATGTATGGGTAAAAAAACCTCTCGGTGTGCAGCAGCTTATCTGACTGGCTTTGAGATTTGTTCTTTGTAACAGTGGGCAATCAATTAAAAAAGTCTAAAAAATATTGTGTTCATCTTAGTACAATAATGTTAAAGCAAGTTGGTAATTACCAAGAATCGCAAGTTCCGTTTGTAGCTATGTGTCCTTAGAGCCATTAAAAAGTCAGCTTTATTACTGAAAGTCCTGCAGGAAAGCTAAATTTGTTATTAAGGCTCTGGAATTTTCTAGCTCCCAATCTCTTTTTCCCTCCACTAAAACAGTTGTTTTCACAGCATGGATTTGGATAACTAAAGTTTCTTAGGAACATAAGGATCATATTATAACAGAATAGATGGTATTTAATGCAACACTAATAGTATGTATGGGACTAGAAAGAGACAGGTAAGAGGATTTGTGAATATTTGAGTCATTTCCTTTAAACCTTGTGATTTTGTCTTACAAGCAGACTTTTAGCTTATTAATGGTTCATTCTTTTGATGTTTAAGAGCAGAATAATGATTTTTCTTTCTTTAAAATTTATGTCAAACAATGGGTACCTGAGCTTACTCTTTGCTATCAACACAAAATTAAATATTACATTTTGTATATTTGTATACTCAATTGTGTATAATACACATGTAGTTATACCCTTGCATATACCAGTTATGAATCTAATTTTCTTCTCCAAAGAGTTTTTCCTTCACATGTTCAAACTATATCCATCTTAGAGTTTCTTCTCTTTGCCTGCTCACTCAGCAGCGCTCACACTGAAAGACAAAAGTGATTGGGAACATGTATAAAATATAGTTGGTAAAGGAGCAGGGAGAAAAAGATGGAAAGAAATTCTGTGTCAGGAAAAGGGATGTTTTATGTGCAGGAACTATAGAAGGCAATAAGATGTTGGGTAGTATTTCTCCAACATTTGAAGGAATATCGTAAAATGTGTTAATCATTAAGGGAACCAAACCTTTTCAGATACCTCATTCATGTGTTATCTTGAAGTAAATCTGAAGCTGGTGCTTGTTCTGCTAGTGATTTCCTGTCCACAATGGGGGAAAGAGTTACTATTTTTAATTATAGTGAAACCCTTGTTGGTTGGGCACATTACCTTCTTTTGAGAACCACTTTATTGTTTTTATTTCAGGGATGTTAATAGCATATTTTATCAGTTTTGAAAGGTTTCCGGTTAAATGTTTAATGAGCGTGAGCTGAGGGGTGAAAGGGACAAAATAGAATAGGTCCCAAAATTCTCTTTCTAGCACGAGCTAGAAAGTTCTTTGAGTTCTCCCTTTAGGCACAAAAATCAGAGGAACTGTGATATGTATTTTTAAAAAATATTCGTTAGCTGAATAGGAAAAAAAATCACAGAATGCCAGTTATTTTTTTTTTAATGTAAAGCAGCAAAGTCCCAGCATTTAAATTTTTTTTTAATTTATTTTTTTATTTTTTTACTTTTGGCTGCACTGGATCTTCTTTGCGGTGCGCAGGCTTCTCATTGCGATGGCTTATCTTGTTGCAGAGCACGGGCTGTAGGCATGCGGGCTTCAGTAGTTGTGGCTCGCGGGCTCCAGAGCACAGGCTCGGCAGTTGTGGTGCGCGGGCCTAGGTGCTCCGCAGTATGTGGGATCTTCCCGGGCCAGGAATCGAACCCGTGTCCTCTGCATTGGAAGGTGGATTCTTAACCACTGCGCCACCAGGGAAGCCCAGTCCCAGCATTTAGAAAAAGACTCTTAAGTTCATATTTAGATTAAGCCCAATCAGTGTGTATCCACTGTTTTGTTTTTTTTTCCCCCCCCCGGTACGCGGGCCTCTCACTACCACGGCCTCTCCCGCTGCGGAGCACATGCTCCAGACACGCAGGCTCAGCAGCCATGGCCCACGGGCCCAGCCGCTCCGCGGCTGAAAACTTCTGGCACATACATATAACTGGCAGTCATTTGTAGGAGGATGATGATTACTATCTGAAATTTATTTTTATAGGTGATCCACTATAGAGTCTGGTGGTTATTAAGCTACCTGTCAGTATCATAGAGGTTGTGGAGAAGAGAGCAATGCTGTGAGCTCAGAGATCTGCATCTTCATCTCTGTATGATGAAGGTACCCTGGTATGGTGCCTGGGATTTATATAATAGGAATTCAATAAATGTTTTACCTTGAGTAACTGGAAAAGAGGAGTGTATAAACTGTGATTGACACAGTGCATTTTCTCCATTAATTCTCAAACCCCTCAAGTATAATAGATACCATTTTTTATCTCTGTTTTATTAATGAGGAAATGTTGACTGGTGAGTTTTTGTATCTTGCCCAGGGTCATATAACATAATAAATGGAGCTGAAATTTGAAGGCAAGTTCTTTAACCGCTCGTTACACTAACTTGCTTTTGCCACAGCGTTCTGAATATTTAAACTTTTTTAGAAGTAAAGGAGAAGTTCAAAGTTTTCAGTGAGAGTGCTTTTGAGACCTAGTGGTTTTGCACAGTGACTGGTGCATAAAGATTTTATTTTATTTTATTATTTTTTTTTTTGCGTTACGTGGGCCTCTCACTGTTGTGGCCTCTCCCATTGCGGAGCACAGGCTCCGGACGCACAGGCTCAGCAGCCATGGCTCACGGGCCTAGCCGCTCCGCGGCATGTGGGATCTTCCCGGACTGGGGCACGAACCTGTGTCCCCTGCATTGGCAGGCGGACTCTCAACCACTGTGCCACCAGGGAAGCCCGGTGCATAAAGATTTTAAATGGATGTTATGAGTGCTCTGAGTTTCTGCTTTGGGCAGGAGATTTTTTTTTTTTTTTTAATGCAAACATTTCCAAATGGGAAAGGCAGAAAAAATCTTAGAAATCTTTACTCTTTCACATACATGGGGAAAAAATCCCAGCAATATGAGGTGGTGGCTTGTATGCAGATGCCAGTGACTGTTGCTAGATCCAGTTACAGCATTTATTCTGATAAGGACATCAACTTACTGTCTTTTAATTTTCTACTCAATTTTCAGGCTAAGTTTAGATTTTTGTAACATTAAACTGTTTCTAAAGCAGCTTTTAAGGAAACCTCCCATGTGAGGCACTTTAGTTAATTATTTACCTAATTTTTTAGTTAATAATTAGAAAGTCATGATGTATAAATTAAGTGAAACAGGCTGTGTGCCTAGAGCAACAGGTGGGAAGGGGCAGTTTCAGAGATATCAGCTAGAATGGCCCCCATGTTTTATTCCTTTTCCAACAGCACCCCACCCCTGCACCCCAGGAAACAAGTTTTCCAAGGTCCCCATGGATGTTTATTGTCAAAACTTAAGAACAATTTTTCAGTTATCAAAATTTGAGTACCATGCCTGACTCCCAGTGATCTTGGAGGCTCGCACCATCCCTGATCCCTCTCTCTTTCTGCACCCTACTGTACAAGTGTGATTTCACCAATGAGAGTGGGGAAGCAGTGAGAGTGTCCATGCTTGAATATTCTCCAAGTACTCCAGCTCTCCGGGATTATTTTACCTGTTAGATTTCACTGAAATTGACACAACCCCCTTCCTCTAACCTCACATTATATTTGATGAGAACGCAAAACAATTCCTAATATTTTGGGCAAAGAAATTTTTTTTGGTGCTGGGCAGGGGGGTAGAGATTATGATTTCCCTGAACGTCTCTGGCTCTGAATTCCTGCCTCTGCCTCTCTGAACTCTCTCTCTGCTCTGCATTTTACTTCTCTCCTTTCTATTCTTTGCTGACTCTCCCCAGATCAAAAAATTCATCCTATTGTGTCATTCACAGCAATTCAGTTTTCTGCAGCCATGACTGCAAACTTATCTGCAGA
Source organism: Monodon monoceros (assembly GCF_005190385.1). Classification (NCBI taxonomy): domain Eukaryota; kingdom Metazoa; phylum Chordata; class Mammalia; order Artiodactyla; family Monodontidae; genus Monodon; species Monodon monoceros. The sequence goes on from NW_021703777.1 coordinate 48,385,068, forward strand.
TCTACTTTTACATATTGAAAACAAATCAACAAAAAGCTTGCTAAACATGGGCTTCCCTGGTGGCACAGTGGTTGAGAGTCCGCCTGCCGATGCAGGGGACATGGGTTCGTGCCCCGGTCTGGGAAGATCCTACATGCCGCGGAGCGGCTGGGTCCGTGAGCCATGGCCGCTGAGCCTGCGCGTCCAGAGCCTGTGCTGCACAACGGGAGAGGCCACAACAGTGAGAGGCCCGCGTACCGCAAAAAAAAAAAAAAAAAAAAAAAAAGCTTGCTAAACATAACTTCTGTACTGTTAGCAGCATGAAGCACCATCAGAAGCTTTCAAATGACAGTTTTTCTTTTATCTTGGGCCAGCTCAATTTCTTGGGTAGGACTTTCTCCTCCTTACGAAAGCAAAAGGCTACAGTCAGTATTGTTTGTTTTGTTAATAGAGAATACTTATTTCCCAGGTTTCTTGTTTCCAGGAAGAGAAACATTCATTACTGCAGGGGAGGAATATCTTTTCCTCTACCCTTCTTTGCCTGATCTAATAATCATATTATCATAGGACAAAAACAAACTTAATTACATACGTACAGGGGCCTCATAAGAATGTGAGACCCACAGGCAGTCAGACAGCTGAGGCTTATATGCCATCCTGAGCTAAGGAGAAGCGGGTAGGGGTCTGGGACTTCAAAGGGGAAGAAGGCAGTTCACAGGAAGATGGGAAGAGCAAGTGTTTGGTAAACAAATATTGGCCATGCCATGCAGAGACAGTGGAAAACAGAGGAATTTGGTTTCCAGACCCAGCCGAGCTCCCCTCCAGCTAACCACACCTGGCCCATATTCTTTGTAGTTATCTCTGGTGATAGTGCTTTTCCTGGACCAGGCCTTCTATCTGAATTCTTCTCGGCAGTTAAGGGAGAGATTAAAGTTTTTCTTGAGTCTGCTGGGTCTTGATTGCCTTCAGCTCAAAATAGTCTACATGCTGAAGTGGCACATTTTGGGGAGACTTGTTCTGATCCCCTTCATTGCAGTAACACATGTGACCTCTGCTTGTCCCTTTGTTCTCTTCTTTGGTGAATCTGGGACAAGAGACTGGGCATGTATGGTTCACATCTTCCCTCTGCCTGAGTCTTGGTGTCTGCCTGCCTAGAAGGAGTGTACAGTCTGCATTGCTCTTCTGTGATGTCAGTCTTAAGGGGCAGGTCCTTCTCTCCAGGCTGCCTGTGACTGGATGGGTAGACCTAATTCTGAGATTCTAGGTATTATGAAGCTTTTTTTTTCCATTCTACTGATCTAAGGCATATTCTTTCATAGCTCCCAAAGTAATAAAGCAGACATTTTGATCTCCATTTATTTGACTTTTACGTGTCAATTTCTCAGTTTTTTTCAAACTTATATGGAGATAGGAGGGGCTCTTTGCGGGTTTCCTCAAACCCCAACTACTTTATTTTTATTTTATTTTATTTTGTGGTGAAGGACAGTACATCTTTATTGTAAAGGCACTAATACAAGGAGTACAGGTGGCTCATGCTCTAAATCCGCGAGCTCCAAACCCCATCTAATTCAAGTAGCACACCTCCCCCACCACCGATGTCATGTTCCATTATTACCGATATCCTAAATCCCTAATGCCTGCTCCTCTCACCCTTCAGTCTCAGAAGACAATCTAATCTCCTATTTCAAAGGGAAAATCAAGCCAGCTGTCTCTTCCTTTGCCTTAAATCATGGAGGTCCTTCCCCTCTTTCCTCTAGCCTTCAAAAAAGGAGGTGTTCCACTCTTGGGGTAACCACTTTACATTGCTTTTAATCTCATGCCGTCAAGCCACAAATAGGACATTACTCCATCTGTTAGCACCTTCTCTGTTGAACCTCTAGTTTCTCTCCTGCTGTCTCCTTTTTCTGCCTGTAAATATACTTAGGTGTCCTTCATCTTAGAATTCCTTCCCATTACCCTGTCTCCTCATGACGTTATCCCACTTTCTTCCCTTCACAAACAAGATAAAGAGTAGTCTATCCTCACTGATTTCTTCATTATGTCCATTTTTTTTCTTAACTCATTAAAGTCAGGCTTCAACACCACCAGTCTAATGAATTTATTCTGATAAAGGTCTCCATTGAATTCTTTTTTTTAAAAAATTTAGTATTTATTTTGTGGCTGTGTTGGGTCATTGTTGCTGCACACCCGCTTTCTCTAGTTGTGGCGAGTGGGGGCTGTTCTTTCTCTAGTTGTGGTGTGTGGACTTTTCATTGCAGTGGCTTCTCTTGTTGCAGAGCACGGGCTTTAGGCACGCGGACTTCAGTAGTTGCGGCACGTGGGCTCAGTAGTTGTGGTGTGCAGGCTTAAGTAGTTGTGGCACATAGGCTCAGTAGTTGTGGCTCGCGGGCTCTAGAGTGCACGCTCAGTAGTTGTGGCACACGGGATTAGTTGGTCCACGGCATGTGGGATCTTCCCGGACCAGGGCTCGAACCCATGTCCCCTGCATTGGCATGTGGGTTCTTAACCACTGTGCCACCAGGGAAGTCCTCTATTGAATTCTTAATTACTAAGTCCAGTGACTCTTTTTCATTTATCATTCAACTTTCCTTGCTGCATCACTTAACTCATTTACCGACTCTTTCTTGAAATCCCTTTTTGGGTTTCATGGCATTACTCCATCGTGCAGTCTCTGGAATCTACTAGACTGGGGTTTGCATTCTACTTCTACCACTTACTGTGAGGCTTAACCTTTCAAAACCTCAGTTTTGCCATTTGTGAAATAGTGGTAATAATAGTATCCTCCTAATAGGGTAGATGTGAGAATAAAATAGAAAACAGTACCTGCTAAGCTCTCACTCTAGTCCATGGCATTAAAAATCTTCAGTCCTACTGCCCCACTGAAGTGGCTCTCCTAGTACAATGTGAAGCTCTGTGTCATTAAATCCCACACATTTTTCATTCTCATCTTTTTGAACTCACAGCATTCAATACTCTTGCCTATCTTTAAAACATTCTCTTCTCTTCATTTCCTGGATACCATACCCTCTTGGTTTTTCTCCTCTCTCTCTGCCACCCCCCCCTTTCAATCACCTTTTCTAACTCATCCTTATTTATTAAATATTGAAGGGGTTAGAGTATCTTGAAACCGTCTTGCCTTCTCATCCTCTATTCTTTACCATAGTCATGAATTTAGTCCTCATCTATCTACTGATGATTTTAAAATTTATTTTTGTAGCTGGAACTGTCCTCTGGGCTGCACAGTTATATATCCATCCATCTACTCCTGTATATCACAGGGAATCCACAAACTCTGTGCCTTAAAAACTGAAGTTGTTCTCTTCCTTCACCAAACCCTGATTTATCCAGAGTTTTCTAATATCACTTCTTTCCGGAAATGTTTCCCATACTTATTAGATTAGGTCAAGCTCCCTATTTCAGTGTTCATATCATCCTCTATTTCTCTATCATAATGTTATCACAGTTATAATTGTATAAATAGTTACTTGATACCTTCTTTCCCAGATAGTACAAGTCTACGACAGCTAATGTGTCTGCTTTTTAACTAAGTAAACAGCATGTATCACTTTACCTTACATAAGTAAACATTTAATAAAGAGATAAAATAATATGTGAAAAGAAATTTATTGTTTCCTGGCATATAGCTATTACTCAAAAATGTTAGCTATTACAGTTTTGGCCCCCAGTCTTTAACTTCTGTTTTCCTCTCTACCCCTTTAAATATTGGTGTTTTCCAAGGTTTTTATCTCTCTCTTATGTCATACTTTACATATCCTTTCTAAGCAATATAATCTACTCTGTGGTTTTATCTGTCCCCACTGTGCTGACATTACGACGAGGTGCTCAATTTATATTGAAAGACCAGAGAAAAGATCTCTGAGGAGTGACATTAAGTGCTGAGACCTACAGGATGAGTATGGGCCTGACCTCTATAGGCCAGAGGGCTGTACAACCACTATAGGGAATGAGTAGCCCTGGAAAAGGGCCTGAAGGTATCTGAAGCAGGGCATTCCAGATAAATCCCCCACTTACTGCTGCTGTTTCTTCTTGCATTAAATTCTCATCCTCTCCGCTTTGCTAAAGCAGTGTCACTGGGCTTGACTCTGGCTACATCTTCTATTGCCATTCATGCAGGTCATTCACTAAATTGCAGTAATTCTTCAAGATGTTGAGAGGAAAATTGCATCTCACCCATGCTTAGTGCTATAAACTGTTATGGTGGGACACATCCATATGGTTCTGGGCTTCCACTCTTAAATCTCTTTAATTGACAGTCATTCACACAACCACTTTTTTTTTTTTTTTGCGGTACGCGGGCCTCTCGCTGTTGTGGCCTCTCCCATTGCAGAGCACAGGCTCCGGACGTGTAGGCTCAGTGGCCATGGCTCACGGGCCCAACCGCTCCGCAGCATGTGGGATATTCCCGGACCGGGGCACGAACCCGTGTCCCCTGCATCGGCAGGCAGACTCTCAACCACTGCGCCACCAGGGAAGCCCCACACAACCACTTTTAACAAAGCAAAAATTGTTAATACTATTCCCTTTCACTCTAAAAATGTCTAGATTTGAATGATAAATTATATGACCACCCTCCTTAACCCAGAGTTAACCTTAACCTAGAGTGGTTAACCTAACTTAACCTAGAGTGGTTAACTCCTTAACCTAGAGTGGTTGGGTGATTGGAGAGAGAGAAGGGTTTCTAATTTCAGCCACTTAATATGCCCAAATCTAGCCTCTCTCATGACAGCTGAGGTCCCATCATTGAGCCAAGTTCATCAATCTTTGACTGTCTCTTTTGTCAACTTGAATGACTTCTTCAGAACCCTTAGTTTACATTACAGATAGATGGCCTCAGCTGGGACCTTAACGGTGCTGCTGAGATACTCTATTTGCACTGAATCCTAAAAGATGGGGAATACATTTCAATTTCTTTCATATATGGAAGCTCTCAATCTCCTAATGTGAATTCAAGCACCTTTTCTCTGATATCCTTGAATTTTGCATACCTGGAGTATTATTTAGTCAAGCCTAGAAACTCTAGTTTTACCTTCTACTTATAAAACATGATTAAAGCAATTATACTCCAATAAAGATGTTAAAAAATGATTAAAATAGTCCACTGATAAGATTCAGCTAAGAATGAAGATCTGTCTAAAGTTATAGATCATCATCACTGAGAGACTTAGAAGCAGCTCACAACTTTTAAATGGCAGCCTCTTGAGCTTTTATTTATGCACATATATGCACATATCATATGTCCTCACATTCATGTATATAAACATAGAAGTCTAAAGGTTATTCATGAACTGATAAACTGTAAAAGCTGTTTTCAGATCAAACTAAAGAGTATAGGAACACATAGAAATCAACCTGGTTACATTTTCATCCGCAAACATTTTTTGAACACCAGCTATATGCTAGGCATTGTGTAAAGAGCTGTATTTTTAAATAGCATAAGCAATAAAATGATGTGATTTGGGGAAAAGTTGATCTTTTTTGTAGTTTGTAGTTCTCTGACCAAATTAATTACACATTTATCCTTCTCCCATAGAACATCATACTCATGTCCTGTATAGCATACATCACACTACATTACAGCTATTTGCTTCCATTTTTATTGCCTTATATTGTCTATGATCTCCTTGAGCAGAAACTCATATCTCTTCATCTTTATAATGCCAACTACTGGCCCAGTTCCTGGACTATAATAGGTGCTATTTTTTTCTCTTGATGCTAGATTCTTCACTTTTCTTTATATAACTCAATTTAGAGCTAAAACAACTGAGTGGAGATGAAGTCTGTGTGGAATAACTTTAGCAGCAGACTGAGAAAAAAGACAGTTATAGAAATAATTTACTAAGTTAACTGAATTGAAAATAAACTTCCAGACCTTGATGTAAAATTAGTTTAGAGGACAGTGTGTAAGTTTCAGAATGATGATAGGTTCCAGCAAATTTAGTAGAGTTGGCATATGATGAACTTTAAGTTTATTTTGAGTAAGAACCATGTTTTATCATATCTGTGTAGTCCACCTAGATAATACCTTAAGGCCAGTGCTAAAAAAATGCTCATGAAATAAATGAGTCTACATTTGTCATAGATTTGCATTACATGTTCTAGTAGAAGTAGCATTTGTTTTAATGTTTAATACTTATCTAATAATAAGGAAAGCTAATGCTGATTATAAATGAAGCATATGCTTAGGAGTTAATATTTCCTTATGAGCAGAGCAGTTATTAAGTACTAAACAAATATTTGGCAAAATAACAAAATCAAGTGGCCACACTGCTCTTCTCTGTGACTGGTCTAGCAAAATTGGGCATTTTCCCTACTGTCATTCCTTAGTCTGTATCTGTTGTAGTTCTTATTTTTATGGCTGATATTGCTTATACAGTAGTCCCCCACCCCACCCTTATCCATGGGAGATATATTCCAAGACCTCCGCTGGATGCCTGAAACCTTGGGTAATACCAAACCCTATATATATACTTATGTTTTTTCCTATACATCCATACTTAAAGTTTAATTTATAAATTAGGCACAGTAACAGATTAACAGCTAATAATAAAATAGAAATTAGAACAATATACTATAATAAAAGTTTTGTGAATGTGGTCTTCCTCAAAATATCTTATTATACTGTACTCACCCTTCTCCTTGTGATAATGAGGTGATAAAATACCTATGTGCTAAGATGAAGTGAGGTGAATGGTATAGGCATGGTGACTAGTGTTAGGCTACTACTGACCTGAAAATGTGTCAGAAAGAGGATCATCTGCTTTGAGTAATCCTGGATCATTGAACCATGACAGTGTAGTTGGCTGGATGTCAGGAGCAGACAATGTTGATGGTGGGGGACCCTGGGGAAAAAAAAGTGGGAGAGCGAGAGACTTCATCACTTGCACTTTGCTGGTGGTGCAGTGGTTAAGAATCCACCTGCCAATGCAGGGGACATGGGTTCGAGCTCTGGTCGGGGAAGATCCCACATGCTTCAGAACAGCTAAGCCCTTGAGCCACAACTACTGAGCCTGCACTCTAGAGCCTGCGAGCCACAACTACTGAGCCCACGTGCCACAACTACTAAAGCCTGTGTGCCTAGAGCCCGTGCTCCAAAGCAAAGAGAAACCACCGCAATGAGAAGCCCGCGAACCACAACAAAGAGTAGCCCCTGCTAGCTGCAACTAGAGAAAGCCCGCATGCAGCAACAAAGACCCTACACAGCCAAAAATAAATAAATAAATACATTTATAAAAAAAAAAGAGAGAGACTTAATCACTCTACTCAGAATGGCATGCAGTTTAAAATTTATAAATTGATTATTTCTGGAATTTTCCATTTAATATTTTTGGACTGCAGTAGTTGACTACAAGTAACTGAAACCTCGGAAAGTGAAACCAGTGGATAAGGGGGGACTGCTATAGTTATTTATTTACCTGTTGATTTCAGTCACTGTGGACCCTTCAGGGGGCCAGTGTGTGGCAGCCTGAGATTGTGGCACAGCTGCATCCTGGCTCTATGTCCTTTGATTCATTACTCAGCCTCTGAGAATGTCAGTTTCCTTGTCTATAAAGTAGAGAAAATAATAACTTGCCTCACAGGACGATTGTGAAGATTTAATGAGATTGTGCGAATAAGCTACTTTATGTCACCTAGTATTCCAGATATGTGAAGTCATGCCTTCTATCAAAAAAAGTCCTTAGACTCCTGTCAGATAAAGTAGGAAACCCAATGCCTTCCTAACATTTTTGTGGATTCTCAAGGAAGGTTTGGGGGGCGCTTCCATTCTCCTCCTGACACTTGAACTCTCTGCTCCGAGCTTTTTCTCCATCTTAACTTCAGTTACTGTTCCCTGTCTATCCTTTTCCTCAATGTTGCTGCCCTCTCTCCACCCATGGGAACATCTCCCTTTTTCTCCAAAGCACCATTCATGTGTCAGTATTGTGAATAACAGATTTTCAATGGTTTTGTTGGTGATTCTGGGGTAAGGCGGCTGGGGTGTTAATTTCCATGCAGAACAGGAAACAGCAAATTCAATATCAGTCCTCACTTCCTAGACTTTCATCACTTTAGTCCACCCTAGGGAATATCTGATAGACTCTTCATGCCTCTCCTTAGGCCCTGATCTTTCACCAAGTTGCAGAATCCACAGTTAGGTTGTGTGTGTGTCTGTGTATGTGTGTGTTGGTGTTGTGGGGTGAAGGAAGGAAAGGATGACTTGTAATCTTTTAATGACCTCAGACTTGGAATTTACCTCTGCCTTTGCATGACCTTTCAAATGGAAATTATTGTTCTTCAATGTGTAGTCTCACATACTGTTTCTTCAGTCTTCCTACGTATTCTGTGAGCTCCAGATGTCTGTTTACAAAAATACTTTATTGAGGTGTAATTTACATTCAGTACAATTTACACGTCTTAAGCTCATAGTTGATGAGTTTTGACGGCTATGTACCTGTGTGTAATCACCATCACAATTAAGCTATAGAATAGTTCTGCACTCCTAAAGATTCCCTTGTGCCCCTTTGCAGACAGCCCTCCTCCACCAGCCCCCAACTCCAGACAACCACTAATCTGCTTTTTGTCATTATAGATTAGATTTCCCTTTGCTAGACATTTATGTGAATGGATTTTTCTGGCTTCTTTCTCTCATCATATTATTTTTGAAATTAATCCACAGTGTTGTATGTATCAGGAGAGCATTCCTTTTTATTACTGCATGGCATTACACCATATGGATTTACTAAATTTGGTCTATTCATTCACTCGCTGATGGACTTTTGAGTTGCCAGTTTTGGACTATTATGAACAAAGCTGCTATGAACATAAACAAGTACAAGTCTTTACATAGTGGTATATTTCTCTTTGTTAAATATCTAGGAGTAGAATGACCAAGCTATATGGTAAGTCTATGAGAAACTGGCAGACTGTTTTCCACAATGGTGATACCATTTTAAATCCTCACTAGCAATTTATGAGAGTACTGGTTGCTCTACCTCTACCTCTACCACCGATCGTTGATATTGTTAGGTTTTAAAATTATAAATATTCCAGTGGGTGTGTAGTGGTATCTCATTTAGTGGTTTTAATTTGCATTATCCTGAGAACCAAAGATGCTGAGCAGTTTTTTATATAGTTACTGGTGATTCATGCGTATTCTGTTGTGAAGTGGCTACAGAATCTCTGTAAATACCAATTGGGTCCTTTTTATCTTCTGTTTCTCTCCTCCTAATGTTTATGTTTTTCCTCTATATTCCTGATATGGAACAAATTTAAAATAACTGTTATGTAACTGTTATAATGTATCTGTCTGCTAATTCCATTAACTCTCTTATTTTTGGATTTGTTTCTACTGATTTGTATTTTTCCTTCTTATGGGCTGTATTTTTCTGCTTCTTTTCATGCCTGGTAATTTTTGTTCTGATGTCAGACATTGTGCATTTTTTGTTGTTGGCTGCTGGATTTTGTTGTATTCTTTTAAATATTTTGGGGCTTTGTTCTGGAAGGCAGGTAAGTACTTGGAATCTGTTTGACCCAGTTAAGTCTTGCTTTTAAGCTTTGTTTGGACATGTCTAAGAGTAGTCTTTAAACAAATAGAGTAGTCTATAGACTAAAGCTATAAAGATATACTTCTGAGGACTCTACCAATGGCCCCCTTTATTATGAAATCTTTCCAGTTTGTCTTGTGAGCCAAAAATCATTCCTAGTGCCGGGTGAGATCTGGGAATTGTTTGATTGTTTGGCGCACTGCTTTTTGGTGGTTCTTCTCTTTTTTTTTAATCTTTTTAAAAAATTAATTAATTAATTAATTTTTGGCTGCGTTGGGTCTTCATTGCTGTGCATGGGCTTCTCTAGTTGTGGCGAGCAGGGTCTACTCTTCTTTGTGGTGTGCGAGCTTCTCATTGTGGTGGCTTCTCTTGTTGCAGAGCACAGGCTCTAGGCATGTGGGCTTCAGTAGTTGTGGCATGGGGGCTCAGTAGTTGTGGCTTGCAGGCTTTAGAGTGCAGGCTCAGTAGTTGTGGTGCATGGGCTTAGTTGCTCCGCGGCATGTAGGATCCTTCCAGACCAGGGCTCAAACACATGTCCCTTGCACTGGCAGGCAGACTCAACCACTGCACCACCAGAGAAGTCCCCTTTTTGGTGGTCCTTTACCCCACATTGTGGAGTGTGACTCCTTGTGGGCACAGACCGATACTCAACAAAAGATTCAAAAGGAACTCCCTCCTCTTATGTGCTGTGCCCCACACATTCTAAATACTTTTACCTTCTCATATTCTGATCTCTATTTCCTCAACTTAGTGAGATGGTGGGACTCTGTTTGTGCTTTCCTCTCCCTATGCTGAGGCAGGAAACTAGGACTTATTTCATTCATTTCTATTCTGTCGGAGGCCACAGTCCTGCACTGTCTGTTGTCCAGTGTCTGAAGGCATTTGTTGATATATTTTGTCTAGTTTTCTAGTTGTTTAATGTGGGAGGGTAAATTCAGTCACTGCTATTTCTTCAGCTAGAAGCAGAGGTTCATGTATGAATATCATTTATAAAATTGAGGACTGTAATAGGATTAAGAACTTTTAATTTTCTAATTAAGAAAACAAAAGGAAAATTTATACTTACTATAGCCATCATTTCATAAAAGAAGTTTCATGGTAAAAAATTAAGTAATATATATTATCACTATGTAGGATAATCCTTTCTATAAAATAAGTTTTGTTCATGAAAAATTACATTATTAATTTTCCCCTCATTTTGTCACATGAGTAGAGTTTACTTATCAGCCACTTGTAATCTGTTGATTAGTGTTCAGAAAAGACTGATCCAGGCCATGTCATCCCTTTCTTATGCCCATACTATAGAAAAAAGTACTGAGATTCAGGTAAATTAATGCTAAAGTGATAAATGTTTAGCAGTATAGCTAAGTCTAAGACTCAGATTTCCTGACTCCTAGTTTCCTTCTTTTCCTCCATCACAATGAAGTTTTCTGTGTGTGTGAAGATAGTAAAATTGAGCTACTGAACACTTTAGACATTATCTTCCCACTGAGGTATAACATTTCATAAAGTTATCTTGGCCCTTTTTTACTATTCTTTATTCTGAGTTAAGTACAATTTTTTATTATTATAAAAATCCTATTTACTATTTGTGTAGCACTTTATACTGTTTATACTGAGAGCATGTTAGTTTTTAGCTTCTAGAAAGTAGAAAGTATGCTCAATGAAGCAATTAAAATAAGAGCCCCGGGGCTTCCCTGGTGGCGCAGTGGTTGAGAGTCCGCCCGCCGATGCTGGGGACACGGGTTCGTGCCCCGGTCCGGGAAGATCCCACATGCTGCGGAGCGGCTGGGCCCGTGAGCCATGGCCGCTGAGCCTGCGCGTCCAGAGCGTGTGCTCCACAACGGGAGAGGCCACAACAGTGAGAGGCCTGCGTACAGCAAAAAAAAAGAGCCCCAAGATTTCATAGAATACTTAAACATATTCAGATAATATTTATTGAATTGATTGCATTTGAAAAATACCAAATTTAACACCATTAATCTTAAAGAAAATAATTTATTAAACATATATTCTATTTAATAAATTAATGAGAAGTTACCTAAAGAGATGACTTTATCTTATAAAGAACTTGACACTTTTACTTGGATGTCTCCAGGCAATTAAGATTTACATTTTCTGAAACTAATTCATTTTGCCCCTCAAAAATCTCTTTTCTACCACTTATTCAGTTGCTCATTTCAGGAACTTACAAGTTATACTTGGTTCTTCCCTGTCCCTCAACTTCTACAATCCAAGTGTCCAAGTTTATCAACTTTACATCCAAAATGTATATCAGATCTTTGTATTTTTCTTCACCTTCATTACAAACCACTATCATTTCTCACTCCTTTTGGACCTCAAAGATTGTCTGGTTTCCTCACATCTATGTTGGTTCCTACTCTTTACTCAGCAGACAAGGGATCTTTAAAAAATTCAAATCTGTTCATCTGACTTGTGGGAGAGACAAGGATGCTCACCAAACCCTCCAACTGCTCCCTAACATTTATCAGCCTCCTGGAGTTAGGAAGGCTATGGGACTAGTTCTGGCCAATTGACTGTGGGCAAAAGTGACATGTCAGTTTTAGACAAAAGAAGAGAGAAACTAGAGTCTAACTCACCAAATGCCTTTACTCTGCTGTGAGGTCTGTGCTGTGAGCACATTCCCCATGGTGAAGTTACAAGTCAGTCAAGTTTCCTTCAGCCTGGATTTTTGAGTGGCTTTGGGGAGAAGAGTCCCTATCAACCCGCAATAGACATATAGCATGAATGAAAAATAAATGAATGAAAAATAAAGTTTTTTTCCTTAAGCCACTGGGATTTGGGGGTTACTACAGTATAATTCAGCCTATACTGCATTCTCTCTGGTTGTAGGATACAGTCCTGAATTACTAATGAAGCTTTGAATAATTCTTAACACACCTGCCACTCTCCATCTTCATCACAGTTTGGTCATATTGGTTTTTCTCTTTTTGTTAAATGTTCTTTCTTCCTTAAACCACTGCGTATCCTGGCAACTTTGAGGGTAACTGAGTGTCATCTTTTGTATACTGCCAGTCACTGATCGTGCTAATGGATTGGGTTAATTATAGCATGTCAGCACGTATTGGGTGGAATTTCTGCTAAAGTGCATTTTTTGTAGCTGATACGGAAGTGGCCTTGTTAGGCCATGAATTGACATAAATAGTCTTTAGGGGTAAATTGGAAACACAGTATTACATTCATTTTTAATGAAAAAAGAAACTAATTTGAGGTAATTTAAAAAGTCAACAACATCAAGAAAAAGTATTTGTTGGAAAGATATTTAGGTATCTCATGGAACCCCAAAATATCTGAATTTATAGCCTGCTGGGATAGGAATTAAAAAATAAATCTCTGTCCCAGGCAACAGTTTTTTCTCTTCAGTCTCTAGTCTCTGATTTGCTCACCATACTGCTTTATTCTTTTCTATCACCTGGAATTATCTGCTTCTTTGTGTGCATGGGGGTAGATGGCTACCCCCAGTTCTCAAGCTGGAATTATCTTGGTTCTTGTCATATGGTAGAAGCTAATTAGCTGTCTCTGAACCTTTATTCCAAATTGCTAAGAAAAATATATTTAGCCTAGTCAAGGTCACTTGTGTGTGCATGGGAGGGGTGGGGTGTGTGTATGGTGTGGTGAGCAGTTCTTAAAGAAATGGGATCATTGTGAAGTGAGCAGAGACCCTGAAGTTATTTCCATTTATTTTAAATCTGGGAAGCAGTGTCAAGAGCAAATCAAGGAGTTGGTAGGTGAAATTCACCAAATTTTATCTCAAAAAAATTTTAAAAATCTTAAAACCAGGAAGTTTATGTAAGAATCAAGAGAATTATTGATTAAAGATACGAACAGAGGATGAGAAAAATGACAGATTTTGCTTAATTTATAAAGGCTTGTTTTGATTGGCCAAATGCTTATGAAATTAATGAGTTATAATACACAAAATGGACAGCATTCAGGAAGCATTGGTTAGTTCCACCTCCCCTCTCACACTTCTCCAAGTTGGGTTTTTTTAAAGGAAATGCATAAATGCTGGAAGAGTTTTGGTTATATGAATAGTAAAAATCAAGGAGAGAATTAAAAGACTAAAATGTTTCAGAGTTTCCAAAACAGGAATTCAAGGAATTTCACAGGTAGCAAGAGTGTTGTGGAGATGAAGATGGGCCAGATATCTTAGCCAGAGGACTCCAGAAGGGGTGCATGCTCCCAAGGATAAAATGATGGAGTACAGAAAGAAAATATTTAATTTCTGCTTATACTTACTCTTTATCTAAAAATTAAGAAGGAAATGAAACTTTGCTGATATTTCATATACAGATCAAAGCTGGTAGCCTAACTTGGATTATATGTTAGACTAGAGCTACCATGTGTGGTACATGATAGAAAGGGAATATTCAGTATGGCTAATATCATATACTTTGCAACCATACTCCCTGGGTTGAGTCTCATCTCTTATACAAACTCTCTGTGTGACTTACATGAATTACTTAACCTCTCTGTGCCTCTTTTGCCTCACATGTGAAATAGGAATGAAAATAATTTATCTCATAGAATTGTTCTGAAGATAAATGAGATGATAGATGTAAAGTGTTTGGAAGAGTTGTTGATATACAGAAGCATGATGTGAGTGTTAGGAACAACTATGAATCTGAGAAAAGAATGGGGTTCTAAACCATGGAGGAGCTGACAGTGGTGCCTTCCCTCTTTTGTTCAATTTCAGCCTTATGTAATGTATTACCATTCAGATGAATTTTATCCAATGGAATCATACAGATTGCATCATTTACATTTAGTGAGAGCAGAAAGGCTTCTTGGTATCATTAATATATAGAAATAAGCAACAAACTTTTTTTTCATGTAAATGTAGAATAAGAACTCTTGATTTTGGTTCTTAGTGACTCTAAGTTCTTTTCTTTCTCAAAATGATAATTTCTAGGCTATTGTTTGTTATTCATATCCTATTTATTTGAGACATTTAAAGGCATTTCACTTAATGCAAGAAAATTGATCAGAAAAGCACTATTAGATTAATTGTATCAGGCATCAGCACTATGGTGGAATCTTTAATTTGGGGGCAAATTAAAGAATAGATATATCTTTGACTATAAAAATAAAAACAGACCCCAAAGGTAGAATGCGTGCACATAATTGTTATAATTATTAGGAGGCCCTGAATGGGTTGGATTGTTCAGATTGTTCTGCTTGGTTGGGAACAAGAGGAGATAATTGAGAGAGTCTTCATAGAGGCTGGTAAGATCAGCTCAAGGAACCAATCATGTAATGAAACTTATGCAGGTCAAACCCTCTGGGTGCCTATACCATTGGTGGCGTAAATGGGTAGGTGAGGAAGCATTTTACGTTCTGTAGAAAAGGCAAAAACTCAGCAGAACTGATACTGAGAATGTTTAAAAATGGTGGAAACTGTTTTCACATGGTTTCCTAAGATTAAGGACCAGGAAGACCATCCTGAGTTGTGGTTCCTGTGTGGCCCCCTTCCATTTTCCTTCCCTATGCCCGGAGAGTCAGAATTTGGAGAAGAAAAATAGCCAAACTAAAGGATATGCTCAAATTATGTTATGGTTAATTTTGTGTGTCAACTTGACTGGGCCACAAGGGTACCCAGATATTTGGTCAAACATATTCTGTTTGTATCTGTGAGGGTGTTTTTTTTGATGAGATTAACAATTGAAGTCAGTAGACTGAATAAAGCAGGTTGCCCTCCCTAATGTGGGTGGCCCTCATTCAGTCTAAAGGCCTGAATAGAATAAAAAGACTGACCTTCCCAAGAATAACAGGGAACTTTTCCTGGCTGAGTGCTGAGCTGGGACGTTGGTCTTTTTTCCTTTCTTAGTCTTTGTACTTGAATTGAAAGATCGGCTCCTCTTGGTCTCAAGTCTACCAGATTTCAGACTGGAACTAACACCATCAGCTCTTTTGAGTTTCCGGCTGACTGCAGATCTTGGGACTTCTTAACCTTTGTAATCATGTGAATCAATTCCTTATAATAAATCTCTTTATGCAATAAAAATACAAATATAAATTTTAAAAATGTCTCCTATTGGTTTTGTTTCTCTGGAAAACACTGACTAGTACAAGTTTCAATAGTATTAGGAATGATTTTTCTCATTCTAATACATTCTAATAGTATTAGAATGAAGAAAAATGACCCACATGGTGGCTCAGGCAGTACAGACTTAAGAAATTGGATTCAGTGTGGAGATCTGAAAAAAAAAAAAAAAAAAAAAAAACTAAACAAAAATAGTTCTGAATTAAAGCACTCAAAAATACTACATTTTATGCTAATAGTACATCTTCTTTGGGATTAAAAGCAGTATATGGCTGCTTAAATCATTATGTAGTACAGTATATTGACAAGTAAAGGAAAGAAATGTAAGTCAAACTTAAAAGGAATTCACATGTTTATAAACACTGAACAACTGAATCTTAATTAAGACAGTCTACTCTTCAGAATCATCCCTTATATTTCTGATGTATTTTATGGAGTTGAACATTAACAATAATATTATTGAGGATTTTTAGTTTGTCTTTGCCTTTTAACCATTAATTAATATGGATTTCACCATTCACTTAACAATATGACATTGTGATTCATCAGTGTAGGAAATAAACATTTGTAGCATGGCTTTTTTTTTATTCCCTAGGCAGCCATGAAACCAAATAAAGAAGAGACCCAGTGTTTTGAATTACACTTCTTTTTCTGTGTGCAAAATGGTCTGAGTTTAGTGAGAAAATGTTCCCCTAAAACCTTAGAGCATGTTTACTTGGACTGAACTTTAAGAAAAATTAGAGTTGGAAAGAGGAGAAAGGTGCATTTTAACAATCTGAGTGAAAAAATGTATATGTATGATAAGTTCTCTAATGCATGTTTTTGATGAATTCTGTTATCTTGGCCTTTGAAATAAAATGGGTAGGTGCCTTGATAAACAGGAAGACAATGGTATTAGTGAAATTGATCAAGTGACACTAAACCTAACTCTGGCTTTACCAGTCTGTACTTGCCTAGGCTTTTCCACCCATTTCAGGTATGCTTATAATAGTTGGAGATTCTGGGATTGATTTCCCTAGGCTTCAATTAGCCAAAAATCAAATACTATCCATATTTCATTCCCAGTTTCACCACAAGTCCAAGCTTTTGCCAAATATCCCAGTACCTGAATCCAGAATATATTCCTTACAGACTTTCTTTCTCATCAGGTGTTATTTATGTGACTGTCTTGGGATTGGATAACATGATTTTTGATTTAACCAAAAGGCAAAAGCAGTGCGCTAGGTGCTACTTGTGAGACAGTGTCTGTATGAGAACAGTAGTCTTTTGAGGTAGAATTAGACCTGCAAGTGTGGGATAGCCTGCCAGTTTCTAACAATAAAATCAGACGTCTTGGCAAATGAGTTCTGGGTAGTATGTAGCTTTTACTTACAGATTGGAGGGGTCCAGCTCTTGAATACTAAGGAAAATAAATCCAGGAAGGTGGAGTGCGGGGGAGATGTTGCTGTTTCCCCAGATAAGCAATTTTTGGTGCTAATGGGAACGCACAGGTCTGAGAACTGCTTTGGTTTCTTGGTAGGGGCTAAGAGAAGAAGGTTAGATAATATATTGTATGTCAAAGACGGAAATTTAACAGAGAGTGAACCTTATGGGGAAGGGCTTTCAATTTCATATGTTACAGAATTTCAGCCCTGTCTTGAAACACATGATAATTATATGAAACCAGAAACAATAGAGTCATGGGTAAAATAATTTTCCTAAGCTTGTTTCTCTTTTGCCAAGCTCATCTCTCCTTTCCTGTTACCCAGAGTCTTTATTATCGTTCATCATCATAACTCCTCCTGTGTCATTTCACCTGAGGCTCTTTCAGACTCTGATGGTAAAACTAAAAATTCTATTTTAGCAATAATTTCAGTGGCCAATTATTGTTCAACGTGTTATCCCTCTTAGGTAATATTTGTAATTTAAATCATAGTTTTCTGCACTTCTATCCAAAGGAGCAACCCATGATAAGGCAGTTTAGGCTCCTCCTTGCTGTTATTCTAAATATCACCCTTTGACCCCAAAAGGCATATAGATTAAAATATTATTCTGTGTCTTAAAACTAATTCAACACATATTTAATAAAACCTACTATTTGCCAGGGGCTGTTCTGGACATATGAAAACAAAGATCATAAAATACTGTATTCTTAGTGAGCCACTGAAGATGTTAGTGAAGGGAGAATGTTGGAGGGGGAGGAGGTCATTCACTGTGAGAGTGTGAAGCACCTAAGTTAGAGGGAAGAGTTGTGAGATTCCAAGTTATATGCTAATCACTCCTCTGTTTCCCGTTGTACCCCCCATGTCTTGTCTTCCCCATTCTACTGTGAGGTCCTCGCTCAGGAAACAAGTCTATCGGTACTTGCAGTCAGGGAGCCAATCTGACAGTTCAGATTTTGGCTCTACAACCTACCAACTGTGACCTCGAGCACATTTATTTACCCCCTCGAGCCCCAGTTTCCTCATCTGTGAAAATGAGGGAAAAATAATCCCTAAATTGCTTATTTGGGGGAGGATTTTTTTTTTAAGATTTAATTTTATTTATTTTTGGCTGCGTTGGGTCTTTGTTGCTGTGCGCGGGCTTTTCTCTAGTTGTGGCAAGTGGCGGCTACTCTTCGTTGCGGTGCGCAGGCTGCTCCTTGCGGTGGCTTCTCTCGTTGCGGAGCACAGGCTCTAGGCACACGGGCTTCAGTAATTGTGGCACGTGGGCTCAGTAGTTGTGGCTCGTGGGCTGTAGAGTGCAGGCTCACTGTAGAGTGTGGTGCACAGGCTTAGTTGCTCCATGGCATGTGGGATCTTCCCAGACCAGGACTCAAACCCGTGTCCCCTGCATTGGCAGGCGGATTCTTAACCACTGCACCACCAGGGAGGTCCCTTGGTGGGGAGGATTTAATTGGATAATTCATGCAAAGCACATAGTACAGTTCCCAGCACATAGTAAGCCTTCAAAAAATGTTGGCAAATATAAATAAAAATGGATGTACCACGTGGCCCAATCTTTACATGGAATTAAATCAAAGGGAACAGAAATCCAATTCCAGAACCCTTGATGAATAATGTAGAGCTTTGGTGTCATTTTCTTAAAGAAGATGGCCCAGAGATTTTATAGAGTCTAACACATAAGAAGCTTCCGAGAAACACTCTAGAGTAATTTCTAGTTATTTGTTCCACTGTCTCCACAAATTCCATGGCATTCATGACACCTGCTAAAACCTCAGTTACTTTCTTGGGTAAATTTGTCTTCCCATTAATTCCCCCCTCCCCTCTTCCCTGAATAGCCAACTCCCTGTTGAAGTTCATGCTCACACTTCCCATGCACTTCCCCACCCCTGAAGTATGACCGGCCCCACTATGTACAGCCCCTGAGAAGCCTAGGTTTTCTCTCATTTGGATTTATTTTCTCATAAGCATTAGTTATCCTGAAATTGTGATGAATCAAAAGCTATATCTTGTTGCATAGTACTAATAACATTATCAGTAAATGAATAACCAACTCATGACTGCTGTTGTAGCATGAAAAGAGCCACAGACAATATGGAAATGGATGGGATGTGGCTGTGTACCAAGTAGAAAACAACACTTTTTTAAAAAAAACAAAACCAGGTGGATTATAATTTGCTGATACCAGATGTAGAGGTTTGTCAATCATTGTAAGGACTTTGGCTTTTGCTCTGAGGACAAACGATGCTGTTAGAGGGTTCAGGGCAGAAGGTTGGCATAGTCTTACCTTTGAAAAGGATCACTCTGGATCGTTCTAGTATAGATTTTTTTTATAAAAAAGCAAATGCCATGCATTTAATTTGTATATTTACTTGTGTTATTTACAGGGATGACGAATTGGGTTACAACTAAGTTTAATAAAGTATGACCTTTACTTTTTTCCCATCATGAGTATATTTATAAGTCCCACTAATGTATATAATTCTGTCAGCTTTATCCAAGGCTGCCTTACATTATGAAAATTGAATGTTCCTTCAACTTTATCCTCATACCCTTTGATTTGTGATCACCAGTGAGGATTTTCATTCTCTAGAACTCCTCGTCAGCACAATCTTTCTTCAAACTGTGGTTCGGTGTGACTTCTATATTTTCTTCCTTCTTGAGTTTTCTTCCTTGCTTCGATGTGTTGTCAGCGCTCTGGATGAACACTGCCTGGCAGTGTATTCTGCCAGCTCAGGGTGTGAGGCTTAAGTGGGGGAGGAGCATATAGGGAGGAAGTTGGTGTAATAACTGTAAATGGAAAGTAACCTTTAAAAACTGTATAAGAATTTAAAATTAAAAGATATCCTTCTAATGTTAAAAACAAGAAAAGGATCACCCTGGTCTGTGTTGAGAATTAACTACAGGGAAACAAATATAGAAGGAGGAGAAAAGGTAGGGGGATTATTGCAACAGAGAATGATGTAATGAAAATGAGAAGTTATGGCATTCTGGAGATATTTTGAAGATAAATATTACAGGGTTTGCTGATGGATTGCATGTGGGTTAGGAGTAGTAAAAGTTAGGCAGTGGGATGGCTGGTTAGAAAGCAGTTCAGTAGTCCAGACAAGGGGTGATGCTGGTGGGAACTAAGGCAGTGGCTTATTGATTTTATGTAAAAAGCTGGCTTTGTGTAGTAGTGAAGGGGTGTGGCTGGGGCAGGGAGTTATTCCCTAATACTCTTTTCATGTGGGAAAACTGTTGCTCTGCCTCATTTCATGTCAGTGTGTTTCTTCTGGGCTGCAACTTAAGAAACTTAAGAGAAAATGTGAGGAGTTGCTGATAACATCTCTCCCAGCTCTGTGCCTGAGTGGCGAGAATCCTCTTAGCCTCTAGGGGGAGATGCTTGCATGCATAATGCAATGGCAGTAGGCTAATGTTGACTTGGCTTCTTGTCTTTATTTCACAATTTAGTATGTGAGAATCTGAACCTTAGTTATAGTCGTAAGAAGTTATATTATCAAGTTTATAATCATCTGATTATATAATGTACCTTCATTTTTATGTTTATTATTTTATATAACACCTTTATTTTTATAGTTTTATTTTGTCATACACTGCAATAGAAAAAAAATCACTGCCAATTGAAACACCATGCTTCTTCTCACCTCAGTTATGAGACACATCCTGATTTTAGAGCTGTCAGCATGTTAAAAATGTGTCTTAAAAATCAGTGAAATACAGCAAAATAGCAATGTAAGCTGAAAACCAAATGAGTTATTCTTTTGCACTTTTGAGCTTTTTTCCTGGGTGCCCATAGTGCATCAGAATGCTCTTTGGAAACTCCGGTATTACCATACCTGAATTTTAAAAATAACTAGTGTAACTTATAAAGCCTATTTAAATTATATTTTAGTGAATATCTTTAAAAAAATATTACGCATTTTAGCTAACTTAACTGCCATATCTTAAAAAGAACATACTGAATAATATTCCACCTTTTATAAATGATGTGAAGTCATGATTATAAATGCCATTTGTGTCCAATATACCACTCTCTTTGTTTTACTCCTACTCTAGTGGCTCCTCTTGTCTCCTTTGTTGGTTCCCTCTTGTTTTCCCTAAGCCCTAACTTTTCAGGTGCCCTGGGCTCAATCCTTGCATATCCAGTCTTCTCTTTCCATACGTGGTCCTCAGGTGAGCTCCCTATCTTCCTGGTTTTAAATACTTTAATTATCACCATCATAACCTCCCTCTGGACTCCTTGCTTATATCCAATTATACACTTGTCTCTTTCACTTGGATGCCTATAGAGCATCTCAAACCTGACATCTCCAAATGAACCCCTCATTTTCCTTCTAAAAGTTCTTCCTCCTGCAGTCATTTTATTTCAGCAAGTGACAGTTCCATTTTTCCATTTGCTTAGGCCAAAAAATTTGGTGTCATCTTTTACTTCTCTCTTTCTATCATCCCACATATCCAAGCCCTCAGTAAGCTCTTTTCACTCTACCTTCAGGATATATTCAGAAACCCACCATGTCTCTCCACCTCTACCGTGACTACCATTGCCTCTCACTCCAAGTTCAACAGCCTCTCCCTGCTTCCACCCTTGCCTCCCTAGCACCCATTCGCTACCTAGTGGTTATTGGTGATTGAGCCTTTAAAAATGTGATCAGACTATGTCACTTCTCTGGTCAAAACCCTCCAATGGCTTTGCAACTCCTTCAGAGTAAGATCCAAAGTCCTTACCTTGATCTATAAGGTCCCACACGGCCTTGGCCTCTACCTCCTCTCTGACTTCATCTTCTCTTTCTCTTCTACTGACTCACTGTTTTATCACTGGTTTCCTCTGTGTGCTCCTAATACAGGGTTTCTCAGTCTCGAGGCTACTGGTGTATGTTTTGTTGTGGGGGGGTTGTCCTGTACATTGTAAAATGTTTGGTAGCATCCCTGGCCTCTACTCAGTAGATGACAGTATCATTCCTGCGTTGTGACAATAAAGAATATCCCCAGACCTTGCCAGATGTCCTCTGGGCATGGGGGAGCAAAACAGACCCTGGTCAAAAACCACTGCTGTAATGTATCAAGCATGCTTCTTCCTCAGGAACTTTTCTTCTTTTGTTCTCTCTGCCTTTTCCCAGATACCACATAGCTTGCTCCCTCACTTGGTCAGGTCTGTTTCAAATACCATCTTAAGATAAACTAGCTGTCCCAGTCTTATACCCTCTCAACCTTACACGGTTTTATTTTTCTCTGTTCCATTTACTGTTGGCTGGTTTTAGTCACTTACTATATCCAGGTGTTTCCTTCAATGTGGAGGGAGCACAGTTAGGGTAAAACTCTTGGTCTCTTTTTTCACTCCACCCCCGGAAAGTGGATTGACTTATCTGATTGGCATATTTGGTAAGAAAAAAACTGGGTGTTTTTGGCTCAGTCAGTGCTCATTGTTTTTTTTTTTTTTTTTTTTCCTCCTGGAGGTATGTTTCCCTCCAAGGGCAAGTGAGGGGATCTGTTCCATTTCATGCTATCTGTGACTGCATGGGTAAGTTTTCCTCAATCTGAGGTACAATGACGTTTTGGCCTTTTTAGCCAGACTTTCCTATTTAGTCTTTATCAGTGACAAAGGTGCTATTTTGTGCTCTTTATGTTATGTCATCTTATATCTCAGTTTGTTCAGAACTTAGGGAAAAGGAGTGATATTTACCAGACACCTTGAGACCCTAATGATTGATGCACTGAGAAATGAAGAAAGGACTGGATGCTGGGGAAGTATAATAATTTGTGAACAATTGAGGATTCTGTTATGGTGAGAGCATGCAGCTTTTTGGTTTGGGATTTTATTGTGAGGGTAGGGGGTACTGACTTTAGCTATTTGTAGAGGGTTATACTTGGGCAGTTTTTAATTACTGTGGCCTGGACAAGAGGCTTTAGGCCTTAGAACATGCAGTAGTTTACCCTTGGTGATGACTACATTGTGGACAGATGGCTCCATAGTCCACTTTATTTCTACAGGGTCAAGACTGTGGATTCTGGGCCTCAGAGAACCAGGGCTGCTTGGGCCTTAGCAAGGGCACGGGGGTCTCTTGGGCCTTGGCAAATGCTGACTTGTGTGGGCAGCCCTCACAAAAGCAGGAACACACAGGTGCAGGATGAGCAGGCCTTGGCAAGTGTAAGGACCTTCAGATTGGTGGATGCAGCTTTGCCTGGGATATTGCTGAGGCAAAGATTTGACAGTAGGCTGAAGGGACTTTCCGTATACAGCCCTTTATGACACTAGGGGAAGGCAAGATATTCATTACCATTCAACATCAAGGCAACTAAGTCTTATGTATACTACAGAGCATTACTGGGATCTTGTTTTAATTGTTAGTGCCAGGCCTGGTAGGCAGAACCAAATTCATGGCCCCATACTCCATTCAGAATTCCTGAGGAAGGGACTGTGGAGAGTTCAATTTGGTTTTATGTGCTCTTTCCATAGGCTCAAGAGTTCCTTCTCACCACATGGTCTCAAGTTGGTTCTTGACCTGGTTAGTTTTGTAAGAGGGAGAAATTGACAGGAGGCAGGGTTTTTAGGTCTAAATACTCTCTTGATGAGTAGAAGAAACAGCCATTGTAGCCTAGAACCAAGAGATATCTGATTTCAAAGGAGTGTGAACATGATGATCCTGGATAGAGCCCACACTCCTTTTCGAATGGGGTGCTGTAATTTGTAGCTCAAAAGGGATACAGAATGAAGTAAGAAAGAGAAAGACAAATACCGTATGCTAACACATATATATGGAATTTAAGAAAAAAAAATGTCATGAAGAACCTAGGGGTAAGACAGGAATAAAGACACAGACCTACTAGAGAACGGACTTGAGGATATGGGGAGGGGGAAGGGTAAGCTGTGACAAAGCGAGAGAGAGGCATGGACATATGTACACTACCAAACGTAAGGTAGATAGCTAGTGGGAAGCAGCTGCATAGCACAGGGAGATCAGCTCAGTGCTTTGTGACCGCCTGGAGGGGTGGGATAGGGAGGCTGGGAGGGAGGGAGACGCAAGAGGGAAGAGATATGGGAACATATGTATATGTATAACTGATTCACTTTGTTATAAAGCAGAAACTAACACACCATTGTAAAGCAATTATACCCCAATAAAGATGTTAAAAAAATAAAATATATATCAATCATAAAAAAAAAAAGGGAAACAGAAATCGGATAAGCACATTGGAAATATAAGGATCCTTGACAAAGAACTGGTGATTGGTGCTCTCACCAGTGTAAAATTTCAGTTTTGTGAGAAGACAGCAACTTAACAATGCCACATACTGAAAAGAGAGACAGAATACAGGAGGGAAGTGGATTCTTCCCTCCTCCGCATGTTAAATGTTTAATGCCAAAATTAACTTCTTACTGGAGTAATTCTCTCAATCTAAGGTAAGTCCCCAGGTCTTGGGCTTCAGGCATCAGGTTAAGCTGACTGACATTCTGGCAAAACTATCTATCCTCATTTTTTAAAAAAGACAACATTGAGTCTCTGCAACACTTAAATATTTGGTTTAAGAAACATAGTTTTTCCTGAGGTAATAGTATTGGAGGGATATGTTTATTTTCTAACTTAGTGGGTACTGGCTGGTGCTGTGACATACTTATGTGTCCAATTAACTTTTTGGACTCTATAATAAGGGAAGTGCATGAAAGTCTTGGCATTGCACTTATGTAGCCCCTAGGCAACCACTCCCTTCTTGTAAGAGACAGCGCAGACTGCCGCTGATTAAAAGACCCCCAACTTCACCCTGGCAACATGAACCCTTTTGGAGCAGAGTAAGAGACTTTGGTGGAAAAATTTTGGATCTGAATTTTATTGAACTTTAACATACATAGGCAAGCATATTTGGTTCCATTGAATTTTAATCCTTTTGGACATAAAATTGCAGAGATTTAATCTTTGAACTTTTAATTTTTCTCTGAAATTACCTAATAGAAGAGAGTTTATATCTAATTGTGGATCATCTTTTTTTTTTAATGTCTTTATTGGAGTATAATTGCTTTACAATGTTGTGTTAATTTCTGCTGTATAACAAAGTGAATCAGCTATATGTATACATATATCCCCATTTCCCCTCCCTCTTGAGCCTCCCTCCCACCCTCCCTATCCCACCCCTTTAAGTGGTCACAAAGCACTGAGCTGATTAATTGTGGATCATCTTTATGTAGGCCTGTTATTATAGAGTGTCTTAAATTGTTTACTTTTTTTTTTTGGCCTCGCCGAGTGGCATGTGGGATGTGGGATCTTACTTCCCTGACCAGGGATTGAACCCACGCCCCTTGCAGTAGAAGTGCAGAGTCTTAACCACTGTATGGCCAGGGAAGTCCTTTAAATTGTTTACTTTTACTGAAGAATCTCTGATGTGCTCTTTTGGACAACGTGGCTTATCACAATTGGGCAGGAGAAATAGGTTGCCAACCTTGGCACAGTGACGTTGGAGCTGCTTTAAATATTTTAGGGTTTTCTGGCAGCAAAGTCTAAACCTCCCAAGAATATAGTCCCCAAAGAAGTGACTGGTATTGGAGGAGTTGCCTCAAGAAGACAACAGCAGGATTATTCTAATAAATTGCTTTCTTCTACTTTGTGAGGGATAGCAAAACCCATAGTTAATCATAGACTTAATGGTTAAGCCCAGTGGATTAAAAGATCAAAAAGCTGGTAAATGTTTGAAGAAGTGGGTAGAAGTGCTTCTTAAATGCTGATGTCTCCTTCCAGGTCGAAGGAGTTAAGTAAGTGTAATACTAATGGTATCTCTTCAATCCTTTGCTCAGAGCACATCTAAGGAGGAGAAACTGACTTAAACATTTGGGAAGAATAAATTGTGCACACTTGGTGTTCAGCTCCTTCATTTCTCTCCTGAGCAGTCAGTGACATCCTGGTTCTACATGCCATAAGTCTTAGCCCAGGCTGTTCCCATAAGAGAATGTCCTCTCTTTTCTACGCTTGCCTATGACTGGGTGGGAAAACCTGTCCAATTTGGGGGTTCAGAATTACTGGCTAACTTACTTGTTAGGCACATCCCCCAACTTAGCCTTTGTCAGTAGTAAAGTTGATATTTGATCTATTGTCAGTCTTTCACTTTTGTCTTATTTTTCAGTTTGCTTGGAACCAGAGCAGAGAGATGTTATTGTTGAACTCCCTTGTAAATACCTACTTACCACCCTCTGATATATTCTTCCTTTCTTTCTTTAATGTCCCTCTACCCTGGAATACAAGTTCCGGGGTAGGAATGTGTTTAAGTATCTGCCATATCCACAGTGCCCAGGATTAACACGAGGTACGTGCTCAATAAATATTTATTGATGAGGACATTGATTATTATGCCATAATGAACTAGGGTGATGACCTCAGGGATGATCGAGGTTTTTCTGAATTAAATTTCTCCATGTATTTTGTGGATTATTGATTTCCTGTCTCTGCTCTTTCTTAGGAGTACTATAAAGATACATTCTTTTACTTGCTCTCTACCATCTTCTTACTTTCTAAACTTCTGTGTAGTTAGGGCAAATAATTTTAAAATAATAGCCTAAGAGTCTTCCTTTAGTAAAGTACATGGACCTTGTATATGAATTGAGGCTGTTCTGTAGTATTTCTCTTTCTGGTGTTTAGCTGTTTCAATAAGTTCAATTTGCTGGATACATGACATCTGGATAAGTGAGTAGTTACATTTCATTATTATGAAATTGAGAATAGTGCATATACGTTTTGAAGTTGACAAGAAGGAGATTCTGTTTTGCTTCCATCAAGGCCAACAAGCAGTCATATTATCACATTTACATATTTGGCTTCAGTTCGTGTTGAGTTTTGTCTTTCAAATATCCTCTTAAAATCCTCTTTATTCATAGGACTCATTTCTTCCTTTGTTTTCTGGATTTAGGCATGTATAAATTTGGGCACTCTCATGTTTATTCTCAGGCACTTTCATCTCTTTAGTTTCCTTTATTCCTATGTGGCCAGCCCTTAGTAATGTTAGGGTTTTGAATTAGGAATGATTATGAGGCAAACCACAGGCTTAAACTTAATTTTGTGTATGTGTGTGTATGGGTTTCAGTTCAAGTTCGGTTAAGTAAAAAGGTTTGCATTGCCTTTTTATTGTTGTTATTGTCCCTCATGTATTAAAATTCCATTTGGAACCTCAGGAAAGGGGTGGCTTTGTTAGAATTCTGGTACTCCTGCATTTCAATGGTCATAATACCAACTTAATATCATTAAAACTTCACAGCAAACTCAATTACAACTGTTTCTGTTAAAAGCAACAGAAACCAATTTGAGGTAGGCAGCCATTGAGGTAGATGGTCCCGCTGACCCCCACCTCCTGGCACTTACACCCTTCTCTGGTCCCTTCCTCTTAAGAGCAGGCTAGACCAAGTGACTTGCTCGTAATGAGTAGAATGACAAAAGTAATGGGAATCACTTCTGAGATTAGGTTATAAAAGACTGTGACTTCCATCTGACACTTTCCTACTCTCTCGCCTGCTCACTCTGATGAAGCCAGTTGCCATGCTAAGAGCTGTTCTGTGGAGAGGCTCACATAACAAGGAACTGAAGCAGCCTCTGGCTGACAGCCAATGAGGAACAGAGGCCTTCAGTCCAAGAGCCTGCAAGAAACTAAATCTTGCCAATAACCACTAATTGCGCATGGAAGTGGATTCTACCCCAGTTGAATTTTGAAATGACATTAGCACTGCTGATACCTTCATTGCAGCTTCTTGACATACCCCTACCTGGAGGACCTAAATAAGCCATGCTTGGACTCCTGAACCATAGAAACTATGAGCTAAGAAATGTGTGCTATCTTAAACTACTAAGTTTTGAGGAAATCTATCACTCAGCAATAGATAACATACACATTCTAAATCTATCATGAAAGATTATATTTAATAATTTAGTAACTTACATCTTCAATTGTAGTTAAAAGCAAAGAAAAGGAAATCATTTGACTTGTAAAAGCATTTGTTACTCAATCATTAGAATAATTTACTTTCTCAGTTTCTGGGAATCATATCCAAAATGGCTTTACCAAGACTTAACAGATAATTACAGGTAATATGTGCTTCTTTTTAATTTAGATGCTCCTTGTTTAATTCAATATACTAAAGAAGTGGGAAATTTGGAATGGTGATTTTTTAATCTTTGCCAACCTAACATTTTTGATATATTTTTATCTTTTAATATTGCCTTAAATATATTTTTCTCAAAAATTTTGAAGTTACAAATTTAGCTCATTCAACTTACAGAACATATTGGCCAAAAACCTGATTTCCAAAGTTATCTTTGTGTTCAAATTAATTAAGCAAATTGGAGTTACGTTCTGTTGGAAAAAGCCTGACTTTATTTTAAAATTTTAAACATGATAACACACATTTTAAGAATATTATATAAACCACTGAGAAATAAATTGTGGTACACATCTTGTAATATTCAATTGAAGAACCAACTAGAGAGTGTTGGGTTTATTTTTGCCTTCAACAGCAGACAGCCTCTGATGGAAGAAGGAGAAGAAAGTGTGTGTTTGCCAGGTGTTTACCTGGGAAAATGAGTCCTGGGAAGAATTTCTCAGTCGGGTAATAGAGAATATTAAGCTTCCTTCCTTATCACCAGTGTCACAATATATGACTTTCATAGTGAAGCTCAAGTCTTATTTCTGTCTTTGGGGAAAATAAAGTTGTTGTGTGAAAAATAATGTTATTAATCTTATTAATAAAATAATTTATTAGAGCTATTCTATGGAGAAAAATATCCTCCACAGAATAGAAAGACATTCTCCAAAGAACACATATAATAACATTTTTTTCACCTTAGGTTGTAGGAATTAGGTGGGATGCTCAAGGTGAAGATGCGTCATGTAAGTCTTAACACTTTGTAGGTACCAGTTTTGTTTTGTTTTTAATGTGTTGATTTAAGGCCATTAGTCTGTTCTGCAGGTGAAGGTGATGACAGCAAGTGGTTAGGATATCTAGAGATCAGGGGTTTTGAGCACAGCTTTGAAGTTGCTGAGGATATTTCAACTTTCATAATATATATATATATATGTTTATGTTTATATATAAACATAAAAATATATGTATAAATATATATAAACATTATCTATCCATCTATCTGTCTGTCTATATGATGTCAGGAGCCTAGAATTTCCTTTTCTAGAAAGAACAAAATATCAGCCCTTAAGACAACGTGGGGGACTTCCCTGGTGGTCCAGTGGTGAAGAATCTGCCTCATAATGCAGGGGACGCAGGTTCCACCTCTGGTCAGTGAACTAAGATCCCGCATGCCACGAGGCAAATAAGCCTGCATGTCACAACTACTGAACTCGTGCACCTCAACTAGAGAGCCTGCGTGCCAAAACTACAAAGCCCACGTGCCCTGGAGCCTGCGTGCCACAACTAGAGAGAGAAAACCCACATGCCACAACTAGAGAGAAGCCTGCGCGCTGCAACAAAAAGATCCTGCATGCTTCAACGAAGATCCTGCGTGCCGCAACTGAGACCCGATGCAGCCAAAAATAAGTAAAATAAATAAATAAAAATAAATCTTAAAAAAAAAAAGACAAGATGGAAGGGAAAGCTGGCTGACTGCTATAAGGGACTGCTTAACTTTGGAATGGGGTACTAAGCGAGACTGTGAAATCCCATCCTCTGGCTGCCTACAGAAGTAGTGTTTTCTCATCTGTCTGGTGTGTTAAGACAAAAATGGGATATGGTTGCAGGAGAATGGAGATGACCTCTCAAGGTCCATCCAGTCCTAAAAGTGACTAATTTTTGCAAAGGAATGCATAGTGTTGGGTAATAGGGAAATAAAACCATCTATCTAGAAGGCATGTTACGAATTAGAATTTGTAATTCTTGGGAATTTTCTCAAGAACTGATCAGTAACATATTTTTTTGTAATCTTAATTTTAAAATGATGGTGCCTAATGAGAGCCTACTGTATAACAGGGAACTCTACTCAATGCTCTGTGGTGACCTAAATTAGAAGGAAATCCAAAAAAAGAGGGGATATATGTATATGCATAGATGATTCACTTTGCTGTACAGTATAAACTAGCACAATATTGTAAAGCAACTATACTCCAATAAAAATAAAATAAAATAAAATGATGGTGCCTACTTTTACATGTTGCACATTCTGTATTTGTATATGATTTGTGTAATGCATGCTTTTGTAAGTAGTATATACACAGATCCCTTTTCTCTACTAGCTTGTGTGCTCTTCTAGGCAGGTACCACCATATCTTCTTGATCTTCATATGCCTAGAACCTGGCACAGTGCTGAAACTTAGCAGGGGCTAAGTGAACTTTTGATGGACCAAACTACCCTGATTCTGCCCCTGTAACACACTGTACCTTTCCTTGTAGCATTTATTTCACTCATGTTGGGGCATTGTCATGTCTATTTACTTTACCTTCAACATTGTTTTGCTCTTTTGCTTTTGTTTGTTTTAGAGAAACAGTGTATTTTAGTGGCAAAGTCGCATACTCTGCCAGACTAAAAATCTGTTTAGGTAATCTGCTGTGTAACCACATGCAAATTCCTTAATCTCTCTATGCCTCAGTGTCTTCGTCTGTAAAATGAGTGTATTGACAATATCCATTTCATAGGGTTTCTTTTTCTTCTTCCAGTTTTATTGTGATATAATTTACATAGAGCACTGTATAAGATTATGGTGTACATTATAATAATTTGACTTAAATGTCATGAAATGATTCCTACAATAAGTTCAGTAAGCATCAATCATATCATATAGATATAACATTAAAGAAATCGAAAAAATTTGTTTTCCTAGTAATGAGAACTCTTAGAATTTACTCTCTTAACAATTTTCGTATATAACATAGAGCAGTGTTAATTATAGTTATCATGTTGTACATTACATCCATAGTACTTATTTACCTTGTAACTGGAAGTTTGTATCTTTTGACTGCCTTCATCCAGTGCCCCCTCCCCTTAATCCTCACCTCTTTTAACCACCAACCTGATCTCTTTTTTCTGTGAGTTTTTGCTTGTTTGTTTGTTTTTGTAATATAACTGACCTATAACACTGTTAGTTCCTGGTATACAATGTAGTGATTCAATATTTCTGTACGTTTCAAAATGATCCTCATGATAAGTCTAGTTGTCATCTGTCACACTACAAGGATATTACATTATTATTGACTATATTCCCACATGGTACACTTCACACCTGTGACTCATTTATTCTGTAACTGAATCATAGGATTTTGTGGAGGACTAAATGCGATGCAGTATGTAATGTGTTTAGCACAATACCTGCAGATGGTATCAACAAATCATACCTAATTTTACCTTACTGTGTAGACTCATAAGCATCTAATTCTCTGTGGGTGAGAGACATGCAATCCAGGTTGAGTTGAAGTAAGTCAGGATTTGGGGGAGAAATGGTCAAAGGCTGTAGTGGGTGGAGATTTGTAAGAGATGATTAGTAAGTTAACGTTTGACTTAGTCAATATATTTTAATTAAATATATTTTAATTATTATCATCATAGTTATTATTTTTTTAAAAGATGCTCTTACCTAAATCCTCATCAATCCTCTCTACATTCTACAAGTTATGTGCAACCTTACTTTAATGCCATGTGTTTCCATGTGAGTTTTATGAAGTTAGTACCGTATGCTTTCATAGGGAACCCATTCTCAAAGGCTGTCATGGGATGCAAG
Source organism: Monodon monoceros (assembly GCF_005190385.1). Lineage (NCBI taxonomy): Eukaryota > Metazoa > Chordata > Mammalia > Artiodactyla > Monodontidae > Monodon > Monodon monoceros. The sequence continues at coordinate 48,416,765 of NW_021703777.1, forward strand.
GATTTCATTTCAGAGAAGCATAATTGCTGTAACATGTGGGATACATTTATGATGCTATATAAATAAAAAGTGCTAGTGTATATGTTCTCATGGCTGCACTCTGGGAACAGCTTTAAAACAGTTTTTGTTTCTAAGTTAGGAATAGTTCACGTAGAAGAACTGCTACTATTCATTCATTAATCTTCAAAAGTTAAACAATGACAGCTCTATATGTCTCATTGCATTTTATTGTCCCAATAAGCATTAAAAACAAAAACTAGGATGGTAGGTGAGATGATTTATACCATGGGAATGTTATCAATAATGAGCTACTCGGAGTGGCCTATTTGCTCTCAGGTCTGTTTCCTAACTCACCTCCACCCACTCTATTTTTTTAAAAAATAAATTTATTTATTTATTTTTGGCGGCATTGGGTCTTTGTTGCGGTGTGCAGGCTTCTCAGTGCAGTGGCTTCTCTTGTTGTGGAGCACATGCTCTAGGCGTGCAGGCTTCAGTAGTTGTGGCACACTGGCTCAGTAGTTGTGGCTCACGGGCTGTAGAGCACAGGCTCAGTAGTTGTGGCACACGGGCTTAGTTGCTCCGTGGCATGTGGGATCCTCCCAGACCAGTGATCGAACCCGTGTCCCCTGCATTGGCAGGTGGATTCTCAACCACTGTACCACCAGGGAACCCCTTTTGTATCCTCTTAAAAATGCTTCCTGGCTAGGTTTGGCTAATGAAAGATCTTGGTGGGAGATCAGGGGACAAGACGCCCTTCATTTGCTTGGGTTGGGAAGAGTTCTCTTTGGCACTGGCTGTGTGTCTCATCAGGGTTATAGCTTTTGCGGGACTGGCCCTCTATCATTGTTCCTACTAACCCTGATAGTCCAGCTCTTGCTGCACAGCTTGGTTTTCGGGATTGGCCCCCTCATCTCCTCCTCTTGTTCTGAATCTTTTTTTTTTTTGCGGTGCGCGGGCCTCTCACCGTTGTGGCCTCTTCCGTTGCAGAGCACAGGCTCCGGACGCGCAGGCTCAGCGGCCATGGCTCACGGGCCCAGCCGCTCTGCGGCATGTGGGATCTTCCCGGACCGGGGCACGAACCCGTGTCCCCTGCATCAGCAGGCTGATTCTCAACCACTGGGCCAGCAGGAAAGCCCTCCTCCTCATTTAGTCAGTTCAGACCTAAATGTGGTTAAAGATTTTGTTACTCATTTCTGGGTTGCCTCAAGGACCCACCTTTAGTTTCTCAGTTCTTCCAAACACCTTTCAAGTCTTTCTGTTGCATTATCTGACATGGACCTTGGTGCTTACAGTAGGCTATTTAGGGATTTTAGCAATTTGGATAGATAAACAGAGACCTTTGAGTTTTTATCTATATGTAGCAGATCTATTAACATACATAGTAGATGTCTTAGTCCATTTGAACTACTCTAACAAAATACCACAGCTTGGGTGGTTTATAAACAGCAGAAATTTATTTCTCACAGTTTTGGAATCTGGGAAGTCTGAGATCAGGATGCCTGCATAGTCATGTTCTGGTCAGGGCAGTTTTCTTGTTTCTAGGTAACAGCTTCTCACTGTGTCCTCATGTGGTGGAAGGGGCTAGGGAGCTCTGTGGCGTCTCTTTTATATGAATACTAATCCCATTCATGAGGGTTCCACCTTCATGACCCCAGCACTTCCCAAAGGTCCCACATCCTAATACCATCGGGCATTAGGATTTCAACATATGAATTTTGGGGGTACACAAACATTTATACCATAGCGGTAGGCAATGCAGAGGTTTCTGGAATCTTGTTCGTTTGATTGCAGGGAGTAAAACTTTGTTTCTTAATCCCTTCTAAGGACTTGAATGCTTTAGACAAAGGTTTATTAGTCTGTAGCTCTTCTCTTATCAAAATTCCTGTATTATTTCTCTGTAGCTGAAGTTTGCATGACCATTTTTTTTTTTTTAGTTGATAAGCAGAAAGACAGGAAGGAGAACGTGGAGGCTCTGTACATCCCTCTTGCCAGTTCAGAAAGTTTACCTCAACCTCAGGTGCTTCTGTGTTGATCTTTAACTTTCATGGAACAAAGAGTAGCTCTTTTCATAAAGGGATAGGAAGTGTTGATGGATTGGTTGGTGCTGGTGGGTATAATACATTCTAGAGAGGAGGCTCATCATAGGTATGAAAGACCTTTCTCCTCCTGCTCTGATCTTCTCTTTCACAGGGCAGAATATTAAAACTGTTGATTTATACCAGGGGAATGTTATCAGTAATGAACTGCTCATAGTATTCTGGATATATGTACTAGTCTTAAGCAAAGAAAGTGCCGGAAGCAGTGTTCAAGAATGCTAGGTTACTACTTGGTCAAATAATTTCCTTATTTACTATTACTTGGTTAATGTAATACCAGGGATTGAATTGAGAGCATTTGCTGCTTTCAGGCTCGCAAGAGGGAGGAGATATGGGGATATATGTATATGTATAGATGATTCACTTTGTTATAAAGCAGAAACTAACACACCATTGTAAAGCAATTATAGTCCAATAAAGATGTTAAAAAAATTAAAAAAAAAGTTTTTTATTAAAAATTTTTTGCTGTTGAAATTTGTTCTTTTTTTCCTTCCAGTTTTATTGAGATATAATTGATCTTCAGCACTGTTTAAGGTGTACAGAATAATAATTTGACTTACATATATCATGAAATGATTACCACAATAAGTTTAGTGAACATCCATTATCTCATATAAATACAAAATAAAAGAAAAAGAAAAAATATTTTTTCCTTGTGATGAGAACTCAGGATTACTCTCTTAACAGCTTTCATATGTCATGTACAGCAGTGTTAATTATGTTAATCATCTTGTGCCTTACATCCGTAGTACTTATTTGCCTTATAACAGGAAGTTTGTACCTTTTGACCACCTTCATACAATCCACTCCCTGCCTGCCCTCCATGCCCTGCACCCACCTCTGGTAATCACAAATCTATGTCTTTTTCTAGGGGTTTGTTTGTTTCTTTTTGAAGTATAAGACTATGTTAGTTCCTGGTGCACAATGTTAGTGATTCGATATTTCTGTGCATTTCAAAATGATCACCATAAGTCTAGTTACCATCTGTCCCCATATAAAGATAGTACATTCTTATTGACTATGTTCCCCATGCTGTACATTTCATCTCTGTGACTCATTTGTTTCATAACTGGAAGTTTGTACCTCTTAATCTCCCTCACCTATTTCACTTATCCCCCACCCCCTTTGGCAACTACCTGTTGTTCTCTGTGTCTATGGCTCTGTTTCTGTTTTGTTATGTTGGTTCATTCCAGGCTCTACTTTTGATTGCTTCTGATTCCTTTAGGCTCCTTTGGAAAAACACAATGTCAGATAACTAGGCAATGGTGATATCAACCAGAAGAGAATTAATTTCTTTCATTTAATAGTATCATTCTTGTTAGAATAGGATGCTATTTGGAGGTAAATGGCGAGAGACACAGCATTTCTTAATTCCCTAGATGCCTAAGATTCATAGCTCAGCACATAATTTCTTGTGGTAAAGAGAAACTCACAACAACTACTATAACAACCAAATTCTATGTTTCAATGAGAGACTATTCCTGCCAACAACTTCATGACCCTGACATAACTTAAATTTATGGTTAGAGACAATTTTTTTAAAGGAAAAAATAAATTGGCACTAAATTCTGTCATTGGTCCCATGTTTTTTGGACATATTCTGTAAACATTCTTATAAAGATTATTTGGAAAAGTTCATCACAACTTTATATATGTATATATTTTTTACTAGTTTCATTGCCAAAATAAATTAGTTCAGGGTCAATAATTATCTTTCAAATCTCTTTTTTTTTTCCTAAACATTTGAGAATCTTATCTGGGGAAGTCATCCAGAAGACTAGTGATGTTTGTACTAAATTAAAGGCTCAGAAGCTAAAGTTCAGCTCAATAAACATTTGCTTATTATCTACTTTGTGCTATGAGTAAGGATATGAATAAGGCAAGTCCTTAGGACAGTAGGTTCTCACATTTTATCGGAATCATCTGAAGAGCTTGCTTAACCTCCCCCACCCACAAATTTTCTGATTCAGCAGCTCCGAGGTGGGAACCCAAAATTTAAACAGTTCTCAAGTGATGCTGATACTGTTGGTCTGTGGATCACAAAAAGAACATAAAAATGTATGATTAAAGTGTGATTTATGTGCTAAAGAATTCGCAAGGATACACAAAGTGGGATTAATTAGAGAATAATTAAACCCACTGTAGGATGGAGGTAGTGATCAGGAAAAGCTTCAGCAAAGGATGACACTTGAGCAGGATTTGGTAGCATGAATGAGAATTCAAAGAGAAACAATAGGCACTAGAGTGAGAATTTCTGTTAAGTATCAACATAATAGAAATGTACAGAGGTAGGTCAGAACATAAGTTATTCATTCATTTAACGCATTCTAGTAATATCCATTACATCCTGAGAATAAAATGGTAAAAAATAGTGTGCTTACAGAAACACTCATTGGTATATCATTTGGCTAGAGCATGAGTACCAGAGTGCCATGACAGGAAATGGGCCTGGAAAAATAGTTGAAGACCATTAGGGATTCATGGATAACATGTGCCATGCTAAGGAGTTTGGATTTCACCCTCTCTGTAGTAGGGAATATTAGGGGGAAGATCACTCTGGCAACAGAGTAGGGAATGGATTGGAGGGAGACAGAAGAAGATTGGAGTAAAAGAGACCAGTAAGAAGGCTATTGGAATAATCTGGTTAAGAGATGATGAAAAATCCAGCAAAGTTTTATTTCAGTTATGAATCATGTGACATTGAAACATAAATTTGTGCATTTTCCCCTCCATAAGCCCACCACCAGTCACCCTCTCCCATTAGCATGTTAATTGTTTAGAGCCTACGTGATTAGTTTTTTATCAAATGTGGTATACATATGGGCTCAGTCAAGTATGCATGAAAGTATATTCTTGTGTAACCACCTCAGCAAGTAACGGAGTAATTTAGACAATTGGGAAAATGAAATTGGGTATTTTTTGAATATCTGAAAAACCATCTTTAAATTGTTATTTCTTGTTACGTTCTTGGCTCTAAGTTTAGCCAGTGGCTCTTACTGTTCCAAATTTAAAACTGTCTTCAGATATTATGGACTAGCTTAGAGCATTGGTAAAATTCTATGTAGAGTACAGAACACAGAGCTTGTTTTTCCGTCTGCTAACTTCAAGGAATATCCAATGAAGGTGATGAGAATCACACAGGAGAACTTCCTCATACCCACATTCTTTTAGGCCACTTCATGTCTTTCATTATATATTTAATTCTTGCCATGCCAAAATGACCCATTTGTTGAAAATGTAACTTCAATATTTGTGGTAAGCAGAATTTCTAATATGGCCTTCCAAAGATGTCCTGCGCTAATCCCTGGAACCTGTGAGTTTGAGTTGTCTCTGCCACAATTATATTATTCGGCACAGTTGACCTTAAGATAGGGAGGTTTTCTTTCTGGACCTAATCTAATCACATGAGCCCTTAAAAGCAGAGAGTTTTCTCCAGCTGATAGCAGAAGGAAACGTCTGGGAGATTTGAGGTATAAATATTCAAGGACTGGAGGCTGGTTTGAGAACTAAGGGAATCAGGTGAAAAGGAACATGGGTGGCCTCGAGAGCCATGAGTTGTCCCCTGTTGACAGCCATTTAAAAAAAAGGGGGCCTCAGACCTACAACTGCAAAGAACTGAATTCTATCAGCAAGCTGATTTAGCTTTGTTATAGACTAAATAGTGTCCCATAAAATTATATGCTGAAGCCCTAACAGCCAGTACCTCAGAATGTGACTGTATTTAGAGATAGGGTGATTAAAGAAGTAATTTAATTAGAATGAGAGGTCATTAGGGTGGGCCCTAATCTGATACAGTAAGAAAAGGAAATTAGGACACAAACATGCACAGAAGGAAGACAAATTGAAGACAAAGAAAAGATGGCTATCTGCAAGCCAAAGAGAGAAGCCTCAGAAGAAATCACGGCTCCTGGCAGCAAATCTTGACTTCTGGCTTCCAGAACTGTGAGAAAATAAATTTCCATTGTTTAAAGACACTTAGTCTTTATTATTGCAGCCCTAATAAACTTGGAAATGGATTTTTTTCCCTAGCCAGGCTGACACCATGATTTTGGTTTTGGGATACTATAAGCAGAGATCCTAGGGGAGCCCATCTGAACTTCTGACTTATGGAACTGTGAGATAATACATGGATATTTTAAACCACTGAATTTGTGGTAAACTGTTACACAGCAATAGAAAACGAATGTAATATCCTAAATTATTCATGAATACATCATTTAAATATTTTTATATTTTTAAGTCTTGAAAATGTCAAAGTATTTACTTCAAGTGGAAACTTAGCTGGTTTTAGATTAATGGACTTTATTAAATTCAAAATTATGTTGACATTTTTCTCTTTGGTGAGAACAAAGGGGATATATCATGCATCCTTTGTTGCTATAAACCAAGCTTGTTCAGGCTTCTTATGGAAGGTGGTGATGAACCTGAATCCAGGTTGAATTGAAATAAGTCAGGATTTGAGGGAGAAAGAGTCAATGGCTATGGTTGGTAGAGATTTGTACTACATGATTGCTAAACTAATATTTAACACTCCATAATTCAACATATTTTAATTACTCTTATCTAATTATTACTTTTTAAAAATGGAACTCAGAAAATCACAAACTGCTGGATAAGTTTAAAACATGTAATTGATACCCTGGAGTGAACATCTTTCCCAGGGCCCATGAACCCTAGGAATAGTTCAGTAAAGTCATACAATGAAATGTATCACCAATGACCTATAGCTTTCTGAGAATTTCCTTCCCTAATGTATCACAGCCGTGAGGGCTAAATTGGTCCCTCCTAAGTGATTGACCGACCACACCAAGTTAAAGATAAATTTGTAGTTTTAGAAATGAAAATCAACAATCAAGGCATACTTTTATTTCCAGCATAAATCACCACTGCAGAGAAGATAAATGAGGTCAAGTACAAAGTTTGTAGGACTGTGGGGAATATTTGAGTGTTTGTCACATACTGCAATTTCCTTTGAATAATTTTGGAGTCTGAGTAAGCAAGTCATAGACATAAATTAAAATAGCATGTCTGCCTCATTTTTTTCCTAGAAAATGACTTACTTTTTGACTTATATTTGGGAGTAACTAATTTTTTCACCTCCTGACCATTGTTCGCTTACTCATTAGGTTGATAAATTTCATGTAACTATTCCCATATGTTTATCCACTTTGTAGATTATTATGTATAATTGCTCATTTCTCATTCTCTGCCTTTTGAGTACTTTCCTGATCATTAAATTTTCTCACCAGATTTTAGGCAAGAAAAAAAGTAAGTGAAAAATGCAACTGGCTATTGTGACGATTAATGACAACCCTAGAGGAGGTTTGAGATGATAGCAGAACAGTATCACTGACTTATCTTTGGTCACTGATGTGTTATTGTCACTTAAAATAGCACACAGAAGGCACATGGTATTTGTTGCACAAATGAATGGGAATTCTGGGTTACTTGTGGGTTTTTATCATTATTGAGTGAGCTTGAATAGTTTCTCGTATGTATATTGGCTCATATTTTTTCTTTTGTTAGTTTTCTATTCATATCCTTTGTCATTTTACTGATTGATGTTTATATTCTTAACTTGTAAAACATTATATATATATATTATATAATAGTACAACTGTACCATAAAGGTTGCAAATATTTCTTTTAGCTTATTGTTTATATAATTATTCTTTAAATTATAAAACTCTTTTATTCATGCAAAAATTTTTTACTTGAAATGCCACAAAGAACTTTCCTATTCAGATATATTCACCTACATTTTCTTCATTTTAGATATATTATTTTTTAAACAGTTAATCCGTTCATTCATTTGGCATTTATTTTGGTGTATACTTTGACATTACGATCTAAATTGATTCTCTTTTGGTAAATCAGCTAATGTTTTTAGTTAGCAAGAAATTCACTGTGGCTGTATGAGCAGAGAAGACACTTATTAAATGGGTATTTTGTAAGTCACAGAATCACCAAGAGGTTTAGGGAAACAGTGTGGAGGCTATGCAGACAGCATAGTCTAATATCATGCTTCATATTTGCTCTTGAGGACCCACTGCTACTCTGACTGAGCACTGAAGCCTGCAGTTTACACATTTGAAACCAATGGCTTTGGACATTGGACAAGGCACATGCAGCCCAGGACACTCAACCTTGCTGCAAAAACCACTGCCACCAGGGAGAATTCTTCACGTTCCTTGCTTCTTTGGTCTACTGGTCCTCAATTCCATATCTGGGGCAAATGTGTTATATGCTAGAGTGTAGGGCATAGCTCATGCCCTAGCTCAAGGGAAATTGAGGAAGTAAACACCTGCATTTTTAATCACGATAGTGGAAAGCAGTTTTTTTCTCCCTCCAAAACTCATAAAGTAGAGAGATTCAGATGCTGAGATTGTATACTTTTCTTTCTTGAAACTATAGAGGAGTACATCATTATGTATTTACATTAACCATGCTTGCAATAAACTCTTTGTGGTTTTGTGGGAAATATTGGGTTGTGGGGAATGGGGTCATGGATATGAGTACAGACTGCCCCTGGTGTAGAATTAAAAATATGATCTTTGTGGTGTAAGTGCTGGGTTTGAATTCTGTATTCTAGCTCTGTGATCTTAATCAAAATAATTAACATCTTTCTTAGCCTTAGTTGATCTTTAAACTGAAGATATCAATATTCACTATGTTGTGATGATCATAATTGAAATGAGGTAAAGTACATAGCACAGTGCCCAGCACAGAATATGCACTTAATAAATGTTATCATTATTGGTAACAGTCATTATGGGTTCAATTTATTTCTGCTGTAGCTGGGCTATTGTCTCTGGTCATTTACTTTGGCCCCTTAAATTTCAGTGAAAAATGCAATTCTTATTGTTGGCTGGTGCCAACTCCAATAAATATCAGATTGAAAAATCATCCCTCTCATAATGTTTTATGGTCTGGTTAGCCTCTGTATACCACTAAGGGGCAATATTTTGGGGGTTTAAGATATATAAGAATGTAACATCCTGATTCTGTTAAATGGTTATTTTCAATTATAAAGTTTTAAAATATACACAAAATTAGGAAAAATAGATCATTGACTCCCTCTGTACTTTACACCCAGATTCAGTAATTATCATGATTTTGCTACATTTGCTTCATCCAAGTTAAGTTAACGTATTACATTTGATTGGAAGTTAGCTCTGGGAGTTTTAATAGATGACTGTTTAACTTTATTGGTAAAAGTATTTCAAAGGTAGAATTGGATGCTTCGTATTATATCACAGCAGGAAGCATACAACATCTGGTTGTCCCACTTTTATGATGCTAAGATTGATCATTGAGTTCCGGTGGCGAGAAGCTGATGCCTCCATTATAAAATTCCTCATAAACCCTTTCATCTAATGCTTTCATCCACTAATGATCTTTTCCTGGCTCAAATATTACATTAGGAGTTACAAAATGATGATTTTTCTAATGCTATGCTTTCTTGCACATTTTTTTTTTTTTTTTCCGGTACACGGGCCTGTCACTGTTGTGGCCTCTCCCATTGTGGAGCACAGGCTCTGGACGCGCAGGCTCAGCGGCCATGGCTCACGGGCCTAGCCGCTCCGCGGCATGTGAGATCTTCCCGGACCGGGACATGAACCCGTGCCCTCTGCATCGGCAGGTGGACTCTCAACCACTGCGCCACCAGGGAAGCCCTTCTTGCACATTTATAGTCAGAATTTTCTTATCATTTACGGCTGTTTGTCTGCTCTGATGTAAAGGAAAGCCAGGAATAAGGCAAAATAAATGCTCAATATTTTATTTTAATAGCTAATATTCAGAATAAGGAGTTGGGTTGGCATCCTTGTTACTTTTTTTTCTTTGAGTTGGGATCTTTATTATTTATTTATTTATTTATTTTTGACTGTGTTTGGTCTTCATTGTGGTGCACGGGCTTCTCATTGCAGTGGCTTCTTCTGTGGCGGAGCACCGGCTCTAGTTGCGCAGGCTTCAGTAGTTGCAGCACGCTGGCTCAGTAGTTGTGGCTTGCGGACTCTAGAGGGCAGGCTCAGCAGTTGTGGCACATGGGCTTAGTTGCTCCGTGGCATGTGGGATCTTCCTGGATCAGGGCTTGAACCCGTGTCCCCTGTACTGGCAGGTGGATTCTTAACTGCTGCGCCACCAGGGAAGTTCCCTGGTTACTTTCAGTGGTGTCTGGTATGTTTTTTTTTTTTTTAATTTTAGTAGAATACAAAAAGGAATCTATTTGCAAACCAAATAAAAACACTGATACACTACCAAATGTAAAACGGATGGCTAGTGGCAAGCTGCTGCATAGCACAGGGAGATCAGCTCAATGCTTTGTGACCACCTAGAGGGGTGGGATAGAGGGGGTAGGAGGGAAGCCCAAGAGGGAGGGGATATGGGGATATATGTATACGTATAGCTGATTCACTTTGCTGTACAACAGAAACTAACACAACATTGTAAAGCAATTATACTCCAATAAATATATAAAAAATAATAAAAACACTGAACAAATTATTTTATTTTTCCTTTTCCTGGTTTTTGTGTTACTTCCAATCTTATGTTTATTCATATACTTATATACATACATATTCATATACATACTATAAATCTTTTTTTATTGAGATATAATTAACATTAGTTTCAGGTGTACAACTTAATGATTCAATATATGTGTATATTGTGAAATGATCACCATAGTAAATCTAGTTAACATCCATCATCACACGTATTTGCAAATTCTTTTCCCTTGTGATGAGAACTTTAAAAAATCTACTCTTTTAGCAACTTTCAAACATAAAATGCAGTATCATTAACTATAGTTACCATGGTGTACATTACATCCTCAGGACTTATTTTATAAATCGAAGTTCGTACATTTTGACTACCTGCACCCATTTTGCCAACCCTCCACACACGCACTTTCACCCCACTCCCACCCCCAGCAACCACCAATCTGTTCTCTGTATCTGTGAGTTTGGTTTTTTTTTTTTTTTAATTCCACATATAAGTGAGATCATATGGTATTTGTCTTTGTCTGACTTATTTCACTAAGCATAATATCCTCAAGGTCCTTCCATGTTGTTGAAACTGGCAGGATTTTCTTCTTTTTATGGCTGAATAATATTCCATTGTGTATATATATATATATATATATATATATATATACACACACACACACACACACCACATTTTCTCTATCCATTCATCCATCTGTAGTCACTTAGGTTGTTTCCATGTCTTGGCTGTTGTACATAATGCCACAATGAACAAGGGGGAGCAGATATTTTTTCAAATTAGTGTTTTGATTTCCTTTGGATAAATACCCAGAAGTAAAATTGTTGGATCATATGGTAGTTCTATTTTCAATTTTTTGAGGAATCTTCATACTGTTTTCCATAGTGGCTACATCAATTTACATTTCCACCAACAGTGCATGAGGGTTCCTTTATTTCCACATCCTTGCCAACACTTGTTATTTGTGTTCTTTTTGGTAATAGCCATTCTAACAGTAATTTGCATTTCCTTGATGATTAGTGATGTTGAGCACCTTTTTATGTACCTGTTGGCCATCTGTATGTCCTCTTTGAAAAAATGACTGTTCAGATCCTCTGCACATTTTAAAATCAGATTGTGTTTTTTTTTGTTTTTTTCCTGTTGAGCTATATGAGTTCTTTATATATTTTGGATAATAACCCCTTATCAGATACATGATTTGCAAATATTTTCTCCCATTCTATAGGTTGCCTTTTTATTTAGTTGATGGTTTCCTTTGCTATGCAGAAGCTTTTTAGTTTGATATAGTCCCGCTTGTTTATTTTTGCTTTTATTGCCTTTGCTTTTGTTGTCAAATCCAAAAAATCATCATCAAGACCAATATCAAGGAGCTTACCTCATATATTTCCTTCTAGGTAGTAGTTTTATGGTTTCAGTTCTTCTTATGTTCAAGTCTTTAATCCATTTTGAGTTGATTTTTATGTATGGTCTAAGATAGTGTTCCAGTTTCATTCTTTTGCATCTGGCTGTCCACTTTTCCCAGCACCATTTATTGAAGAGATTGTCCTTTCCCCATTGTATATTTTTGGCTCTTTCATTGTAAATTAATTGACCATATATGTTTAGACCATGTATGTGTGGGCTTATTTCTGACCTCTCTGTTCTGTTCCATTGATCTATGTGTCTGTTTTTAATGCCAATGTCCTACTGTTCTGATTACTATAGCTTTGTAATATAGTTTGAACTTAGGAAGTGTGATGCCTCCAGCTGTGTCCTTTTCCTCAAGAACTGCTTTGGCTAATTGGGGTCTTTTGTGGTTCCATACAAATCTGGGGACTGTTCTGTTTTTTGAGGGGAGAAGGAGAGAGGGAGTAGCTTTCTCTCCTTTACATGAGTTTTATATAGTTGATATGTTTAGTCATTAGCATTCAAAAAATTTTTTGTGCTCAGATTGTTTCATCTTTAGTTGATGGGAGCCTCTTCATACTGGCTCTGTGTTCTTTTGGTGTTCTTTTGGTCATAAGCCACATTGTGCAGTATACCAGAACTCAGTAGGAAGTTGTAAATTCTGAGTATACAGTAATTTTCAATAAATTATACAAAACTATGAAATCATATAGCTGAGAAGAAATATATTCATAGTGACACATAACAGCCAATAAAATATAATAAATCTACTGGTAAATTGAATTCCATACCACATATAGAACACATACTAGCGCTGTATCTCAACGAATATTGGGGACTAAAAAGCAATCCACAAGATAAAATAAATGTGGAAAAATTTACACAGAACATGCAGGGGAGAAAATATCTCAGTAAACATTGGTACAAATTAAAATAGTAAAGTAAAATTAATTTACATGAATTCCTACACAGGTAACAAAACTGTGAAAATAAATCATTTGATGAAATAACTGGTACAAAATATAAAGCAAAAACTAATATTGAAGGAATTACAATGCCATTCTTATGCATACACTAAAGACAGATTTTCCAAGATATATCAGAATATTTCATTGAGTATTCGTATGCAGCCAAAAGAGAAAAAACATAAGAATTCTAATGGAAATTTATGTTCAGTGAAGACCATACTGTGTAACAAGCACAAACAATAAAGATTTTAATTATCTTCAAAACTTAGAACACAATAATCTTCAAAACTGTATATAATATCAATCATAAAGCTTGATAATCCATCATCTTTATAGAAATTCAGCATTTATTTTATTAGACACTAAGTCATCACTATCTTCAAACTACTGTTTTGTAAGTACTCCTACTGTGTTCATTTGAAAACTCTATTACCAATAAACTTGAACCTAATTTTATACTAATATCTCATTGCTTTTGAGAGATGGATTATAGGGTTAATAAATAATAACCCTAAATACAGGGGAATAAACCAAAATCTAATTTTGGTGAGTTGTTTGGTTTGTGGCATGCCACTTTTGATGAAAACAGTAATACAAACCTCTGTTAAAGAGTGTGAATTTCTTTCTTTGCTGTGATGTTTTCCATTGCTCTGCTCCACTTCTAGTGGTAACATTATTACTACTGTTATTTTGGAATTAGTGGATTAATAGTCTTGAATAACCATCCTAGACCTGTCAGCAATGTATGGCCTTCCGACCATAATATAGACTTCATATGCAGGTAAATTTGCAATTTTTGTTGTTGAAAAAGCTGTGTCTGTAAGCTAGAATTTTCTTCATAGTATCCAGATATACATTATGTCAGGTGTAGTCATATATATACCCTAGGAGCATACAGATTAGCTCCATATGTTGCAGTGAGTTCAAAAGTCAGTGTGCCCCCAGAAGAGTTTTTAAAACACCTTCTTTTTTTTTTTTTTTTTTTGTGGTATGCGGGCCTCTCACTGTTGTGGCCTCTCCCATTGCGGAGCACAGGCTCTGGACACGCAGGCTCAGTGGCCATGGCTCACGGGCCTACCCGCTCCACGGCATGTGGGATCCTCCCGGACTGGGGCACGAACCCGTGTCCACTGCATTGGCAGGCGGACTCTCAACCACTGCGCCACCAGGGAAGCCCTAAAACACCTTCTTTAAACTTATGAAGAAGGCTTAAAAAATATTATTACACAATTAGGGCACTGATGAGACTCAGCTTTAAACCATTTTTGATACTTCAGTGAATGCCTATTCACTTTGGTTTAGGATAGTTAATGTATTAGTAAGGATTCTCCAGAGAAATAGACCAATGGGGTACATTTATTAAAAGATTTATTATGGGGAATTGGCTCACAGGATTATGGAGGCTAAGAAGTTCCATGCTCTGCCATCAGCAAGCTAGAAACCCAGAAAAGTCAGTAGTGTAGTTCCAGACCAAGTCTGAAGGCTTGAGAACCAGGAGGTGCTGATGATGTAAGTTCCAGTTCAAGGTCAGGCGACTTACCCATCGTAAGTCCCAGCTTATGCAGTGAGGCTCAGAGTGAATTCCTTCTTCCTCTGCTTTTTTGTTTTATTCAGGCCCTCAATGGATTGGATGATGCCTACCCACATTGGGGATAGCAATCTGCTTTACTTAGTCTACCATTTCAAATGCTGATCTTACTTAGAAATACCTTCAAACCCAAAATATTGTTTAACCAAGTATTTGAGTACTCTGTGACCCAGTCAGGTTGACACATAAAATTAATCATCAGAATTAGGTTTGCTAAGTTAAAGATAGTAATATATATGTGTTCTTCACATGATATTTTCCATGTCCAGGCTATCCTGAGGATTTTTAAGCTCTGGGATATTTGCTAATAGATTCTGAAACTGCAGCATGTCCTAAGCATTCAGGACTTCTTTGTTCTCTGTGTATCTTTGAAAACGTGGTATTCTAGGGAAATATGGTGATTCATCAACTTTGATGCAAGTTGACTGTTCTCAAATTACCAGTCTATATAGTGGTAATTTTTATATATGTATCAGAAATAGTGGATTAAGGCATTTCATCAATTTAATCTTCATGAAGCTTACATCACTTTGGTTCTCAATTTTATTTTGCATTCCAGACACACAGAATCTAAAAAGACATAACTTTTTTCCTAGAGATTATTTTCGTATATGTATAAAGTCAAGTTACAAAGCAATTCAATAGCTTTGTGGGAGTATATGTTCATATGCATTCTTCTGGGGATGGGGGGACATCATGTAAAAATTGACGACTTCTGAGGGGAAAAAATGGAAAGAAGTTCAAATTTTGCAAATAAAACCAAAATAAATTTTCATTCTTAGTAGTACATTTCCAAAATTAGGCTGATGATGTTTTGGTTTAGTGGAATGGACTTTGACGTACAACATATAAGTCATCTTTGGCCTTGAATTGATTATGAATATTTGTGTTAAAGCCAGCATATCTGAAAATCCTAACTCACAGATATGTATAAAAGCAAAATGAATCAAAGCTCCTCAGACTTGCTTTGCTTGATTAGAGTGAGCTAGCGTAGGAGCATGCAAACTGAATAAGGTACTTCACGTTGAATTTGGGTCACTTCATTTCCTTAGTTCTCAAGGCAATGGGATCATCTTTGATAAAATTTTCACTACTAATGCCCCCTGTCAGCAAGGAATGGATTTCAAATGCCTATTTTATTATTAAGGTCCAAGAAGCTGAGGAAACCCTCAGAAAATGTCTGTAGGATTTCCAACTCTGCCAGCTGAGAAATCGACAGTGATTTGTCAGTCTCAACCTTATCCTGTGAAGCACTTCCTTTGGCATCTTAGTAAAAACTTGCTCATGGTTTTTTAGCAGCAGGGCCTTGGATCAGAAGATTTACCTTTTGCACATGGCCAAAAATACTTGCCAAGTAAGCCAAGCAATGAATGAATATCTCCCTTTCAAATTGTTCTGAGTGGGTTTTCTTTTTCTCTTTTTCTCTGAAGTTTAATCATGTGCATTGACTTGTCCCCTGGAATGCCAGTGAGTGTCCGTACAGTAGAAAAAAGATTATAATCTTATTCCACTTTTTGACCAAATTTCTTAAAGTGGTGACTCAAGGATCTGGCTCTGACAACTTTCACAGCAGCAAAGACTTCTTTCATTGTTATTGGCCGAGTCTTTGATAACAACACACACCAGTCTGTACAGCAATGCATTCCAATGTCATGGGTTGCTTCTCTCTTCACCAGAGCAACAAAACTAGATATATTTCCAAGCATCAAAGGTGCTCTATTTTGCACAAAATACCAGAATTTTCTTTCAGTTGAAGTGTTTCTTGGCAAAGAAATGATGTTGACAGTCCCTAGAGTTTCTAAAAGGGGCTCACAAAATAGGAATTCTTATAAGAGCTCATTTGCCCTTACATTTGTGAGTAGTTTTATCCAGTTGAGTGCTGAAGGAAAGTGATTTTTTCCACCATGACTGGATTCAAAACATTAGAAGAAATGTCAGTGATTTTGTACTAGATAATAAAGTTTTATAACAACACACTTTTTTTTTTTTTGCGGTACGTGGGCTTCTCACTGTTGTGGCCTCTCCTGTTGCAGAGCACAGGCTCCGGACGCGCAGGCTCAGTGGCCAGGGCTCACGGGCCTAGCCGCTCCGCGGCATGTGGGATCTTCCCGGACTGGGGCACGAACCCGTGTCCCCTGCATCGGCAGGCGGACTCTCAACCACTGCACCACCAGGGAAGCCCGAACCTGATCATTTTTTAATCTGACATTATCACTTATATTATTACAATCCTTTGTGGTCTTAAAATGGTCTTATTTTTTTCTATGCAGCCTATAAAACAGTAAGAGTGATAGGTTCAAATACCTAATTAAAATTAGTTTTGTTTTATCAATTTATTTTGTACATCATTCTTTTGCTTTCTACCTGACTTCTTCTTTTTCACATGGTAATGATACCTATATTTCAGCCAGTGAGTATCATTTAGTTTGTGCGTGTTTCTTTTAAACACATATATTTGAATTTTGTTCCTTCTTTTCTCTCGAGTCTATGTCATTTACCTAGGAGTTTAAGTTCTTTATGTTATTAGATTTATATTTATTATCAACATTTACACTTAAAATTTTTTTTCTTTGTATTTAATGCTTTTTCTCTTCTGTATTACCTTTCTGATTGCCAAGTTTCCTGGCTTTTTATGTAGGAACAATAGTTTGCTTCTTTATTTTTGAGTGATTTGAAAGATGTCTACTTGTAATTCTCTCTATGGTCACCATTAAGTTTTGTAAAAATATAATTAAATTTATATTTTTCTAAATCTACAAGTGAAGACATCCCTATAAGACAAGGTATTTATTCACTCCATCTATCCCTCTTTCTACTTTCTTTTTCCCTCTGTTTCCTGGTCATTGTTAAGATAATCTGTAAAAATAAATCTAGATTATTATTAATAAACTAATATTTTATTTTATGCATATTGTCTTTAAAAATATATTATTTTACATTTTCATTTATTGTGTAACCATTTTAACTGTAGTAACCCAACTATTTCAAACTAACTTCATGGCTAAGACATTATTGTTCAGCACCAGCCCTTTGTAACATGAATTACTCATTTTCAAATCCTTCATTTTAATTCATCCTTTGATTGGCTAGAAGTACATCTTTGAGTAATTTATTTAAAAAGTATACATATCTGGTCTGTTTATAAAGGTAAAAGGAATTTTTTTCTATTCACTCCACACAACTGATATCTCACTGAATAGATCTTTTTTACAGCTCTGTAGATAACAGCTTTATTATCTTCTAAAGTTATTAAAGGAGACAGTGTTACGAAGTCTAGGGTGAAATTAATTTTGTTGCCTTTTCTGTCTGGCTGTCTTGTGTGTGTGTGCGCGTCTGCGTGTGTGTGTGTGTGTGTGTGTAAAGAGAGAGAGGGGGAGACTTTTTTTTATTTTTGTAAACTTTTATAAAAATTATTTTGCTAAAATTTGTCTAGTAATAGGTCACTTTCCATCACCCGTTTTTGCTGGTAAGTGGATAAAATTTCTAATCTGGCCTCTCTTTTTCTTCTAAGGAGTTTTATTGTTGTTGTTTACCTATAATAACTTTAATCATTCTATTTCATTAATTTCTGGGGTCTTCTTTAAGATTCAATAATACCTCACAGGTTGGTACTTTGCTCTCCTTTTTTCATCTTCTCTCTCAAGTAATTTTCTCCCTTCACGCTTGTCTTCTCTGTCCTCGTATAAGCTTTATATCCACATTGTATTTGACTTCTAACATATATAGTTTGTAGTCTTTGGTCCCTCTCATGAAGATTTTAATTATTGAGTGTACTTTTTTTCCTTGTGGAAATTCTTTATGTCATCTATCTTCTTTTTCATCTCTATTTCCATTTTTGTATCTGAGCCAGTGATCTCATCTTCATTTTTCTGTGTAAACACTTCCTATTGTTTTAGAAGGTATGCTTTTCTTTTCCTTAATTAGATATGAAGCAGTTTCTAAAAACTATTTTTTCTGGGTTTTATAACAAATAATTTTTAAAAGTAATTTTTTTGGTCTGAACCCTTACTTTATTTTCAGTCCATGCTGGATTGTTTTCTGTACACTCATTCTTCTTTTTAAATAGATTCTCCGCAATTTAAAGTTATTATAAAACAATGGCTATATTTCCCTGTGCTGTACAATATATTCTTTTTTTTTTTTTGCGGTACGCGGGCCTCTCACTGTTGTGACCTCTCCCCTTGCAGAGCACAGGCTCCGGACTGCGCAGGCTCAGCAGCCATGGCTCACGGGCCCAGCCGCTCCGCGGCATGTGGGATCTTCCCGGACCAGGGCACGAACTCATGTCCCCTGCATCAGCAGGTGGACTCTTAACCACTGCGCCACCAGGGAAGCCCTACAATATATTCTTGTTGCTTATCTTTTTTATACATAGTAATTTGTACCTCTTAATCCCATACTCATATCTTGCCACTCCCTGCTTCCTTCTTTCCACTGGTAACCACTAGTTTGTTCTCTATATCTGTAAGTCTGTTTCTGTTTCGTTATATACATTCATTTGTTTTATTTCTTTAGATTCCACATATAAGTGATCACATGCAGTATTTGTTTTTCTCTGTGTACACTTCTTAATTTTCTATGAATGAGGAAAGATTTACACAGACTCAGTGTTTGTCAAAACACAGGGTTTGTAGCTATTTTTTTTTAATATATATTATTTGTGTGCTTTTATAAGGATTTATTTATTTTGCCCGTGCCATGCGGCATGCGGGATCTTACTTCCCTGACCATGGATCGAACCTGTGCCCCCAGCAGAGGAAGCGTGGAGTCCTAACCACTGGACCGCCAGGGAATTCTTATAGCTATTTCAAGATGGCCTGCTGCCTAGGTTAATGTGCATAACTTCTAGGCCAATTTCTTTTGCCCATCAAATTTTCAACCTTTGCAGATCTGCAGGACTGAGATAGGTAACCTCTCTAATTCCCACTGTATAATTCTCTTAATCTGTGAGAAGATGAAGTATGTTAAATACCTTAGCCTGCAGCATGCATTGCTCTAAATACTCTCCCAGTCTATTCCCCAGGCTCCTGTGCTTTCCATGTGGGGATTACAAGTTGCAGATTGGCACCACCCATCATTTTTCTTCACCTTTGGCCAATAATGCCAGGAATGCAATCTCTGAATGTGTGTAAAAGAGATGCTGAAGGAACATGGAAAGGAAGAGGAATATGGCATGGAATGTCCCACTAGTATAATTTTGATGCAGTAAAGTAATGGCTTTTCATTTTCCTGTTTGGAACAGACCTAGCAGCTGAGTTGTGATTAGGTGGTAGTGGGAGGGTGATGATGGTGTTTGGGTAGAGGATGTGAACTGGTTATAGCTTCCTTCAGCCTTACTCTAGGAGAGCCAGGCTCCACTTTTTGACCTTGTAAAGCATGCATAGGCCGTTTATTGTGTTTCTCAACCTTGATACACCAGCCTTCTAGTTAGAAATTTATCCCAACTTCTGGATTAGTGTCTTCTTTCCTTACATTTCATTGAGGTAGTAAGTATTCTTCACTGTATTTTCTTAAGTATGTTATTGGAAATTTGGAATAGGGGCAGTTAATGAAATGCAATTTTTGTTGAGATGTCTTCAGAAGTTTAAAACATTTTCTCTGTTTCTGAACTGAGACTTCTTTCTAAGAGCTTCTAGGTTCATTTCATCTTCATGACAAAGATTTATATCATTTTCTCTTAAAAAATTTCATCCTTGAATTACAGTGTAATTGAATTTAAATCTACTAGTTCTGGGCTTACACAAAGTCTGCATATCCATCTGACACTTCTTTTTTTTTAATTAAAAAAATTTTTAATTTAATTTTATTTTTTTATACAGCGGTTTCTTATTAGTTACCTATTTTATACATATTAATGTATATGTGTCAATCCCAATCTCCCAATTCACTGGCACTTAACTTCTGCCCTTTCTCAAGGGCCATGGGGCTGACTCCACAGTGACTTTGCCAGACTTGACCTTAGAGTTGGCTCCCATTGGAAGCTTGGCAGTAGCTAATTCAACCATGCCTTAGGTCCCTGCTTCCCTTGCTCATTGCCCAAAATGTAATCTCATCTGTTAACTCTTTTCTCTTATTGGCTTCTCTTCATATTACCTGATGCTCTGATGCTTTTTCTTTCTATGGGGCTATTCCCCTAATTCCTATACAACTTTATTTCTGAAAGCATTGTTTCTTAATAGGAAATTTTCGTCTGTGTGCAACCACTTCCCTGAATGGTAGAAAGAGGATAGTTTTTTATTTTCTTGCTTTAGTTCTTTAGTAGTGAACAAGGCTATTAAATTAAATTTTTAAATTTAGTTTTATCTATTTTTCCATGTGGGGATTACAAGTTGCAGATTGGCACCACCCATCATTTTCCTCCACCTTTGGCCAATAATGCCAGGAATACAGTCTCTGAATGTGTGTAAAAGAGATGCTGAAGGAACATGGAAAGGAAGAGGAATACGGCATGGAATATCCCACTAGTATAATTTTGATACAGTCAACACATATCCTACACACACACATAACACACACACACACACACACACACACACACACACACACATGTTCTTCATGTTAGCCATTTATGAAGTTATGGGATGGTCCGTTCACCCTAGCAATTTCCATAATGAGGAATGAGCTTTTATAATCAGAGAAATGGGCCTGTTTCTCAGCATAAAGAGATGTTAAAGAGATACACAGCAGAAGTTAAACAGGCCATATGATTCATTCATACTCTTCTGTTTCGAATGTTCTGTTCTTATCTACTTTAGTCCCGTCTTGGTACACTAGTCAGTGTGCAGTGTGGCACTGGCAACAGCAGAGAAAGTTAGGCCCAAGTCCTCCATTATTTATGTGTTACTTAGCAATTACAAGAACAGTTAATTGGACTGACTAAGTGAAAAGTGGCCAGGGACCAGACTGACACCCCTCACCCCCAACTATGATTATAATTGGGACCTATTTTTTCTTTTTTTTAAAAATTGAAGTATAGTTGATTTACAGTATTATATTAGTTTCAGCTGTATGACTAGTGATTCAATATTTTTATAGATTATACACCATTTAAGTTTGTTACAAAATAATGGCTGTATTTCTCTGCACTGTACAATATATCCTTGTTGCTTATTTACTTCAAACGCTGTAGTTTGTATTAATCTCATACCCCTGTCTTGCCGCTCCCCACTTCCCTCTCCCCACTGGTAACTACTAGTTTGTTCTCTATACCTGTGAGTCTGTTTCTGTTTTGTTATATAAGTTTATTTGCTTTTAATCCTTATACCATCTTACTTTAGAGCATCTGCATGATACTGTGATTTATAAGAAATTTATATTAGGGTTTTCGTCATTTCTGGCATTGGAAATGCCGAAAACCCTTGCAGTTTTTTAAATGAAGAGAGAGCAATACATGTATCTTTTGTTAGGTTAATGAGGTGACTTTGGGGGAAAACACCTAAGGATGGAAGCTGGTTGATAGTGGAGCCAACCAGATGATTAGAGGGTTGGAACTTTCAGTCCCACCGCACAACCTCTGAGAAGGAGGGGAGAGGGGCTGGAGGTTGAATCAATCACCAATGGACGGTTATTGAATCAGACCTTATCTATGTATTGAAGCCTCCATGAAAACCAAAAAGGACGAGTTCAGTGAGCTTCCCAGTTGATAAACACAAGGAGTTATGGGCAGAGTAGTGCACTTGGAGGGGGTGTGGAAGCTCAGTGCCTCTTCTTTGTATGTTGCCCTATGCATCCCTTCAACCTGGCTGTTCCTGAGTTATATCCTTTTGTAATAAACTGGTGATCTAGTAAGTAAAATGTTTCTCTGAGTTCTGTGAGCCATTCTAGCAAACTAATTGAATCCAAGGAGGGGACCGTGGGAACATTTGATTTATAGCCAGTTTGTCAGAAGTACAGGTGACAACCTGGATGTGTGCCTGTTGTGTGAAATTCAAGGGAGAGGGTCACTGGAACCTACAATCTATAGCTTGTCAGTCAGATGCAGTTATAACCTGGGCTTTCGATTGGTGTCTGAAGAGGGGAGGGACTAAACCCTTAACCTGTGAGGTCTGATGCTATCTCTAGGCAGATAGCATCAAAATTGAGTTAAACTGTAGGACACCCAGCTGGTGTCAGCATTGCTTGCTTGCTGGTCTGGTGGGAAAACCCCCACCTCCACACACTTGAATTGGTGACCAGAACCTTTTTAACCTGCCTTTGCATTCTCTTTCTTCGCTGGAATCTGGTGGCTGAATGCTGATTAGCTGGCAATTTTAGTAAGGATGAAGTCTGATCGGACTCCCTACACCTCACTTGGACATCCTCATCCTGGCTGAAATGGAAGTCTCTGTTAACTTGATGATTAACCACCCCCTCCTTCTTGAAACTCGACTCTTCTGGTTTCCATGACACTGCACTCTCATGGTACACCACTCACCAGTAAGACTGTTTTTTCCATGTCTCCTTCCTTAAACATTGGTGGTTATTGGGGCTTGGGGAGTGATAATCATGTTTCTTTCCAATGTGGCTTCTGAACCAAAGGAGAAGTAGACACAGGATGCAGATGGAGATCAACATACCAGTTTTATTACAGTAACACTGAATTGAAGAATGCAGCCTGAGACCACAATTGGATGACTCAGTCTTTTGAGAGAAATGGATGGACTTTTTTACCCAGTTGTAGACAGTGAAGCAGGAAACCCTTAGGCCTCCCCGCTCAGGGCAAAGCCTGTCTCTGTAGCTTCCTGTAGTAGAAGTAAGGATGTGTATCCATGCAGTAGGCCAACTAGTCTGAAGGTGAACGAAGATTGGACCCTGGATCACACTTGTGCAGACACATTTTTTTGTTTGTTTTACCAATCTAATAAATCGCTCTTCTTTCCTTAGAGACCTCTCTGAGTGTTTGAGAAATATATTTTTTTACTTTGTAGACTGTCCAGCCTGATATGCAGATATCCTCCCAATATCTGATTAATTCCCCTCCTTGTTCCACAAAGAATGTCATCAGTTCCTCATATGCTATTAATGATGGTGACTGCCCCAACCCTAACTCCTCATGTTTACACCTAAGCCTTCATGACTATTTAGATTGCTTTTTTAAAATAGATCTTTATTGGAGTATAATTGCTTCACAATACTGTGTTAGTTTCTGTTGCACAACAAAGTGAATCAGCCATATGCATACACGTGTCCCCATATCCCCTCTCTCTTGAGCATCCCTCCTATCCTCGCTATCCCACCCCTCTAGGACATTAGAAAGCACCAAGCTGATCTCCCTGTGCCATGCTGCTGCTTCCCACCAGCCAACTATTTTACATTCAGTAGTGTATATACGTCAATACTACTCTCACTTCGCCCCAGCTTCACCCTCCCACCCCATGTAATCAAGTCCATTTTCTATGTCTACCTCTTTATTCCTGCCCTGCAACTACGTTCATCAGGTACCTTTTTTTTAAGATTCCATATTATATATGCGTTAGCATATGGTATTTGTTTTTCTCTTTCTGACTGACTCTGTATGACAGACTCTAGGTCCATCCGCCTCACTACAAATAACTAATTTTGTTTCTTTTCATGGCTGAGTAATATTCCATTGTATATATGTGCCACATCTTCTTTATCCATTCATCTGTCGATGGACATTTAGGTTGCTTCCATGTCCTGGCTATTGTAAATGGTGCTGCAGTGAACATTGTGGTACTGTCTCTTTTTGAATTACGGTTTTCTCAGGATATATGCCCAGTAGTGGGATTGCTGGGTCATATGGTAGTTCTATTTTTAGTTTTTTTGGAGCCTCCATACTGTTTTCCTTAGTGGTTGTATCAATTTACATTCCCACCAACAGTGTAGGAGGGTTCCCTTTTCACCACCCACTTTCCAGCATTTATTGTTTCTAGATTTTTTGTATAATGGCCATTCTGAATGGGGTGAGGTGATACCTCATTGTAGTTTTGATTTGCATTTTTCTAATAATTAGTGATTTTGAGCATCTTTTCATGTGCCTCTTGGCCATCAGTATGTCTTCCTTGGTGAAATGTCTATTTAGGTCTTCCGCCCATTTTTTAAGTGGATTGTTTGTTTGTTTTGAGCTCCATAAGCTGTTAGTATATTTTGGAGATTAATCCCTTGTCTGTTGTTTCATTGGCAAATATTTTCTCCCATTCTAAGGGTTGTCTTTTTGTCTTGTTTATGGTTGTCTTTGCTGTGGAAAAGCTTTTAAGTTTAATTAAGTCCAATTTGTTTATTTTTGTTTCCGTTACTCTAGGAGGTGGATCAAAAAAGATCTTGCCGTGGTTTATGTCAAAGAGTGTTTTTCCTATGTTTTCCTGTAGGAGTTTTATAGTGTCTGGTCTTACATTTAAGTCTTTAATCTATTTGGAGTTTATTTTTGTGTATGGAATTAGGTAGTGTTCTAATTTCATTCTTTTACGTGTAGCTGTCCAGTTTTCACAGCACCACTTATTGAAGAGACTGTCTTTTCTCCATTGTATATTCTTGCCTCCTTTGTCATAAATTAGGTGCCCATATGTGCGTGGGTTTGTCTCTGGGCATTCTATACTGTACCATTGATCTATATTTCCGTTTTTGTGCCAGTACCATACTGTCTTGATTACTGTAGCTTTGTGATATAGTTTGACATCAGGGAGCCTGATTCCTCCAGCTCTGTTTTTCTTTTTCAAGATTGCTTTGAGTATTCAGGGTCTTTTGTGTTTCCATACAAATTGTGAAATTTTTTGTTCTAGTTCTGTGAAAAATGCCATTGGTAGTTTGATAGAGATTGCATTGAATCTGTAGATTGCTTTGGGTAGTATTGTCATTTTCACAGTATTGATTCTTCCAATTCAAGAACATGGTATATCCCTCCATCTGTTTGTATTGTCTTTAATTTCTTTCATCAGTTTCTTATAGTGTTCTGCAAACAGGTCTTTTGTCTCCTTAGGAAGGTTTATTCCTAGCTATCTTATTCTTTTTGTTGCAGTGGTGAATGGGTGTGGTTCCTTAATTTCTCTTTCTGATTTTTTGTTGTTGGTGTATAGGAATGCAAGAGATTTCTGTGCATTAATTTTGTATCTTGCAACCTTACCAAATTCATTGATTAGTTCTACTAGTTTTCTGGTGGCATCTTTAAGATTTTCTATGTATAGTATCATGTCATTGGCAAACAGTGACAGTTTCACTTCTTCTTTTCCAATTTGTATTCCTTTTATTTCTTTTTCTTCCTTGATTGCTGTGGCTAGGACTGCCAGAACTATGTTTAATAAGAGTGGTGAGAGTGGGCATCCTTGTCTTATTCCTGCTCTTAGTGGAAATGCTTTCAGTTTTTAAAACCTTTGAGTATGATGCTTGCTGTGAGTTTGTCATATATGGCCTTTATTATGTTGAGGTAGTTTCCCTCTATGCCCATTATCTACAGAGTTTTTATCATAAGTGGGTGCTGAATTTTGTCAAAAGCTTTTTCTGCATTTTTGAGATGATCATATGGTTTTTATCCTTAGTTTGTTAATATGGTGTATCACATTGATTGATTTGCATATACTGAAGAATCCTTGCATCCCTGGGATAAATCCCACTTGATTATGGTGCATGATCCTTTTAATGTGCCATTGGATTCTGTTTGCTTGTATTTTGTTGAGGATTTTTGCATCTATGTTCATCAGTGATATTGGCCTGTAATTTTCTTTTTTTGTGATATCGTTTCTGGTTTTGGTATCAGGGTGATGGTGGCTTCGTAGAATGAATTTGGGAGTGTTTCTCCCTCTGCAGTATTTTGGAAGAGTTTGAGAAGGATGGGTGTCAGCTCTTCTATAAATGTTTGATAGAATTCACCTGTGAAGCCATCTAGTCCTGGACTTTTGTTTGTTGGAAGATTTTTCATTACAGTTTCAATTTCATTACTTGTGATAGGTCTGTTTATATTTTCTAATTATTCCTGGTTCAGTCTTGGAAAATTGTACCTTTCCAAGAATTTGTCCATTTTTTCGTGGTTGTCCATTTTATTGACATATAGTTGTTTGTAGTAGTCTCTTATAATCCTTTGTATTTCTGCAGTGTCAGTTGTGATTTCTCCTTTTTCATTTCTAATTTTATTGATTTGCGTCCTCTCCCTTTTTTTCTTGATGAGTCTGGCTGAGGGTTATCAGTTTTGTTTATCTTCTCAAAGAACCAGCTTTTAGTTTTATTGATCTTTGCTATTGTTTTCTTCGTTGTTATTTCATTTATTTCTGCTCTGTTCCTTATGATTTCTTTCCTTCTACTGACTTTGGGTTTTCTTTGTTCTTTTTTCTCTAGTTGTTTCAAGTGTAGTGTTACATTGTTTATTTGAGATTTTTCTTGTTTCTTGAGGTGAGGTTGTATTGCTATAAATTTCCCTCTTACAACTGCTTTTGCTGCATCCCATAAGTATTGGGTCAGTGTGTTTTCATTGTCATTTGTTTCTATATATTTTTTTATTTCCTCTTTGGTTTCTTCAGTGATCTCTTGGTTATTTATCTGTGCACTGTTTAGCCTCCATGTATTGTTTTTTTTACAGTTTTTTTCCTGTAATTGATTTCCAATCTCATAGCATTGTGGTCAAGAAAAGATGCTTGATGCAATTTCAATTTTCTTAAATTTTCCGAGGCTTGATTTGTGACTCAAGATGTGATCTCTCCTGTAGAATGTTCCATGTGCACTTGAGAAGAAAGTGTATTCTGCCACTTTTGGGTGGAATGTTCTATAAATATCAATTACATCTATCTGGTCTATTTGTCATTTAAAGCTTTTGTTCCCTTATTTGTTTTCTGCTTGGATGATCTGTCCATTGGTTTAAGTGGGGTGTTAAAATCCCCTACTATTGTGTTACTGTCAATTTCTCCTTTCATGGTTAATAGCATTTGCCTTATGAATTGAGATGCTCCTATATTGGGTGCATAAGCATTTATAATTGTTATATCTTCTTCTTGGATTGATCCTTTGATCATTATGTAGTGTCCCTCCTTATCTCTTGTAACAGAGTTTATTTTAAGGTCTATTTTATCTGATACAAGTATTGCTACTCCAGCTTTCTTTTGATTTCCCTTTGCATGGAATATCTTTTTCCATCCCTTCAGTTGCAGTCTGTATGTGTCCCTAGATCTGAAGTGGGTCTCTTGTAGACAGCATATATATGGGTCTCGTGTTTGTATCCATTCAGCCAGTCTGTGTCTTCTGGTTGGAGCATTCAAGGTTATTATCTATATGTATGTTCTTATTACCATTTTCTTAATTGTTTTGCATTTGTTTTTGTAGGTCTTTTCCTTCTCTTGTGTTTCCTGCCTAGAGAAGTTCCTTTAGCATTTATTGTATATCTGGTATGGTGGTACTGAATTCTCTTACCTTTGTTTGTCTGAAAAGCTTTTGACTTCTCCATGAAATCTGAATGAGATCCTTGCTGGGTAGAGTAATCTTGGTTGTACGTTCTTCTGTTTCATCACTTTAAGTATATCCTGCCACTCCCTCCTAGCCTGCAGAGTGTCCGCTGAAAAATCAGCTGATAACCTTATGGGGATTCCTTTGTATGTTATTTTTTGTTTTTACCTTGCTGCTTTTAATATTTTTTCTTTTAATTTAATTTTTGGTAGTTTGATTAATATGTGTCTTGGTGTGTTTTTCCTAGGGATTATCTTGTATGGGATGCTGTGCTTCCTGGACTTGGGTGACTATTTCCTTTCCCATGTTAGGCTAGTTTTCAACTATAATCTCTTGAAATATTTTCTCAGACCCTTTCTTTTTCTCTTCTTCTTCTGGGACCTCTGTTATTCAAATGTTGATGCGTTTAGTGTTGTCCCAGAGGTCTCTGAGATTGTCTTCAGTTCTTTTCATTCTTTTTTCTTTGTTCTGCTCCTTGGCAGTTATTTCCACCATTTTGTCTTCCAGGTCACTTATTCGTTCTTTTGCCTCAGTTATTCTGTTATTGATTCTTTCTAGTGTATTTTTCATTTCAGTGATTGTGTTGTTTATCTCTGTTTGTTTGTTCTTTAGTTCTTCTAGGTCTTTTTTAAACATTTCTTATATTTTCTCAATCTGTGCCTCCAATCTATTTCTGAGATTCTAGATCATCTTTACTAACATTATTCTGAATTCTTTTTCAGGTAGACTGCTTATTTCCTCTTCATTTTTTTGGTCTTGTAGGTTTTTACCTTGCTCCTTCATCTGTGACATATTATTTTGCCATCTCTTTTTTTTTTTTAAATGAGTGGGATCGTGTTCCTGTCTTATTGGTTGTTTGGCCTGAGGCTTCCAACACTGGAGTTTGTAGGCTATTGTGTAGAGCTGGGTCTTGGTGCTGAGATGAGGAACTCCGTGAGACCTCACTCTGATGAATATTCCCTGGAGTTCTCTGTTAGTACAGTTGTTTGGACTCAGAACTCCCACCACAGGAGCTTCCATGCGACCCCGGGCTCATGAACCAAGATCCCATAAGCTGCCAGTTCACTTGTTGTTCCTTCCCATCTCCTTGGGCATCAGAGTCTCCCACCAGCAGCTGACAGGTGCCCTAGTTGTGGGCTCTTTAGTTCTTTCATGCTTATGTAGTTCCCATTCCAGACTTTAGAAAAAATAATTACAAATACTCATTCTATAGGAATTTTTAGGCTTAGAAAATTTTTTAGGCTTAGAAAACAGATACCTTGTGAAAATATTTCTTAAACTTAGGAAGCATGCATTCTTTACAGTTGCACATATACTTAGAGGTGTCATCATGATAATGTTTTCTTGTAAAATAATGCCATATTTTCCTAGTGACCCTTGTTCTAGTATTTCTAATGGAAATAGAATCTCATCAGGCCTCAGAATATTGGCATTGATAGGGCCTTGTATTTTACATGAGTCTGAAGCTTGGTTTGGGAAAAATATTCTGAAATCTGGAAAGATTTGTGACTCTGAGGAAGAGAGTGATAAAATATCTAAGATATTTTTTAGTACACTATTCCCAAATGAGTGTCAGCTGAGTTGGGGAAGGAATTCCAAATGGCCCGTTTCTCCAAGACTGAGAAACTGCATTAAATTTTAACCTGTTTGCCTATAAGACATTTTGTTTGTTTGTTTTTTTAACCTCCAAACCTGAGCTCATCCATGTGTGTATTGGACTTGAGCTATTTCCTCCATGTTGGAAATGCCCTTCCCAGTGTGAGATGCTTCTCTTGACATGCATGAAGGTAAAGACGTGCTTTGACTTGGGCAAAAAGCAAGGGACAATGAACACTTTACAGGCAGTTCAGGCCTGGAAGGCAGGAAATTACTTAGTGCATGAATCAATATTTAAGTAGCTCCTTCTGTGTTCAGAGAATGATTCAAGCACTAAGGAGAATAAACGTTCTTTTAGTTCACGTTATCTTCTTGTTGTATGCCTATTTTCTGATTGAAAGCTTAACATATAAAAAGAAATTCCTGTGGGTCACTCTATTAGTCTGTTTGATAATGTTCTCAGATTTGGGTTAATATTTCTAACTCCCAGAACATATAAGTCATCTACCCAATCTACAACACCACTGAACTTGTAGTACTCAGGATTTCCCCTTCTAGATTTATGGATGCTTTCTAGATGAGCCATAAGAACAGATAACCCATATGAGTGTCTCTTTTTCAGACAGAAAGATATCTACAATCATTAGGACTGAGTTTGACTTTCCAGTGCCTGCCTAAATCCAAAGTGTGCATTTCACTCAGTTGCTAGATACTATACTGGTTGTACAACTCCTCTTTCAGTTACAGAATGCAAGGTCTTGTGCCCAATGCACAGTGAGGCCAAATAAACTGAAACATCAGTGTTTGGTGCAGAGAAAGGTTTACTGCTGGGCCAAGAAAGAAGAACAGGTGGCTTATGCTCAAAAACTCAAACTCGCTGATGGTTTTTGGGGAGAAATTTTTATATGCAAAATTTGGGGTGAACGCTGCAGGGTGTTTGACTTTCTTCTGATTGTTTGATGATGAGGTAACAGGGCAGTGTTCCAGGAATCTTGTGCTCAGCCTGCTGTTACCATTCTCCTCCTGGGTGGGGGCCTTAGTTACTGTAGAAGAACCCAAAGATATTGTTATGTGTATTCCTTCCAGAGGAACCAGTACCTTGCTCCTTCCCTGCTCTATTAATTCACTGCTCCCCCTTTGTTTCTGTATTCCCTCACTTCACTGTTTAAACAAGCGGTCGTTTGAATCTGCCCTTTGGCAGGGAAGGTCTAGGAGGCTGGATGAAGACTTTCCTACAGACAAGAAACCAGAAACAGGGGAGATGGAAAGAATTTGTATGGAGGTGGGTGGGAGGGGGTCCCCACAAAGTCCTGCTTGGTTTCATTTCCCATTCTTTTCCCAACAAATCCATTAGAATATTGACATACATGCCAAACCATTTACTGATTTCTTCATTCATTTATTCAACAGTACTTATTGAGTACCTTTTGTGTCTGAGCATCAGGGTTACAAAGATGAGTAATATAGGTTTCCTGACTTTGAGACACCAAATATCTAGTGAGGAAAACAGACATAGAAACCAGCATGATAGGACTATATGATATGTGAGTTAACAGTGTTACCGAGCTCAGTTTTGGCTGCTCGCTGCTTAAAGCCAATAATTGAGAGGCAAATGTCAGTAGGAAGGAAGGATGCTTTAATCAGAAAAGTCAGCAATCTGGGGAGCAGGTGGACTTTTGTCCCAAGACCAGCTCCAAAGATTCTGCTCAGCCATGACAGTTTTTAAAGGGAAAAAGGGAGAAATAATCTCAGTGAATCATTGAGGCAGGAGGTTGTGTTCTGTATCACTTTCCATTGCCAGCAGACTGGCTGATATTATCTTGCACGAGTGATCTGCCTGCAGGATTGCTAAGGGGGGGTGTTGAGGGTAGAGAGCTAGTCATTCTTTAACTACTTAATTCTTTATTCTTACTTTTTTTATCTAGGAAAAGAGTCAACAGGTTAGGCAAGGCATGGCGTGTGTTCAGGAGAGCGTAAGTCAGGAGTTAGTTTAAATTGCCTAGTGATCTCATTCTTTTTTTTTTTTTTTTGCGGTACGCGGGCCTCGATGTACAGGCTCAGCAGCCATGGCTCACGGACCCAACCGCTCCACGGAATGTGGGATCTTCCCAGACCGGGGCACGAAACCGTGTCCCCTGCATCAGCAGGCGGACTCTCAACCACTGTGCCACCAGGGAAGCCCTGATCTCATTCTTATAATTAGGTTCTTTCAAGGTTAGAGGGGGACAGAAGTGTGCAAACAGGAAAGGGGCAAAAGAGCTGCTTTCAACAGAAGTATGTACAAAGCTGGAGGAGTCAGTTGCTTTGGGATGAGAAGGGGAAAGTGGAACGTTTTGGCTTCATCTTTGATCACCCATGGGGAGTTTCCCAGGTAGAAGGGAAACCTAGAGAGAAAAATATGTGCTCAGAAATTGTAATTATTTAGCCTGTAAGAGCACTGTTTCTTTGGGGATAGATAAACAACGAAGTTTAATGTAGAAATTGGTAAACATTGAATGGCCGGTTTTCTTCCCAGTGGAGTGAGATTCCTGTAGCAAAAGAGAGGAGGATGGTTCTTATCCAGAGAAACATTGCAAAATCAAGTGGGCTAAAGACAGTTTGATATTTATACATTTGGATACTTGCTTTTTGCATTAAGTTTGTTTATCAAGCTCTAATTTAAAATTACTTCAAACCCAAATATTCCTTTGGTTGTGCATATATTATTGAACTGGGACAGCATGACTAGAATAATCTTGGTTTGACCATATCTTTATTTGATTTTTCTCCTTTTCTTCCAGGATTATACACTGATTGTGAGCAGCCAGACCAAAACCTCTGTGGCCAAGAACAAGGACTGGGTGAGCCAAGAGTGAAGGGGCAAAGGATGTTAGATGACTCCATGGTCAAGCAAACAGCATGTTTGGCCTCATTGCCATGAATAATTGCTGAATTCTTTAGAATAGGGGAACTCAGGTAAATGAGTGCTCTTGTCCTCAACTGACCACACTGGAGGTCTGTGTGGCCACTAGCCCCCGCCCTCTTTTGGATAGGCTGTGCAACCCAGGGAATAGAGGAAGCTAGAACTAAGTCTTGTTTTGGCTTTCTTTGTAGGTTGAATTCGTTATTGTTGTTTAAATTTGTGTTTAATTTTTTTTTTCATTCCGGAGATTTCCCTTCATTTTCCTATTCAAAAGGAAATCCTCCACATAAGTGCGTAGGTCTTTGGATGCCGCTGAGGGGAAAAGAATGGAGAGCTTACTTTTTAATGCTTGGTATCATAAAATATATTATAGTTAATATTTTGGGTGGTGAATGAAGTAGATCGACTAACACATGTGTGAACATCTTCTTTGTTCTTAATGTGTTAGTTGAGATAGGAACATAGTATGTCAGAGTATTTATGAGTTGCTTTTACCCTGGAAAATGTGCTGGTGCACTGCATTGGTAATATCAAAAACAAACATTTCTGTGTAAGGTGTTTTCTAGTCCTTCCATCCTCTGTATCTCTAAACAGATTTTTGTTTACCCTGCATGATTGCAGTGGTACTCCATAATCCCCCTTTGTTTCCATAAGCCATAGGTAAAAATTGCTCTCAATAATCCATGGTAGCTTTCATTTAATAAATCATATCTTCTAGACATTTTTTTCTCTTCTCTTTATTAGGGCAGCCATCATTTCTACCTCCCTAAGAAAAACTGACATAGAGAATGAGAAATAGGAATCAAGGCACTAAAGTACTTTGAAAGACCTACAGTGTGAATATGTACTTCTTAGGAAGCAGGATCAGATGATACTGTTAGAAGAACTCTACATTTATTAATTCAATACCCATAACAACCCTAATCTCCAATTTATAACTCCCAGTTTTCAGTTTCAGCCTAGAGGTTATAAATAACTTGCCCAAGTCACAGTTGAGTTGCTGGAGCCTGAATTCAGGTACTGTGGGCTCTCAAACATTATGCTACAAATAACTTGTGATTTTTTTTTTTTATTTTAGCTTTTTTTTTTTAACATCTTTATTGGAGTATAATTGCTTTACAATGGTGTGTTAGTTTCTGCTTTATAACAAAGTGAATCAGTTATACATATAAATGTGTTCCCATATCTCTTCCCTCTTGCATCTCCCTCCCTCCCACCCTCCCTATCCCCCCCTTCTAGGTGGTCTTTAGTGCAAAAGAAAATCAGTTTTCTTGATTGAGTTTAATTGGTAAAGTTGACTGAGTTTAATTACCTTATAAAATCTATTTTAATTTTTCTGATTTTATGAAGAGGACTGATTTAAGTATACTTACAGCTACTGTACTTAGTTTCAAAGATATGAAATCAGGTGGCTGTACTCTGGCACACTAAGCAGCTGTATTGAGACTCACATGACTAACACTTGGCTGGACCCAACATCTGGTACTGGGCCACAGTAAGCACGCCCCGCTGGCTGAACTCAGAGATTCAAAACATTCAGTCTTTGCACATTAGCAGGCTTCTGCTTCGTTCATACAAGTGTGGATTTTGCATAAAGTACAAGGCAAATATGCATGAAACTTTTCAGAGGAAGATTGTATTTGGAGAGGTATTTCATCTTCAAATTATTTAAATTGGACATTGTTAAGTAGTTAGAACAAACGAAAACTTTCATATGTTATGTAAATTAGAAATCACGCAAAACAATATGATAAGAGTGCCTATTGCAACTCCCATAAAAAGAGAATAATGAACAGTACATAATAAAAGATGCTATGATTGGATGCTTAGGTTCAAAGATCATCTGACATTTACTAGCTATGTGATATTAAAGTCATTTAACCTCTCTGTGACTTAGTTTCCTCATGTGTAAAATGAGGATGATAATGGCACCAATATCATATAGTTATTTTGAGTATTAAATCAGACAATATATAAAAAGCATGTACAGAGTGCCTGGTACAGAGTAAGCCCTCAACATTAGGAATTACTTCATTCTTGAGAATGTGTATTATGGATTGCTGTTTGTCTTAATTGGACCTCAACCAATGAGTGACTTTAACCAATAAGAACTTATTAATGAGCCATTTGTTTATACCAGCTATCAATACCCAAACTATTAAACTGAGGTGATAGTTGATGTTGTATAGGTTTGTTTACAGAGTGACTTACCATGGTGGGTGGCTTATGATACAATTAAAAGAATATAAACTTTTGTGAATGGGTGAGTCTATGACAAGGCCAGAAAAAAGTTGAATCAATATATGCATAATGGCAAAGTAAAATGACTTTGGGAAAATACAGTTTGTCTCGTGTCAGACTCTAGCCCGGGGCCAGGCTAGTTCTAGAGTCACCTCCAGCTTTGATGATTTTAGTTTATGTTCTACTGCATAGGCAGGCATTTTGAACTCAAAGATATTTTGGTTTAGATGATGATAATTATAGGACTTAAATCGTCTCTAAACTGTCCCCCTAAAATATACTTCCAGTAGTTCTGATGCTGGTAATATATCAGCAGTCTATGAGAAATATAATGGTTTATTTGTCTGTTAAATCCCTTAATTAAAAGTGGATCAGAGAGGAGATTGGTTCAGGATGGCAGAGCAGAAGGACGTGCTTTCATTCCCTCTTGCACGAGCACCAGAATCACAACTAACTGCTGAACAGTCATCGACAGGAAGACACTGGAACTCCCCAAAAAAGATACCCCACATCTAAAGACAAAGGAGAAGCCAAAATGAGACGGTAGGAGGGGGTCAATCACAATAAAATGAAATCCCATAACCACTGGGTGAGTGACTCACAAACTGGAGAACAGTTATACCACAGAAGTCCACCAACTGGAGTGACAGTTCTGAGCCCCACATCAGGCTTCCCAACCTAGGGGTCCACGAATGGGAAGAGGAATTCCCAGAGATTCAGACTTTGAAGGCTAGCAGGATTTGATTGCAGGATTTCAAAAGGACTGGGGGAAACAGAGACTCCACTCTTAGAGAGGACACACAAAGTAGTGTGAGCATCAGGACCCAGGGGAAGGAGCAGTGACCCCATAGGAGACTGAACTAGACCTACCTGCTAGTGTTGGAGGGTCTCCTGCAGAGGCGGGGGGTGGTGGTGGCTGTGTGTCACCGTGAGGACAAGGAGACTGGCAGCAGAAGCTCTGGGAAGTACTCCTTGGCGTGAGCCCTCCTGAAGTCTGCCATTAGTCCCACCAAAGAGCCTGTAGGTGCTAGTGCTGGGTCACCTCAGGTGAAAAAACCAACAGGGAGGGAACTCATCTGTTGGATACAACTCATCTGTTGGATGCCCCACCCATCAGCAGACAAGCAGATTAAAATTTTACTGAGCTCTGCCCAGCAGAGCAGCAGCCAGCTCTACCCATCAGTGGTCCCTCCCATCAGGAAACTTGCACAAGCCTCTTAGATAGCATAATCCACAAGAGGGAAGACAGCAGAAACAAGAAGAACTACAATCCTACAGCCTGTGGAACTAAAACCACATCCACAGATAGACAAGATGAAAAGGGCCATGTACCAAATTAAGGAACAAGAAAAAACCCTAGAAAAACAACTAAATGAAGTGGAGATAGGCAACATTCCAGAAAAAGAATTCAGAATAATGATAGTGAAGGTGATCCAGGACCTCGGAAAAAGAATGGAGGCAAAGATCGAGAAGGTGCAAGAAATGATTACTGAAGACCTAGAAGAATGACAGAACAAACAAACAGAGATGGACAATACAATAACTGAAGTGAAAAATACACTAGAAGGAATCAATAGCAGAATAAGTGAGGCAGAAGAACGGATAAATGACCTGGAAGACAGAATGGTGGAATCCACTGCTGCGGAACAGAATGAAGAAAAAAGAATGAAAAGAAATGAAGACAGCGTAAGAGACCTCTGGGACAATATTAAATGCAACAACATTCACATTATAGGGGTCCCAGAAGGAGAAGAGAGAGAGAAAGGACCTGAGAAAATATTTGAAGAGATTATAGTCAAAAACTTCCCTAACATGGGAAAGGAAATAGCCCCCAAGGCCAGGAAGTACAGAGAGTCCCATACAGGGTAAACCCAAGGAGAAACACGCCAAGACACATAGAAATCAAACTGGCAAAATTTAAAGACAAAGAAAAATTATTGAAAGCAGCAAGGGAAAAATGACAAATAACATACAAGAGTTATGTTAACATAAAGTTAACAGCTTTAAAGTCCCATAAAGTTAACAGCTGATATCTCAACAGGAACTCTACAAGCCAGAAGGGAGTGGCATGACATACTTAACGTGTTGAAAGGGAAGAACCTACAACCAAGTTTACTCTACCCAGCAAGGATCATATTCAGATTCGATGGAGAAATCAAAAGATTTACAGACAAGCAAAAGCTGAGAGAATTCAGCACCACCAAACCAGCTCTACAACAAATGCTAAAGGAACTTCTCTAAGTGGGAAACACAAAAGAAGAAAAGGGCCTACAAAAACAAACCCAAAACAATGAAGAAAAAGATATAGCATGCAAATGGAAATCAGAAGAAGGCTGGAGTAGCAAAACTCACATCAGATAAAATAGACTTTAAAATAAAGAATGTTACAAGAGACAAGGAAGGACACTACATAATGATCAAGGGATCAATCCAAGAAGAAGATACAACAATTATGAATATATATGCACCCAACATAGGAGCACCTCAACACATAAGGCAACTGCTAACAGCTCTAAAAGAGGAAATCAACAGTAACACAATAATAGTGGGGGACTTCAACACCTCACTTACACAAGTGGACAGATAATCCGAACAGAATATTAATCAGGAAACACAAACTTTAAATGACACAATAGACCAGATAGATTTAATTGATATTTATAGGACATTCCATCAAAAAACAGCATATTACACTTTTTTCTCAAGTGCACACAGAACATTTTCCAGGATAGATCACATCTTGGGTCACAAATCAAGCCTCAGTAAATTTAAGAAAATTGAAATCATATCAAGCATCTTTTCTGACCCAACGCTATGAAATTAGAAATGAATTACAGCAAAAAAAAAGTAAAAAACACAAACACATGGAGGCTAAACTACGTTACTAAATACCAAGAGATCACGAGGAAATCAAAAAATACCTAGAGACAAATGACAACAAAAACATGATGATCCAAAACCTATAGGATGCAGGAAAAGCAGTTCTAACAGGGAAGTTTATAGCAATACAAGCCTACCTCAAGAAACAACAAACATCTCAAATAAACAATCTAACTTTACACCTAAAGGAACTAGAGGAAGAAGAACAAGCAAAACCTGAAGTTAGTAGAAGGAAAAAAATCATAAAGATCATAGCAGAAATAAATGAAATAGAAACAAAACAATAGCAAAGATCAATAACACTGAAAGCTAGTTCTTTGAGAACATAAACAAAATTGATAAACCATTAGCCAGCCTCATCAAGAAAAAGAGGGAGAGGACTCAAATCAATAAAATTAGAAATGAAAAAGGAGAGGTTACAACAGACACCACAGAAATACAAAGCATCCTAAGAGTACTACAGGCAACTCTATGCCAATAAAATGGACAACCTGGAAGAAATGGACAAATTCTTAGAAAGGTATAACCTTCCAAGACTGAACCTGGAAGAAAAAGAAAATATGAACAGACCAATCACAAGTAATGAAATTGAAACTCTAATGAAAAATCTTCCAACAAACAAAAGTCCAGGACCAGATGGCTTCACAGGTGAATTCTATCAAACATTTAGAGAAGAGGTAACACCCATCCTTCTCAAACTCTTCCAAAAAATTGCAGAGGAAGGAACACCTCCAAATTCATTCTATGAGGCCACCGTCACCCTGATACTAAAACCAGACAAAGATACTACAAAAAAAGAAAATTACAGACCAGTATCACTGATGAATATAGATGCAGAAGTCCTCAACAAAATACTAGCACACAGAATCCAACAACACATTAAAAGGATCATACGCCATGATCAAGTGGGATTTATCCCAGGGGTGCAAAGATCTTCAACATACGTAAATCAATCAATGTGATACACCATATTAACAAATTGAAGAATAAAATCCATATCTCAATATATGCAGAAAAGCTTTTGACAAAATTCAACACCCATTTATGATAAAAGCTCTCCAGAAAGTGGGCATAGAGGGAACCTACTTCAACATAATAAATAGCCACAGCAAACATCATTCTCAATGGTGAAAAACTGAAAGCATTTCCTCTAAGATCAGGAAAAAGACAAGGATGTCCACTCTCACCACTCTTATTCAACATAGTTTTGGAAGTCCTAGCCATGGCAATCAGAGAAGAAAAAGAAATAAAAGGAATACAAATTGGAAAAGAAGAAGTAAAACTATCACTGTTTGCAGATGACATGATACTATACATAGGGAACCCTGAAGATGCCACCAGAAAACTACTAGAGCTAATCAATGAATTTGGTAAAGTTGCAGGATACAAAATTAATGCAGAGAAATCTCTTGCACTCCTATGCACTAATGACGAAAAATCTGAATGAGAAATTAAGGAAGCACTCCCAATTACCATTGCAACAAAAAGAATAAAATACCTACAAATAAACCTACCAAGGGAGACAAAAGACCTGTTTGTAGAAAACTATAAGACACTGATGAAGGAAAGTAAAGATGATACAAACAGATGGAAAGATACACCATGTTCTTGGATTGGAAGAATCAACATTGTGAAAATGACTCTACTACCCAAAGCAATCTACAGATTCAGTGCAATCCCTATCAAATTACCAATGGCATTTTTTACAGAACTAGAACAAAAAATCTTAAAATTTGTATTGAGACACAAAAGACCCCGAATAGCCAAAGCAGTCTTGAGGGAAAAATGTGGAGCTGCAGGAATCAGACTCCCTGACCTCAGACTATACTACAAAGCTACAGTAATCAAGACAATATGGTACTGGCACAAAAACAGAAATATAGATCAATGGAACAGGATAGAAACCCCAGAGATAAACCTACGCACCTATGGTCAACTAATCTATGACAAAGGAGGCAAGGATACACAATGGAAAAAAAGACAGTGGTGTCAGGAAAACTGGACAGCTACGTGTAAAAGAATGAAATTAGAACACTCCCTAACACCATACACAAAAATAAACTCAAAATGGATTCGAGACCTAAATGTAAGACTGGACACTTTAAAACTCTTAGAGGAAAACATAGGCAGAACACTCTTTGACATAAATCACACCAAGATCTTTCTTGATCCACCTCCTTCAATAATGGAAATAATAACAAAACTAAACAAATGGGACTCAATGAAACTTCAGAGCTTTTGCACAGTAAAGGAAACTACAAACAAGACCAAAAGACAGCCCTCAGGATGGGAGAAAATATTTGCAAATGAATCAACGGACAAAGGATTAATCTTCAGTATATATAAGCAGCTCATGTAGCTCAATAATAAAAAAGGAAATAACCCAATCAAAAAATGGGCCGAAGACCTAAACAGACATTTCTCCAAAGAAGACACACAAGCAGAAGCACATGAAAACCTGCTCAACTTCACTAATTATTAGAGAAATGCAAATCAAAACTACAATGACGTATCACCTCACATCAGTTAGAATGGGCATCATCAGAAAATCTACAAACAACAAATGCTGGAGAGGGTGTGGAGAAAAGGGAACACTCTTGCACTGTTGGTGAGAATGTAAATTGATATAGCCACTATGGAGAACAGTATGGAGGTTCCTTAAAAAACTAAAAATAGAATTACCATATGAACCAGCAATCCCACTACTGGGCATATACCCAGAGAAAACCATAATTCAAAAAGACACAGGCACCCCAATGTTCATTGCAGCACTATTTACAATAGCCAGGTCATGGAAGCAACCTAAATGCCCATTAACAGACGAATGGATAAAGAAGATGTGGTGCATATATACAATGGAATATTACTCAGGCATAAAAAGAACGAAATTGAGTCATTTGTAGAGAAGTGGATGGATCTAGAGACTGTCATACAGAGTGAAGTAAGGCAGAAGGAGAAAAACAATTATTGTATATTAATGCATATATGTGGAAACTAGAAAAATAGTATAGATGGACTGGTTTGCACTGCAGAAATAGAGATACAGATGTAGAGAACAAATGTGGACAACAAGGGGGGAAAGTGGCTGGGGTGGTGTGGTGGTGTGAAGATTTGGGAGATTGGGATTGACATAGATACCCTAATACGTATAAAATGGTTAACTAATGAGAACCTGCTGTATAAAAAAATAAATAAAATGAAATTTAAAAAAAAAATTCAAAGGTACACCCCCCAAAACTTCTCAGAAAATGTTATTTTTGTTTCAGTGGGAAGTCAGAGGTATGCAGCTGGAATTAGCAAATGATATCTCATTACAGCTTATCCACTGCTTGATACCCAGATCCAGTGCCATTTTTCCATTGTGTGTCTACTTTGCAGACAAAGTTTGCCAGTCTTTACTTTCATCAATAAAAATCTGCTAGAAACTGGCACTTCTGATATTCAGTACACATCTTTAATCTTATTCTGTTGAACAATGCTTAAGTTTAATCAGTGTTAAAATAACCTACAAAATAATTTCTCGAAGTGGTGTCATGTGTACTCTGGAATTTAGAGAGTATATTCTCTAAAATTTCACATATTATCATATTTTGATAATTCTGAAATTTTCATAATTTACTTTTAGGATTTACTCTCTAAATCTGGAAAACTTTTTTTTCCTCTTTTTTTTTTTGGTAACAAACTGCAAATGGTTTATTTCTAAAACTAAGCAGATAAGGAAGTCTTAAGAGTCCATGCTTTTATGTTATGAACTTTTTATTTTTTGTCTTAGAAAATGAGCGTTGGAATATGAATTGACTTTTGTCCATGCAGTCTTCCAGCTATAGCTTTCCTTGCCCTTTCCTTCAAGTCCCTGTTTATATACCCCATCATTCTTAGAAAGGATTCTTATCTTTAAAAATTTGGGTTTTGCCATTAAAATTTATGTAATCTTGCTCAAAAAAAAAAAAAGTGGGTTAGAGGTGAGTGTACTAAAAAAGACTACAATGTTCCATATTTTGTGAATTGATAATCAGCCCGCTTTAAAACATTAGACTTTTTTTATTGAATTTTATTTTATTTTATACAGCAAATTCTTATTAGTTACATATTTTATACAAATTAGTGTATATATGTCAATCCCAATCTCCCGGTTCATTCCACCACCACCACCCCCCGCCCCGCTTTCCCCCCTTGGTGTCCATACTAAAACGTTAGACTCATTTTTAAATGCTGCCTGTACTATCTGCTATTCATTCCCATTTACAAATGGTTACTAAATAAATTTTTAAATGCATGAAAAGAACAAAAAGAGACTTCATATGCCACAAGTGTATTCTGAAAAAGCTGGCCAATTTTCCCGAAAACTCAGACTACTAATAGAAAGTATTAAAAATAATAAATTTTATAGAATTCTTGCTTTATTATACTTCTATGACTTTTTACTGGAATGCTTGCCACACCTAACTTACTAGCATCTTTGGGTTTTAGTCAGTATCCTGATTTTTCTCTGTATTAGTAATCTACCCCAACACCCAGGTTGGTGCAACTTCTGTTTACTTGAATGCCCCAGAATTAATTTTATATAAGCTGTGAATTTATAGCTCCTGGCCAGATAGTAGGAAAACATCTGGAATGAAAAAGTAAAGTGATTTCTGTGGTAAAATTGAACCATCTATTAGGAGTGCAAGTGGGCTGGTCCTTTGTAGGACTGTCCAGAGTTGGAATGTGTACCATATGCTCTTCCAGGGTGGGCTCAAACGCATATTTTCCAGGTCTCAATATTGTTGTGTCTGTTCACGTTTTAACTGTTGTCATCTTATGGGTGGGTTGGGAATATGCTAATCTGGAGATGAGAGAAACTAAGAAACCATTCACACCATCTAAGCTAATGCTCCATAAACATTATTCTTGAAAGGAGAGACGAGGACTAAGTTGTACCAGATGAAATTTGTAATGGAGAAAGCACCCTGGGATCCAATTGTTTGTGTGTTCCTTAGTAGACAGCACAGAAAAACGAAGACTTTTTCTTCAGTGCCAAACTATTTAATTGCATACATAAAACTGCTGTGAAACATTGACAGCATTAGTTCGAATAGACTCATCTACAAAAGGGATGGAAGCCTAAAGTATGTGATTGA
The DNA here is from genome assembly GCF_005190385.1 of Monodon monoceros. NCBI lineage: Eukaryota > Metazoa > Chordata > Mammalia > Artiodactyla > Monodontidae > Monodon > Monodon monoceros. Next base: position 48,459,409 of record NW_021703777.1, read on the forward strand.
ATGAATGGAGAAACTCGTTAAGACTGTTTCTCACTCCCAGGAAGCTAGCAGGAGTATTATCTAGGTTTCTTTGGTAAATCTGTATGCCCTTGGTTCTTTTCAAAGAACCAAGTTTTGGTTTTGTTGATTTTCTCTACTGTTTTCTTCTGTATTTTATTAATTTCTTATTTCTGTTTGCTTTAGGTTCAGTTTGCCCTTTTTTCCAGTGTCTTTAAAAGGAAGTTTAGACTGTTGATTTGAGATCGATCTTGTTGTTTTTTTTTTTCTTTTTGCGGTACACGGGCCTCTCACTGTTGTGGCCTCTCCTGTTGCGGAGCACAGGCTCCGGACGCGCAGGCTCAGTGGCCATGGCTCACGGGCCCAGCCGCTCCGAGGCACGTGGGATATTCCCAGACTGGGGCACGAACCCATGTCCCCTGCGTCAGCAGGCGGACTCTCAACCACTGCGCCACCAGGGAAACCCGCTCTTTTGTTTTTGACAATGCCCTAGGCATAAATTTTAACATCCTCTGATTCAATTAAGTATGAGAGGGAAGTTTTTGAGGTCGGTCTTTAAGGTTTGTTTTGATGCCAGGAAGGCTCTTCCTAGCTGTATCTTTCCCTGGTTCTTTCTGATAAACTTCTGGCTGATCTATGGTTTAGTTGTTGCTCTATGAAGCTACCGGCTACTCATAATCACTTACATCAGAACCCCCACTGTGTTTTGAGAGTATCTTTAGGCCTGAACTTCCCATTGTGTATTCCTAGTGAAGTTACTTCCTTTAGGAAGCACTTTTGAACCCTTTGTTCTTATATCCCACCTCTCTCTTTGGCAAAGCCTCTGCACCACTGCCCCAGATCTTGGGAGGAGGAGTTAGTGGCCTGCTCCTCTAGAAGTGACACCCCTGATTTATGAACAGCATGCTGGGCATGGACTGTGCCTCTGAGTCTTCTCAGACTGCCTCACCTGGCATGAAACCTTGTGCTGTGAGTAAGCTGGAAAAATATTATTGGTCTACTGCACCTGGGGAAGAATTTCTGCCCTATGAATGAGTGTCAGGTGGAGAAAGAGAGCCTCTACCCCTCAGCTGTTCTTGTCTGGAATAAGGGGCTTCTGCAACATGGAGTTGAGGGTGTGGGAATGAGAAGTGTCAGAGACCTGCCTCTTCTGAGAGATACTGTAGCACTTGGCTGGGAGCTTGACTGGGAAGAGAGCCCTGGGTTCCCACTCAAAGTGGATTTTCCATCACACCGAGCTTAGAGGTGGGAATGGAGCACATTGTGTGTTCAGATGTGATAGATAGACTCTCATGGTGTTACTGAGATTTAGTAGATTTGCTTCAATAAATGTTTCTTCATTTGCTGTATGTCCTTAAGACAATTTCTAGAGTTTAAATGGTATTTTCTTTTTCCTTTTTTTTTTTTTTGCCACTTACCGTTGTTTTGCTGTTTGGTTGATTATTCTGTGCAAGTCCTCATCCTACCCTTCTAGATATTCTCCACCTCTAGTCCTTGATTTTTACATTTTGGCAGTCCCATTTTCATTGATTGATCAGTCCTTTTAGGTGCGTTACCATTATAAGTCCATTGTAAAGTATGTTCACTTGGCTTCTCCCAAGGTAGTCCATCCACCTATAAATTGATATGTAGAAGATTTTGGAAAGATTGAGAATGTAGCTTCATGAAATAAGAATTTATAAGCATATAATAATTAAAATACCTTGCATTATGTCGTCATTTCCTTTTGAGTAATCTGATGTTATTGAGCTTTAATTAAATTAATTAATTTGACTAAAGATAGAGCTGAGTAAGTAGAAATCAGATTATTCTGTGTTATGTGATTTTCAAAGACTTCTTTAGAGAGTAGAAAAAATTTTAAAACCTAAAATGATACTGAAACTCCTACTCTAAGGAAATACTATTTACATTGTTAATATACTCCTGTGGCTCATGAGCCTGCAAAATGATCAGGAGGAACATTCAAAGAGAAAGAAGAAACGACTGAAAAAAGTTTTGGAGGAAATATCAGCTGTTGCTGAGTAACAAGCTATGCCAAAACCCAGTGGCTTAAAACAATAATTATTTATTATTTTTCATGACACTGTAAGTCAATTTACCTAGGCTAAGCTCAGGTGGACAGTTTTGCCTGAGTTCACTTTCGTGTCTGCAGTTGGCTGGAAGTGGCTCTGCTCAATGTATCTCTCGTTGTCCTCTTCCTATGACCAGCAGATAGCCAGCCCCAAGATGTTCTTACGATGGTGGAAGAGATTCAGGATAGTAATTCGGAGCATGCAAGGCCTCTTGAGGCCTAGGTTTGGAACTGGGCACCATAACTTGTCCTTCATTCTTCTGGCCAAAGCAAGTCACGTTGGGTGTTGGAAATATACTTTATTTTAATGGGAGGAACTCCAAACTCACATAATATAGTAAAGAATTAGGGTCAATAGTGCAATCAATCTACCACAAGGAATTAGGGAGGAAGTAAAGAGAGTTTTCCCAGTTTAGTTATTCCTGTCAAATGTAAGTTGAATTCCATTTTTGTTACACTTAGAGAAGAAAAGAACAACCTTTTGTAAAATACACTAGCCTGTCTTGTTGAGGGAGTGTATGGTATAAAAAACTAGAAAAACCTAGGATGGAGCTCACCAGCCGTTGTATAAGTAAGCAGACTGGCTCTTACAATACCTGCCCTTTCATGATAACAGTGCTTTCTTATGTGGCTGTCTTTTGTATGGGCATACAGCAAATTATTCTGGAAAACAGATAACAGCATTTCTAATTCTTGGGAGGTTTAATCTTTACTTTTCTCAGGAATGTGCAGCATCAGCAGGTTTTGTTTGTCTTTAAAATGAGGAGGACTCTATTGAAGCTGGCTTGTTACTCTACAAATATCTTAAAACTGTGGAACTTTCCCTCTGGAATTATTATATGTGAATGGATTCCTACATTTTACAATGGAAAAGCATGAAATCATAGCCGGCTTGGCTACTGCTATTATTCATTTAGCAGGTTTTATTCTTTTAACAGTTAAACTTCCATTATGTTTTACTATTTGTTACATACCATTTTTATGTGTTTCAGTTTTATGCATTTTGCAGTTAACTATTTGAAAGAACGTTCAGTCCTTGAAAATAAGAGTGATTTACCATTCTTGTGCTTTTGTCTTTACTAATGCTGTGTGTATTTTTTAAAGATAATAATAAGTTCTGCTATGAAAAAAGTCTAATAACACACTTTATTTTTCTTGCTACCTACAGCAAGTCCTAATGTTTCAAATGTGAGGGTGTATGCTTGGGGATGTATCGATGTACAACATGCATACCTACAAATGTTAGATTCTGTATCAAACACACAGACAAGCACAGCAGAAAAAGGAATAGAAAGCTCTAGTAATAATTACACAGAGTTTTGGAAAACACATACATATACAGACAAACAAAAGGCTAAGTTGAAAATAGTATTCTATAATGCTAAGTGTTGAAGAAAATATATGTAATTTTGAAGGAATTCTTACCTATTTATCAGGAGTTTTATTCATATTCATAGTTAATGACAATTTTAAAACCAGATTAATTCTGGTATTAGAAAGAGCTTGTTTACTTGGAGAATATATGTTTCTATGCATTTGTAACAATAATTTGCAAAATTATAAGAAAGTGAAATGCTGTTTTCTTCCATTAGATTTATTTCTATATGTTAATATATATATATATAAAGTATGACTCTAAGGTAATGAGAATATTGTACATTAACAAAAAAAACAAACAGCTTAAAATGTATGGAATGTATTCTTCAAAATATGTGCTGTCCATCAGGTCATCAAAGGAAGAAGTGAAATCTGTTCTGAAAAAATAATTTTTTAATTGTTCCATGAAGAATTAGTCTGAGTTTCATAAGAAAAAACACTCTCATTTCCTTATTTTCAGTCTCATCCACAAATATTATTCAGCTTGTTTTTTTACTTTATTCTTCAGACTTCACCTGACTTGTAAAAAAATCTGTTTTGTTAATAGTAAATATATTCACATGATTCTCTGACTCAGAAGCTACCAAAGTTTCCCTTTTGTGGGTATCTTTTCAGACATATTTTAAGAAAACACGGGCTTCCCTGGTGGTGCAGTGGTTGAGAGTCTGCCTGCTGATGCAGGGGACACGGGTTTGTGCCCCGGTCTGGGAAGATCCCACATGCCGCAGAGCGGCTGGGCCAATGAGCCGTGGCCACTGAGCCTGCACGTCCGGAGCCTGTGCTCTGCAACGGGAGAGGCCACAACAGTGAGAGGCCCACGTACCGCAAAAAAACAAAACAAAACAAAAAAAACAACAAAAAGAAAATACAGTTGCATAAGTGTGTTTATTTCTCTCATATTTTTCAACATAGTAATATGCTCACAAACAATTGTCAACTTTATTAAGGAAAGCCTTGGAGATCATCTCATATCCATACATAGTTTCCACATTTATTTTTTTCACAGCTGTAGAGCACTTCAGTGTATAAACCAATCCCCAGTTAATAAACAGTTAGCAATGAATAACTTTGTATTCAAATGACTTATGACTCTTTTAAAACCAAATTCACCTTCAAAGGATAAGAATTCTTAGCACTGTGGATATTAACAAGAATGTATCACAGACTCTGAAATAAGTGAGCCAAACTATTAAGGAAAATGGTAATATTACAAAGGTACTTTGAAGACTATAGCATTAATTAGGATGTATACATCCGACATGTGTTTGAAAAAGAAGTCTCATTATTTTTCAGTATATCTCTTATTTTGGTGACAACACAATGACTTGTTTTTCATGTGTCCTATCCCCAAATAATATTGGAGAAAAACTTAACACTTGTTTTCTTTTTGCTTTTCTTGGGAAATGCAAATAGTTCCTACCTTATTACAATAGTTTCTTTGCAGTTTATAAAGTGCCAGTGAAACCCTGTGAAGTGGGTTTAGTTATGTTATCTCTTTTCCATTTTGTTGAAGAGCAAACTGAGATTTAGAGAGATCTAAAAACTTCTTCATGTCATGGAGCTAGAAATTGACAGAGCCAGGGTTTGAATTCTATCATAAACTAAAATGAATTAGTACTATAGTTTCTTTAAGAAGAATGGCTAGAGAATGTGCCTAATGGAATAATGATAATATCTAAATGAATGTAGAATCTAGTGAGATATCATCAGAATTTCACAAAGCATGACAAGAATCCAGAATCCAATTAGGGAGCAATGAGATCTGTTGAATCCAATCAATTGGATTTCAGCTACAGGTGAAAAGGAAGGCATAAAAGTTGTAGTCATTTAATCTAGTGAGGAAAAGGCCAAGAAGGGATAAAACAACAGTCTTTATACAAGTGAAACAATTATGTTTTAGGAATGAAAAGTAATATTCCCCCTCCCCCCCCTTACATTGTGGATTGGATAAGAGGGAAATTCCTAGCCTTTAATCTTCAAATTTTGTCTTGAAATAAGGGATGCGTAGTCCTCTCAGGGCAAGAAGTGTTTAATGAGTTATTGACTGAGTAGGGATGGATGGAGACATATGGAGCCATCAGTTACAAAGGACACTGAGCAGGAAGTTGGGAGGCTCAGACCAAATTCCTTGTCTGGCATAAACTAATTGCATGATCTTTAAGGTGAACCACTTGATCTCCCAATGTCTAAGATTTTTCCTCTGCAAAGCAAGAAAACAGTCCTGTACCCCAATTTGTACAGCATCATTATGGCAGAAAAAAGAGATGACCACAAGGGAATCCCACTTCTGCCACCTACTAGAAATATAGAAATCCTTCCCTTCCTTGGGACAGACTTTGGATAGGTATCCCAACTCAGAGACTTTTCCAAACTAGGAAGAATGGCAGGGTAGTTAAGTGTATAGGCTCTGAGAGCATACTGCTATAGGCTTACCCAACTTAGCTTCTTATTGGATGAGTATCTTCAGACAAGTTATTTTAGTCTTCCAGAACTTATTTCCCCATCTTTAAAATCATCATCATAATAATGGAGACATGGTAGAATTAAATGAACTAAAAAAAATAATGTACTTAAAACAGGAGCTAGAACATACTAAGTGCTAATAAGCATTATTATTACATTCTGACCTGTGGGACTTCTGCATCTGAACATCCAGAAACCTCTATTGGAATACTTATATTTGTATCAAAGTGGTATTTTGATTCATATTAGAGCTATTTGTTTCCTTGCTTTTTTTTCCACTAGATTTTTTTTTTATTGGAGTATAATTGCTTTACAATGTTGTGTTAGTTTCTGCTGTACAGTGAAGTGAATCAGCTGTATGTATACATATATCCCCTCCCTCTTAAACCTCCCTCCCTGCCCCCCCCATCTAGGTCATCACAGAGCACTGAGCTGAGCTCCCTGTGCTATGCAGCAGGTTTCCCATTAGCTATCTATTTTACACATGGTAGTGTATTTATGTCAAACATACTCTCCCAATTCATCCCACCCTCCCCTTCCCCCACCGTGTCCACATGTCCCTTCTCTACCTCTCCATCTCTATTCCTGCCCTGGAACTAGGTTCATCTGTACCATTTTTCTAGATTCCTCATACATGCGTTTATATACCCCTTTGGCAGCAGCAGGCTCTACTTCCAAGGGGTTCTGTCTAAAATGGTCTAAATGACAGTCTTTCCTTTGAAGGAGGGATTGAAGATGGCTGGTATTCCTTTCCCGGACCAGGGGCCTAAGAAAACAGAAGAGATGTGTGAAGCAGGTGTGGGTTGATTGCATTGATGGCAGTCTTCTATAGTTGTGCTCCTTATCTGAGGGATAGCCTCCTGATTTGAAAGCAGATGGAGTAGACAGATAACAGCAGCAGAGGTGGGAGTCCTGAATTCCCAATGCTAACAGGGCTAAAAGGGAGACCCAGAACTCCAGGGGTTGAGGTTGTAGAGTGGCTATAGGTCTAGCTATTCCAAACCACTTCACTTGCAGTTCTGTGAGCAGATTGTGTAATTTCAAACCTCCATGCTGTGTACATGGTTCTCCCACTGCCTAAAACTCATTCCCTTCCTTGACCCCCTGGTCAATATCTCCATCATTTTTCAAGGTTCAGTTGATAGGGCACATTCTCTACTGTACCTCAGTAGAATGGGCTAATCTTACATTTGGGTTCCCTTTAAAATAAGTACATGTTTTTATTTTAATACCTATAGTACTTATATGCATTTTCTTTAAAAGTTTGTTTACTTTTATTAAATTGTAAATTCCTCAAGGGTAAAGCAGGGTATTATCTTTTTATCCCTAGTGCTTAGTGCTGGGTCTAGCACATAGTATGTATTCAATAAAGATTTGTTAACTGACTGTATGATTGATCCAGAAGTTGGCAATTCACACCCGTAGGTGCCTATGGTGATTTCCTCTATAAACCAGACAGTAACTTAGCCTTGATGACTCACTTTTCTTATTCTAAAAGTTGAGGCGATGTGCTTTTCTTTTCCTCAAAAGTATTTTAAAAGCCTGTGAAAGTGCTGCTGAAAGGGATTTTAGTTGCTGGATGAAAGCATCCCCTAAGTGCTGAGTATGACCATCATAAGATGGTCATGGATATGTGTCACATGCCAGTTTTACCATATATTTTAGTATTTGCTGTTTATGTAAGAGCTATTTTATTTTATGATGAGAACAAAAAGGTTAGCAGGAAAAAGAAAACATGTTTCAGTGGTGAGCTTATTCATATATTAGGAATTTGAGATGAACCAGTGTAAATAATTGTGGACCTTAAAAAAATTTTTTTTGAGTTTTTGTTTCCTTAAGTTACTTTCTTTCTCTGTTGTTTTAAATTGTATAATTTGTGGAACCACCATTTGCCTTAATTTAGGATATTTTTTTAAAAACTTTCAAAATACATGAGTTAAACTTTGGTATTTATGAGGAAAGTAATTAATTCAATAAATACTTCATATTTATTTATTTTGTAAAAATTGACATTCTGGTTGTGAAAGGAATGCAATGTCCTCATTAAACTCCAACAGGAAGGATAAGACACGTTCATAAATTAATGTAATTTAAGACAGAATACCAGAAGCAACATAAGCCATGTGCAAGCAGACTGTGTGGGGATCCAGAAAAGGCAGAGCTCACAAGTCACGGATTTACATTTGAGAGGAAGACACTCAAGTTGTATCAGGTTTGGGACCAGCAAGTCAAAATTAATGCAAATCAGAATTAGGGGAATTAGGCCATCTCTTTAATTGTATGTACTTTTTGGCTCTTGAGACATAAGGTAAATTTGTCCTCTGACTTGAAAGTGGAGCACGAAATAAGAGGTGTGGAGTCATAATTTTTCCCTCTCTAGCTATTCCTAGGGCAGCTGGTTCATTGATCTCATGGAAACCACACAGCAAGAAGTCTTGAGACATCAGCTCACCTTCAGAAATAGCATGTCTAAAAAAATATAGGAAAAATGTTGGCAGTTGTGGAAGCCAAGTGATGGTTCATGAGGGTTCTCTATACTATCCTTCTCTACTTTTGGATATGTTTGAAATTTTCCATTAAAATAAAGGGCAGCCACAGGGAGCCTGGGTGTTTGTTGTGAGGGAACTCATTTTCTTCTACTAACTACTATACCAGGCTTGAAGATGCTGTGCCCCTGACAGGGAGAGAACAGCATTTGCTTCTTTTCTCCACACAAGGTACCAGAAGATGGAAGAGTGGTCCTTTCAGAGCTAACTGCAGCCCTCTCTTGCCGTGAAATTAGGAGACTGGCTTGTTAATGCTTCATTATCAGAGTTCATGTTTTATCTGTAGGGTCAGTGTGGTACAGCATAGAAAATATTAGATTGGGAACTGGAAGATTTGACTTTCAGGCACAATTCTGCCACTTGCCAGCAAATTTTGGAGGGCAAGAAACACTGTTTATTGAATCCTCCCTCTGTGCTCTAGAAAATGGTCATATATTACCTCATATGTAATATCTGTAGAGTAGAAATCACCTCTACCTACATCAGTGGGTTGTTTTGTGGCACAAGCAAGATAATACATGTAAATAATTTGAAAATTTATAAATCTCATAGCTTATAAATATGAGACATTGTAAAGATTAACATTAGCATATATTACTTATTAAAAATTGAATATTAATGAATAGCTTATTAATAGAAATTTGTCAATAAATAGTTCTTCAAAATAGCTGGTATCACATACTTAAGTTTCCATGTGCGCTATTGAAAGGACTTTCAAGTCGTGAGCCAGTGAGTATGAATAATAACTGATTAAACCATTATATATTCTAATAAAAGTATCATTACATATATGGTTAGTAAAAAGGCTTAACTAAGAGTTTTCTAAAAATTAATTTCAAAAAATTGTAATGCATTCTTGATTTGCATGTAATACTTAATTCTCATCCCAGAGACCTTGGCAGAAGCTTTATCCCATTGGTATTACTCAGTGATTTTTTTTTAGTTGAAGGGAAGAGGAGGAAGCCAGCTGCAGCTCTGACACTTATAATTGCACCCCATGTAATAGCAATAGTTATGTATGGGCTGTTTAAGTTGAAAGTAACATCAGCCATGCAAATTTCACATCAATTAAAAATGAAGGGAGAAAATTGTCTGTCATATGGAAAAGGACTAAATTACTAGGATTAAGTGAAGGAAATTATTTCTAATATTCTGTGAAAGTATAGCTAGCAAGTAATGCAAAAAAAATTAAAAAGTGTAACAGTAAAATGATACTTAAGTAGTAAATTGGGCTCATTTTCATTTAGCAATTCAGAAAAAATCTGGTAACACTCTGGGTGGTGTGTGCAGAAACTCTCAGTGAAAATTTTAATCCCTGTTTGGAAAAATACCAGTTGTAATGATATGTCTCCTCAACTAAATTGTCTGTGGACCATAAGTTTCTGAAGTTGGCTCAGCCTACAATGATGTGGAAGTGATTATTTGGGGGCATTCCACTGTGCTCTGGGGGTTGGAGAGTGGTGGGAGCATGAATCTGTGAATCAAGTTTATATGTCCTGGTATGCAGTATTTTGTTTCCTTGCTTAGAAAGATAACTGTGTTCTTCCGATCTTATAAGTGCATCTAGTTGGGCTAAAATTATTATACATGTCTGTAATATCAAAGGAATATCCTTAATCTTAAAAGAAGTCAGATAATAATAATAAAAATAATAAAAATCTGAGACCTAAATTCAGAGAAACCAAACCTAGTGCGGGTTCATGGCTCACTTAAGGCCACCCAGCTCTTCAGCACCAAAGCTGGGTCTTAAAATGAGAGGATTGGGTTGCAGCCTCCCCAGGGATTTTCTTCTTTGTTACATGAATACTGAAGTCCTTTCTAGCTTTCAAGTACCACAGCTCCCACTCTAAAGGTCTCTTTCTTCTTATTTCTTCAAAATTTTATTTTGAAAGGAAACTTTTGAAAGAAATTTTACTTAGACTGTGTTTACTATAAAATAATACTTTATTTTTTATAACTTAGGAAATAGATGGAAAGGCTGGTTATTAATTTTGGAGGACAGAAATTGCAACAAACCAGTGTCTTCTGTATTTAGAATATCATAGCTAATCAGATAATTCAGCATAAATAAGGACATTACTTTACTCGTGCTACCCAATATCTAGGTGATGCTAAACTAAAGAAAACTCTAAATAATTTAGCTTAGAAGCACAATGGCTAGAAATATCCATTCTGGTTCTGCAAACAAAGACTTTGTTTCTTTTGAAAACCATTTAAACTCTTAGGAACTCAGTTTCTTCATTTGTAAAATGAGAATCTCAAATTACTTGGCTTTAACGTTCCTTCCAGATCTGTGATTTTGGACTTTTGGGATTTGTATCAAATTAGAACACTATAATCTAATGATAATTATTAATGATATTTTATTTCCGCATTATTCTAGGACAACAGACTTTTTTATTTTAAAATTTATTTTAGAACTTAATTATTGACACCTTTATATTTAAAGATGACAACAGAATATTTTAAAAAGTGACTCTAGGATACATCTGAATGTACTCCTTTCACATATGTGTTGTCAAGAGCTTCCTCTCTTCTGTTTCCATATGAATCTGTGGGGCAGAGAAGTTCCTCTTGAGCTGTAAGGGATTCCCTTTTTAAATTGGGAACAATGCTAACTCTTCAGTACAAGCTTCCATGTTATATAAGATTTAAAAATAAAGTGAAACAGTGATTCGCATGTATTATTTTGGGCAGAAGGAAGCTAATCTTTCATAAACTAAGAATTTGAGTTCAGGCAGAAGTCTTTACTTACATCTAGTGGTTTAGAAATAGGAGGCTAATAGAAACAAATGATGAAATAACTCTAGATGACTACAAGAACAGGAGAGGACGACTCAGAAAGATCCAAGGACACAAGTGCATGCACACACATACACAGCTTAAAAAATAACAAAAGGGAAAACTTACTCTAGCATTTGCCCAAGGCATACATATAAGTGTAGGTTTCTGAAGAGAGGGAAGTCCATGCAACATATGACCTCTCAGAAGGAAAGAGACAAGGCTGATATCAGTGAGTAAGCGCCAGCCAGTATGCCGTAACTGGCTCCTGGCTGGCATCTGCTCTGAGTGTTAGTGCCCATGCTTCACTGGTCTTTATTTTTCATATCACCAAATGATCTATGGAAAGGATTCCCTAGACTCAAATGGCAAACTATATTCATTCCATAAAATTGTCTTTATTGTTCCTCTCCTACAATCACCAGGGACAGGCTAGAATAAACAGGACTCTTGTCCAGATGAGTAAGATTCTCAAATACAGTGAAGAGCAACAATTGAGAATTGTCATGTATTAGAACAAGAAGAGCTGCCAAAATCAACAAATGGAAAAACAAACACTGAGGAAATGGAGATAAAAGAAGAATAAAGAAAGCTTTATAATAGAACCAATTAATATTCTCAGATTTGAATAGATTTTGCATCAATAAAAGGCAAATTTCCCCGCTAAAGGGGAAAAAATCCAGTTAAGCGTTCTTGCAAGTAAAAACAGCCATAACCAATAGAAAACATTTCAGTTGAGAGGCTAAATAGCTGAAAGGACAGAGCTGAAAACCAACTCAGTACACTGTAAGATGAAGCCAATAGTTCACAGAGAAAGCAATGCAAAATAACAAAGGGTTAATAAGGAAGTGTATTAGTTTCCTATTGCTGCTGTAACAAATGACCACAAATATAGTGGCTTAAAACAACCCAAATTTATTATCTTATAGTTCTGGATGTCAGAGCCCTAAAATCAAGGTGTCGACAGTCTGTGTTTCTTCTGGGAGCTCTAGAAGAGAATCTTTTCTAGCTTCTAGAGGACATCTGCATTCCTTTGCTTGTGGTCCCTTCCTCTGTCTTGAAAGCCAACAACATATCATCTTCAAATCTTTCTCTCCCTTCATGTCTTACTGCTTCTGTTGTCACATATTCTCGGACTCTGATACTCCTGCCTACCTCTTTTAAGAACTCTTGTGATTACATTAGGTTCACCCAAATAATCCAGGATAATCTTCCCATTTAAAGATCCTTAATTTAATCACACTGCAAAGTCTCTTTTTCCATTGTAAAGAAGGGGTCATGTATTTATAGATTCTGTATGGTAATATGTGGACCTGTTTGGTGAGGCTATGGGGGTGGGACCTTATTATGTCTGCTACAGAGAAAATATGAGAAAAACATTAAAAGGAGTAGAATATAGACCTTCAATACCCATATCCATGCAAAAACAATGCCCCAAGAAGGTAAGGAAAGGACAGATGGAGCAAATGATCAGTTAAGGGGAGAAAATTCTCCACACTGAAGAAAGCAGTAAGTCTTTATGTTGAAAGGACCATGCAATACTAAGCGCTTGCATAAAAAGAGACCTACAACTAGACACTAGTGAAGTGTCAGATCTCCAAGGATAAAGAAAAATGCCTAAAAGGTTTCACGGATAGCAGCTTAAACACAAATGAGTGATATCAGATTGTCATCAGGCTTTTATTAAACAATACTGAGACAAAATTATTTTAAACTTAGAATTCTATTCCCAAAATACCATTCGTGAGAATTACTCAAGGCCTTATTCTAGTGAAAACAAAGGGAAGTAAAAGAAGGAGGAAGGCAAGGGATGCAGGTAACACTGGAGAACAAAGGTACCAGTAAAACTAATAAAGTCTGAAAAATTGGTGCATATGTTAAAAAATAATCACAATCTGAACTATAAACCCCAGATGATTCTAATGTGAATGCTGGCAGAGCTGGTATGGGTAAGGTAGGAGGGAAGTGAAATGAAGCCAAGACTTTATTTGTCTTGATGGCGGTGAAAAATATCTTAATGTAGCTTATTTTTACGTTTTTTGATTAAAATTTAAAAACTAAATTAAAAATAATTGGATTGACAATATTCTATGTTACTGTATTTTGAAAGAGATGTTCTCATATGCTGTTGGAAGGTATGTATTTTGTTAGTTTTTTTTTCAGAGGACAATTTTGTAGTTTCTTTGATATTTTAAAATGAATATATACTTCACCCTAGCAATTTCATCTCTAATAATTGACCCTATAGAAGCATTTTTATATCTACAAGAAGGTTTTCAAGAAAGTATATATGGCATTATTCTTAATTGTAAAAAATGGAAAATAAGCTAAACCCATATGGACTAATTTGATTAATTATGGACAAGTATGTCCTTGTTAAAAAAGATCAAGTTTATGAATGTTTACAGACTGAGAAATATCTTCAAGTCATTTTTGTGAAAAGAGTAATAGAATTACAGTTATAATTATATTTATTTTAAATGATCCTGAAAAAAAATATATTTTCACATATGTATGCAATTATAGAGTTGTCTGGAAGAATACAAGCCAAAATGTTAACAATTATTATCTTTAGGGAGGAGAGTTGATTTGGGAGAGGATTTGCTTTCAATTTCAACTTCTGTTATTTTACAGTAAGAATATTTATGTATTATGCATATTACTCATGTGCCATTTTAAAATTTCAAAAAGAAAATAGCAAAAATCCTTGAAATGCCACACCAAAGGATAATTACTGTGCATGCATCCAGACCACTTATTATAATATGAATATGCAAATATATTTAATTTTCCATAAATGAAAGCATACATACATAATGCATTTAACTCAATTTTTAATTAAACTTTTTTATTTTGACATAACTGTGGATTCACTTGCAGTTGTGAGAAATACTACAGAGAGATTTAATGTACACTAAGTTGATTATCCTAATAGTAACATATTGTAAATCTGTACAGTATCACAACCATGATACTGACATTGAAGTCAAGATAGAGAACATTTACATCTCCACAAGGATACTTCATACTGTCCTTTCATAGTCACACTCACTTACCTTCCACCTTCCACTTTCTACTTAACCTCTAGCAACCCGTAGGTTGGGTTTTTCACTCAGAATAATTCTCTAGAGATTTATTCAGATTGTTGCATGTATCGATAGTTCATTCCTTTTTATTGCTAAGTAGTATTCCACAATATGGATGTAACGAATTGCTTCATCAATCACTTTTTGAAGGATGCTAATATTGTACATTATGTTGACTGATTTTCAACTATTGAACCAGTCTTGCATGACTGAAACAAACTCTGTTTGAACTTGGTGTATAATCCTTTAACATACTGCTTAATTCTTTTCACTAATATTTTCTTAGTGATCATCTACATTGATGAGAGATATTGGTCTATAGTTTTTCTTTCTTTTTTTTTCTACTATCTTTATCTAGTTTTGGTTTTAGGGCAATACTAGCTTCATGAAATGAATTAGGGAGTATTTCCTCCTATTCTGGAAGAGTTTTTGTTTTGTTTTTGTTTTCAATTGGTGTTATTTCTTTAAATGACTGGTAGAATTTTATAGTGAAAACATATGAGCCTGGAGGTGGCTTTTTGGGGGAAGTTTTTAAATTATGAATTCACTTTTTAACAGTGTGTATATTCAAAGTATCTTATTTCATATTGGGTAAGTTGTGGTACTCTGTGTTTTTTAGGAAGTGGTCCATTTTGTTTATAAGTCCAGCTTTATTTCCTTGATTATTTTCTTTTTCTATTCATTAATTCTGCTCTTATTTTTATTATTATTTTCTTCCATTTGCTTACTTTGTGTTCATTTTGCTCTTTTTCTACTTTCTTGCGATGGGAGCATAGATTGATTTTTAAGACATTTCTTCTTTTCTAATCTATGAATTTAGTGCTATAAATTTACTTCTCAGTACTGCTTTAGCTATGTCTCACATATTTTGACATGCTATATTTTCATTTTCATTCAGTTTTATGTCTGTTTTCAATTTACCTTGAGACTTCCTCTTAATTATGGTTTATTTAGAGATATGTTGTTTAGTTTTCAAGTGTTTGGTGATTCTCTTCTTACCTTTTTGTTATTAGTTTCTAGTTTGATTCCATTGTGATCAGAGAGTACACCATGCATGATTTCAATTTTTCTGAATTTGTTTGGGTTTGTTTTATCACCCAGGATATAAATTTGTCTGGATATATGGACCATGGACTCTTGAAAAGAATATATATTTTGTGGTTATTTATAAGTGCTAATTATATCCTGTTGCTTGATGGTGGAATTGAGTTCTTCTCTATCCTTGCTGATTTTCAGTTTAACTATTCTATCAATTGTTGAGAGGGGGATGTTGAGGTTTCGAACTATAATTGTGGATTTTTCTATTCTTCCTTTCATTTCTGCCAGCTTTTAACTTCATAAATTTTGCAACTTTGTATCTGGTGCATTCACATTTAGGAGTGCTGAGTCTTCTTGGTGGACTGACCCTTTTATCATTATATAATGTCCCTTTCTGGCTCTGGTAATTTGTTTTTCTAAAGTCTACTTTATCTAATATTAATATAGCCATTCCTGATTTCCCTTGGTTGATGTTTGCATAATACATCTTTTTCCATCTTTTTCCTTTAAACTTGTCTATATCATTATATTTGAAGTGAGTTTCTTGTAGATAGCATTTCATACACTTTTCCAATCTCTGTCATTGGTAACTGTAGACCATTTACATTTAATGAAATTATTGACCTGTTAGTGCTTAGGTCTGCCATTTTTTTCCTGTTTGTTCTGTTTTTCATTTTTTGTTTTTTTATTAACTGCTTACATTAATTACAACATTTTGTTCGATTCTGTTTTGATTCACCTATAATTTTTTTAACATCTTTATTGGAGTATAATTGCTTTACAATGTTGTGTTAGTTTCTGCTGTATAACAAAGTGAATCAGTTATATGTATACATGTATCCCCATATCCCCTCCCTCTTGCGCCTCCCTCCCAACCTCCCTACCCCACCCCTCTAGGTGGTCACAAAGCACTGAGCTGATCTTCCTGTGCTATTCAGCTGCTTCCCACTAGTTATCTATTTTAAATTTGGTAGTGTATATATGTCCATGCTACTCTTTCACTTTGTCCCAGCTTACCCTTCCCCCTCCTTGTGTCCTCAGGTCCATTCTCTACTTCTGCATCTTTATTCCTGTCCTGCCCCTAGGTTCATCAGAACCACTTTTCTTTTGTTTTTAGATTCTATATATATGTGTTAGCATACAGTATTTGCTTTTCTCTTTCTGACTTACTTTACTTTGTATGACAGACTCTAAGTCCATCCACCTCACTACAAATAAATCAATTTCATTTCTTTTTATGGCCGAGTAATATTCCATTGTATATATGTGCCACATCTTCTTTATCCACTCATCTGTCGATAGACACTTTGGTTGCTTCCATGTCCTGGCTATTGTAAATAGTGCTGTAATGAACATTGTGGTACATGACTCTTTTTGAATTATGCTTTTTTCAGGGTATATGCCCAGTAGTGGGATTGCTGGGTCGTATGGTAGTTCTATTTGTAGTTTTTTAAGGAACCTCCATACTGTTCTCCATAGTGGCTGTACCAATTCACATTCCCACCAGTAGTGCAAGAGTGTTCCCTTTTCTCCACACCCTCTCCAGCATTTATTGTTTCTAGATTTTTTGATGATGGCCACTCTGACCATTGTGAGTTGATAACCTCATTGTAGTTTTGATTTGCATTTCTCTAATGATTAGTGATGTTGAGCATCCTTTCATGTGTTTGTTGGCACTCTGTATATCTTCTTTGGAGAAATGTCTATTTAGGTCTTCTGCCCATTTTTGGATTGGGTTGTTTGTTTTTTGGTATTGAGCTGCATGAGCTGCTTGTAAATTTAGGAGATTAATCCTTCGTCAGTTGCTTCATTAGCAAATATTTTCTCCCGTTATGAGGGTTGTCTTTTCGTCTTGCTTATGTTCTCCTTTGATGTGCAAAAGCTTTGAAGTTTCATTAGGTCCCATTTGTTTATTTTTGTTTTTATTTCCATTTCTCTAGGAGGTGGGTCAGAAAGGATCTTGCTGTGATTTATGTCATAGAGTGTTCTGCCTAAGTTTTCCTCTAAGAATTTTATAGTGTCTGGGCTTACATTTAGGTCTTTAATCCATTTTGAGTTTATTTTTGTGTATGGTGTTAGACAGTGTTCTAATTTCATTCTTTTACATGTAGCTGTCCAGTTTTCCCAGCACCACTTATTGAAGAGACTGTCTTTTCTCCATTGTATATTCTTGCCTCCTTTGTTAAAGATAAGGTGACCATATGTATGTGGGTTTATCTCTGGGCTTTCTATCCTCTTCCACTGATCTATATTTCTGTTTTTGTGCCAGTACCATATTGTTTTACTATAGCTTTGTAGTATAGTCTGAAGCCAGGGAGCCTCATTCCTCCAGCTCCATTTTTCTTTCTCAAGATTGCTTTGGCTATTCAGGGTCTTTTGTGTTTCCATACAAATTGTGAAATTTTTTGTTCAAGCTCTGTGGAAAATGCCATTGGTAGTTAGTTAGGGATGGCATTGAATCTGTAGATTGCTTTGGGTAGTATAGTCATTTTCACAATATTGATTCTTTCAATCCAAGAACATGGTATATCTCTCCATCTTTTTGTATTGTCTTTAATTTCTTTCATCACTGTTGTATAGTGTTTTGCAAACAGGTCTTTTGTCTCCTTAGGAAGATTTATTTCCAGGTATTTTATTCTTTTTGTTGCAATGGTGAATGGGATTGTTTCCTTAATTTCTCTTCCTGACCTTTTGTTGTTTTTGTATAGGAATGCCAGAGATTTCTGTGCATTAATTTTGTATCCTGCAACTGTACCAAATTCATTAATTAGCTCTAGTAGTTTTCTGGTGGCATCTTTAGGGTTCTCTATGTAAAGCATCATGCCATCTGCAAACAGTGACAGCTTCAGTTTTCTTTTCCAACTTGTATTCCTTTTATTTCTTTTTCTTCTCTGATTGCCATGGCTAGGACTTCCAAAACTATGTTGAATTATAGTGGCAAGGGTGGACATCCTTGTCTTGTTCCTGATCTTAGAGGAAATGCTTTCAGTTTTTCACCATTGAGAATGATGTCTGCTGTAGGTTTGTCATATATGGCCTCTATTATGTTGCGGTAGGTTCCCTCTGTGCCCATGTTCTAGAGAGTTTTTATCATAAATGGGTGTAGAATATTGTCAAAAGCTTTTTCTACATTTTTGCGATGATCATATTGTTTTTATCCTTCAGTTTGTTAATATGGTGACATTGATTTATTTGCGTATATTGAAGAATCCTTGCATTCCTGGGATAAACTCCACTTGATCATGGTGTATGGTCCTTTTAATGTGCTGTTGGATTCTGTTTGCTAGTGTTTTGTTGAGGATTTTTGCATCTATGTTCATCAGTGATACTGGCCTATAGTTTTTTTGTGACATCTTTGTCTGGTTTTGGTATCAGGGTGATGGTAGCCTCGTAGAATGAGTTTGGGAGTGTTCCTCCCTCTACTATATTTTGGAAGAGTTTGAGAAGGATAGGTGTTAGCTCTTCTATAAATGTTTGATAGAATTTACCTATGAAGCCATCTGGTCCTGGGCTTTTGTTTGTTGGAAGATTTTTAATCACAGTTTCAATTTCAGTGCTTGTGATTGGTCTGTTCATATTTTCTATTTCTTCCTGGTTCAGTCTTGGAAGATTGTTCTTTTCTAAGAATTTGTCCATTTCTTCCAGGTTGTCCATTTTATTGGCATAGAGTTGCTTGTAGTAATCTCTCACGATCCTTTGTATTTTGCAGTGTCAGTTGTTACTTCTCCTTTTTCATTTCTAATTCTGTTGATTTGAGTCTTCTCACTTTTTTTCTTGATGAGTCTGGCTAATGGTTTATCAATTTTGTTTATCTTCTCAAAGAACCCGCTTTTAGTTTTATTGATCTTTGTTACTGTTTCCTTCTTTTGTTTTTCATTTATATCTGATCTGATCTTTTTGATTTCTTTTTTTCTGCTAACTTTGGGGGTTTTTTGTTCTTCTTTCTCTAATTGCTTTAGGTGTAAGGTTAGGTTGTTTATTTGAAATGTTTCTTGTTTTATGAGGTAGGATTGTATTGCTGTAAACTTGCCTCTTAGAACTGCGTCATATAGGTCATAGTGTTTTCATTGTCATTTGTTTCTACGTATTCTGTAATGTGTTTTTAATGTGTTTGTGCGATTTTGAATGTGTTTTTTTAGTGATTGCTCTAAGTATTACACCATATATATATATATTTACCCCACAGACTACTGGTATTGTTGTTTTACCAGTTTGAATGAAGTGTAGCATAGCCTTACCTCCATTTAAGTCCCTTTACTCTCCCCATTTATAACATAATTGTCTTAAATATTGCCTCTGCAGTATTAGAAATACTTCAGACAGTGTTATAATTTTTGTTTCTGCCATCGAATTTAAAAAATTCAAGAGGAGAAGAGTTTATTATATTTACCCACATTTTTTGCTTACTGTATTCTTCCTTCTTTTCAGTTTCTTTTTTTTTTTTTTTTTTGCGGTACGCGGGCCTCTCACTGTTGTGGCCTCTCCCGTTGCGGAGCACAGGCTCCGGACGCACAGGCTCAGCGGCCATGGCTCACGGGCCCAGCCGCTCCGCGGCATGTGGGATCTTCCCGGGCCGGGGCACGAACCCGTGTCCCCTGCATTGGCAGGCGGACTCTCAACCACTGCGCCACCAGGGAAGCCCAGTTTCTTTTTTTAAAAAAAATAATTTCTTTTCTTTTTAGAGAACTTCCTTCAAGCCATTCTTTTAGGGTAGGTCTGATGGTAACAAATTCTCTTTTCCTTCATCTGGAAAATATGCTGATTTCTCCTTCATTTCTGAAAGATGTTTTCACTGGGTATGAGATTCTGGGTTGCCAGTTATTTTATACAACAAGTAAAAAATATTACATCATTTCCTTCTGGTCTTCATGGTTTCTGTTGAGAAATCTGATGTCATTTTAAATGTTTTTCTCCCTATAGGTAAGGGGTCATTTTTCTTTCATTGTTTTCAAGATTTTTTTTTTTGTATTTAGTTTTCAGATGTTTAACTATGATATGTCTTGGTGTGGATTTTCTTTGGTTTTTAATGTTTGGGATTCAATCACCTTCTTAAATCTATAGGTTTATGTTTTTGGCTCAGTTTGGGAAATTTCAGTTATTATTTCTTCAGGTACTTTTCAGCCTTACTTTCTTTCCGCTCTTCTTCTAGAACTTTGTCATATAATTATAACATCTTTGTCATCTCAGGGTTGTCATCTATTGATTTTCTTTTTTATTCAGTTTAAGAAATTTTTGGTTCTTCGTATGATGAGTAATTTTTAGTTGAAACCTGGTCCTTTTCATGTTATGTTGTGTTATATACAGTATGCTGTATCTTACTTAAACCTGTTTTAAATGACCTTTTTTGTTATTGCTCTAGCATGGAAGGGTGGTTCCACATCATTACAGGCTAGGTGGATATAGAAGGTCAAGTTCCCCACTTGGCCTCTGTTGATAGCCAACATTGGTGGTGCTCTTTCTTACTGCCAGGCAGGGGTGGGAGTTATGGTTCCCTGTGGTCTCCACTGACTCCTAGGTGGGGGTGGCCTTGTTAGTGCTGAAGGAGTGACAAAGTTCTGAGTCTCTACTAGGCCTCCTCTGACACCCAGGGAGCGGGTGAGGGATGCCTCATTACTTCTGGATGGAGATGGAGGTAGGTTCACCACATGGTACCCACTGTCGTCACATTGGGTGGACCCATTATCAGCTAGCAAGGATGAAAGGCCCAGTTCCTTACTTGGCTTTTTCTGATTCTTGGTCAGGTGTCAGAGTGCTTCATTATAGCCTCATTAGGCTAGAAGTCTAGACTTCCCATTCAACCTTTGCTGACATGAGTAGGGGTGGAACCATAGGTTTTCTTTGGTGTTTGGCTAGAAGAGAGCAGTATTGCCTAAAAGCTTTGCTCTGGATTTGCTGCTCCTTTCCTGGTTCTTTGACTAGAGAAAATAGGTGTTCGTTGGAGCTATTTTTGTCTTTAGCCATTGACATTGTTGGATTGCTGCCTTCTTCTGCTCCAAATCTGAGATGAGGCAAAAAGAAAATTTCAGGAGCTCACTAATGTGCCATTTCTTGGGTCTTGATGTCCCAGGTTGTCTGACTTCTTCTTTCCACCTCTCAGAATCTTCTTAGATTTGTTTTATTTATAATGCGCAGGGGTTTTAGTTGTACTTAGGAGATGGAATAGGGAAAGTATGTCTACTGCATCATCCCAGAAACAAAAATCCTGATGATAAATCCTGATAAAGCAACATCCATTTTGCAACCTACTTGATTTACTCAGTAATGTTTCGTGAAGACCTTTCTGTTCTGATGAATACTGATTGATATTATCCTTTCAGTAGACAGACAGACATTATTCCATTGTCTGATTATTACCATAGTTTCCTTTTAACTAATCAATTACTAGTATACATTTAGTGACATAATAAACGATGTTGTGGTAGACATAATATAGAGACCACATTCTTTTATCTATACTTTTGAAATCCGAAAAACTATAAAAACAATATATTTTATAATGTTTGGTGTTAATTCACTTTGTGGCAAAAATTTGACTGGAATTCACATGAGGCTGTTTATAGTCTTAATTTATCCAATGTGGTTCAACACTTCATGCTTTCTATAGAAGTATTAAGATGTTAGATTATGGTTTGCTGCCCAGACTTTGCTGGGGTTGTTATGAAACATGTGGTCTATGTAAATATCTTATTACTTTCTAAGATCCAAATGTTCTAAATGCTAACAAACCTTTAAAAATATTCTTAGGAGATTTGAAACATCCCAGGAAAGTTATTGCTAACTTTTGGGTCATACCATCAAATTGCACTCCTAAAATATTACACTGTATGTTCTTCTACAAGTTCTTGACAACACTGGATATTTTCATAAAATAGTTTACATTTATTCTTTGTGGGATTATAAATAGAATCTATAAATGTACATTTCAGAAAAACCTAGAAAATACAGAGAAACACTAAAGAAGAAAACTAAAAATATTTACAATGTCTCTTTTCAGAGGTAATGACTTTTAATTTTTTTTCAGCTATTTTCATCATATCTACTTTTAAATACAAAATTGGAATCATACCATATGCAGTTTTTTTTTTTTTTTTTTTTTTTTGCCGTACGCGGGCCTCTTACTGTTGGGGCCTCTCCTGTTGTGGAGCACAGGCTCCGGACGTGCAGGCCCAGCGGCCATGGCTCACGGGCCCAGCCGCTCCACGGCACGTGGGATCCTCCCAGACCGGGGCATGAACCCGTGTCCCCTGCATCGGCAGGCGGATTCTCAACCACTGCGCCACCAGGGAAGCCCGCAGTGTATTTTTATTTCATTTTTTCATTAGTGTTGAACTGTAAACAATTGCCTCTTTCTCTAAATATACTTATATAGTATAATTTAAGTGATTGTATAGATTTTATTGAATAGATATACCATAATTGATATAACTAATTTCTTACTTTCGGGCAAGTGGATTTTTCCCATTGTAATTACACTGTAATAAATATGGTTATACACATTCCAAAATGTAAGAGTTAAAAAGAAAGAGGCTTTGCCAAAGCCTGATTTATATCTCTTAAAACTGAAATTCCATATTTTCCAAAGGTGTTCCAGTTAACTCTGATTATGGTACTTTTATTTTCATAAGAATGTGACTCTGAATACAAATTGAGAGAAATTAGTTTTAGCTCTGTTCTCCCTCATTTCTTTCTTTCTTTCCCATTTATCTTCCTTTGTCCTTCCTTCTGGAAATGTTTAAATACAAATAGTTAATTTCTGTCAAACAAAGAAAAGAAGAAGAGATAGACTTTTGATTGTCACAATAACTCATCTTGAAACCCGGAAAAGGCACGTGAATTTCTTGTCTTCACTTTCTTCAACTATAAAGTGAGAAAGTTGAGTTAGTAGTTATCTAAGGTTATTCCCAGCTGCTAAATTCTTATGTTTTCCTTTCTTCAGGCCATCATAATGTTACTGAAGTGATGTATTCATCGTTTTTCCAGTTTTTTCTGTTCTTTTGCATGATTTTTTGGGCAGCCGTTGTTTATTTTTTATTATTATTTTCAAATTTTCTGGCAGGATTGTTTTGTGTGTGAAGAATATGGGGGTGCATTTTTCAGTCACCATATGAAGATTTTTCTATATTTTACCTTATCTCTGCTGGGTGGGTGGGAGAGTCAGTCACCACCCTGAATGTCTCAATACACTGTGTATAGACTACCTTTCAGGATACAGAATATGTACCAGCTATCTGGGTCTTAGTTTCCTTATCTGTAAAACAGAAAATTATCTACCTCACAGCTTTCCCTTGAGAAGTAAGTGAGGTAATAAATGGGAATGTCCTCTGTGAAATGAACAGAAATCAGCCCTGGAGCACCATCTAAGAGACTAGAAGGATCTGTCACCACTAGATGGCAGAGTGGAGCATCGCGTTTGTCCATCCTAAATTGAAGCCAGTTGACTTTAGTTATTCTAACCTCTTAGGCCAAACATCTATTTCTTTCGCATTTTCATTAATCTACCCTTCTTATTCTACCTGCTTAGCTCCCAAGACCTTCAAACTGATATTTTGAAGTTCTTCTCCTTTCAAGCTGTCAAGAGAAGTATTTTTTGCCTCACGTTTGCAATTGTCTATCCCCACTCCCTAGCTACTTGTTGGCTCACTAGCCTTGATTACTCAGAAGACAAGCCAAACATCTTGAGCTGGAGAGTGCGGTTATTATCCTGTCAAGTTAAGAGCCAATAACATAAAACTTTCTTACATATGTCCATATGGCTCTTGTCATTTTTTGGAGGTCTGACATCAAGGACACCCCTGAGGGATTGAGTGTCAAGGTAAAGAACACTGTACCTGGCACCTGGGAAGTCAGTTCACATTCAACTTGATCTCACTGGCGTGTGGGTGATTTAGTACGTTATAATGGGAAACAAAACCCTTTGTAGTTCATGTCTGATTAGGACAGTTACAGACACAGTTTTTCACTGTTTGCTTTTTAGATAAATTTAACATTGGAAATCAACACATAAATAAAGAAATACAGTTGTTTTCTTATTTGCTATGGTTAGAAGATATGCAGTGGTAACTCCAAGCCTTGGAACAGGGCTGAACATTGACAAGAGTACTCCAAATCAAGGGTTTTCCTTCCAAATAGGCAGAGTAGATGGTACTTCAAAGATGTTATCTATAAAACAAGTGTTAATAATTTCCTTTCTAAAAATATCTTCCTCATAGTCCATCTGGGATGCTCAAATTTTCCCTGTTTGGGTTTAAGGCATTGTTACTCTTGTGTGCCCCGTAAAAGTGCATGTTCCATTGGATTATAATTTCATATGAATTTATTTTTAGATTTACTATGTTAGCATGAGGAGCTGGATCCCATGGATCCAGAAAGCTAAATAAACTAAGCTAAGTAATATCTAAGGTCAAGTTAAGGTTCCTTAAACAGAGTTAAAGACTGTATTTTGATGGAGTCAGAGTACAGGATATCTTAGAGGAAGAATAGAGATCAGAGCAGCAGGTGGTATCCAAAAGTATTGAATGTCTACATGGAGGAAGAGTAGTGTAGGCTTAAGGGTTATCAGTAGGTTAAATGAATAATGTATGTGAATTCTTTAGCCCAGAGCTTGACACAAGGTAATCCTCAACAGTAAATAAAAGAGGTACTCTTATTTTTTGAAAAGAACAATAAAATCAAGAGAAACTGAAAAAAAAAGTTACTATTACTACAATGTGTCTTGCAGATTGATGCTGGGGTGACAACAGAGAACAATACAGGCTTGGTTCTTGCCTTCAGGGAGCTACAGTTGGGTAGATGGGCAACTAACTAAAAATTGTAACTGAGGGTAAGGTAAATACTATGTTGGAGGAAAATCAGAGCAGGGTGTTTGAGGAGCATTCAGGGTTTTCTAGAGAAGGTGATTTTCTACTCTGTGACCTGAATGAGGAATGGGTGGTGTGGGGAAGCGAGAAGAGAGGAGGTTCAAACACAGGAAACACATACATGAAAACCCAGAACTGAGAATGGGCAAGACATGTGTTAAGAGCTGAAAAGAATTTAGTTATTGGAGGGTAGAGTACCAGTGGGTCACTGTTTTGAAATAAGGCTGAAGAGGTTGGCAGCAGAAGGGAGAGTGGAAAGTGGTGGGCATAAAAGACATAGCTATAGTTGTTTGAAGCTGGAACTAGCTCCTCCAAAGTGAGAAAAATCTTAGTCACCAGCACAAATCGGCTAATTCCTTTTGGAACATCAATGCTGCAACCAACTTTTGTTGAATTTAGGAGAAAACTGAACACTCTTATGACCACTCTCATGCTCTGAATCAAATGCTGCAATTGGAATATTGTTACTTCTCTCCTTACACTCTTCCTATTCTCTTTCCCTGAGAAGCGTCAGAGTGGTGCAAAGGTCACTTCCCTTGCATTTCTCAATGTCTACCGCTGTGTGGCACTATAGAGAACAAGCAAAGGTCACAGGGGGTAGAAGAGGACATAGCTGAATGAACAGGGAGTTCAGAATTGTTACAAATTAAAAAAATAAGTATACAGGACAAGTAAATAATACAATTCATGTCACGTCCACTCCTACCCTCTGCTGAGATAACCAGTGTTAACAGATTGGTGTGTATCCTTTCCTACCTTTTGCCAAGACCAAATACAAGTAAAGCTATACATACATATAGATAGGAGGTGGGTCAAAAAAGATCTTGCTTTGATTTATGTATGAGTGTTCTGCCTATGTTTTCCTCTAAGAGTTTTATAGTGTCTGGTCTTACATTTAGGTCTTTAATGCATTTTGAGTTTATTTTTGTGTATGGTGTTAGGAAGTGTTCTAATTTCATTCTTTTACATGCAGCTGTCCGGTTTTCCCAGCACCACTTATTGAAGAGACTGTCTTTTCTCCATTGTATATCCTTGCCTCCTTTGTCATAGATTAGTTGACCATGAGTGTGTGGGTTTACCTCTGGGCTTTCTATCCTGTGCCACTGATCTATATTTCTGTTTTTGTGCCAGTACTATATTGTCTTGATTACTGTAGCTTTGTAATATAGTCTGAAGTCAGGGAGTCTGATTCCTCCAACTCTGTTTTTTTCCATCAAGATTGCTTTGGCTATTTGGGGTCTTTTGTGTCTCCATAGAAAGTTTAACATTTTTTGTTCTAGTTCTCTAAAAAATGCCCTTGGTAATTTGATAGGGATTGCATTGAATCTGTAGATTGCTTTGGGTAGTATAGTCATTTTTACAGTATTGATTCTTCCAGTCCAAGAACATGGCATTTCTCTCCATCTGTTGGTATCATCTTTAATTTCCTTCATCAGTGTCTTATAGTTTTCTGCAAATAGGTCTTTCGTCTCCCTAGGTAGGTTTATTCCTAGGTATTTTATTCTTTTTGCTGCAATAGTGAATGGGATTGTTCCCTTAATTTCTCTTTCTGATTTCTTGTTGTTAGTATATAGGAATGCCAGAGATTTCTGTGCATTAATGTTGTATCTTGCTACTTTACCAAACTCATTGATTAACTCTAGTAGTTTTCTGGCAGCATCTTTAGTATTCTCTATATATAGTATCATGTCATCTGCAAACAGTGACAGTTTTACTTCTTCTTTTCCAAATTGTATTCTTTTATTTGTTTTTCTACTCTGATTGCTGTGGCTAGGACTTCCAAAACTATGTTGAATTACAGTGGTGAGAGTGGACACCCTTTTCTTGTTCCTGATCTTAGAGGAAATAATTTCAGTTTTTCACCATTGAGAATGATGTTTGCTGTGAGTTTGTCATATATGGCCTTTATTAGGTTGAGGTAGGTTCCCTCTGTGCCCATTTTCTGGAGAGATTTTATCATAAATGGGTGTAGAATTTTGTCAAAAGCTTTTTCTGCATTTTTGAGATGATCATATTGTTTTTATTTTTCAGTTTGTTAATATGGTGTATCACATTGATGGATTTGTGTATATTGAAGAATCCTTGCATTCCTGGGATAAACCCCACTTGATCATGGTGTATGATCCGTTTAATGTGCTGTTGCATTTTGTATGATAGTATTTTGTGGAGGAGTTTTGCATCTATTTTCATCAGTGATCTTGGCCTGTAGTTTTCTTTCTTTCTGACATCTTGGTCTGGTTTTGGTATCAGAGTGATGGTGGACTCACAGAATGAGTTTGGGAGTGTTCCTCCCTCTGCTATATTTTGGAAGAGTTTGAGAAGGATAGGTGTTAGCTCTCCTGTAAATGTTTGATAGAATTCACTTACGAAGCCATCTGTTCCTGGGCTTTTGTTTGTTGGAAGATTTTTTTATCACAATTGCAATTTCAGTGCTTGTGATTGGTCTGTATATATTTTCTGTTTCTTCCTGGTTCAGTCTCGGAAGATTGTCCTTTTCTAAGAATTTGTCCATTTCTTCCAGGTTGTCCATTTTATTGGCATAGAGTTGCTTGTAGTAATCTCTCACGATCCTTTGTATTTCTGCAGTGTCAGTTGTTACTTCGTTTTCATTTCTAATTCTGTTGATTTGAGTCCTCTCCCTATTTTTCTTGATGAGTCTGGCTAATGGTTTATCAATTTTGTTTATCTTCTCAAAGAACCAGCTTTTAGTTTTATTGATCTTTGCTATTGTTTTCCTTCATTTCTTTTTCATTTATTTCTGATCTGATCTTTATGATTTCTTTCCTTCTGCTGACTTTGGGATTTTTTTGTTCTCCTTTCTCTAATTGCTTTAGGTGTAAGGTTAGGTTGTTTATTTGTGATGTTTCTTGTTTCTTGATGTAGGAATGTATTGCTATAAACTTCCCTCTTAGAACTGCTTTTGCTGCATCCCATAGGTTTTGAGTTGTCGTGTTTTCATTGTCATTTGTTTCTAGGTATATTTTGATTTCCTCTTTGATTTCTTCAGTGATCTCTTGGTTATTTAGTAGTGTATTGTTCAGCCTTCATGTGTTTGTATTTTTTACAGTTTTTTTCCTGTAATTGATATCTAGTCTCATAGTGTTGTGGTCAGAAAAGATACTTGATATGATTTCAGTTTTGTAAAATTTAACACGGCTTGATTTGTGACCCAAGATATGATCTATTCTAGAGAATGTTCCCAGAGCACTTGAGAAGAAAGTGTATTTATTGTTTTTGGATGGAATGTCCTATAAATATCAATTAAGTACATCTTGTTTATTGTATCATTTAAAGCTTGTGTTTCCTTATGTATTTTCATTTTGGATGATCTGTTGGTGAAAGTTGGGTGTTAAAGTTCCCTACTATTATTGTGTTACTGTGGATTTCCCCTTCTATGGCTGTTAGTATTTGCCTTATGTATTGAAGTGCTCCTATTTTGGGTGCATAAATATTTACAATTGTTATATCTTCTTGGATTTATCCCTTGATCATTATGTAATGTTCCTCTTTGTCTCTTGTATTAGTCTTTATTTTAAAGTCTATTTTGTCTGATATGAGAATTGCTAGTCCAGCTTTCTTTTGATTTCCATTTGCATGGAAAATCTTTTTTCATCCCCTCACTTTCTGTCTGTATGTGTCCCTAGGTCTGAACTGGGTCTCTTGTACACAGCATGTATACGGATCTTGTTTTTGTATCCATTCAGCCAGTCTGTGTCTTTTGGTTGGAGCATTTAATCCATTTACATTTAAGGTAGTTATGAATATGTATGTTCCTATTACCAGTTCTTAATTGTTTTGGGTTTGTTTTTGTAAGTGTTTTCCTTCTCTTTTGTTTCCTGCCTAGAGAAGTTCCTTTAGCATTTGTTGTAAAGCTGGTTTTGGGGTGCTGAATTATCTTAACTTTTGCTTGTCTGTAAAGGCTTTAATTTCTCCATTGAATCTGAATGAGATCCTTTCTGCATAGAGTAATCTTGGTTGTAGGTTTTTCCTTTCATCACTTTAAATATGTCCTGACACTCCCTTCTGGCTTGCAGCGTTTCTGCTTTAAGATCAGCTGTTAACCTTTTGGGGATTCCCTTGTATGTTATTTGTTGCTTTTCCCTTGCTGCTTTTAATATTTTTTCTTTGTGTTTAATTTTTGATAGTTTGATTAATGTGTCTTGGCGTGTTTCTGCTTGAATTTATGGGATTCTCTGTGCTTCCTGGACTTGTGTATTTCCTTTCCCATGTTAGGGACGTTTTCAACTATAATCTCTTGAAATATTCTTTCAGTCCCTTTCTTTTTCTCTTTTTCTTCTTGGACCCCTATAATGCAAATGTTGCTGTGTTTAATGTTGTCCCAGAGCTCTCTGATACTGTCCTCAGTTCTTTTCATTCTTTTTTCTTTTCTGCTCTACTGTAGTTATTTCCACTATTTTTATCTTCCGAGTTGCTTATCCATTCTTCTGCCTTAGTAATTCTGCTATTGATTCCTTCTAGAGAATTTTTAATTTCATTTATTGTGTTGCTCATCATTGTTTGTTTGCTCTTTAGTTCTTCTAGGTCCTTTTTAAACACTTCTTGGATTTTCTCCATTGTATTTCTGAGATTTTGGATCATCTTTACTATTATTACTCTGAATTCTCTTTCAGGTAGACTGCCTATTTCCTCTTCAATTGTTAGCTCTGGTGGGTTTTTACCTTGCTCCTTCATCTGCTGCATATTTCTCTGTCTTCTCATTTTGTTTAATTTACTGTGTTTGGGATCTCCTTTTTGCAACCTGCATGTTTGTAGTTCCTGTTGTTTTTGGCGTCTGCCCTCAGTGGGTGGTGTTGGTTCACTGGCTTGTGTAGGCTTCCTGGTGGAAGGGATTGGTGCCTGTGTTTTGGTGGGTGGGGCTGTATCTTGTCTTTCTGGTAGGCAAGGCCACCTCTGGTGGTATGTTTTGGGGTGTCTGTGAACTTACTATGATTTTAGGCAGCCTCTCTTCTATTAGGTGGGGTTGTGTTCCTGTCTTACTAGTGGTTTAGCATGGGGCATCCAGCACTGGAGCTTGCTGGCCATTGGGTGGAGTTGGGTCTTAGTGTTGAGACGGAGACCTCTGGGAGAGCTTTTGCCAACTGATATTATGTGGGCCGGGAGGTCTCTGGTTGTCCAGTGTCCTGAACTCGGCTCTCCCACCTCAGAGGCTCAGGCCTGACACCAGGCCAGAGCACCAAGACCCTGTCTTCCCCACAGCTCTTTCCTTATACTTCTAACAGCCTCATGAGGAAAAGAGCGTCACCGCATCTAAAATGCCATATTGAAATTCCTGGTGATGCTTTATTCTCCTCTCTCAGACTATACACCTCCTTGGTCTGTAGTCCAGCTGCCCTCTGGAAGGACAAGCTCAGCATGGTCACCTTCTTGCCCTCCTCCTCTGTGCTGCCAGGAGTGGCCCCCGCAGCATGGCCCGCCCTGGGATCCCCACACCACCCACAGTAGCTACATGCTCTCCCAGCACCTCATCCTGCTGCTCTTACATTATGATTTATTTCCTTCTACTAACTTTGTGTTTTGTTTGTT
This sequence comes from Monodon monoceros, assembly GCF_005190385.1. Classification (NCBI taxonomy): domain Eukaryota; kingdom Metazoa; phylum Chordata; class Mammalia; order Artiodactyla; family Monodontidae; genus Monodon; species Monodon monoceros. The sequence goes on from NW_021703777.1 coordinate 48,490,169, forward strand.
CTTCTTTTTCTAGTTCCTTTAGGTGTAAGCCTAGATTGTATATTGGAGATTTTTCTTGTTTCTTGAGGTAGGATTGTATTGATACAAACTTCCTTCTTAGACCTGCTTTTGCTGCATCCCATAGGTTTTGGATTGTTGTGTTTTTGTTGTCATTTGTTTCTAGGTATTTTTAAATTTCCTCTTTGATTTTCTCAGTGATCTCTTGGTTATTTAGTATCATATTGTTTAGCCTCCATGTGTTTGTGTTTTTTACGTTCTTTTTCCCTGTAATTTATTTCTAATCTCATAGTGTTGTGGTCAGAAAAGATGCTTGATATGATTTCAGTTTTCTTAAATTTACTGAGGTTTGACTTGTGACCCAATATTTGATCTATCCTGGAGAATGTTCCATGCACACTTGAGAAGAAAGTGTAATCTGCTGTTTTTGGATGGAACGTCCTATAAATATGAACTAAATCTATCTGGTTTATTGTGTCATTTAAAGCTTTTGTTTCCTTATTCATTTTCTGTTTGGATGAGCTGTTCATTGGTGTAAGTGAGGTGTTAAAGTCCCCCACTATTATTGTGTTACTGTGAATTTCCTCTTTTATAGCTATTAGCATTTGCCTTATATATTGAGGTGCTTCTATGTTGGGTGCATATATATTTATAATTGTTATATCTTTTTCTTGGAGTGATCCCTTGATCATTATGTAGTGTTCTTCCTTGTCTCTTGTAACATTCTTTATTTTAAAGTGTATTTTATCTGAGTATTGTTACTCCAGCTTTCTTCTGATTTCCATTTGCTTGGAATATCTTTTTCCATCCCCTCACTTTCAGTCTGTATGTGTCCCTAGGTCTGAAGTGGGTCTCTTGTAGATAGGATATAGTTGGGTCTTGTTTTTGTATCCATTTAGCAAACCTGTATCCTTTGGTTGGATTATTTAATCCATTCACATTTAAAGTAATTATCGATATATATATGTTCCTATTACCATTTTCTTAATTGTTTTGGGTTTGTTTTTGTAGGTCCTTTTCTCCTCTTGTGTTTCCCACTTAGAGAAGTTCCTTTAGCCTTTGTTGTAGAGCTGGTTTGGTGGTGCTGAATTCTCTTAGCTTTTGCTTGTCTGTAAAGGTTTTAATTTCTCCATCAAATCTGAGTGAGATCTTTGCCAGGTAGAGTAATCTTGGTTGTAGGTTCTTCCCTTTTGTCACTTTAAATGTATCCTGCCACTCCCTTTTGGCTTGCAGAGTTTCTGCTGAGAAATCAGCTGTTAACCTTATGGGAGTTCCGTTGTATGTTATTTGTTGTTTTTCCCTTGTTGTTTTTAATAATTTTACTTTGTCTTTAATTTTCGTCAATTTGATTACTATGTGTCTTGACGTGTTTCTCCTTGTGTTTATCCTGCCTGGGACTCTCCGCACTTCCTGGACTTGGGTAGCTATTTCCTTTCTCATGTTAGGGAAATTTTCGACTATAATCTCTTCAAATATTTTCTTGAGTCCTTTCTCTCTCTCTTCTCCTTCTGGGACCCTTATAATGTGAATGTTGATGCATTTAATGTTGTCCTAGAGGTCTCTTAAGCTGTCTTCATTTCTTTTCATTCTTTTTTCTTTATTCTCTTCCTTGGCCATGAAATCCACCATTCTGTCTTCCAGGTCACTTATATGTTCTTCTGCCTCAGTTATTCTGGTATTGATTCCTTATAGTGTATTTTTTCATTTCAGTTATTGTATTGTTCATCTCTGTTTGTTTGTTCTTTAATCCTTGGTGTTTTTCTTTAATTCTTCTAGGTCTTTGTTAAACCTTTCTTGCATCTTCCCGATCTTGGCCTCCATTCTTTTTCTGAGGTCCTGGATCATCTTCATTCATTATTCTGAATTCTTTTTCTGGAAGGTTGCCTATCTCCACTTCATTTAATTGTTTTTCTGGGGTTTTATCCTGTTCCTTCATCTGGTACGTAGTCCTCTGCCTTTTCATTTTGTCTGTCTTTCTGTGAATGTGGTTTTCATTCCACAGGCTGCAGGATTGTAGTTCTTTTTGCTTCTTCTGTCTGCCCTCTGGTTGATGAGGCTATCTAAGAGGCTTGTGCAATTTTCCTGATGAGAGGGACTGGTGGTGAGTATAGCTGTGTGTTGCTCTGCTGGGCAGAACTCAATAAAAGTTTAATCCTCTTGTCTGCTGATGGGTGGGGCTGAGTTCCCTGTTTTTTTCACCTGAGGCGACCCAGCACTAGTCCCTACAGGCTCTTTGGTGGGGCTAATGGCAGACTCCAGGAGGGCTTATGCCAAGGAGTGCTTCCCAGAACCTCTGCTGCCAGTGTCCCTGTCCCTGCAGTAAGCCACAGCTGCCCCCCGCCTCCGCAGGAGACCCTCCAACACTAGCAGGTACGTCTGGCTCAGTCTCCTATGGGTCACTTCTCCTCCCACCGGGTCCTGATGCATACACTACTTTGTGTGTGCCCTCCAAGAGTGGAGTCTCTGTTTCCCCCAGTCCTGTTGAAATCCTGCAATCAAATCCCGCTAGCCTTCAAAGTCTGATTCTCTGGGAATTCCTTCTCCCATTGGTGGACCCCCAGGTTGGGAAGTCTGACGTGGGGCTCAGAACCTTCACTCCAGTGGGTGGACTTCTGTGATATAATCGTTCTCCAGTTTGTGAGTCACCCACCCAGCAGTTATGGGATTTGATTTTATTGTGATTGCACCCCTCCGACTGTCTCACCGTGGCTTCTCCTTTGTCTTTGGATGTGGGGTATCTTTTTTGGTGAGTTCCAGTGTCTTTCTGTCAATGATTGTTCAGCAGATAGTTTTGATTCTGGTGCTCTCGCAAGAGGGAGTGAGTGCATGTCTTTCTACTCCGCCATCTTGAACCAATCTCAAAGCTCTTGGTTTTCTCTGTCCAAAGTGAACAGCTGGACCCATTGTCAATGTCACCATGTCTCCGTTTCCCTGTTTTTAAAAGGGGCTACACTTTACACATTACTTTGAAACTTGCATTCTCATTTAATAATATATCATAGACAACTTTCCAGTTTTAGAAACATAAATAATTAATACAATCTTTTTAATGTTGCATACTATTCTGTAATATAATGCACTATAATTTGACCAACCACTCTACTCTTGAGGGACCTTCAGATTGTTCTCAGGTCACACTATAAACATGCTATAATAAATGTGCATATTTATAAATTCTTACAGCGGTTTTCTATGGATTGTCATAGTGGGTGCCAAGAAGGTGGCTTAAATGAGTCAACACATTTATATAGGAACTCTGCATTTTTTTCTTTTGAAGATGCCAAGTGCTTTCCATTTTTCTGAATGCTTGAAAGCAACCAATTCTCAAGTTTTGGGTGAAGGGAGTGGTGAGTCTTAGCTTTAATCCTCTTCAGTCTTATCAAGGCATCATATAAACCATCAGCACCCAAACTTGTTGGTCTCAGGAAACTTACACTATCAAAAATGATTGAGAACCCCAGAGAGCTTTTTTGTAATGGAAATAATATCTATCAGTATTAACTGTACAAGAAATGAAAACTGAGAACTTTTTTAAAAATTATGATTTCCTTTAAGGATAACAATAATAAGTGCCTTACCTATTAATATAAATAATATATTTTATGAAAAGTATTTATTATTTCCAAAATAAAAAAATTACTGGAAAGAATGGCATTGGCTTTTTTTTTTTTTGCGCATTTCTTTAATATCCAGCTTTATAGAAGATAGCTGGATTCTGGTATCTGCTTCTGCATTCTGGCAAGTTGTTTTGGTTGAACAATTTAAAGAAAATTGGGCCTCACACAAATACATTTGCAAAAGAGGAGTATGTTAATAGAATTTTCAGACAATTGTGGATATTCTTTGATACTATATCAAAACTTGACAAGAGGTAGTTTCGTAACTACGTAACATTTTATGTGCAGTTTGGAATCTAAAACCATATCAATAAATGTGTATTCTTGTTACATTGAAGTTCATTTTTCTATCTTGCTTCTTGAATGGATCTTTTACTCATATATTGATCATTTAAAAATATGGGTTCTGTGAGTTATGTAGGGCTTCCTTTTTTTTTTTTTTTTTTTTGCGGTACGCATGCCTTTCACTGTTGTGGCTTCTCCCGTTGCGGAGCACAGGCTCCGGACGCGCAGGCTCAGCGGCCATGGCTCACGGGCCTAGCCGCTCTGCAGCATGTGGGATCTTCCCGGACCGGGGCACGAACCTGTGTCCCCTGCATCAGCAGGCGGACTCTCAACAACTGCGCCACCAGGGAAGCCCTATGTAGGGCTTTCAAATGCTGGTGGTATTAATTTCACCAGCAATCTAAGCAGAAAAGTCTTTTAGTAGTAGGAAGATGTGAGGATCTTAGTGGTAAATTCTAGTTTTCTAAAATCCTAATTTCCACTTTAAACATCAAAGGTTGTCATTGGAAACATATATTGTTAATTATTTTCCTTGAAGTGACAGACTTACTTCATTCATTTTGAATAAAGTATTTGCCAAATACCCAATTATGAATAAGCATAGTTTATCTATCATTAGTTCCTTCAAGTAAATGGTGCCTCATGTAAAAGAGGCTAGTTTAAAAAAATAAAAAGCAAGGGCGCTGGTTAACTTATAACTCAGTCTCACAGGTGGTTTTCTTGAGTCAATCTTTACACTTCCTTTTGCAGCAGCAATTCTTTACACATACTTCTTGTTTATTTCTTTCCAAAGTATATTAGAAAGTGTATTTAATGGTCAGGAATTAAGAAAATTAGTATGTTTTCCTGCATCATCAAAAACATTCTTAAGTGTAACTGGACTTTTCTTTTTCTTGCAAGTGTGTGACAGTGAAGAAATTAACAATTACTTTTGCAGTTTGGTTCCAGTGCCTTGATTCATACTAAGGCCCCTAAAGTTTTATCCTCCATTGCTTTGGAACCATCAGTGAACATGCATATAGTAAAAACGGTAAAAGATTTTGGTCTTATTTTGAAAATATTTTGACCTTGTTAGCCCCCCAAAAGGTTTCAGGTAACTTTAAGGGTACAGCCAATGTTGAGGACTACTCTTTTGGATCAGTACTTCTTAAATATTAATGCACATGTAAATTACCTGGGGATCTTATTAAGGTACAGAGTCAAATTCAGTAGTCTTGAGGTGGGACCTGAAAATTGCATTTGTGAAAAGTTCCCAGGTAAAGATGATGCTTCCTGTAGTTGGCTACACGTTGAGTAACAAGTCTCTAGACCTGCATCATCCAATGCAGTAGCCATTAGTTCCATGTGACTACTTTAATTTAAATTTAAAGTAATTAAAATGAAATAAAATTAAATGTTCAGTTAATCAGTCATGTTAGCCACATTTTGATCACTCAAAGCCACCTGAGGCTAGTGTCTATCATACTAGACAGAGCAAATAGAGAACATTTCCATAATCACAGAAAGCCATTGAACAATGATGTTCTAGATTGTTTGCATGGAGTTAATAATGACAGGCTCATGTAACTAAGTTTATTTAAACATTAATCAGAAACTACCCTTCAAAACATGTGGGAATAACTTATTATGAATAACTTCACCATTTTTCTGATAAATGCAAAAAAGGCAAATAATTTAGGATTTAAAATAATGTTTTAAACTCAATAGCTTCAAGTTGCCTGACCAATTTCTTATAAACTCGTTACTGCCATGTCTTTATGAGTTATGTAAACTGATACTGCCAAGGCTGGAGTATGATATTCTATTTTTTGTGGAAGAAAGGTTTCTGTTTAAAAGTTTAAAAGATTAAGAGTGACTGATATGGAGATAGAAAAATTTGTACTCACTGTAAATGATTTTCATAATCAAAACATAGTCTTCCATACAACTCACGAGGAACAATTTCGGTAAAATAACTCCACTGGGGAGAATAAAAGGTTATGCCTCAAAGGTTAGCAGGAGGGATAGTGTTTTTCCTGGGCACACGCCAGTGCAGACAGCGTGCTGAGAGGCATTCCTTGGAGTTCTTAGGCAGTTCTTACTCCGATGAGAGCTGGCCAAACTCTGCATACCCCACCTGACTCAAGGAAACGTTCCAAGGTAGGCTTTCCAACAGCATTCCTAGTCTGCAAAGTTCGCAAGCTGAGACGAGCCTATTTGGAGTGAAGAGCAAGTAAAAGCTAACAAAAATAAGAGGAAAGTGGGGAGGCTGTTCTAGATTGTACTGTGGGCTCTTCTTTAGGTTGTTTTCAGTCACCTCTCTATCCATAAGCACAGTTTACTATATACTTGTAAAGAATAGGTTGTAAATGTAGCACCCCTGAAACAAGGCTTGTTCTTTGGGGCTACAAGAATATCTCAATAGCCATGCACAAAACCTTTTGTCAAGCATTCCAGCTTTAAAAGTGGATGTAGTGCTGGATGTTTCGGGAGAAGTGAAAATTTCCTACCCTGATAATGGTTTCTGTTTATGTACCTAACGTGCTTCCATAAAATTCTTAAGTCAGAAGACAGAGAGAGTGTTCCATCAGTCTTGGCCACTGGTTTGCCACTGCCCAGAAGCACAGATTAGCAGCTTTTATAATTTCATCCTCCAGGGTAGGTGGAGATGCTGTTCTTGTCAGTTGAATTCTCATTTGAGTTGATGTATCTTGGCTTTGAAACTTTCCAGATATTAGTAAAATACCCCCACAAGGAGCAGACTGATGAACTCCATTGGAATCTCCACCTAAGAAACGTGTTTTCCTGTTGCCAATTAGCTGTCTATCTGTGGCTGTGTAACTGGACCACCATTCTGTCAGTCTCCCAGCTCCCATGTTCATGTTAGAGCCACATCTTAACTCTGTGCTCCGTCTCGGACCCTGGAGTCAGGTCCCTGTGGTCACCATTATGGTGAGAGGTCAGGCAAGGGGCGTTGTTTATATTATTTGGTTGAAACAAAAATAGGGACAGTTTAGGTAAAAAGTAGGATTTCCTTTTGCTTTTAGATATGGAGGTGGAGCATGAGGGGAGGCAGATTGTTGAATCCAGGGATGCAGAACTGTGGATGTGGAACTGAGGATAGTGTGTGAGGGCCAACTGTAAGTTACAAGCAGGTTTTGGACTGCTGGGAGGGTTGATACCCCCAATCCCCTGCCTTGTTCCAGGGTCAACTGTATGAGGCACCTCAAAAAATAGAAGTGCCCTGAACCCCTCTAGGTCTCTGAGAATGCCTGCTTGCAATCTAAATCACATGGAGTTATTTTTAATTGACAAGTTAGAATATTAGTTTATGTGGTACAATTAGATAATTCAGCCACAGTTAATTACAGTATAATTCTTGCCAGAATTTCTTTTAGAGGCAGCCTAATTAATTAACACATTAACTTTGTTCTCTAGCTTTGGCCCTATTTACCTGAGCAACTGTGCTAGTTTGCTAGGTTGTTAGCCAGGTTGTTATTCAGGCTCCTACTGTTACTGTGTTAAAATTTCCTCTTGTTTCTCAGCTTTTGTAGAAGGCTAGAGACTCACAGATTCACTTCAGATATCATTTATTCAAGTTCCTTCATTTTAAAAATAAAGAAATCGAGGCCCAGAGAAGTTAAAACACTTGCTCAAAAAACACAGAGTCGTGGAACTTCCCTGGTTGTCCAGTGGTTAAGACTTCGCCTTCCAATTCAGGGGTTGTGGGCCTGATCCTTGGTCGGGGAGCTAGGATCCCACATGCCTCACGGCCAAAAAACCAAAACATAAAACAGAAGCAATATTGTGAAAAATTCAATAAAGACTTTAAAAAAGTTCCACATCAAAAAAATCTTTAAAAAAAAAACAACAACCAAAAAACCCAAAGGTAGTAAGTAGCAGAATCAGTACTAGAAAACCATCTCTCTTTTCCTTTATGTGGCAGTCCATTGGAAATAGCAGTTTCTCTGGCTCTCCTCCAATGTGTGTCCTTTCTCCTACAGGCACTTTATCTTTAGCTTCTGGTTTTGACCACCTTGGGTGAGCAGTGATGAGTAGAAAACATTCATTCTGCTGAATATTTAGGAAATTTTTTGAGATGATCCACACATCCATGTTTGTTCATTGCCAGCAGTAATACTTCCAAAAAGAATCCACATTTTGTACATTGAGACTTTGGACTGTAGAGTCCTTGTTGGCCAGGTACTACGCAGTATGTTTCTTTGTATAGATTCTGAAATTAGTTAAAATTAAACAGAGCATCAAATTTAATATCTCCATTGCTTGTATAATGAAATCATTCTAATATAAGCACTAGGACCAGATTATGTGACTTCAGATACATTCTACCATATCAGTTTTGGGACCTTGGATAAGTAACTTTACCTCTCTGTGTCTCAGTTTCCTCATTCATAAAATGGGGCTAATAATAGTTTTTATCTTACAGAGTTGCTGTAAAGGATAAATGAAATATTACATGCATAGCTTTTGGAGTAGTGCCTAGAACTTAGCCATTATTGGTATTTTTATAGTTTAATACAAGTTTTCTTACTAAAAGGCATACATGATGGGAATTTTTGAGTATGCATCTCAAAGATACATTTCTTTATATTATATTTGTATCACTGTCCTATTACATATATTTGTATCACTGTCCTATTACATATATATAAACTACAAGAATAGAAATTAAAATTGATGAGATAAAGCATGAAAACTTTTTGGATGCCAAGAGACTGTGTTGCATATATATCCCCACTGGAAACTCTGGACACTACTGGTCTACTCTCATGCCCTGTATTTTGTGCTATTGCTGCCTTCAATTTTATTTCACAGTCTACCATCAACCACAAAATGAGCAAAGGACAAGCTTCTTTCCTCTCCCAAAGCAATTATTCCTGTGATAACACTGCTAACTTTAATCAAATTTAGTGGTTTAAAGTGCTGGTAAACTTAACAACATATATCTTCAGTAATTAAGGACTTTTCCCCATCTGGCACCAGTGGAATTATTCTGTGGTCATTAGTCATAGGCTGTAACAAATTACATTGTATGCTCAGTAGTTAGAATTTTTTTATTGCTTAAATCTGAAGGCTATCATAGTTTTTCAGTGTCTTTGTTTTTTAAAATGTTTTGTTCATAGATGGAAATGCATAAAAATGTTCTCTTTTCATATTTTTTAGTTTGTCAGTGGAGGATTTTGCATATGGTCCTAGTTACAATAGGGAACCAGAGACATTCCACAGAGGTCTTGGATGTTCCGTATGTCAGAGTCACATATGGGCTGCAGATGATGTTTAAAATGAAGGTTGTCTTTGGATAGCTTTACACTAAGACATATCAAACACAATTTGTAAGATGATTAATGCTACAGGAATTATTTCTCTCAATTTTTATGTGGTTACAGAAGTTGTTGAGGCATCTCCAAGATGATAAGTAATTATGAAAATTCAAATCAATTTTTTATTTAAGGATTTAAGTTGGTTACCCATTTTCATTTTAGAGGAGGTAAAAGTGCTCATTCAGTTAATAATGACACAATAAGCATGAGTATACTACTGGAATTGTTAGCAAGTTCATTTTATAACTTCTCTCAGATATAATTTTAAGAAGCAGTTATTTTGGAGACTAACCTCTTGTCAATTGTTTTGTCTATGGTTTCTCTTGCTGTGCAAAGCTTTTGAGTTTAATTAGGTCCCATTTGTTTATTTTTGTTTTTATTTCCATTACTCTAGGAGATGGCTTGAAAAATATACTGCTGTGGTTTATGTCAAAGAGTGCTCTGCCTATGTTTTCCTCTAAGAATTTTATAGTATCTGGTCTTACAATTAGGTCTTTAATCCATTTTGAGTTTATTTTTGTGTATGGTGTTAGAGAGTGTTCTAATTTCATTCTTTTACATGTAGCTGTCCAGTTTTCCCAGCACCATTTATTGAAGAGACTGTCTTTCCTCCATCGTATAGTCTTGGCTCCTTTGTCATAGAAACACTTTGCTGTACACCTGAAACTAATACAACATTGTTAATCAACTATCCTCCAATATAAAATAAAAATTTTAAAAAGCAATTATTACATATTATTACATACTGCACTAGAATTAACCTAGAGTTTACCTATATTATTTAATAAATAGTATTCTATCGCATGTTACTTTAACTATAAAGAAAATTTTATCTTTAGTTAGAAAAGATTCATTCTATTTTTGTAATTTTAAATATTTTGGGGTAATGCTGTGGGAATTTATAAAAAGTGTAGAAAACATAGTACACAACTTCAAATAAGTAAAAATTATACAGAGAGAAAGTTATTAGAAATACAACTAAACAATCTCAAGACATAAAACTAATTACACGTAATAATAATAAAGTGCAAAAATCGGAAAGGTGCTTGGTTCAAAGAGAATGAGTTGAGACTAGTCACTTAAGTATCTGAATTCAGCTGTGGTTAAACTAGAATGACTTTATGATTGAGGAGGATTTTTAATAAGTATTTTTAAGGTTTAAAGGAAAGGAGGGAACAAATTTTCCCACCCTTTAGAGAGTTAACATAACTTAAAAGGGACAGAAATTAGGGTGTGTCAAAAGGCTTCTTGGTCCAGGTCTTAAATTTGAGGGTGCTTCATGTGTTGGCTATTATTGGGTGCCAACTTATACAAGAAAGCAGAAGTAAGTTACATCACAAACGTTGATATTAGTCTGGGATATTCTCCATTTAGTCGTCTAGGCACCATATTGCAAACAATTATGGGGGTTTGCTAAGCATTCATAATTAACCATAAATGGTGAGCCAATTTTATTGGAGAAGATCAATGTAAGCCTAGGTCCCATTTCAAGAATAGTTTGTGTGGTGATTAGTTTTATGTGTTAACTTGGTTCTCGGTTTTTTGGTCTAACACCAGTATAGATGTTGCTGTGAAGATATTTTTTAGATGTGATTAATATTCAAATCAGTAGACTTTGAATAAAGCAGATTATTCTCCATGATGTGGATGGGTCTTATCCAATAAGTTGAAGACTTTATGAGGAAAGACTGAGGTCTCACGAGGAGGAAGGAATTCTGGTTCCATACTTGCCTTTGGACTCAAGACTGCAATGTCAACACTTGCCTGGCTCTCCAGCCTGTCAGCCAGCCTGCCAAACTAAATCAACCTCTCTCCTCCTCCTTCTCCTCCTCCTCCTCCTTCTCCTCCTCCTCCTCCTCCTCCTCCTTCTTCTCCTCCTTCTTCTCCTCCTTCTTCTCCTCCTCCTCCTCCTCCTCCTTCTCCTCCTCCCCCATCCCCTCCCCCTCCCCCTCCTCCTCCTCCTCTCTCTGTTAATGCATCGTAATCTGTTCTGAATCTCTGAAGAACTTTGACTAACACAGGGTTTGAACATTTGCTGTTACTCATAGTGATTGATATTTCCTCAAAGGCACAGTAGGATTTTATCTTTCAGTAACCATACGTGTTACCTCTATTTATTCAAGAAACAGTGTCAAAAATGCAATCACATAGTCACCTTTAAAATATATACATATATTTTAATCATATTTTTATATTTATTTGTAGCATAGTCCATAAAAATTAATTCCTGGGAATTTAAAAAATATTTTATATTGTCTGTTTATGTTTTTGATACTTTAAAACTTGTGTCACATAGAGTAGAAGCACATCGTACTCATTTTATTTAACTGTACATAAAACTACATTTTTTTCCTCCTCCCTCCCTCCCTCCCTTCCTTGTTTCTTTTCACCAGCTTTGTAATAATATTTTAAGGTCTATTCATAATTTTTCAATATAAGAACAATTTCTCTTGCCATTAATAGAAAACAACATATTTTAATCACACAATGAATTCCCTGATTTTAGGTCGTATTTAAGAAATAGTTTAGTAGAAAAGTGTGGCAATACAGGTGATCAAGCTTCAAAAGTTTTATTCTACTAATAATATGCAAGTCTCTGATTTGTTGCTTTATCCTTTAACTTCAAATTTATTATGTTGAACCACATAAAATTGCTGATATTCAACCATTTATGACCTACAAAATCTTTTTTTTTTTTTTTTTTTTGCGGTACGCAGGCCTCTCACTGTTGTGGCCTCTCCCGTTGCGGAGCGCAGGCTCAGTGGCCATGGCTCACGGGCCCAGCCGCCCCACGGCATGTGGGATCTTCCCAGACCGGGGAACGAACCCGTGTCCCCTGCATCGGCAGGCGGACTCTCAACCACCGCTCCACCAGGGAAGCCCCAAACTCTTTTTTTTTTTATTACAGAAAACCACTTAATGATCCACAAACATGGCAATTTTATCATAGAGCCCATCCAAACGTAAGGAAACTTCACTGACACCTAGGATTACCTACAACAGAGCATGGGAAGAGTTAACAGCAAGTGGCCTCAAAATCTAAATGCTGCCCAGGTCTCACTGAACCAATTAGGGAAATCTCCTGCCCTTGGTGGCTCAAATATAAGAGAGGTCAATCCTGTGAGGTGATCAGGAGGATGCTTTGAGCATACTATAAAAAAGACAGCTCAGTAAAACGGGAGATTTATTGATGAATGTTAATGTTATAATGATGGGTTCTAGTTTTTAAGGACAATCTTTTGAGTGATAAGGTTAACAAAAATATCACAACTCCACTGCTAGGAAAAATGATTTCTATATGGAAAGTTAGGAAGACAAAACGATGATGAAATAAAGGAGGAGAGGCTCTTTTGTAAAATACAATAGAAGTCCAAGACTGGGTCATGGCTCTGAGATGGATGGGAAAAATTATAATCAGGGTCATGAACAAAAACAGCAGTCTATATGATAAAAGTAGCAATAGAGACAAATCAATGTAATATAATCACAAAGTAATTTGGTACCATTAATGTATTATAAAAATTTTAAGAAAAGATAAAAAATAATGCTTTAGAAAAGTTATAAATGTATGGTTTATTTTGAAAAGCATTTTCAAAATTTTTATAATTCCAAACATTCTGCTCATGGTTAGTTATCTTCTACTAATTATTATCTTCCTCAACTTAAACCAACATTATTAGTTTACACACAAAAAGAATGGTCTAAAAAACAGAAATGGGTTAGAACTGAAATAAGAAAAAGATGAGTGAAGTATAATGTTTTATTACTTACAATGTAGTATAGTGTAAGTTTTTTGGGGGGGTTCAGATAGGGCTGCTTCTCTGAGTATATGTGGGTAAGCTACAATATTTGTGTTAAAAAAGCACTCTGAATTTTGCTGCACTAAAACTTGTCATATAACATGTGGTTCACTGAAGGTCATTCCCTCAAGCACATGATGTGCTGTGTGAAGTTTGAAACTAGTAATCTTGACGGTATGTGAAATGGTAGGATTGAAATGTGGTCTGCACAAGATGCCACAAGACAAAATACCAGAAGAAAAACATTACCACAGTGCTGTTTGCCTTGTAATCACTCCTATATTTATTTACTTTAGTTTTTTTTGTTTGTTTGTTTGTTTTCAACTCAACTCTAACCCAAATATTTGAGTTAACTCAGTGGACTCTTAAGGTCATCTGCTTACTTGATTTTTGCAATATAAATAATTATAGCATAATTTTAAAATGTTTTAATTAACCAAACAGATACAGATTAAGAATATTAGAGGAAGTTTCCTAAATATCTTTAAATTCGAGACCTTCTTGTAGAAGATAGAGAAGGCATCTTCTGTGATGATTTAGACTAGAAATTTATCAACCAACAGTCTTCAAGTGTAGCCATATAGGATTTTTTAAACAGAAACATTTCACATAAAAATCTGTTTTTCAAGCTTCTCTTGAAAACTGAGAACACTTTGGCAACATCAGGCCTGCTTCCTCCATGGCGCCAATCAGCTGTGGAATAGCAGCGACTGCTTTTGGACTAGGCAAGTGCTCTTTCACTTGCTACAGCCCCACCCCCCACCCCCGTCCTGGCCAACCTCATGTAACTCTTAGCTACCTGATTTCTGTAGGCATCTGCGTCTGTGACTTAGTAAAGAGACACATTTCAGTTTTGCATGACAATTTTTTTTTGAGGTAGAATTGACAAATAAAACACTAGTTTCAGGGTTATGGCATAGTGATTCAATATTTGCAAATATTGCAAAGTGTTCACCACAGTAAGTCTAGTTAGCATCTGTCACCACACATAGCTATAGTTTTCTTCCTTGTGATGAGAACTTTTCAGATCTACTCTCTTAGCAACTTTCCAATATGCAGTACAGCATTATAGTCCCCACAGCATGACAACTTTAGCCTTCTAATAGTGAGACAGGCTGCCTCATGGGGTAGTGGGTGGCCCTGCTCTGAAGTGTTAAAGACGGTCTAAGTGTAGAGAGAATCAAGAAAAATAGGTGTGAGACTTGGCTAGATGGCCTCTCAAAATTGTTTTCACCTCTAAACTCCTTTGATTTTCTTCATTGATGTAGCGTCATTTTCTGAGAAATGTTAGTCTTTACAAATTTCACTTCTTTAAAATCTTTTTTTTTACAAGAAAGGTAATAAGAAATCAAGACATACAACTGGCATATGTATTAGGAAATGAATGGAAGGTGTCTATCCCTGAACCCAGGGCCTTTCTGTCCAACATACCTGTTTGTTCATTTGGCATTTATTTATTTAGCTCCTTCTTTGTGTTCAGGATCCTGGGAATGTAGGGCTACAGTGAATAGACAAAGTATATGCTTTTATGGGAGTTTTTATCTGGACTTTGGAAATAGAAAATAAATAGGTATATAATTTTAGAGAGTAACAAGTACTATGAAGAAAATGAGGCAGAGTGAGCCAATCTGTGTGCATTCTTTTAGAAAAGGTAGTTGAAAAATACTCCCAAGAAAGTAATATTTAAGCAGCGAATGAATGAGTAGAAAGGGTTAGCTATGCAAGGATATAGGGTTAAGGGCGAGGAGTGAATTTGACTTCTTCAAGGCACAACAAGAAAGCTACTGTAGATGTTGCTTAGTGAGCAAGAGAGAGAGAGGGCAAGAAATGAAGCCAAGATCGTAGGGAATGTTCGGAGTACATTGGGAAGACATGAGACAATTTTAATCTGGGGAATGATGTGATCTGATTTAGGGTTTGAAGGGTTGGTTTGGCAGATCTGTAAAAGACGAACTGCAGGGGGCAAAAGAGGATGCAGGGAGAACAACTGGGAAGCTGCTCCTGTAATCCAGGGTAGGTAGTAAAGGTGAAGTGGTGGGAAGTGATGATGTAAGATTTATAGTGAAAAGAGAACTGACAGGATTTGATGTGCTGGGCTGAATCAAGAAGAGGGAGAGAGAGAGGAATCAGGAATGACTCCTCCGTTTTTGGATTGAGCAATTGGATGAATGATTGCTGGTAACAGAAATAGTGAAGACTGGGAGAAGCAAGTTCTCCCAGCAAAACCCAAGTAGCACATTAAATCTTTCCTGGAAAAGGTAGGACATAAATACACAAGAGAAATATATTGAGTACGAAGCATGAATATACTTATATTCACATGAAATAAATATGACACTCTCCCTCGTCCTGGAGGACTCATAGTCTAGTAGGGGAAACACATGTCAAAAACGTCATAAAAGTTTATATCCAATGTGATAGAGATGTGAACAAAGTGGAAGAGGAGGGCCTTTCCTTATGATCATTTCCTTATGATCAAGAGGTAAATAGACAGTTTTAACAACGGGCTCACTAGTATGTTTCAGGAATGGCTAGCAGCATGACTTGT
The DNA here is from genome assembly GCF_005190385.1 of Monodon monoceros. Lineage (NCBI taxonomy): Eukaryota > Metazoa > Chordata > Mammalia > Artiodactyla > Monodontidae > Monodon > Monodon monoceros. The sequence continues at coordinate 48,505,737 of NW_021703777.1, forward strand.
GAACCTAAAAAAAAAAAAAATTTTTTTTTAATCACTATTCACCTATTCTTTTATGGGGAAAGGATTGGATTTTATTTAACCTTTTCTCAGAGGTCTTATTTTCTCACATTTCAATCATCCCCACAGTTCTCTGGTAAATTATCCCTTTATATCACATGATGGAGAGAACATGGAACATGAAAGAAATTTCAGTCTGTGCTGCTTTTTTCTACAAATTCTAATCTTGTTTTCACTCCCTTATCTCTTTTCTGTCTCAACAGCAACCAAAGCCTACCAAGTGTTTCTTAAGAGTCTATTATGAGCCAAGTACTTGTTTCTTTCCACATTCTGTTTACTTTCTGGCACTTGAAACTTTGAGTATGCTAAAATTTCCAGCTGTTATTTTAAAAGCATTCTTAGACTTCCTCTCTTCCTGACTCAAAGTTTTATTTTCTTCACCACCTCCTATCTGTCTCTTTCAGCTTGTTCTCCATTTCCCCCTTTTTGCTTAAGTAACCAATAACCTGACAGTCTGCCATGTTTTTGCTTCCTATAATTTAGCTCACTCCCCCCTTCCCCCACCCACGGTTCTTTCCCATTTCTTATTCTTTAATTGGAGCTTCCATATCCTCCTTGGTTACCATTTCTCTTTATTTTTCTGGGTTGTTCCCTGTCCATATCACTTAATTCTGTTCTCTCTAACATGGTCTACTGCCTACCATTTCTTTAGTAAATCCGTATTAAAACAAATTTAATATATGAACTTTTCTAGGCAGTTTAAAATAGTTTGATAATGTTGATTAGATTAAAGATGTTCCAAACATCATTATGAATGGTTACTCCCGCCAAACAGCAATGCATGTATTTTTTCCTTTCTTGCTGACTGGGGTTTCCATTGATACGTTTTCTTAAAAGAAAAAAAATTTTACGAACAACTGATCTATTTGTCTACTTGCCTGGTTTTAATTGGGCAGGGACCGAGTAAAGACTGTAATTAAGTATAATCCAATCGTACCAAATAAAAATCCAAATAAAAGGTTAACCAAGTTAGATTTAGAGAAGATAATAAGACATAAATGAAGATACACATGAAGAGAAAAGCAAGGAGTGAAACACATTTCCAAGGTCCGTCCTTGTCAATAGATATTTAAGAGCCCTTTATTGGAAATTTCTGTCATTACAGATTCAGGAGGAATTATACTTCTCCTTTGAAACTGAACAAGATTCCTTTTTTCCTATGCACTGCTAGAAAGACTGAAGTCAAATTCATGGCCTAAAGCAACTTCTCTTTCTTCCTTCTTTGACCCTCTATCAAGAAAGACGTTTTCAGCCCCAAAGCATTTTGTTTTCTTATCTACTGCCTATTTTTAATTTGTTATCTGTGGCATAATATTTATGTAAGCCACCCCAATTGTTCTGATGAGAGATGGCATATAAACACTCTTCCTTAATAAACACCCTTTCTAACCATTTGGTGTCACTGTTCACCCTGTTTCAACCCTAGTCTTAACTGACTAGAATATGAGCCATTTGGTTAGAAAAACTGTCACATTTGGAAAGGAGCAGCCAGTCAGAGAGAAATTAAATTGTTTTTCTTTGTCTGCCTACTGTTCCAAGTTTTTGCTGGCGTTGCCAGTCATTTGGAGGGAGACGTGTGGGGCTCGTTCAGCTGTCAGTGAGTGTGAAGGAGGTTGGGTGGATGCATGCCAGCCTCTGCTTTTTGCCGTGGAGTCAATAACTGAAGGCTGGGTAGGCACTGGGGGAGGCTCCACCAAGTCACTTTCAGAGGAAACAGCCAAGGCTTCTGAGGAAAGAAAGCTTTGTCACTGTTGTGAAACTGATGGCATTGGTCTGCGAGGCAAAGCTCATATTTCCCACTTTGATAATCTCTGGCATTAAGAGTCTTTGTGGGCAAAACAACTTTATACTATTCACCAAAAGCTGAATTTGTCTTAAGGTTAGTTCAGTCATTCAACAGGGGTGAGATGCTGAAATAGTAAGAATCTCTCTGTGTGAATCAGTCTCTTGAGATGGCTCTGGAGTGTTGGGTCAGATCCCATTGTATTTGTCTGAGGAGAGTGATTGGGGAGATATTTAGAGGTGTAGCTCTCAAGTGTGATGAGAATGAGAAAAACATAGATGAAGTGAATTGATGTTTGATTGAGAAAAGTTATCAAGGAAAAAACTAATCCTAAGGAGAATGGTGGAAGATATATAAACCATGGAGCTCACTATAAAATACAGTAAGCTAATATGGCATGTTTAAATTCAGAGGCCAGTTTGTCAGACATTCAGTGTTAATAAAGTATATATTGGGTTGGCCAAAAAGGTCGTTCAGGTTTCTCCATAACATCCTTATGGAAAAATGAGGATGAACTTTTTGGCCAATCCAGTATTTCCAGAACTATAACAGAAATTAGTGACTCAACTGATGATAAATTAGTCTAGTGACTTTAGGATGGTGATCCGTCCTATAGGAAAAGCATGTGTTAGAAACAATGACAGGAAGAAATTTCCCTTTCCCCACGTTTTGATGTTTACTTAGTGATTGTGTTACTATGCTAAGGGCTACTTTTTTAAAACATCTTTATTGGAGTATAATTACTTTACAATGGTGTGTTAGTTTCTGCTTTATATCAAAGTGAATCAGCTGTACAGATACATATATCTCCATATCTCTTCCCTCTTGTGTCTCCCTTCCATCCTCCCTATCCCACCCCTCTAGATGGTCACAAAGCACCAAGCTGATCTCCCTGTGCTATGCGGCTGCTTCCCACTAGCTATCTATTTTACATTTGGTAGTGTATATATGTCCATGCCACTCTCTCACTTTGTCCCAGCTTACCCTTCCCACTCCCCATGTCGTCAAGTCCATTCTCTGCGTCTGCATCTTTATTCCTGTCCTGCCCCTAAGTTCTTCAGAACCAATTTTTTGTTTTGTTTTAGATTCCATATATATGTGTTAGTATATGGTATTCGTTTTTCTCTTTCTGACTTACTTCACTCTGTATGACAGAGTTCTAGGTCCATCCACCTCACTACAAATAACAAATAACTCAATTTTGTTTCTTTTTTTTTTTTGCGGTACGCGGGCCTCTCACTGTTGTGGCCTCTCCCGTTGTTGAGCACAGGCTCCGGACGCGCAGGATCAGTGGCCATGGCTTACGGGCCCAGCCGCTCCGCGGTATGTGGGATCTTACTGGACCGGGGCACAAACCCGTGTCCCCTGCATCGGCAGGCAGACTCTCAACCACTGCACCACCAGGGAAGCGTTTCGTTTCTTTTTATGGCTGAGTAATATTCTATTGTATATATGTGCCAGATCTTCTTTTTTTTTTTTTACATCTTTATTGGAGTACAATTGCCCCACAATGGTGTGTTAGTTTCTGCTCCATAACAAAGTGAATCAGTCATACACACACACACACGTTCCCACATCTTCTCCCTTTTGCGTCTCCCTCCCTCCCACCCTTCCCATCCCACCCCTCCAGGCTGTCACAAAGCACCGAGCTGATCTCTCTGTGGTGCCAGATCTTCTTTATCCATTCATCTGTTGATGGACATTTAGGTTGCTTCCATGTCCTGGCTATTGTAAATAGAGCTGCAATGAACATTTTGGCTTGACTCCTTTTGAATTATGGTTTTCTCAGGATATATGTATGCCCAGTAGTGGGATTGCTGGGTCGTATGGTAGTTCTGTTTTTAGTTTTTTAAGGAACCTCCATACTGTTCTCCATAATGGCTGTATCAATTTACATTCCCACCAACAGTACAAGAGGGTTCCCTTTTTTCTCCACACCCTCTCCAGCATTTATTGTTTGTAGATTTGATGATGGCCATTCTGACTGGTGTGAAGTGATACCACATTGTAGTTTTGATTTGCATTTCTCTAATGATTAGTGACATTGAGCATCCTTTCATGTGTTTGATGGCAATCTGTATATCTTCTTTGGAGAAATGTCTATTTAGGTCTTCTGCCCATTTTTGGATTGGGTTGTTTGATTTTTTGGTACTGAGCTGCTTGTAAATTTTGGAGATTAATCCTTTGTCCGTTGCTTCATTTGCAAATATTATCTCCCATTATAAGGGTTGTCTTTTCGTCTTGTTTATGGTTTCCTTTGCTGTGCAAAAGCTTTTAAGTTTCATTAGGTCCCATTTGGGATTTTTGTTTTTGTGATACATTTTTTTTTAATTTTTGAATTTAATTTATTTTTTTATACAGCAGGTTTTTATTAGTCATCTGTTTTATACACATCAGTGTATACACGTCAATCTCAATTGCCCAATGCATCACACCACCACCCCCACTCCCCCGCAGCTTTCCACCCTTGGAATTTTTGTTTTTATTTCCATTTCTCTAGGAGGTGGATCAAAAAGGATCTTGCTGTGATTTATATCATAAAGTGTTCTGCCTGTGCTTTGCTGTAAGAGTTTTATAGTCTCTGGCCTTACATTTCATTCTTTAATGCATTTTGAGTTTATTTTTGTGTATGGGGTTAGGGAGTGATCTAATCTCATTCTTTTACATGTAGCTGTCCAGTTTTCCCAGCACCACTTATTGAAGAGGCTGTCTTTTCTTCATTGTATATTCTTGCCTTCTTTATCAAAGATCAGGTGACCATATGTGTGTGGGTTTATCTCTGGGCTCTCTATCCTGTTCCATTTGTCTATATTTCTGTTTCTGTGCCAGTACCATGCTGTCTTGATTACTGTAGCTCTGTAGTATAGTTGAAGTCCGGGAGCCGGATTTCTCCAGCTCCGTTTTTCTTTCTCACGATTGCTTTGGCTATTCGTGGTCTTTTGAGTTTCCATACAAATTGTGAAATTTTTTGTTCTAGTTCTGTGAAAAATGCCATTGGTAGTTTCATAAGGATTGCATTGAATCTGTAGATTGCTTTGGGGAGTAGAGTCATTTTCACAATATTGTTTCTTCCAATCCAAGAACATGGTATATCTCTCCATCTATTTGTATCATCTTTAATTTTTTCATCAGTGTCTTATAGTTTTCTGCATGCAGGTCTTTTGTCTCCTTAGATAGGTTTATTCCTAGGTACTTTATTCTTTTTGTTACAATGGTAAATGGGAGTGTTTCCTTAATTTCTTGTTCAGATTTTTCATCATTAGTGTATAGGAATGCAAGGGATTTCTGTGCATTAATTTTGTATCCTGCTACTTTATCAAATTCATTGATTAGCTCTACTAGTTTTCTGGTAGAGTCTTTACAATTCTCTATGTATTGTATCATGTCATGTGCAAACAGTGACAGCTTTACTTCTTCTTTTCTGATTTGGATTACTTTTATTTCTTTTTCTTCTCTGATTGCTGTGGCTAAAACTTCCGAAACTATGTTCAGTAATAGTGGTGAGAGTGGACAACCTTGTCTTTTTCCTGGTCTTAGTGGAAACAGTTTCATTGTTTCACCATTGAGAACAATGTTGGCTGTGTGTTTGTCATATATGGCCTTTATTATGTTGAGGTAAGTTCCCTCTATGCCTGCTTTCTGGAGGGTTTTTATCATAAATGGGAGTTGAAATTTGTCAAAAGCTTTTTCTGCCTCTAGTGAGATTACTATATGGTTTTTAATCCTTCAATTTTCTAATTTGGTGTATCACATGGATTGCTTTGCGTATATTGAAGAATCCTTGCATTCCTGGGATAAACCCCACTTGATCATTGTGTATGATCATTTTAATGTGCTGTTGTATTCCGTTTGCTAGTATTTTGTTGAGGATTTTTGCATCTATGTTCATCAGTGATATTGACCTATAGCTTTCTTTCTTTGTGTCATCTTTGTCTGCTTTTGGTATCAGTGTGATTGTGGCTTTGCAGAATGAGTTTGAGAGTGGTCCTCCCTCTGCTATATTTTGGAAGAGTTTGAGAAGGATAGGTGTTAGCTCTTCTCTAAATGTTTGATAGAATTCGCCTGTAAAGACATCTGGTCCTGGACTTTTGTTTGTTGGAAGATTTCTAATCACAGTCTCAATTTCAGTGCTTGTGATTGGTCTGTTTGTATTTTCTGTTTCCTACTGGTTTAGTCTCGGAAGGTTGTGCTTTTCTTTAGAATTTGTCCATTTCTTCCCGGTTGTCCATTTATTGGCATAGAGTTGCTTGTAGTAATCTCTCATGATCCTTTGTATTGCTGCAGTGTCAGTTGTTACTTCTCCTTTTTCATTTCTAATTCTATTGAGTCTTCTTCCTTTTTTTCTTAATGAGTCTGGATAATGGTTTTTCAGTTTTATTTATGTTCTCAAAGAACAATCTTTTAGGTGTATTGATCTTTGCTATTCTTTCCTTCATTTCTTCTTCATTTATTTCTGATCTGACCTTTGTGATTTCTTTCCTGCTGCTAACGTTGGGGTTTTTTTTGTTCTTCTTTAATTGCTTTAGGTGTAAGTTTAGGTTTATTTGAGATGTTTCTTCTTTCTTGAAGTAGGATTGTATTGCTATAAACTTCCCTCTTAGAACTGCTTTTGCTGCATCTCATTGGTTTTGGGTCATTGTGTTTTTATTGTCATTTGTTTCTAGGTATTTTTTGATTTCCTCTTTGATTTCTTCAGTGCCTTTTTGCTTATTTAGTAGTGTAGTGTTTAGCCTCCATGTGTTTGTAATTTTTACAGATTTTTTTCTGGAATTGATATCTAGTCTCACAGCATTGTGGTCGGAAAAGATACTTGATACGATTTCAATTTTCTTAAATTAACCAAGGCTCCATTTGTGACCCAAGATATGATCTATCCTGGAGAATGTTCCATGAGCACTTGGGAAGAAAGTGTATTTTACTGTTTTTGGATAGAATATCCTATAAATATCAATTAAGTCCATCTTGTTTAATGTATCATTTAAAACTTGTGTTTCTGGGCTTCCCTGGTGGCGCAGTGGTTGAGAGTCTGCCTGCTAATGCAGGGGGCACAGGTTCGTGTCCGTGGAGCGGTTGGGCCCATGAGCCATGGCCACTGAGCCTGCACGTCCAGAGCCTGCGCTCCGCAGTGGGAGTGGCCAGAACAGTGAGAGGCCCGCGTACCGCAAAAATAAATAAATAAATAAATAGGTATAAAACTTGTGTTTCCTTATATATTTTCATTTTGGATGATCTATCCATATGTGAAAGTGGGGTGTTAAAGTCCCCTATTATTAGTGGTTACTGTCCTTTTCCCCTTTTATGTCTATAAGCATTTGCCTTATGAATTGAGGTGCTCCTTTGTTAGGTGCATAAATATTTACAATTGTTATATCTTCTTGGATTGATCCCTCGATCACTATGTAGTGTCCTTCTTTGTCTCTTGTAATAGTCTTTATTTTGAAGTCTATTTTGTCTGTTATGAGAATTTCTATGCCAGCTTTCTTTTGATTTCCATTTGCATGGAATATCTTTTTTTTTTTTTTTTTTTTTTGCGGTACGCAGGCCTTTCACTGCTGTGGCCTCTCGCATTGCGGAGCACAGGCTCCGGACACGCAGGATCAGCAGCCATGGCTCACGGGCCTAGCCGCTCTGCGGCATGTGGGATCCTCCCGGACCAGGGCACAAACCCGCGTCCCCTGCATCGGCAGACGGACTCTCAACCACTGCGCCACCAGGGAAGCCCCTGGAATATCTTTTTCCATCCCCTCACGTTCAGTGTGTATGTGTCCCTAGGTCTGAAGTGGATCTCTTGTAGACAGCATATATATGGGTCTTGTTTTTGCATCCATTCAGCCAGTCTTTGTCTTTTGTTTGGAGCATTTAATCCACTTACATTTAAGGTAGTTATTGATATGTATGTTCCTATTACCATTTTCTTAATTGTTTTGGGTTTGTTATTGTAGGTCTTTTCCTTCTGTTGTGTTTCCTGCCTAGAGAAATTCCTTTAGGATTTGTTGTAAAGCTGGTTTGGTGGTCCTGAATTCTCTTAGCTTTTGCTTGTCTGTAAAGGTTTTAATTTTTCTCTCAAATCTGAATGAGATCCTTGTTGGGTAATTTTGGTTGTAGGTTTTTCCCTTTCATTACTTTAAATATGTCCTGTCATTCCCTTCTGGCTTGCAGAGTTTCTGCTGAAGGATCAGCTGTTAACCTTATAGGGATTCCCTTGTATGTTATTTGGTGTTTTTCTCTTGCTGCTTTTAATGTTTTTCTTTGTATTTAATTTTTGATAGTTTGATTAATATATGTCTTGGCACGTTTCTCCTTGTGTTTATCCTGTATGGGACTCTCTGCGCTTCCTGGACGTGACTATTTACTTTCCCATATTAGGGAAGTTTTCAACTATAATCTCTCAGATATTTTCTCAGTCCCTTTCTTTTTCTCTTCTTCTTCTGGGACCCCTATAATTCAAATTTTGGTTTGTTTCTTGTTGTCCAAGAGGTCTCTGAGACTGTCCTCAATTCTTTTCATTCTTTTTTCTGTTCTGCGGTAGTTATTTCCACTATTTTGTCTTCCAGGTCATTTATCCATTCTTCTGCCTCAGTTATTCTGTTATTGATTCCTTCTAGAGAATTTTTAATTACATTTATTGTGTTGTTCATCATTGTTTGTTTGCTATTAATTCTTCTAGGTCGTTGTTAAACGTTTCTTGTATTTTCTCCATTCTAGGTCCAAGATTTTGGATCATCTTTACTATCATTTCTCTGAATTCTTTTTCAGGTAGACTGACTGCTTTCTCTTCATTTGTTTGGTCTGGTGGGTTTTTACCTTCCTCCTTCATGTGCAGTGTGTTTCTCTGTCTTCTCATTTTGCTTAACTTACTGTGTTTGGAGTCTCCTTTTCGCAGGCTGCAGGTTCGTAGTTCCTTTGTTTTTGGTGTCTGCCCCCAGTGGCTAAGGTTGATTCAGTGAGTTGTGTAGGCTTCCTGGTGGAAGGGACTGGTGCCTGTGTTCTGGTGGATGAGGCTGGTTCTTGTTTTTCTTGTGGGCAGGACTGCATCTGATGGTGTGTTTTGGGGTGTTTGTGACCTTATTATGATTTTAGGCAACCTCTCTGCTAATGGGTGGGGTTGTGTTCCTGTCTTGCTAGTTGTTTGGTATTGGGTGTCCAGCACTGGAGCTTGCTGGTCATTGAGTGGAGCTGGGTCTTAGCGTTGAGATGGAGATCTCTGGGAGAGCTTTTGCAATTTGATATTATGTGGCGCCGGGAGGTCTCTGGTTGTCCAGTTGTTGTGAACTTGGCTCTCCCACTTCAGAGGCACAGACCTGACACCCAGCTGGAGCACCAAGACCCTGTCAGCCACACAGCTCAGAAGAAAAGGGAGAAAAGAAAAAGAAGAAAGAAAAAATAATAAAATAAAATAATGTTATTAAAATAAAAAATTATTAAAAATAAAAATATTAAACAGTTATAAGAAAAGAAAGCAAGAAGAGAGCAACCAAACCAATAAATCCATCAGTGGTAACAAGCACTAAAAACTATACTAAAAAGCCCCCCAAAAACAGAAAACCAAAAAACAGACAGAACCCTAGGGCAAATGGTAAAAGCAAAGCTATACAGACAGAATCACAGAAAGAAGCATACACATACACACTCACAAAAAGAGAAAAAGGAAAAAAATATATATCTATATATTTAAAAAAAAAGGAAGAGAGCAACCACATCAATAAAGAATCTACTAATGGTAATAAACTCTAAATACTAAACTAAGATAAACATAAAACCATAAACAAATTAAATGCAGAAAGCAAACCCCAAGTCTGCATTTGCTCCCGAAGTCCACTACCTCAGTTTTGGGATGATTCGTTGTCTATTTAGGTATTCCAGAGACGCAGGGTACATCCAGTTGATTGTGGAGATTTAATCCGCTGCTCCTGAGGCTGCTGGGAGAAACTTCCCTTTCCCTTCTTTGTTTGCTCAGCTCCTGGCATTCAGCTTTGGATTTGGTCCTGCCTCTTCGTGTAGGTTGCCTGAGGTCGTCTGTTCTTTGTTCAGACAGGTCGGGGGTCAAACTAGCAGGTGATTAGGGGACTCTGGCTCACTTATGCTGGGGGGAAGGAGTGGTATGGAATGTGGGGTGAGCCTGCAGTGGCAGAGGCCAGTGTGATGTTGCAACAGCCTGAGGCGCGCCATGTGTTCTCCCGGGGAGGTTTTCCCTGGATCACTGGACCCTGGCAGTGGCGGGCTGCACAGGCTCCCTGGAGGGGAGGTGTGGAGAGTGACCTGTGCTTGCACACAGGTTTCTTGGTGGCTGCACCAGCAGCCTTAGCATTTCATGCCTGTCTCTGGTGTCTGTGCTGATAGCCGTGGCTCATGCCCGTCTCTGGAGCTCGTTTAGGCAGTGCTCTGAATGCGCTCTCCTCGCACACCCCGAAACAATTGCCTCTTGCCTCTTAGGCAGTTCCAGGCTTTTTCCTGGACTCCCTCCCCACTAGCTGTGGTGCACTAGCCCCCTTCAGCCTGTGTTCACACAGACAACCCCAGTCCTTTCTCTGGGGTCTGACCTCTGATGCCCGAACCTCAGCTCCCAGCCCCCGCCCGCCCTGGCGGGTGAGCAGACAAGCCTCTTGGGCTGGTGAGTGCAGGTCGGCACCGACCCTCTGTGCGGGAATCTCTCCGCTTTGCCCTCTGCACCCCTGTTGCTGCGCTCTTCTCCGTGGCTCCGAAGCTTCCCCCCTGCCACCCGCAGTCTCCACCAGTGAAGGGGCTTCTAGTGTGTGGAAACGTCTCCTCCATCACAGCTCCCTCCCCGAGGTGCAGGTCCTGTTCCTCTTCTTTTGTCTATGTTTTTTCTTTTTTCTTTTTCCCTACCCATGTACTTGGGGGCTTTCTTGCCTTTTGGGAAGTCTGAGGTCTTCTGCCAGTGTTCAGTAGATGTTCTGTAGGAGTTGTTCCACATGTAGATGTATTTCTGATGTATTTGTGGGGAGGAAGGTGATCTTCACGTCTTACTCCTCCACCATCTTGAAGGTCTCTCTATACTAAGGGCTTTGAATGCAGTGTATTATTTACTACTTATAACAAGTTTATGAAGGTGGCTCTGTTATCACCTTTGTTTTCTGAATGATTTCTTCATTGAGGCTGAGAAAGTTACTGCAGCAGCTTGCCCCAGGTTACAAAGCTGGAAAATGGCACAGCCAGATTCAAACCTAGACACTGCTCAAATTATTTACTGTTAAGCTCTATATATTTCATTCAGGACATAGGTGCAAAAAAAAAAAGTGGAAATTTATCTTAACCCTTAAATCTGTTAGTCATATACAGACTAATATTTGAAGGAATTGTTGAGCCATTGATACATTTCTAAGGAACAGATAAGACACAGAAATAAATGCCTCCAGCGCAGAACTTTGCAAGAGAAGGTTAAACAAGACTGCAATATAAAAACAGTTTTCATGCAGGTATTGGAGCTTAGCAAGGTACAATAAGACACTTACTGAGACCTACTCATGTAGTGGGCTCATCTTCACCATGTCTCATTGTTCTAAAAATAAATTTTATTACTTATTAATTTACTTCGTCTCTCTGGATTTTGTTTTTCTCTTTTTAAAAATAAGAACAATAACTGTACGTACCTTGTAAGTTGTTGTGATGATTGAATGATTCATATACTAAAAGATGGTCCGGTACTTAGTGAGTTCTCAGATGCTAGCTACCACCATTGTTAGCATCATCATCATCTCACTTAATTCGTTTTATTTCTCACACCAGTACTTACTGTATGACCGGCAGTGTTCTAAGTACTTTATATTTATGAACTCAGTTCATGCTTATAACATATGTGGTGGGCATTGTTATCATGCCCATTTTAGAGTGAGGACTCTGAGGCAGTGCTACTCAGGATTCTGGGCTCTGAAAATGGCCTTCTTCATCATCACCCGAAGGCTTACACATACTATAAGAAGTCGATCCAACCTCAGAGAGCTACCAAGGGCCAGAACTGGAATTTGGACTAGTACTTTCCAACTGTAAGTCTAGACTCTGCATTTTTTCGGGGTGTAACTTGGAGACTGATTGGAGCAGAAGAATTAAAGCAAGATTCTCCTTAACAATCAGAGATGTATTGACATTGCATTTCAACACATGAATACACTTTAACTTGCCAAAATCAGATGTTCTGGAAAAGAGGAATTAAATATGTGGAAAAAAGATTAGTAGATAAGATGCTCAAAATGAGCAGGAAGAGAAATTATATTAATGAAACAACATAAAATAACAAAATGGATCAAAAGAACCTAAACAGACACAAATTCCCAAATCTAAAACCCTGAAAGCTCATATTAACATGGTAAAACAAACCAGGAATAAAATAATTGAATTATGTTTGTTTGCTATTATGTTTTGTTTTTCCAGTGATATTGAATAAGAAAACTTATTAAATTGTAACAATTTTCCAGAGACATTGTAATGCTAATTACAAAATTATTTAGCATTTTTAATTCTTTGACTTTTGTACCAGACCAGTTTTTGTATCAGTTCAAATTTTTTGAAAACACCTTCCATACACCTTTGTGATGATTCAAATTGGAAATGTTTTAATATTCTCCTCAGCTCAATTATCATTTATTGAGTTTTCAAAAGACTCAAAATTTCATACCTCAAATAAAGTACCTATTAAAACCAATAATATCTGAATAAGATGAAATGATCTTTTTACTCCAGATTTCTGCCTCTCTTTCTTTTTGCGTCCCACTCTGCAAAACCAGGAAAGACTTCATTAGGCCTTTTCCTTTGCATTGTTGTAGATGCTGGGGATCCAGTGATAAAAAGATAAAGACAAACCAAGTACCTGTTCTCCTAAAATGAAGGAGAAAAATAAAGCAATGACAAAATGCCTAAATGCAAGACAACAACAACAAAAATGGTTGTAGTCATCTTTTAATGCTGCAACTACTACTGAAAATAAGAATAATAGTAATAATAACGAAAATAATAATAACATGATAGGTAATAGTTATTGAGGGCTTATTCCTGCAAGGTACTGTTAAGCATTTTGTACACATTATATCTTTGAATACTCACAATTCATTCATTCTGCAAGATTTTATTAGGAGCCTACTTTGTGCCAGGCACTCTCCTAGAGCTGGACATTGATCAGTGAACAAAACAAAGTCTGTGCTCTGCTGACATTTATATTCTGGAACCAATAAGTAGTGAAAATGTTAAAAAATGAACTTATGATAAGTGTTCTTGTCACAAAGATAATAAAGAGGGGGAGGACTCTTTGGGAAGTAATGGATATATCTATGACCTTGGTGATCCTGATGGTTTCACAGGTATATACTTATTCCCAAACTCATCAAGTGGTATATTTTAAATATATGTAGCTTTTTACATGTCAATCATACCACATAAAGTGGTTAAAAACATACCAAGTGTTGTGATTTGGCAAGCTGAATTAATGGTGAAATCAAGGATAGACGTGGAGTGGTGGGGAAGGAGAGTTCATCTGAAGAAAAGAAGAGAATGTCAGTTTCTAATAGGTTGAATGTTGCATTTGAGGTTATAACAGGTAATACAAATGGAAATGCCCATGGCCATCTATAAATAGAGAAGGGGCTGTTGGGAAATAAGAACTGGAGATGGAGATTTGGGGATTACCATCTCAGGAGATAGTTGAAGCAATGGCATTTATAAACTCACTGACTGAAAGAGTAAAAGAGAAAAGTATGATGGGCAAAGGACCCTTGAGACACAAGAAGGGGCAGGAATGATGAGTAAGAGTTATCTAAGAAGAGAGAAACAGAGTAGTCAGAGAAAGAGAAGAGACCAGGAGAGTTCTAAATGCAGCAAGGAGCTCAAGGTAAAGACAGGAGACTGTTATATTTTGGTGAGAAAATGGCTGCTGATAATATCAAAAGAGTGCTTTACATAGAGTGGAAGCAAAGGGAGTGCAGAAACCAAACGCGCGGGATGGAATAGGGTGGGCAGGCAGGAAATTGACGCAGTCAGTCAAGGAAACAGAGATAGGATAATAGCTAGAATGGCTAGTAGGGCCATTCCAAGAACAAAGTGGCATCACTCAGCTCACATCTAGTCTCTGGGTTCAAAAGACTATTGAGGAAGAAATTGTTATCAGCTCGATGAAAAATTCCATATGAAATATTGAAGAAGAATCCATTTTTCCACAAAGTAGTTGGCCTGTAGCATACAACCTAACATACAGAAGAGACCTTGGTATAAGTTCTTGAATATGAAGTGGAAAATCTGTGCCCTCCAATGGAAATGTTTTATTTTCCCATCTTCCTTCACATAGAGATTTATTTTTGCTGTCAGGAGGGAACATTGTCTGGTGGTAGGTAGTAGGGTTTGAAGCAAGGGAGAAGATGAGACATACTCTGTCACAAGGTTGCATTTGTATTAGGAAAATATCATTTTGGCAGGAGAGACACTGTAATTTGTCAAGCAGATTAATCTTTGGAATGGAAAGTCCTAATCAAGTGGAGAAGATTTTAATATATCTCTTGGATAGATAGGTTGGCTGCAGCCCTGTAACTGCTATGGGCGTGAAAAGAGACTCAAATGATCTGCAAGAATCTATCGCATGGAAATCATGATAAATTTGGAGAATCTGTATAATTAGATTTGCTCAGTGTTGGCATGTTCCCACTTTTAGCAATGCAGCAGAACAAGTAGAAAATGCTCATTTAGAGCATAGTAGCCTATGTGTAATACATTAAGGTTCTTTTAATCTATCTATAGGTTGTGAATGGCTAGAAAAGTAGAGAAATAATCAGAGTAATTTTTCCTTCCTCTTTCACTCTAATTATATTTGTTATATTTTCAAAATAAGCAAAAAGGAATTGACAGGCAGAAAATTCAAAACAACACCCAAGAGCTAGACTGTTTCTTCAAACTTTTAAATGCCATTCCAGCTGAAACTATATTTAATGGCAAACTCATTCCAATTATACTCTGAAATTCTTGTCCCATTAGGGGGTCCTTCAGGAAACATTTGTTTACTGATAGATGCACAAAGACTATGCTTTACATGCTGATACTTCACATATTTCATTACAGGAATGATGGTAGAAGTTAGTGCTTCTAGAACACAGATGTTTGGCTTTGGTACAGCTTCATTTCTTCAAAGTTAGTACCAACTTCTGTGTATCCTCATGGTAGTTAGCAGAGTGCTCTAAGGGTAGTCAATAGTCATAAAACTTAGTTCAGCATATGAACACAAAGAATACTGTTGTATTTTCAACTGTAGTAAAAGCAGTTAAAAAATTCCATAAAGGGGCCAAATGGACAGAATTTAAGTTCTCAATACATACTGCTAATTACAAAATAATCATTATCCAATTTCTAGTTGTTGATGATTTGGGTACCTTAAATTACAATTTGTAATGAAGAAGATTATATCCAGTGTTTCCAGCTCAGTACAGTCAGAAAGATAACCCTATTTGAGAGAGTAGTGGAGCTTCTCTTGGGTAGGGGGCAGCCTACAGAAATATAATACATATAGCTGGGTGCTGCCTAAAATGTACATAAGCTGCCACTATTTTATCAAATTATAAATCTCTCCTTTAAAAATCTTGGACAGCTTGTGCACACCATCTGCTCTTTGTCTGTATTCCTTCCGTGCATTTCTTAATCTAGAAGAATGGTTCTTGAAATTCGTACAGGACTCTTTAAAACGTTTGCCACATATTTTGAGAAGCATCTGGTTGGAAGAAGTCCCATTTTCTGTATTTGTTCCCAGCTGTCTAGTGTGTGCCATGTTTCTTGTGAATCTAGTTTTGTTAACTTTTGGGGTAAATGCTTTTGCATTTGCTTCAGTACATATTTATAGTGAGACTAATAGCCCAAGTTGCTAAGGGTTGTATAAATGAAAGTGTCAGGAAAACTTGATTAATTTACCTGACATCTAATTTGCACAAGGTTACCTGAAAATTGGTGTTTGTTTCTTTTGCTTGATGATTTCAAGATGGACCTTGTCCCTTTAAGGAATCCTGGATACCTCAAATACTTTCTTAAACATCTGCTCCAGTTTCATCAGGGAGATTTTGGGATAGCTATAATTCACATAGCTTTCCTTCAGCAAAAAAGGCACCTACCTGTCAGTAAGACAAATTTTCCAAGGAGCTCAAAAATGGAGAGTGTTATAATGGAGCTCTGAATCTAAATAGGGACAGAACTTTCAGGTAAGCAAGCTGTGGAAAGTTGTCTGTTGCTGGCTACCTTTTATTATTTTAATAGTTTTTGGTATTAAATTAACACACTCAATTAAAAATTTGGAAATTTAAAAGCATATAAAGAAGAAAATTAAAATCATACATAATGCTTAGAAATAATCTCAATAGCAAACACTTTCATGGTGTCACTAGGTAATAAGTACTGTTCTAAGTGCTTTACTTGTGTTAATTCTTTTAACTCTCATGATGATTTTTGTTTTTTTGTTTTTTGCGGTACGCAGTCCTTTCACTGTTGTGGCCTTTCGCGTTGCAGATAACAGGCTCCGGACGCGCAGGCTCAGCGGCCATGGCTCACGGGCCCAGCTGCTCCGCGGCATGTGGGATCCTCCCGGACCGGGGCACGAACCCGTGTCCCCTGCATCGGCAGGCGGACTCTCAACCACTGTGCCACCAGGGAAGCCCTCTCATGATGATTTTAATGATAGATATAATACTATCATAGTCCTCATTATAGAGATGAGGAAACTCAGGCATAGATTAATTTACTTGCCCAAGGTCACTTGGCTGATAGGTGGCACAGCAAAGATTCAGATACAGGCGGTCTAATTCCAGGGTCTAACTCTTAATTGCTATGCTGTGCCATCAACTCTTATTTATTCCTATTCACACATATATGAAAATCCTTCCGGCTCACTTTCATCAAGTTTTAAAAACAAAGTTGAAATAAGACCATATTTAATTATTTTCTTTCATTTTATTTACTTAATCTTGTAACAAGTTTTCTCCTGTACTATCTACAGATGTAAGTATCTTTGTACTGAAGATATTTTAATTCAGTACAGTTGCTGAGACCCCGTATTTCATGTATCCCTTATTTCATGTATCACCTACTATCAAAAATTTGCTTTGCCTACGGAGCCATAATATAGTACAGAAGACAAAGTGCTGGGTGCCAAACTGGTGCAGGGTAGGTCTGAGTGAATGACTTTGGTCAGTCCCTTAGCCTCTTTAAGTCTCAATTTCCTTATCTATAAAATGGGGGTAAGTATATTGATGACCAGGCTGTAGGGTTGCCATGATGACTAAACGATATGCCTGTGAAGTATGCTTACTAAAGTGTACAGCCATTTATAAATGTCACAGTTGTTGCTTTTAACAGTAACAATAATAATGAGCATGTTTAGCCACGACTGTCAATACTTAGAGGAAATTCTTAGGCAAAGGAGGAGATAAGAGAGGTTTATCAAAGAAATGAACATAAAACTCTGTCACTGCCAGGAACTAATGAAGAATCCTTCAATAATGGTGATGGAAGCACTGAAAAATAATCCCCAGCATAAATAAGATTTCCATGTTATTTCCTTGTAGACTTTTTCTATCAAGTTTTCTTTCTTTTTCTTTTTTTAATCTTGTCATTTGACTCCTTTCTAGTCTAAGATCAATGAATTGCTAAATCAACTGCTTTCATTTTCCTCCCGTTTTAATTTGCGATTTGCCCTTTCATTTCTCCCTCTTCTACTTTGTTACTTAATGTCCCCCTTTTCTCTTCTCTTCCCTTCCCAATGTCAT
The DNA here is from genome assembly GCF_005190385.1 of Monodon monoceros. Lineage (NCBI taxonomy): Eukaryota > Metazoa > Chordata > Mammalia > Artiodactyla > Monodontidae > Monodon > Monodon monoceros. Next base: position 48,523,317 of record NW_021703777.1, read on the forward strand.
TGATGTATGAAGTGCTTCTGTTTGTAGACAAATCAGGTCTTGGGTGAGGGGCTGGAGTCTTGCCATGGACCTTTGAGAGGTGCCTGTCCATCCTGTTTTCTGCCTTTGCACAGAATCACTCACATCCACGTGGTTTCAGGCACAGAAGCCTGGACACTTGTAATCGAGGCCTGCAGGGAAGGAGATTCTGAATCTCCGTTTCCACAATACTGCAGCAACCTGCAACCTAAAACCTCAGGAATCAACTTGATAAATGAACTGCTTTGTAACTGACATGGCTTAACCACTTAAGAAGGAGATAATATTCAAAATGCTAATAAAATGATGAGGGTGGATCGTTTTTAAACTCTCAGTTCCTTCTAAAATTGGTTGAATATATCTACAAAAATTGCACTGATGACATTTTATATGAAATACCCTAATTCTCCAGCTTTTGCCATCTTTGGAAATTGTGGGCAGTAGCTCAGCACATACTGACATGTTTTTGTATTTTCTTTTAATTTGGGGCTTGGCACTTACATTAGAAATCCAAGCAAGTCTGAAGAGCAGATCCAACTGAGGTGGAATACCTGCCTTATAAACTTGTTATGGAGATATTCTTGAGAATATGTGAAGAGAGAGCCTACATTCTGAGAAGATATCATCAGCCCCTGTCCACTGCCTTAGATTCATGTTGCCCTGTCCAGAGAAGGTGCCACAGAAAATTCTGCTGTGGATAAGTCTAGACAAAATATTTTTGGATGCTTTGAGCGTATCCCTCCAGATTAAACACTGTTGCCAAGGGGTTAATTGGACTCAAAAATCCCTCCCCATGAGGTTTGAGAGTCAGATATAAATTCCATCTGTTTCTTGAAGCAGTTTATGGGCTTGGCAATATGATGTGTTGGCCTGACAATTGTTTAAAAAATCCCTTTTAGCCTGATACAGGTATAATTTTTTTATAGTATCCAGATTTATTTTCTTCAACATCTAATTTTAAGTTAGAAACCACTCCAGTTCTGTGTCTGGGATACCAAATTTGTTCTGAATGTGAATGCTACATAGCCGTCTCTTGACTAAAGAGGTGTAACTTTCATACTGTAGTGGGAATAGAACATTCTTCCCCCAATTTTAATGCTATGAGAATTGGAATTTTATAAATAGTGAAAGTCAGCCCTGAAATATTTCTTGACTATACTTTTTTTGCTTCAAGGGATTGTCTACAAACTGTCTTCAGTTTGTAGGATCTGAGATGATCTCTAGACTTATGTAGACTCTGTGTTCAGTTTCCAGAAATAACTTTCATATAGGTAATACCAGGTTTGAAAAAGTTAAGAAGTAAATAATATCTTAAAGTATTAAAATTGGGAAAAGTCAGCTTTTCACCTCAAGAGGTGAAAGTTGTCTTAGTCATGGAAAGGAAGGATCTGATTCTGGCCCGTTCATCACCCACGGCCCTGGTTTTGAATTTTATATAAAGGGCTACCTTAGCTATAATCATTCGTGGGAAGGGAATGCCTTCGGGTCTGTCTGCTTCAACCCCCTCATATCTATGAAATATCTGACTTTTTATCATGCTTCCTCTCTTCTTCTATAGACCTATTTGTCCACATGATCAGATTATAAACCTGTTTTCTGACCTGGCTTCCCCTTAAATTATGCTTCTAATCTAATAATTCTCCCTGGCTCCATACTCCACCACTGCTGGCAAGGGGCTCTGTTCCTGCAATCTGCACCAACCGCTCACAGAACTTTCTATCTGTGTGGATATTAATGCTTCAGCTTCACTTGTATGAAGAAAGAGATTGGACAACATTCACTACTTGTTGTTCAGCTCTCAGAAAAGACAGAGTTCTTAGTCTGTGAGGACACTGCACCTTCTGTACTTTCCCAGTCTACCAACAGGAGGTATGAAGCCTTAGGCCATGCTCTGCACCAAAGGAGATATCATTTCCCTTTATTTAGAGCTAAGAGTAGCAGGCTTCTGTCACCAGAACAAGAGGATGATGACCTCAGCAGCCTCAGCTAGTTTTGTGGACCAAGTAAATAAACCCAAAATGTCAATTTCTGGGAAAAATATTTGACCCTAACCCTTAGAGATACATGGGGAAACCCTATTAAGGACTGGTACCCATGGCACTCTTGTCCCCTTCTGGTCTTTTTGACTGACCTGTTCTTCTTTAGATCATAATTTGACACTAGAAATATTTCCTCACCATCTGTTCCAGGATTCCAGATTAATAGGTTTGGACTCTTCAGAAATAAGAAACCAGAGTGTCCTTAACTCTGTGAAGACTATGAGTTAGTATCTGGAACTGCTCTCTACTTTTGTGGATGCCTGATCTCTTGAGCTAATGTTTATTCCACCAGCTGCCCTTTTTAACATGCCCAGCCTCCCAAGAGCCAGATGAAAAGCTCTGTGCACCTGCTTTTCCACTCAGAACTGTCTCCTGGCTCCATTCCTCATCATCTCCTCCAAACTGCTTTCTTATTAGCTATCAGTCTACATGTTCTTTAAATGTCACTAGGCTCCCATCATTACTAGTTCCTCTTTGAAATGGCATTTTGATTTCATGCTGGATATCATTAAATATGCCTTTGAGGTAGTGTTTTGGTAAATGCCTCCATCAAAAGGCTTCAGATCCATGACATTATAACTATGTCTTTGGCTTCCCTGTGACTTTAGACACTGACTGAGTACTGTGTTCTTTACTGGTTAACTAAGAAATCTAGTGTTGAAAGTCATATGGCAGTTCCTGTCTCTAGATATAAGTGACTATCTAATCCAGAGCACTGATTCTGTGTCATGAGCTGCATCAAGTGTGAGCAGACATTAAGCTTCTGTGAGGCAGGAACTTTCTTCCTCCCTCCCTCCCTCCCTTCTTTCCTTCCTTTCTTCCTTCCTTCCTTCCATACAAAATTACAAAATCATCATAAGTCTAGTTACCATCTGTCCCCATACAAAATTGTTACAATATTACTTGACTATATTCCTTATGCTGTATATTACACCCCCTGGCTTTCTACAAACTAGAAATTTGTACCTCTTAATCCCTTTCACCTATTTTGCTCAACTTCCACCCTCCTCCACTCTGGCAATCACCCATTTGTTCTCTATATCTATGCGTCTGGTTTTGTTTGTTTTGTTTTTAAGATTATACATCTAAGTGGATTATATGGTATGTGTTTTTTCTGTCTGATTTATTTCATTTAGCATAATGCTGTCTAGAGCCATCCATGTTGTTGCAAATGGCAATATTTCATGTTTTTATGGCTGTTTTTATATATACTATATATTATTATATTATATATTTTTATAATTTGTTATATATTATTACATATAATACCATGTATATATATATATATATATATATATATATACACATACATACATACACACACACACACACACACAGCACATCTTCTTTATCCATTCATCTAACAATGAGCATTTGGGTTGCACTTAGGTTGCTTCCATATCTTGACTATTGTAAATTATACTGCAATGAACATTGGGGTGCATATATCTTTTCAAATTAGTGTTTTTGTTTTCTTCAGGTAAATAACCAGAAGTGAAATTGGTGAATCATATGGTAGTCCTATTTTTAATCTTCTGTGGAAGCTCCATACTGTTTTGCACAGTGTCTGCACCAATTTCCTGTCCCACCAATAGTGCATGAGGGTCACTTTACTTCACATTCTCACCAGTGCTTGTTATTTGTTGTCTTTTTGATGATTTCCATTCTAACATGTGTAAGGTGGTATCTTATTGGGTGTTGACTTGCATTTCTCAGATGATTAGTGATGTTGAGCATATTTTCATGTATCTGTTGACCATCTGTATGTCTTCTTGAAAAAATTTATTCAGGTCCTGTGCTCATTTTTTTCAACCTGGTTATTTGGGGGTTTTGATATTGAGTTATATGGGTTCTTTGGATATTAACCCCTCTCAGATATATTTTTCGCAAATATCTTGTTTCATTCAGTAGGCTGCCTTTTAATTTTGTTGATGGTTTCCTTCACTGTGCAAAGTTTTTTAGTTTGATGTAGTCCCATTTGGTTTTTTTTGCTTTTCCCTTGCTTGAGGAGACATATCCAAAAAATATTGCTAAGACCAATGTCAAGTAGCATACTACCAATATTTTCCTCTATAAGTTTCATGGTTTCAGGTTTTACATTTATGTCTTTAATCCATGTTGAGTTTATTTTTGCATGTGTTGTGAGAAAGTACTCCAGTTTGATTCCTTTGCATGCAGCTTTCCAGTTTGAAATGGTGTCCCAACACCACTTATTGAAGAGGGTCCCTTTTCCCCATTGTATGTTATTGCCTCCTTTGTCATAGGTTAATTGACCACATAACTGTGGGCTTATTTCTGGGCTCTCTATTTTGTTTCATTGATCTATGAGTCTTTTTTTTTTCTTCTTTTTTTTTGGTGCCAGTACTATACTGTTTTGATTACAGTAGCTTTGTAATATAGTTTGAAGTAAGGGAGTGTGATACCTCCAGCTTTGTTCTTTTTTCTCAGAATTGATTTGGCTATTTCGGGTCTTTTATGGTTCTATATAAATTTTAGAATTATTTGTTCTAGCTCTGTGAAAAATGTCATTGGTATTTTGATAGGGATTTCATATGAATTGGAGTATTGTCTTGGGTAGTATGGTCATTTTGACAATATTAATTCTTCCAATCCATGAGTATGCTATATCTTTCTATTTGTTTGTGTTGTCTTCAGTTTCTTTCATCAGTGTCTTATAGTTTTCAGAGTACAAGTCTTTTGTCTCCTTTGTTAGACTTATTTGTAAGTATTTAATTCTTTTTGATGCAATTGTAAATTAGATCGTTTTCTTAATTACTGTTTCTGATATGTCATTATTAACATATAGAAGTGCAACAGATTTCTGTTTATTAATTTTGTATCCTGCAACATTACTGAGTTCATTTACTAGTCCTGTTAGATTTTTAGTGGTGTCTTTAGGATTTTCTATATGTATTATCATGTCATCTGCAAACAGTGACAGTTTTACTTCTGCATTTCCAGTTTGGCTTCCTATTTCTTATCTGACTGCTTTGGCTAGGACTTACAAGACTATATTGAATAAAAGTGGCAAGAGTGGGCATCCTTGTCTTCTACCTGATCTTAGAGGAAATGGTTTCAGCTTTACACCATTGAATATGATGTTGGCTATGGGTTTGTCATATTATGGCCTCTATACCCACTTGGTTGAGAGTTTTTATCATAAATAGATGTTAAATTTTGTCAAATTCTTTTTCTGCATCTATTGATATGATCTTACGGTTTTTATTTTTTAATTTGTTAATGTGGTACATCACAGTTATTGATTTGCAGATATTGAGACATTCTTGCATTCCTGGGACAAATCCCACCTGATCATGGTATATAATCCTTCTATTGTATTGTAGAATTCCATTTGCTAACATTTTATTAAGAATTTTTACATTGATGTTTATCATATTGGCTGTATCTCTCTCTCTCTCTCTCTGTGTGTGTGTGTGTGTGTGTGTGTGTGTGTGTGTGTGTGTGTGGTGTCTTTGTCTGGCTTTGTTATTAGAGTGATGCTGGCCTCATAGAATGAGTTTGGAAGAGTTCCGTCCTCTTCAGTTTTTTGGAATAGTTTGAGAAAGATTGGTTTTAACTCTTCTTTAAATACTTGTAGCATTCACCTGTGAATCCATCTGGCCCTGAACTTTTGTTTGTTGGGAGTTTTTAAAATTATTGATTCAGTTTTATTGCTCATAGTCAGTATGTTTATATTTTTTATTTCTTCCTTATTCAATCTTGGAAGATTGGATGTTTCTAGGAATTTGTTCATTTCTTCTAGGTTTTTCCAGTTTATTGGTGCATGATTGTTCACAGTCATCTCTTAGGATCCTTTGTATTTCTGTGTGTTGGTTGTAACTTCTCTTTCATTTCTGAATTTATTTTTTGGACTCTCTTTTTTTCTTAATGAGTCTGGCTAAAGGTTTATCAACTTGGTTTATTCTTTCAAAGAACCAGCTCTTTATTTCATTGATTTTTTTCTATTGATTTTTTAGTTTCTATTTTATTTATTTCTGCTCTGAGATTTTTGATGTCCTTCCTTCTACTAACTTTGGGTTTTCTTTGTTCTTTTCATAGTTCCTTTAGGTGTAAGGTTAGATTGTTTATTTGAGATTTTTCTTATTTCCTGAGGTAGGCTTGTATTACTATAAACTTCCCACTTATAACTGCTTTTGTTGCATCCCATAGATTTTGGATCATTGTGTTTCCATTTTGATTTATCTCCAAGTATTTATTTATTTCTTCTTTGATTTCTTTAGTGAGCCACTAGTTGTTTAGCAGCATATTGTTTATCCTCCACATGTTTGTGATTTTTGCAGTTTTTTTCTTGTAGTTAAATTTTAGTCTCATGCCATTGTGGTCAGAAAAATGCTTGATATAATTTCAATGCTCTTAAACTTACTGATATTTGTTTTGTGGCCTAGCATGTGGTCTATCCTAGAGAATATTTCACATGCACTTGAAAAGATAGTGTATTATGCTACTTTTGGATGGAATGTTATATATATATATATATATATACACACACACACACACACACACACACACACATTAAGTCCATACTGTCTAATGTGTCATTTAAGGTTAATGTTTCCTTATTGATTTTCTGTCTGGATAATCTGTCCATTGATGTAAGTGAGGTATTAAAAGTCCCCATTATTATTCTGTCACTTTCTCTGTTTATGTCTGTTAATATTTGATTTATGTATTTAGGTGCTCCTATGTTGGGTGCATATATATTTATAGTTGTTATACTTTCTTTTTGAATTGATCCCTTGATCATTATGTAAAGTTCCTTTTTGTTTATTATTACAGTCTTTGTTTTAAAGTTATTTGTCTGATATTAGCATTGCTGTCACAGCTTTCTTTTTATTTCTGTTTGTGTGGAATATCTTTTTCCATCCTGTAACTTTTCAGTCTGTGTGTGTTTTTAAACCTGAGGTGGTCTCTTACAGGCAGCACACATATTGGTCTTATTTGTTTATTGATTCAGCCACTCTGTGTTTTTGATGGTAGCATTTAGTCCATTTACATTCAAAGTAATTATTGATAGGTATGTACTTGTTACCATTTTGTTAATTGCTTTGGGGTTTTGTAGTTCTTTTAGTTCCTTCTTACTTTGCTCTCTTCCCTTGTAAATTGATGACTATCTTTAGTATTGTGCTTAGATTCCTTTATTTTTGCATCCTTGTATCTATTACAGGCTTTGGTTGTGGTTACCATCAGGTTCATAAATAACAACAACATAATTATTTTGAGTTTATGATCTCTTAAGTTTGAACTCATTCTAACAAGCCTGTATTTTTACATCACTCCATGTTTTATGTTTTTTTAGCATCTTTATTTGATTATAATTGCTTTGGAATGTTGTGTTAGTTTCTGCTGTATAACTGACTCATTTGTACGTATACATATATCCCCGTATCCCCTCCCTCTTGCACCTCCCTCACACATTCCTTATTCCACCCGGCTAGGTGGTCACAAAGCACCGAGCTGATCTCCCTGTGCTATGCAGCTGCTTCCCACTAGCTATCTATTTTACATCTGGTAGTATATATATGTCCATGCCACTCTCTCACTTCATCCCAGCTTACACTTCCCCCTCCCTGTGCCCTCAAGTCCATTCTCTACGTCTGTGTCTTTATTCCTGTCCTGCCCCTAGGCTCAGCAGAACAATTTTTTGTTTTAAGATTCCATATAATATGTTAGCATACGGTATTTGTTTTTCTATTTCTGACTTACTTCACTCTGTATGACAGACTCTAGGTCCATCAACCTCACTACAAATAGTTCAATTCTGTTTCTTTTTATGGCTGAGTAATATTCCATTGCATATATGTGCCACATCTTCTTTATCCATTCATCTGTCAGTGGAAACTTAGGTTTCTCCCATGTCCTGGCTATTGTAAATAGTGCTGCAATGAACATTGTGGTACATGAGTTATTTTGAATTATGGTTTTCTCAGGGTATATGCCCAGTAGTGGGATTGCTGCGTCATATGGTAGTTCTATTTTTAGTTTTTTAAGGAACCTCCATACTGTTCTCCATAGTATCTGTATCAATTTACATTCCCACCAACAGTGCAAGAGGGTTCCCTTTTTCTCCACACACTCTCCATCTTTTATTTTTTGTAGATATTTTGATGATGGCTCTTCTGACCGTTGTGAGGTAATACCTCATTGTAGTTTTGATTTGCATTTCTCTAATGGTTAGTGATGTTGAGCATCCTTTCATGTATTTGTTGGCAATATCTTCTTTGGAGAAACGTCTATTTAGATCTTCTGCCCATTTCTGGATTGGGTTGTTTGCTTTTTTGATATTGAGCTAAATAAGCTGCTTGTATATTTTGGAGATTAATCCTTTGTAAGTTGCTTCATTTGCAAATATTTTCTCCCTAGCTGAGAGTTGTCTTTTTGTCTTGTATATGGTTTCCTTTGCTGTGCCAAATCTTTTAAGTTTCATTAGGTCCCATTTGTTTTTATTTCGATTACTTTAGGAGGTGGGTCAAAAAGGATCTTGCTCTAATTTATGTCATAGAGTGTTCTGCCTATGTTTTCCTCTAAGAGTTTTATAGTGTCTGGCCTTACATTTAGGTCTTTAATCCATTTTGAGTTTATTTTTGTGTATGGTGTGAGGGAGTGTTCTAATTTTATTCTTTTACATGTAGCTGTCCGGTTTTCCCAGCACGAATTATTGAAGATGCTGTCTTTTCTTCATTGTATATTCTTGCCTCCTTTATCAAAGATCAGGTGACCATATGTGTGTGGGTTTATATCTGGACTTTCTATCCTGTTCCATTGATCTATATTTCTATTTTCTGCCAGCACCATACTGCCTTGATTACTTTAGCTTTGTAGTATTGTCTGAAGTCTGGGAGCTTGGTTCCTCGAGCTCTGTTTTTCTTTCTCAAGATTGCTTTGGCCACTCGAGGCCTTTTGTGTTTCCATACAAATTGTGAAATTTTTTGTTCTAGTTCTGTGAAAAATGCCATTGGTAGTTTGTTAGGGATTGCATTGAATCTGTAGATTGCTTTGGGTAGTATTGTCATTTTCACAATGTTGATTCTTCCAGTCCAAGAACATGGTATATCTCTCCATCTGTTTGTATCATCTTTAATTTCTTACATCAGTATCTTACAGTGTTCTGCATACAGGTCTTTTGTCTCCTTAAGTAGAGTTATTCCTAGGTATTTTATTCTTTTTATTGCAATAGTAAATGGGAGTGTTTCCTTGATTTCTCTTTCAGATTTTTCATCATTAGTGTGTAAGAATGCAAGATATTTCTGTGCATTAATTTTCTATCCTACTACTTTACCAGATTCATTGATTAGCTCTAGTAGGTTTCTGGTAGCATCTTTAGTATTCTCTCTATGTAGTATTATGTCATATGCAAACAGTGACAGATTTACTTCTTCTTTTCCAGTTTGGATTCCTTTTATTGCTTTTTCTTTGATTGCTGTGGCTAAAACTTCTAAGACTAGGTTCAATAATAGCGGTGAGAGTGGACAACCTTGTCTTTTTCGTGGTCTTAGTGGAAACGGTTTTACTGTTTCACCATTGAGAACAGTGTTGGCTGTGGGTTTGTCATATATGGCCTTTATTATGTTGAGGCAAGTTCCCTCTATGCTTACTTTCTGGAGGGTTTTTATCATAAATGGGTGTTGAAATTTGTCAAAAGATTTTTCTGCCTCTAGTGAGATTATCATATCGTTTTTATCCTTAGTTTTCTAATTTGGTGTATCACATTGATTGCTTTGTGTATATTGAAGAATCCTTGCATTCCTGGGATAAACCCCACTTGATCATGGTGTATGATCCTTTTAATGTGCTGTTGGATTCCCTTTGCTAGTATTTTGTTGAGGATTTTTGCATCTATGTTCATCAGTGATACTGGCCTGTAGTTTTTTTTCTTTCTGACATCTTTGTCTTGTTTTGGTATAAGGGTGACGGTGGTCTTGTAGAATGAGTTTGGGAGTGTTCCTCCCTCTGCTATATTTTGGAAAAGTTTGAGAAGGATAGGTGTTAGCTCTCCCATAAATGTTTGTTAGAATTCGCCTGTGAAGCCATCTGATCCTGGGCTTTTGTTTGTTGGAAGATTTTAAATCACAGTTTCAAATTCAGTGCTTGTGATTGGTCTGTTTATGTTTTCTGTTTCTTCTTGTTCAGTCTCAGAAGATTGTTCTTTTCTAAGAATTTGTCCATTTCTTCCAGGTTGTCCATTTTATTGGCATAGAATTGCTTGTAGTAATCTCTCATGATCCTTTGTATTTCTGCAGTGTCAGTGGTTACTTCTCCTTTTTCATTTCTAATTCTGTTGATTTGAGTCTTTTCCTTTTTTTTGTTGATGAGTCTGGCTAATGGTTTACTAATTTTGTTTATCTTCTCAAAGAACCAGTTTTTAGTTTTACTGATCTTTTCTATTGTTTCTGTCATTTCTTTTTCTTTTATTTTTGATCTGATCTTTGTGATATCTTTCCTTTTGCTAACTTTGGGGTTTTTTTGTTCTTCTTTCTCTAATTGCTTTAGGTTTAAATTTAGGTTGTTTATTTGAGATTTTTCTTGTTTCTTGAGGTAGGATTGTATTGTTATAAACTTCCCTCTTAGTGCTTTTGCTGCATCCCATAGGTTTTGGGTCGTCGTGTTTTCGCTGTCATTTGTTTCTAGGTAGTGTTTGAATTCCTCTTTGATTAGTTCAGTGATCTCTTGTTTATTTAGTTGCGTACTGTTTAGCCTCCATATGTTTATATTTTTCACGGGTTTTTTTCTTGTAATTGATATCTAGTCTCATAGCATTGAGGTCAGAAAAGACACTTGATACGATTTCAGTTTTCTTAAATTTACCAAGGCTTGATTTGTGACCCAAGATATGATCTATCCTGGAGAATGTTCCATGAGCACTTGGGAAGAAAGTGTATTCTGTTGCTTTTGGATGGAATGTCCTATAAATATCAATTAAGTACATCTTGTTTAATGTGTCATTTAAAGCTTGTGTTTCCTTATATGTTTTCATTTTGGATGACGTGCCCATTGGTGAAAGTGGGGTGTTAAAGTCCCCTACTATTATTGTGTTACTGTTAATTTCCCCTTTTATGGCTGTTAGCATTTTCCCTATGTACTGAGGTGCTTCTATGTTGGGTGCGTAAATATTTACAACTGTTATATCTTCTACTTGGATTGATCCCTTGATCATTATGTAGTGTCCTCCTTTGTCTCTTGTAATAGTCTTTATTTTAAAGTCTATTTTGTCTCATATGAGAATTGCTACTCCAGCTCTCTTTTGATTTCCATTTCCATGGAATATCCTTTTTCATCCCCTCACTTTCAATCTGTATGTGTTCCTAGGTCTGAAGGTGGTCTGTCATAGACAGCATATATACAGGTCTTGTTTTTGTATCTATTCAACCTGTCTTGTCTTTTAGGTGGAGCCTTTAACCCATTTACATTTAAGGTAATTATCAATATGTATGTTCCTATTACCATTTTTTTTATTGTTCTGGGTTTGCTTTTGTAGGTCCTTTTCTTCTCTTGTAGTTCCTGCCTAGAGAAGTTCCTTTAGATTTTGTTGTAAAGGTCGTTTGGTGTCACTGAATTCTCTTAGCTTTTGCTTGTTTAATTTCTCTGTCGAATCTGAATGAGATCCTTGCTGAGTAGAGTAATCTTGATTGTAGGTTTTTCCCTTTCATCACTTTAAATATGTCCTGCTACTCCGTTCTGGCTTGCAGAGTTTCTGCTGAAAGGTCAACTGTTAACCTTATGGGGATTCCCTTGTAGTTTATTTGTTGCTTTCCCTTGCTGCTTTTAATGTTTTTTCTTTGTATTTAATTTTTGATAGTTTGATTAATGTATGTCTTGGCATGTTTCTCCTTGTGTTTATCCTGTATGGGACTCTCTGTGCTTCCTGGACTTGATTGACTATTTCCTTTTCCATATTAGGGACGTTTTCAACTCTAATCTCTTCAAATACTTTCTCAGTCCCGTTCTTTTTCTCTTCCTCTGGGACCCGTATAACTCGAATGTTGGTGCTTTTAATGTTGTCCAACACGACTCTGCGAGTGTCCTCAATTCTTTTCATTCTTGTTTCTTTATTCTACTCTGCAGTAGTTATTTCTACTATTTTGTCTTCCAGGTCACTTATCTGTTCTTCTACCTCAGTTATTCTGCTATTGATTCCTTCTAGAGAATTTTTAATTTCATTTATTGTGTTTTTCATCATTGTTTGTTTGCTCTTTAGTTCTTCTAGATCCTTGTTAAACCTTTCTTGTATTTTCTCCATTCTGTTTCCAAGATTTTGGATCATCTTTATTATCATTATTCTGAATTCTTTTTCAGGTAGACTGCCTATTTCCTCTTCATTTGTTTGGTCTGGTGGGTTTTTACTTTGCTCCTTCATCTGCTGCGTATTTCTCTCTCTTCTCATTTTTATTAACTTACTGTATTTGGGGTCTCCTTTTCACAGGCTGCAGCTTCGTCGTTCCTGTTGTTTTCGGTGTCTGCCCGCAGTGACTAAGGTTGGTTCGGTGGGTTGTGTAGGCTTCCTGGTGGAGGGGAGTGTTGGCTGTATTCTGATGGATGAAGCTGGATCTTGTCTTTCTGGTGGGCAGGACCACATCCAGTGGTGTGTTTTAGGGTGTCTGTGAATTTAGTTTGATTTTTAGGCAGCCTCTGCTAATGGGTCGAGTTGTGTTCCTGTTTTGCTAGTTGTTTTGGTATAGGGTGTCTGGCACTGGAGCTTGCTGGTCATTGAGTGGAGCTGGGTCTTAGCGTTGAGACGGAGGTCTCTTGGAGAGTCCTCACTGACATTACGAGAGGCTGGGTGGTCTCTGGTGGCCCAGTGTCCTGAACTCGGCTCTCCCATCTCAGCCGGCTGGAGCACCAAGACCCTGTCAGCCGTACGGCTGCTAGTTTTGGATGGTCTACTGCAGTGACGGGGGATGGTTGTGGCTCACCATGGGGACAAGGACACTGGCAACAGAAGTTCTCCTTTGCGTGAGCCCACCCAGCGTCCGCCATTAGCCCCACCAATGAGCCGGGTCTGATTTAGTGTCTTTCCTGTATGTTTGCCTTTACCAGTGAGACTTTTTTCTTTCATAAATCTCTCATTTCTAGTTGTGACCTTTTTTTTTTGCTTAGGGAAGTCCTTTTAACCTTTCTTTTTTCTTTTCCTTTTGGCCACGCCATGTGGCTTGCTGGATCTTAGTTCCTTGACCAGGCATGTAACCTAGGCCCCTGGCAGTGAAAGTGCTGAGTACTAACCAATGGACTCTCAGGGAATTCCCTAACATTTCTTATAAGGCTGTTTTAGTGGTGCTAAACTCTTTTAGCTTTTGCTTTCCTGTAAAACTCTTTATCTCTCCTTCAAATCTGAATGATAGCTTTGCTGGGTAAAGTATTATTGGTTGTAGTTTTTTCTTTTATCACTTTGAATGTATTTTGCCACTCCCTCTTGGTCTGCACAGTTTCCACTCATAAGTCAGCTGCTAGTCTTCTGGGAATTTCCTTGTATATAACTTGTTTCTTTTCTCTTGCTCTCTTTATCTTTAATTTTTTGCCATTTTGATTATAATATGTCTTTGTGTGGACCTCTTTGGGTTTGTCTTTTTTGGGACTCTCTGTGCTTCCTGGATTTGGATGTTTGTTTCCTTTCCCAGGTTAGGAAATTTTTCAGCTATAATTTCTTCACATAAATTCTCTGCCACTTTGCCTCCTTATTCTCCTTCTGCACCCTGATAATGTGAATGTTAATACCCTTGTTTTTATCTCAAAGGTTTCTTAAACTATCCTCATTTTTTAGAATTCTTTTTTCTTCTTTCTGTTCAGCTTGCGTGATTTTCAGTACTCTGTTTTCCAGATCTCTGATTTGTTCCTCTGTATCATCTAATCTACTGTTGATTTCTTCTAGTGTTTTTTTTTTTTGCAGTACGTGGGCCTCCCACTGCCGTGGCCTCTCCCACCGCAGAGCACAGGCTCCGGATGCGCAGACTCCGGACGCGCAGGCTCAGTGGCCACAGCTCGTGGGCCCATCTGCTCCGCGGCATGCGGGATCTTCCCGGACTGGGACATGAATCCGCATCCCCTGCATTGCCAGGTGGACTCCCAGCCACTGCGGCACCAGGGAAGCCCTCTAGTGTATATTTTATTTCAGTTATTGTAGTCTTTAGCTCTGTTTGTTTCCTTTTGTATTTTCTATCTCTGTTGAAATTCTCACTGTGTTTGTCCATAATTCTCCAGAGTTCATTGAGCATCTTTATGATCATTACCTTGAACTCTTTATCAGGTACATTGCTAATCTCTGCTTTGTTTAGTTCTTTTTCTGAGGCTTTGTCTTGTTCCTTTGTTTGGATCATATTCCTCTGTCTTCTCATTTGCATAATACTATATATAATCAGAAACTAGGTAAGTTGGTTATGTCTCCCAATCTTTGAGAAGTGACCTTATGTAGAAGATGTCATAGGGGGCCCAGCATCACACTCTCCTTGATCATCAGAGCTATATGCTCTAGAAGTAGTTCCTATGTGGGCTGCATGTGTCCCCTGTTGTCATGGGGCCAACTAGTGTGGGCACACTGTTGGGTGCTGCCTTGTGTGGTGGCTTCAGGCCCTCTGGAGGGTGGGGTAGGCTTCCCGCATGCTTGGCCATGTGGCCTGATGGTGCATGGCTGAACTTGCTGGTCAGTGGGGTTCCTCATAAGATTGGCTGTGCAGCTAACAGGGCTGTGTGGCTACTGCAGGCCCACTTGTGGGCAGGGCAAGTTTCTAGCAATTATAGAAAGAAGGAAGATTTAAAAACTTGTCAGCTCTTATGTCATTGTTGTAGAACAAAATGGCACTTGTCAGCTCTTGTGTCATTGTCATAGAATGAGTTCCCCAAAATGGCCTCTGCCAGCATCTTCATTCCTAGGGAGAGCCAGTTGCCTCCTGCCTCTCTAGGAGGCTCTCCAACATCAGTGAGTGGGTCTGACCTAGGCTCCTTTCAAACCACTGTCTGCATGCTGGGGCTTGAAACATGTGAAGTTTTGTGTGTGTCTTTTAGGAATGGAGTCTTTGTTTCCTACAGTACTCTAGCTCACCTGAAATAAGCCCTGTGATTTTCAAAGCCAGACATTCTGGGGGCTCATCTTTCCAGTGCAGGACCCTGAAGCTGGGGGGCCCAGTGTAGAATTTAGACCCCTCGCTCCTTGGGGAGAACCTCTCTGGCTGTGATATTCCTCTTGCTTGTGGTTTGCTGACCCAGGTGTGTGGGTCCTGGATATACCATATCTTTACCCTTCCTACCTATTTTCTTTATGTCTTTGGTTGTGGAAAATCTTTTCTTCTAGTCTTCAGGTTGTTCTCATGGATAGTTGTTCTGTAAGTAGTTATAATTTTGGTGTGCCCATGGGAAGAGCTGAATTCAGGGTCTTCCTGCTCTACCATCTTGGAGAAGCCTCCTCACAGGGATTTTCATATTCTTATCACTTGGTGTACTGTCTGTTAGACATAGTATCAACTCAGCAGCTTTCCAATGAACAAACACACTCCAGGGAGTTTGAGGGCATATGTGGAATTTGAGACAGCTCTGCATTCTCAAAAACTTAATTATGAATTTATAAAAAGGTGAAAATATTGAAGTTTCAATTTAGGTAAAATTGATATACATCAGACATCAAAGTGAGTATGAAACATCTCCATATGCAGCATTACAATTTTATTAAAATTATACTTGGGATTTAAGTTATAGAGGTATGACTGAGGAATGACAAAGAATGGCTAATTCCATTGAAGGAAAATGTATTTCTTACATTTCCCCAGAGAAGGCAGAACATACCATACTAGGCCACAGGAGAACCATCAGATTTTGGCCAGGAAGCAGAAGCAGGAGCAAGGAGAAAGTCTAGGCCGGAACCTTTATTGAGGTTTCTGTGGGAAAGTCAAAATGGGACAGGGTAATCAGCTCAGAATGTCAGTGGGCTCTGAGCTATATTGTAGTCTCTAGTTGTCTGATATCTGACCCTGGGTTATTTAGGACACAGGAAATGTTGGCTTGATGTGTGAGAGTTTGATAAGGCCCTGAATTGGTTAGTTTTCATAAAAAAGATGTTCTTTCAAGTAAGTTGTTTATCATCTTTAGGAATTTGTTAGCCCTGGAAGGGGCAGTTTCTCCCCATGTTTGTAAGGCCCCCTAAGAAGTCAAAACATTATACCATAAAGAAAATTTTGAAAAGCTTGATTAATACAACAAAGGAAATTGTTGCTCACCAGTTCAATGACCCTTGGACCCCTCAGCCAAATCAGAGATCTGAAAAGAGGTCAGAAAATGACTTTTGAAGATGTTTGCTTGGAGGAGAAACTGTTTCTATATGATAGCTCCCTTACCCCAATATACAAACACACATAAGAGGTGAAAGGATTAAGGAGCTCTGCTTTATTCCCCTCAGGCATGGTAAGGGGAGCTGCTACAAGCCCTTCCTGGGGACCGGTGATGGGTATTCACAGTTTGGTGCCTGACCCAAGTCTGAGAAAATTAAAGTATCCTATGGCCAGTTGTTTAGTTCAAAGAAACATGTAGTCCCTGGTATAGAGCAGATATGGGCCAGGCAGGAGACAGAGCCAGTGGTAGTAATGATCTTAGGTCTTGTCCAGTGGGGCTACCTGGAGGAGAGAAGGAGTCCAGCAGAGAGAAGTTCCAGGTGAGCCCTGAATTCCTAAGGACTGCAGAATGAGTTGCAAGTGACCACCCAAAATAGAGACACATCTGACCAGGTCACGAGAGCTGCAGGAGAGGGTCCCTAAGTGATAGAAATTGCCAAAGGCCCCTCAGACACACTTACCCAAAACAGAGCTTCAAGTATATGCTGGTCCCAGGGAGCCTGAGGGCAGCTTGTGAGAATGTCTGTTCAAATAAGACTTTTATCCCTAAACACTTCATTATTTCCATATTTTACCCCAAAGTGTCCAAAAATGGTTAGTAAGCCAGGCAGGATAGAGATTGGTACAGAGAAGTAGAGAGGAAGCCATCCATTTCACTCCATTTCTACTGCAAGTTTCCAGCCTGAAGCATACTAGAAACCCAGTTCTGGTTGACTTCCTGGCAGGACACCTCTAATTTCTGAATTGAGACTATGTTTTTTATTTGAAGTGAGGGTAGCACGGTCCATTACCAAAAAGCAAGCAGAAGAGTCATGGGACCTATGAAAAATTTCATCAAGGGACAGAAAGAAAGCAACAGAGGACACAAGCAGGTATTCTGCCATATAAAAGAGAGCTACAGTGTCTGAACAAAGCTGAGAAAAAGCACACTTTGGGTAAATATCTAGCACAATAGAGAAGCCTGTAGAAGTTTCTGCATTATACCTCCAGCGCAATAACAAGAAGACATCATCTCTTTGAAAGCAAAAGATTAATTGAAAAAAACAATAAGTTGGGACGTAGATCTAGGGAGGTAAGAAACGAGTGAAGGAATCGAGTGAAGGAGTCAACTGAAGAGTCATAGAATTAAAATAGGAAACAGCATATACAGAACCAAATTCACGTTCAGAAAACAGAATCAGTGAGGCAGAGGACTAACAAGAAGCACTCATTTTTTTTCTTTTTAAAATTTATTTTATTGAAGTATAGTTGATTTACAAAGTAGTGTTAATTTCGGCTGTATAACCCACATGTATATGTATGTATATATATATGTATGTGTATATATATATATACACACACATATATATATACACACACATTCTTTTTCATATTCTTTTTCATTATGGTTTATCACAGGATATTGCATATAGTTCCTTGTGCTATATAGTAGGACCTTGTTGTTTATCCATGCTTTATATAATAGTTTGCATCTGCTAATCCCAGACTCCCAACCCATCCTTCCCTCCCCTCCTCCTTGGCAACCACAATTCTGTTCTGTATGTCTGTGAGTCTGTTTGTTTCGTAGATAAGTTCATTTGTGTCATATTTTAGATTCCACATATAAAGTGATATCATAAAGTATTAGTCTTTCACTTTCTGACTTACTTCACTTAGTGTGATAATCTCTAGGCCCATCCATGTTGCTGTAAATGGCATATTTCATTCCTTTTATGGCTAAGTAATAGTCCTATGTATAAATATACCATATCTTCTTTATCCATTCATCTGTCAATGGAAATTTAGGTTGCTTCCATGTCTTGGCTGTTGTAAATAGTGCTGCAGTGAGCATAGGGGTGCATGTATATTTTTGAATTAATAGTTTTGTCCAGATATATTCCCAGGAGTGGGATTGCTAGATCGTATGGCAACTTTAATTTTAGTTTTTTGAGGAACCTCCATACTGATTTCCAAAGTGTCTGCAACAATTTACATTCCCACCAACAGTGTAAGAGGGTTCCCTTTTCTCCATAACCTCTTCAGCATTTGTTATTTGTAGATTTTTAAAAAATGATGGCCATTCTGACTGGTGTGAGGTGGTACCTCACTGTAGTTTTGATTTGCATTTCTCTAATAATTATCAATGTTGAGCATCTTTTCATGTGCCTGTTGGCCATCTGTATGTCTTCTTTGGTGAAATGTCTATTTAGTTAAGAAGCAATCTTAAAGAATCCTGAGAAAAGAGAGCAAAGATGGTTCTTGTCCTTGAGTACATACTGGACACCAAACACATGTTATGGAGGAAGAAACTGAGACCTGTCAAGGTCACCTAATATGCTCAGGAAAACAGCCAGGAAGTGACAAAGCAGAATTGAAACTCAAATCTGTCAGACTCCAACACATGTTTGTTAACAATGACACTGTGCTAAACACGAGGGTGAGACATTTAGATCCGAGGGAGAATGAAGAAAGAGCTAACTTACAGGTCGTAGGTATTTATTTAAAGAGAAAGAAGCAGAACAAATTGAGAATATACAAAAATAAAAAAATAGAATAAAACTTTCTTGAACTGAAAAAAATTATACAAATGAAAGATCTTATCTAGTTAGAAAATTGGACAATTGATCTAAAAAAATAAGAACTGATTCCTTATGTAGAAGTGAGGGTGGGGGGGTATGGAAATAAAATAGTTAAACCATGGGCAAAACAGATGCATTTGCTGCTGTTAAGAATGTGGAGACAGGTATTCATATTTATGGAAGTATCAAGTATTATATAAAAATATTAATCATAAGAAAATAATCTGAAATGCAGAAAAGTAATTATCTAAAGGAGGCAGACATTAATTTTATAATCATAAAAAATTAAAAGTTTTAAAAATGAAATAGAACTAAAATAATATTTTAATGTTTAATATGATTATTAAAATATATTTTAAAACTTGCTTCTTATTAACAGAGCTTAATATCTGAGGTTTTCATTGGTGGAAAAAGTTGTGCTGTTCCCACAAAAATTCTAAGAGGAAACTATGGACACATATGACGTAATAAACTAACAGTGTAGAACTGTGTTGAGTTTGGCAATAATCTTTGAATTCCTTGATGTAACCCTAGAGAAAGCAGGACAGGTCAGCAGATGGTGGCTGGTCTCTAAGACAGAAGATGTGAGTTCTATTCTAGTCTGCCATTTATGATATTACCTTGTGCAAATCAGTTTCTCACTCTAAACTCTAATATCCAGCCTAGAATATCCTCATTAAATATTTCTTGCCCAAGTTACTTGTCCAAGGCCACACAGGTACCAAATGTTGAAACACATGAGGTTTGGTAGATCTAGGCTGCCTGGAATATAATCAGATTTAGAAAGGGGGGAAATTCCAGTTAGAACAGTGTGAAGAAAAGTCTGGTGTTCAGACCACATGAGAAGCTGGCTTTTCCCAGCCAGTACAGACAGATATAATAATATTTCAGCATATTAATAATATTTCATAATATTATATTTATTACTATATATAACTCAGCTTTCTATTATTATTATAGTTTGTTTTTTGTTTTTTTTTTTTTGTGGTATGTGGGCCTCTCACTGTTGTGGCCTCTCCCGTTGCAGAGCACAGGCTCCGGACACGCAGGCCCAGCGGCCATGGCTCACGGGCCCAGCCGCTCCACGGCATGTGGGATCTTCCCGGACCGGGGCACGAACCCGTGTCCCCTGCATCGGCAGACGGACTCTCAACCACTGTGCCACTAGGGAAGCCCTATTATTATAGTTTTATAATCTAATTACTGACACATTTTCTTATTTTGTCCTCAGGAAGATCTTTGGAGTTTGGAAGAACTGCTTTTATCATCCTCCAACCCACGCTTGACTTACAATAAAAAAATTTAAGATACTCTGTCCTAAGTAAGTAGTAGGTCAGGCAATTCAGGTAGGCAAATCATAGTAATCTGATGGAGGATATTGAAACCAATGGAAACCAACTTAAAACTCGGCATTTGACGGTAATGGAGACTCAGTGGCATGTCCCAGAGATGTGATTGACAGATGATGAAACAGTCATTGCAGGTTTATGGGTTTTTTGTTTATTTTTGGTTGTTTTTTCGGTTGTGCTGCAGGGCCCACAGGATCTTAGTTCCCCAATTCCCCAACCAGGGATTGAACCCTCGTCCCACCACAGTGAAAGCACCAAGACCTAACCACTGGACTGCTAGGGAATTTCCTCAGTGCAGGTTTATATAAAAGGTATTTGTATACAGGGGGCTTAAGGTTAGAATCTAAGACTATGGATAGTAGTAAAGGAAAAAGACAATCTCCAAACAGAATGTAGAAACTGGGTAGTAAATTTATCTCCCACAGTTCAGAAAGTACCCACAAAACAAGCAGAGTCATTGAAAGAGGAGATTGACTTGGCGATGTTCTAAACCTCAAAACTTGATGATTTTTCAAGATTTCCTTTCTACCTTAAGGCAAGACCATACCTCAGCCATCTCTTACAGATAAAAATCTTCCCTTAAAAGACATCAAGAGGGGCTTCCCTGGTGGCACAGTGGTTGAGAGTCCGCCTGCCGATGCAGGGGACACGGGTTCGTGCCCCAGTCCGGGAAGATTCCATATGCCGCGGAGCGGCTAGGCCCGTGAGCCATGGCTGCTGGGCCTGCGTGTCCAGAGCCTGTGCTCCGCAGCGGGAGAGGCCACAGCAGTGAGAGGCCCATGTACCACAAAAAAAAAAAAAAAAGACATCAGGAGGAGTTTTCTCAACCACATACACTTGAAACAAGTCTTTGTTGGGCCAAGATGGGTCAGAATGGTCTGAGGTCTGTCTGCCCGTTGTGCCTGTTCAGCCAAGTAGGATCTTGAAAACTGGCTCATGCATGGTTGATGCTGGACACCAGAGCCTTGTAAAACCAAGAGAGCTCTGATGGGAGCTCCAGGCTAGAGCAGGGTGGGCCTCATCTCTGGTTCCTGGAGGCACAGCTGACTCTTCTGTATATTTGTAAAGGCAGTCTCAAGTATCTGAGGTCCTCCAAGTCCCCAGTCTAAGGCTTATCCACCCCCTTGGAAGGTACTTTAGATACCTGAAGCAAAAGTACAGTCACTTAATTCCACAACTGGCCAGAGCATGCCAGCTAGTATAAACATATTTTGAAAATATGTATTTTGCTTATTTAAACACACATGTATTTTCACAGATTGAGAAGAAGTCAATAGAGAAGTAATAAGTTTTTAAAGTGAGTTTTAATAATTTATGCCTACTTATATATACAATGTGCACACACACAGAGATTTATTGAAAGAGGGCCCACTTGTGTGCTAACTGGTCATGTTCAATGATCTATGAAGTCATCTCCCTTTTTTGCATTAACTTGGGGGCCAGAGAGGGTGAGATTCAGTGGGGTTATGCCACCCATGACATCCTTACCTAATGGTATGGGAATTTCTCCAGTCTCTTTTCCTGACTAGTAGAAACTCACGAAGCAGGTGATATGACAATCAAATTTCTCTTTTCCCTTTGGATCACTCATGTCCTTTACTCAACAATTGCTGGAAACATTCCTATTCACTTGAAACAACACTCTTCATTTGTTGGCTGCTGGGTGAAGAAATGCTTTTCTTAGAGCAGAAGCAGATTAATCATGTTTTTGTTCAATGCCAGAGCAAAAGTTATAATCTTGCTTGATGTTTAGAATTAAATAGCCAAGCAATAGTTCTTCCTTACTGATGATCTAATGGATTCTTTTGAGGTTTCTCAAGTAATTACATGTTGCTTCATATTTCCTCAGAAACACCGTATATCCCACTCTTGATCATAGGCCAAAAATTGAGAATTCCTTGGAAATTCTTTAACTACATATAAGTTTTAATATTCCTCATGATGATATATCAGTGCTCCAAAAAGTTTTCAGGTGAAGGTTCTGTTATTTCTGATGATTAAACATTTTACCATGCAAGAGACAACAAACAGATGAAAGTAAATGTAGGTGTTTTTGTTAGCTTATTTCTGGATAATTTTACTACAGCTCGAAGCAACAGAGTACATACAAACTTAGAATTCTTTAAATGTTTGCACAGAGTTTTTATAGTTTCTGTGAGTTTTCCCAAACTCTATTTTCCCCAAACACAAATGGGGACCGAATTACTAACCAGTTAGGCCTCTTCTGTATGAAAAGAGTAAGCTGTTGATCTTTTCCATCATGTAAGAGGCCCTTTCATTCTCCATTTAGATCTTTCCAAAGGACTTATAAATATCTGTGCTGTGGCTAGCTACCATTATAATTCTCTGAGTGGCAGCATAAGTAGCGAGGTGGAGAGAGAAGGTAGATACAAGTTGCTCTGATGTGGTAAGAATGGCTGAGGCAGCAGCAGTAAGTGAAGTTCCCGTTCAACAGGTGATGAAATAGAATTGGCCCTTTCACTTTCTCATAAGTAGGTTAGTTATGGATCAGTTCAGGTCAAAGTCTTATTGGATCTAACCTGACTCCCTTCTTAACTAAGCTCATCCATTGTGGTGGCTCTATAAAAGTCCTTAAATATTAACTTACTTAGTGGAAGTTGGTGCCTAATTTCTGAGAATATGGTTTTCTTTTTGCAGTCATGACTGCTCGGAGTTGTTTGGCCATTATTTTTATTGTGGCCATTTGTCTCCTTTTCCCTTTTGCTTTTTTGAGGTCCTGTGGTGACTTTGTCTTTGATTTCTTGGCAGTAACATAGCATAGTAAAGAGAACATTGGATCAGAAACTAGGAAACTTGAGTTTGGCTTCACGTTTTGCCATAACCAACTAGGTGAACTTCAGGGGAATCACCTAATTCTCCTGTGTTCTTTCATCTGTAAAATGAGGATGTTGAACTAGATGGCGTTCCCAGAAATCAAATTCTATGAGTGAGCACCATCTCACACCCACGTTTCGTGCTCTGGCAAATTTTCTATTATTATTTTTAAAAATGAGATGATGGAGTTGAGGAAGATGGTGGAAGAGTAGGACATGGAGATCACCTTCCTCCCCACAGATACATCAGAAATACATCTACATGTGAAACTGCTCCTATAGAACACCCACTGAATGCTGGCAGAAGACCTCAGACCTCCCAAAAGGCAAGAAACTCCCCACCTACCTGGGTAGGGCAAAAGGAAAAAGACAAAACAGAGACAAAAGAATAGGGATGGGACCTGCACCAGTGGGAGGGAGCTGTGAAGGAGGAAAGGTTTCCACACACTAGAAGCCCCTTCATGGGTGGAGACTGTGGGTGGCAGAGGGGGGGAGCTTCGGAGTCACTGAAGAGAGCGCAGCAACACGGGTGTGGAGGGCAAAATGGAGAGATTCCCGCACAGAGGATCGGTGCAGACCGGGACTTATCAGCCTGAGAGGCTTGTCTGCTCACCTGCCAGGGCGGGCAGGGGCTGGGAGCTGAGGCTCGGGCTTCGGAGGTTGGATCACAGGGAGAGGACTGGAGTTGGCTGTGTGAACACAGCCTGAAGGAGCTAGTGCGCCACAGCTAGCCAGGAGGGAGTGCGGGAAGAGTCAGGAGCTGCCAAAGAGGCAAGACTTTTTCTTGGCTCTTTGCTTCCTGGTGCGTGAGGAGAGGGGATTAAGAGCGCCGCTTAAAGGAGCTCCAGAGATGGGTGCGAGCCGCAACTATCAGTGCGGACCCCAGAGACGGGCACGAGGCGCTAAGGCTGCTGTTGCTGCCACCAAGAAGCCTGTGTGCAAGCACAGGTCACTATCCACATCTCCCCTCCCGGGAGCCTGTGCAGCCACCACTGCTAGGGTCCCGTGACCCAGGGACAACTTCCCCGGGAGAATACATGGCGCGCCTCAGGCTGGTACGATGTCACGCCGGCCTCTGCCTCCGCAGGCTCGCCCCGCATCCGTACCCCTCCCTCCCCCCGGCCTGAGTGAGCCAGAGCCCCCGAATCAGCTGCTCCATTAACCCGGCCCTGTCTGAGCGAAGAACAGACGCCCTCAGGTGACCAACACGCAGAGCCGGGGCCAAATCCAAAGCTGAACCCCAGGAGCTATGCGAACAAAGAAGAGAAACGGAAGTGTCTGCCAGCAGCCTCAGGAGCAGTGGATTAAAGCTCCACAATCAACTTGATGTACCCTGTATCTGTGGAATACCTGAATAGACAACGAATCATCCCAAATTGAGGAGGTGGACTTTGAGAGCAAGATATATTATTTTTTCCCCTTTTCCTCTTTTTGTGACTGTGTATGTGTATGCTTCTGTGTGTGATTTTGTCTGTATAGCTTTGCTTTCCCCATTTGTCCTAGGGTTCTGTCTGTCTGTTTTTGTTCTTTTTAATTTTTTTCTTAATTATTTTTTATTTTAATAACTTTATTTTATTTTATCTAACTTTATTTTATCCTCTTTCTTTCATTCTACTTTTTCTCCCTTTTCTTCTGAGCTGTGTGGATGAAAGGCTCTTGGTGCTCCAGCCAGGAGTCAGTTCTGTGCCTCTGAGGTGGGAGAACCAACTTCAGGACACTGGTCTACAAGAGACCTCCCAGTTCCACGGAATATCAAATGGCGAAAATCTCCCAGAGATCTCCATCTCAACAAGAAGACCCAGCTCCACTCAATGACCAGCAAACTACAGTGCTGAGCACCCTATGCCAAACAACTAGCGAGACAGGAAGACAACCCCACCCATTATAAGAGAGGCTGCCTAAAATCATAATAAGGCCACAGACACCCCATAACAAACCAGCAGGCATGGACCTGCCCACCAGAAAGACAAGATCCAGCCTCTTCCACCAGAACACAGGCACTAGTCCCCTCCACCAGGAAGCCTACAAAACCCACTGAACCAACTTTAACCACTGGGACAGACACCAAAAGCAACGGGAACTACGAACCTGCAGCCTGCAAAAAGGAGACCCCAAACACAGTAAGATAGGCAAAATGAGAAGACAGAAAAACACACAGCAGATGAAGGAGCAAGGTAAAAACTGACCAGGCCTAACAAATGAAGAGGAAATAGGCAGTCTACCTGAAAAAGAATCCAGAATAATGATAGTAAAGATGATCCAAAATCTTGGAAATAGAATAGAGAAAATGCAAGAAACATTTAACAAGGACCTAGAAGAACTAAATAGGAAATGAGCAACGATGAACAACACAATAAATGAAATTAAAAATACTCTAGAAGGGATCAATAGCAGAATAACTGGGGCAGAAGAATGGATAAGTGACCTGGAAGATAAAATAGTGGAAATAACTACTGTAGAGGAGAATAAAGAAAAAAGAATGAAAAAAACTGAGGACAGTCTCAGAGACCTCTAGGACAACATTAAACACACCAACATTCGAATTATATTGGTCCCAGAAGAAGAAGAGGAAAAGAAAGGGACTGAGAAAATATTTGAAGAGATTATACTTGAAAACATCCGTAATATGGGAGAGGAAATAGTTAATCAAGTCCAGGAAGCACAGAGAGTCCCATACAGGATAAATCCAAGGAGAAACAGGCCAAGACACATATTAATCAAACTATCAAAAATTAAATACAAAGAAAACATATTAAAAGCAGCAAGGGAAAAACAACAAATAACGCACAGGCAATCCCCATAAGGTTAACAGCTGATCGTTCAGCAGAAACTCTGTAAGCCAGAAGGAGTGTTAGGACATATTTAAAGTGATGAAGGAGAAAAACCTACAGCCAAGATTACTCGACCCAGCAAGGACCTCATTCAGATTTGATGGTGAAATTAAAACCTTTAGAGACAAGAAAAAGCTGAGAGTTCAGCACCACCAAACCAGCTTTACAACAAATGCTAAAGGAACTTTTCTAGGCAAGAAACATAAGAGAAGGAAAAGGCCTACAATACCAAACCCAAAACAGTTAAGAAAATGGGCATAGGAACATACATATCGATAATTACCTTCAGTGTAAATGGATTAAATGCTCCCACCGAAAGACACAGACTGACTGAATGGATACAAAAACAAGACCCATCTATATCCTGTCTACAAGAGACCCACTTCAGACCTAGGGACACATACAGACTGAATGTGAGGGGATGGAAAAAGATATTCCATGCAAATGGAAATCAAAAGAAAGCTGGAGTAGCAGTTCTCATATCAGACAAAATAGACCTTAAAATAAAGACTATTACAAGAGACAAAGAAGGACACTACATAATGATTAAGGGATCGATGCATTAAGAAGATATAACAATTGTAAATATTCATGCACCCAACATAGGAGTACCTCAATACATAAGGCAAATACTAACAGCCGTAAAAGGGGAAATCAACAGTAGCACAATCATAGTAGGGGGCTTTAACACCCCAGTTTCACCAATGGACAGATCATCCAAAATGAAAATAAGGATACACAAGCTTTAAATGATACATTAAACAAGATGGACTTAATTGATATTTATAGGACATTCCATCCAAAAACAACAGAATATACATTTTTCTCAATTGCTCATGGAACATTCTCCAGGGTAGATCATATCTTGGGTCACAAATCAAGCCTTGGTAAATTTAAGAAAATTGAAATCGTATCAAGTATCTTTTCCGACCCCAACGATATGAGACTAGATATCAATTACAGGAAAACATCTGTAAAAAACACAAACACATGGAAGCTAAACAATACACTACTTAATAACGAAGTGATCACTGAAGAAATCAAAGAGGAAGTCAAAAAATACCTAAAAACAAGTGACAATGGAGACACGACGACCGAAAACCTATGGGATGCAGCAAAAGCAGTTCTAAGGGGGAAGGTTATAGCAATACAATCCTACCTTAAGGAATAGGAAATATCTCAAATAAACAACTTAACCTTGCACCTAAAGCAATTAGAGAAAGAAGAACAAAACAACCCCAAAGTTAGCGGAAGGAAAGAAATCATAAAGATCAGATCAGAAATAAATGAAAAAGAAATGAAGGAAACGATAGCAAAGATCAGTAAAACTAAAAGCTGGTTCTTTGAGAAGATAAACTAAATTGATAAACCATTAGCCAGACTCATCAAGAAAAAAGGGAGAATACTCAAATCAATAGAATTAGAAATGAATAAGGAGAAGTAACAACTGACACAGCAGAAGTACAAAGGATCATGAGAGATTACTACAAGCAACTCTATGCCAATAAAATGGACAACCTGGAAGAAGTTGACAAATTCTTACAAATGCACAACCTGCCAAGACTGAATCAGGAAGAAATAGAAAATATGAACAGACCAATCACAAGCACTGAAATTGAAACTGTGATTAAAAATCTTCCAACAAACAAAAGCCCAAGACCAGATGGCTTCACAGGCGAATTCTAACAAACATTTAGAGAAGAGCTAACACCTATCCTTCTCAAACTCATCCAAAATATAGCAGAGGGAGGAACACTCCCAAACTCATTCTACGAAGCCACCATCACCGTAATACCAAAACCAGACAAGGATGTCACAAAGAAAGAAAACTACAGGCCAATATCACTGATGAACATAGATGCAAAAATCCTCAACAAAATACTAGCAAACAGAATCCATCAGCACATTAAAATGATCACATACCATGATCAAGTGGGGTTTATTCCAGGAATGCAAGGATTCTTCAATATACGCAAATCAGTCAACGTGATACACCATATTAACAAATTGAAGGAGAAAAATCATATGATCATCTCTATAGATGCAGAGAAAGCTTTCAACAAAATTCAACATGCAGTTATGATAAAAACCCTGCAGAAAGTAGGCATAGAGGGAACTTTCCTCAACATAATAAAGGCCATATATGACAAACCCACAGCGAACATTGTCCTCAATGGTGAAAAACTGAAACCATTTCCACTAAGATCAGGAACAAGACAAGGTTGCCCACTGTCACCACTCTTATTCAACATAGTTTTGGAAGTCTTAGCCACAGCAATCAGAGAAGAAAAAGAAGTAAATGGAAACCAAATCAGAAAAGAAGTAAAGCTGTCATTGTGTGCAGATGACATGATACTATACATAGGGAATCCTAAAGATGCTACCAGAAAACTACTAGAGCTAATTAATGAATTTGGTAAAGTAGCAGGTTACAAAATTAATGCACAGAAATCTCTGGCATTCCTATACACTAATGATGAAAAAGCTGAAAGTGAAATTAAGAAAACACCCCTATTTACCACTGCAACAAAAAGAATAAAATATCCAGGAATAAACCTACCTAAGGAGACAAAAGACATGTATGCAGAAAATTATAAGACACTGATGAAAGAAATTAAAGATGATAGAAATAGATGTAGAGATATACCATGTTCTTGGATTGGAAGAATCAATATTGTGCAAATGAGTATACTACCCAAAGTAATCTACAGATTCAGTGCAATCCCTATCAAACTACCACTGGCGTTTTTCACAGAACTAGAACAAAAAATTTCACAATTTGTATGGAAACAGAAAAGACCCCGAATAGCCAAAGCAATCTTGAGAATGAAAAATGGAGCTGGAGGAATCAGGCTCCGTTACTTCAGACTATACTACAAAGCTACTGTAATCAAGACAGTATGGTACTGGCACAAAAACAAATATAGATCAGTGGAACAGGATAGAAAGCCTAGAGATAAACCCACACACATATGGTCACCTTATGTTTGATAAATGAGGTAAGAATATACAGTGGAGAAAAGACAGCCTTTTCAATAAGTGGTGATGGAAAAACTGGACAGGTAAATGTAAAAGTATGAAATTACAACATTCTGTAACACCGTACACAAAAATAAACTCAAAATGGATTAAAGACCTAAATGTAAGGCCAGACACTATCAAAGTCTTAGAGGAAAACATAGGCAGAACGCTCTATGACATAAATCACAGCAAGATCTTTTTGACCCACCTCCTAGAGATGTGGAAATAAAATCAAAAATAAACAAATGGGACCTAATGAAACTTCAAAGCTTTTGCACAGCAAAGGAAACCATAAACAAGACAAAAAGACAACCCTCAGAATGGGAGAAAATATTTGCAAATGAAGCAACTGATAAAGGATTAATCTCCAAAACATACAAGCAACTTATGCAACTCAATATCAAAAAAACAAGCAAGCCAATCCAGAAATGGGCAGAAGACCTAAATAGACATTTCTGCAAAAAAGATGTACAGATTGCCAATGAACATATGAAAGAATGCTCAACATCATTAATCATTAGAGAAATGCAAATCAAAACTACGATGACGTATCACCTCACACCAGTCAGAATGGCCATCATCAAAAAATCTGGAAACAATAAATGCTGGAGATGGTGTGGAGAAAAGGGAACACTCTTACACATCTGGTGGGAATGTAAATTCATACAGCCACTATGGAGAACAGTATGGAGGTTCCTTAAAAAACTACAAATAGAACTACCATACGACCCAGCAATCCCATTACTGGGCATATACCCTGAGAGAACCATAATTCAAAAAGAGTCATGTACCAAAATGTTCATTGCAGCTCTGTTTACAATAGCCAGGACGTGGAAGCAACCTAAGTGCCCATGAACAGCTGGATAAAGAAGATGTGGCACGTATATATAATGGAATATTACTCAGCCATAAAAAGAAACGAAATTGAGTTATTTGTAGTGAGGTGGACAGACTCTAGTGTGTCATACAGAGTGAAATAAGTCAGAAAGAGAAAAACAAATACTGTATGCTAACACATATATATGGAATCCAAGAAGAAAAAAAAGGTCATGAAGTACCTAGGGATAAGATGGGAATAAAGACACAGACCTACTAGAGCATGGACTTGAGGATATGGGGAGGGGTAAGGGTAAATTGTGACAAAGTGAGAGAGTGGCATGGACATATACACACTACCAAACGTAAAATAGATAGCTAGTGGGAAGCAGCCGCATAGCACAGGGTGATCAGTAGGTGGTTTGTGACCACCTAGAGGGGTGGGATAGGGAGGGTGGGAGGGAGGGAGATGCAAGAGGGAAGAGATATGGGAACATATGTATAACTGATTCACTTTGTTATAAAGCAGAAACTAACACACCATTGTAAAGCAATTTTACTCCAATAAAGATGTTAAAAAAAATGAGATGATAAAAGTGCATACATTTTGTGGAAATTTTGGAGAAGTACAGAAAAATAAAAAAAGGTAATTTAAATACCAAAATCATTCCTACCCCAACCAAGGATAACTACTGCTAATAATTTTTGTATTGGGTGCCAGTGTTTTTCTTTTGTGTATGTGTGTATTTGATTTCCATTTTCTAAAAATATAGCATATATAATTATAAATATATGTTGTATGTAAATAAAAATATGTTTATAAAATATGTAATCATACTATATATATAGTTTCATATGCTGTTTATTTCATTTAGCATTATATTATGACTGTGCTGTTTAATATTCTTCAAAAATATTATTTTTAATATCTCCAGAGTATATCCTCCTAGTACAGTCTCTGAACAGAAAAAAATCTAGTAAATTTTATTTTTAATTATGATACTGCTATATAATAATTCGTTAAAAATCCTTTCTATTTAGACACAGGTTATTCCAATTTTTGCTATTATAAATAACAGGGTATTGAGCATACTTGCACATGAATGTTAGAAAACTTCTGATTATTACTTTAGGAGAGTTGTATTAGTTATCTTTTGCTGCATAACAAATTATCCCAATATTTAATGTATTAAAAGAGTTGAAAATATTTACTATCTCATAGATTTTGTGGTTAGGAACTTGGGAGCAGCTTAGCTGGGTGGTTTTGGCTCAAGGTTTCTAATAAGATTACAGTCAAGGTGTCAGCTGGAGCTGCAATAATCTGACGGCTTGAATAGGGCTGGAGGATTTGCTTCCGGATGACTCACTCTCATCACTGGCAAATTGATCTTGACTGTTGAAAGAAGGCCTTAGTTCTCCATTTAGTGGGACTTTCCATGGGCTGTTGAGTGTCCTCAAGCCAGTGTGGAAGTTGCCTTGGTCAGGACAGGTGACCTAAGAGAAAGTAAGGCAGTTTTTACGATGTAACCTCAGAAGTCATGCTCCATAATTTTTTCAATATCTCATTCATTACGCAAGTCACCCAATTTAATGTGGGAAGACATGAACATCAGAAGATGAGAATTACTGGAGGCCATCTTGGAGGCAGGTTACCACAGAAAGATTCCTTGAAGTACAATTATGGGATCGTATTTTAGTAGAAGAATATTGCTTTATATTGATCATGTTATTTAATATCTATTTTTGCCGATGTAACAAAAGTGTGTGCAGTCTTACATTCCCAAGTTTTCTAAACTTTTTGGGTCACGTTGCCCTTTAATAAAAAGAATCGTTGAATCTCCTGTCCTCATGAGGATGTTGTGAGAAACCCAGAATTCTTCCCTTCCCACCAAGCCAAGGATTTTGAAAGTTTCATATTATACAGTCACCTTTTTCTATAATTTTACAAATCCATTGAATTCTCAGTCTCTTCTCTGTATTTCTCTTCCTGATATTGCTGTCTTCTCAGACTGCTTTGTCCCATATATGATACGACCCTCAATTCTATTTCAATCAAAGTGCTTCAAATGAAAGACTGTATAGATAGCAGATTTTTATTAAATATTTGGGGTTAGTGAGGAGAATCAGTTCAGCATGGTATAAAAATAACTTAAAGTTTAGTATTAGGCATTGCTATCCAATAATTTCATCAACTATTTCCCTCTCAAGACATTTCTTGCTGGCTATTTCCTTAGGTCCCAATTAAAACTTCTTGTTTTTCCTTCCCTGTTGCTAACTTAACGTTTCTTCTCTTCTCTTTATTCTTGAGCCCCATCCCCAGTTTGTCTGAAGTAACCAAGATTTCCTTTTTCTTCATTATGCAGAATAATTCAGCTGTCTCTTTGTTATACCATTTTCTTAAAATTCTCCCATGAGAAGCTATACATTTGGCACCCAGGAGGTCTCTAGATAATTTTCCTAAGCAAAGAACTTACTTTCTTGATGTGAATTATACCATTCCTGTAGTATATAAAGTGGTTTCAGTAATTTTCCTTTCTTCTACCAATAGAAATGTTACAATATTTTTCTCCCTGTTTTCTTCTTTTAACTTTTTTATTTTGATATAATTTCAGACCTACAGAAAAGCTGCAAGAATAGTAGAGTCCCTATATATACTTCACCAAGTTTCCCCACATATTAACATTTACATTTGCTTTATACTTTTTCTGTGTGTGTGTGTGTGTGTAAATTTTCTACTAAACCATTTGAGAGTAAGACAGAGACATGATGCCCCCTTATCCGTAAATAGTTCAGGGTGTATATTCTAAAAACATTTGCTTACATAACCCAAGTGCCATTATCAAAATTAGACAAATAACAATGATATACCATAATCATCTAATATACAGCCTTTATTCAGATTTTGCCAATTGGCCCAAGAATATCCTTTTTAGCAAAACAAAATCCAAGATCAGGTGTTTCGTTTGGGTGTCATGTCCCTTTAGAATCTTTTCATCTGGAATAGTTCCTCAGTCTTTGACACTTGTGAAGTGTGCAGGTCAGTTATGTTGAAGAGTATCTTTCAGTTTGGGTTTGTCATTATTTCCCCATGATTAGATTCAGGTCGTGTACTTCTGTCAGAAGTGCAGAGATAATGTTGTTCTTCAAGGACTATATCAGGAGTGCATGGTATTGATTTGTCCCATTGCTGGTGATGGGAGATTCGTTTTTAGTTTTTTTTCTTGATACTCCATAGCATGGTTCTAAACGTTTATAATGTAATGGCATGAAGTTTTTGGAATTTCTTCACAAAGTCACTTTACTGTAGTCCTGTTCTTTAAAAAACAAAAAATTAAGCCTCTTCCCTGGAGCATTCTTTCTTTTTTCCTACCTATTGAAGCCGTTCTAGGTATAACTCAAACTCCCCTTCCTCCATGAGGTCTTCTCTGTTAGCCCATTCCACATTAATTTTTCCTGAACTTAAATCTTATAATTATTAAACGTAATGAACTTAGTACGAAGTCTGACATTTTGTAAGCACTCATTAAACATTGGTTCCCTTTTGCTTTTCTACTTTTTATCCGATATCTCTCATTTATTATATTGTAAATATTTTATTTGCATAATGAAGTTTTAGATATGAAAGCAGAATCAATCATAAGCTAATATCATTTCAGTTTACGTATGAAGGAAGGTTATATTACTCCAGACCCAGTATCTGGAGTTCCTAGAACCTTATAATTTTAAAACTCACAAAGATTTTTGTTTCCTGGAGATGCTATAGGGACAAAGTGGAAGGTTTAGCAGTTGTAGATCTAGGCTTCTTTCAGCCAGTTCAACAAAGCTTCTCTGATTTTGTCTACTTTATATGTTGCATTTCTAGGTAAGAATCCTTACAACAAAAAGATTCAGCTACTACAAAGAAAACAAAACATAAAAATATGAAAACAATTGCTCTATCCTATGTCAACCCAGTGCACAACCCCTGCCAGGGGTCATATAAGATATCCTTTGGATCCTGGAGACAAGGAACTTACTGACTCATTCCCTGAGCATTTTCCACATACCAGGCATTTTGTAGGCGTTGATCATACAAAGAGGAACAAGACATAGATACTACTCTCATGTAGCTGATAGATTTAAAACTTAGAAAGCACTTTTTTTATATCAAGTTGAAGTCTACTTGTATTTTCTCTCCTCGGGGTCCACACACACAAAAAAAGCCAATTGCCTAATCTACATAAAACTCTTAAATTTACAAAGACAGGTTAATATTATTTTTTCTTCTCCAGGGCAAAACTTCCAAAGCCCTTTGTGTGTGTCTAATTTCTTTTTTTTTTAAGACTTCATTTTTCAGAGTAGTTTTAGGTTTACAATAAAGGAGGGTACAAAGTTTTCCCATGTAGCCCCTGCCCCTACACATAGTTATCCTCCCCCATGATCAACATCACTCACCATATGGTATTTTTTTTTCTTAAACCAGGGATGAACCTATATTGACATATTACAATCACCCAAAATCCATAGTTTACATAAGGGCTCACTCTTGGTGTTGTACATTCACTGGGTTTGGAAAAATTATACTGATATATATTCATCATTATAATATCATGTACAGTATTTTCACTGCCCTAAATATCCCCTGTGCTTTGCTTATTCATCTCTCCTTCCAACTGTCTTCTCCCCACCCCTGCAAACCACTGATCTTTTTATTGTCCATAGTTTTGCTTTTTCCAGAATGTCGTGTAATTGGAATCCTACAGTATGTAACCTACTTACATTGGCTTTTTTCACTTAGTAATATGCATTTATGGTTTCTCCATGTGTTTTCATGGCTTGATAGCTCAGTTATTTTTAGCACTGGATAATATTCCATTGTCTGGATGAGCCAAAGTTTATTCATCCATTCATCTAATGAGGGATATCTTGGTTGTTTCAAGTTTTGGTAATTATGGATAAAACTACTATTAACATCCATGTGCAGGTTTTTGTGTAGGCATAAGTTCTCAGCTCCTTTCAGTTCATACCAAAGAGTGCAATTCCTGGATCATATGATAGGAGTATGTTTAGCTTTGGTAAGAAACCACCAAACTTGTCTTCCAGAATTGTTGTATCACTTTGCATTTGCACCAGCAATGTGTGAGAGTTTCTGTTGCTCTACATCTCTGACAAAATATTGTCTTATCTATAAACATGGAATACATATCCATTTATTTAGTTTTTTGATTTCATTCAGAGTTTTGGAGTTTTCTTCATATAGAGCTTGTATGTATCTTGTTAGATTTATCTGAGTATTTTGGGGAGCTAATGTATATAATATTGTGTTTTAAATATCAAATCCCACTTTTCATTGTTGGTATACAGGAAAGCAATCGATTTTTGTATCCTGCATCTTTGCTATGATTGCTTATTAGTTACATTTTTGTTGTTGTTGATTATTTGTGACTTCTACATAAACAATCATTTCATATGTGGAAAAAGACAGTTTTACTTTCACCCTTCCCAATCTGTGTACCTTTTTTTCCACAGTAAATTTATTTATAAATTTTATTTTATTGTTTTTTATACAGCAGGTTCTTATTAGTTATCCATTTTATGCATATTAGTGTATACATGTCAATCCCAATCTCCCAATTCGTCACAGCAGCACCACCACCCCCCGCCGCTTTCCCCCCTTGGTGTCCATATGTTTGTTCTCTACATCTGTGTCTCAATTTCTGCCCTGCAAACCTGTTCATCTGTACCATTTTTCTAGGTTGCACATATATGTGTTAATATAGGATATTTGTTTTTCTGACTTAACATCACTCTGTATGACAGTCTCTACATTCATCCACGTCTCTACCAATGACCCAGTTTTGTTCCTTTTTATGGCTGAGTAATATTTCATTGTATATATGTACCATATCTTCTTTATCCATTTTTCTGTTGATGGGCATTTAGGTTGCTTCCATGAGCTGGCTATTGTAAATAGTGCTGCAGTGAACATTGGGGTGCATGTGTCTTTTTGAATTATGGTCTTCTCTAGTTATATGCCCAGTAGTGGGATTGCTGGGTCATACAGTAATTCTATTTTTAGTTTTTTAAGGAACCTCCATACTGTTCTCCACAGTGACTGTATCAATTTACATTCCCACCAGCAGTGCAAGAGGGTTCCCTCTTCTCCACACCCTCTCCAGCATTTGTTGTTTGTAGATTTTCTGATGATGCCCATTCTGACTGATGTGAGGTGATACGTCATTGTAGTTTTGATTTGCATTTCTCTAATAATTAGTGAAGTTGAGCAGGTTTTCATGTGCTTCTGCTTGTGTGTCTTCTTTGGAGAAATGTCTGTTTAGGTCTTCGGCCCATTTTTTGATTGGGTTATTTCCTTTTTTATTATTGAGCTGCATGAGCTGTTTATATATTTAGGAGATTAATCCTTTGTCTGTTGATTCGTTTGCAAATATTTTCACCCATTCTGAGGGTTGTCTTTTCGTCTGGTTTGTAGTTTCGTTTGCTTTGCAAAAGCTTTTAAGTTTCATTAGGTCCCATTGGTTTATTTTTGTTTTTATTTCCTTTACTCTAGGAGGTGGATCAAAAACGATCTTGCTGTGATTTATGTCAAAGAATGTTCTGCTTATGTTTTCCTCTAAGAGTTTTATAGTGTTCAGTTTTACGTTTAGGTCTCTAATCCATTTGGAGTTTATTTTTGTGTAGGGTGTTAGGGAGTGTTCTAATTTCATTCTTTTATATGTAGCTGTCCAGTTTTCCCAGCACCACTTATTGAAGAGACGGTTTTTCTCCATTGTATATCTTTGCCTCCTTTGTTATAGATTAATTGACCAGAGGTGTGTGGGTTTATCTCTGGACTTTCTATCCTGTTCCATTGATCTGTATTTCTGTTTTTGTGCTAGTACCATACTGTCGTGATTACTGTAACTTTGTAGTATAGTCTGAAGTCAGAGAGTCTGATTCCTCCAGCTCTGTTTTTTCCCCTCAAGAGTGCTTTGGCTATTTGGGGTCTTTTGTGTCTCCATACAGATTTTAAGATTTTTTGTTCTAGTTCTGTAAAAAAAATGCCATTGGTAATTTGATAGAGATTGCATTGAACCTGTAGATTGCTCTAGGTAGTATAGTCATTTTCACAATATTGATTCTTCCAATCCAAGAACATGGTATATATCTCTATCTGTATCATCTTTAATTTCTTTCATCGGTGTCTTATAGTTTTCTGAGTACAGGTCTTTTACCTCTTTAGGTAGATTTATTCCTAGGTATTTTATTCTTCTTGTTGCAATGGTGAATGGGAGTGTTTCCTTAATTTCTCTTGCAAAATTCTCATCATTAGTGTATAGGAATGCAAGAGATTTCTGTGCATTAATTTTGTATCATGCTGCTTTACCAAATTCATTGATTAGCTCTAGTAGTTTTCTGGTGGCATCTATAGGATTCTCTACGTATAGTATCATTTCATGTGCAAACAGTGACAGTTTTACTTCTTCTTTTCCAATTTATATTCCTTTTATTTCTTTTCCTTTTCTGATTGCTGTGACTAGGACTTCCAAAAGTATGTTGAATAATAGTGGTGTGTGGACATCCCTGTCTTGTTCCTGATCTTAGAGTAAATGCTTTCAGTTTTTCACCATTGAGAATGATGTTTGCTGTGGGTTTGTCGTATATGGCCTTTATTATGTTGAGGTAGGTTCCATCTATGCCCACTTTCTGGAGAGTTTTTACCATAAATGGGTGTTGAATTTTATCGAAAGCTTTTTCTGCATCTATTGAGATGATCATATGGTTCTTATTCTTCAATTTGTTAATATGGTGGATCACATTGATTGATTTATGTATATTGAAGAATCCTTGCCTCCCTGGTATAAATCCCACTTGATCATGGTGTATGATCTTTTTAATGTGTTGTTGGATTCTGTTTGCTAGTATTTTGTTGAGGATTTTTGCATCTATATTCATCAGTGATATTGGTCTGTAATTTTCTTTTTTGGAGTATCTTTGTCTGGTTTTGGTATCAGGGTGATGGTGGCCTCATAGAATGAGTTTGGGAGTGTTCCTTCCTCTGTAATTTTTTGTAAGAGTTTGAGAAGGATGAGTGTTAGCTCGTCTCGAAATGTTTGATAGAATTCACCTGTGAAGCCGTATGGTCCTGGACTTTTTTTTGTTAAAAGATTTTTTTATCACAGTTTCAATTTCAGTGCTTGTGATTGGTCTGTTCATATTTTCTATTTCTTCCTGGTTCAGTCTTGGAAGGTTATACCTTTCTAAGAATTTGTCCATTTCTTCCAGGTTGTCCATTTTATTGGCATAGAGTTGCTTGTAGTAGTCTTTTAGGATGCTTTGTATTTCTGCGGTGTCTGTTGTAACTTCTCCTTTTTCATTTGTAATTTTATTGAGTCCTCTCTGTCTTTTTCTTGATGAGTCTGGCTAATGGTTTATCAATTTTGTTTATCTTCTCAAAGAACCAGCTTTTAGTTTTATTGATCTTTGCTATTGTTTTCTTTGTTTCTGTTTCATTTATTTCTGCTCGGATCTTTATTATTTCTTTCCGTTTGCTACCTTTGGGTTTTGTTTGCTCTTCTTTCTCTAGTTCCTTTAGCTGTAAGGTTAGATTGTTTATTTGAGATGTTTGTTGTTTCTTGAGGTAGGCTTGTATTGCTATTAACTTCCCTCTTAGAACTGCTTTTCCTGCATCCCATAGGTTTTGGATCATCGCGTTTTCATTGTCATCTGTCTCAAGGTATTTTTTAATTTCCTCTGATTTCTTCAGTGATCTCTTGGTTATTTAGTAACGTATTCTTTAACCTCCATGTGTTTGTGTTTTTTTACCATTTTTTCCCTGTAATTGATTTCTAATCTCATAGCATTGTGGTCAGAAAAGATGTTTGATATGATTTCAATTTTCTTAAATTTACTGAGGCTTGATTTGTGACCCAAGGTGTGATCTATCCTGGAGAATGTTCTGTGTGCACTTGAGAAGAAAGTGTAATCTGCTGTTTTTGGATGGAATGTCCTGTAAATATCAATTAAATCTATCTGGTCTATTGTGACATTTAAAGCTTGTGTTTTCTTATTAATTTTTTGTTTGGATGATCTGTCCATTGGTGTAAGTGAGGTGTTAAATTCCCCCAGTATTATTGTGTTACTGTCGATTTTCTGTTTTATTGCTGTTAGCAGTTGCCTTATGTATTGAGGTGCTCCTATGTTGGATACATATATATTTATAATCGTTATATCTTCTTCTTGGATTGATCCCTTGATCATTATCTAGTGTCTTTTCTTGTCTCTTGTAACATGGTTTATTTTAAAGTATTTTATCTGATATGAGTATTGCTACTCCAGCTTTCTTTTGATTTCCATTTGCATGGAATATTTTCTCCATCCCCTCCCTGTTTGTGTCCCTAGGTCTGAAGTGGGTCTCTTGTAGACAGCATATATATAGGTCTTTTTTTAATATCCATTCAGCAAGCCTGTGTCTTTTGGTCGGAGCATTTAATCCTTTCACATTTAAGGTAATTATTAATATGTATGTTCCTATGACCATTTACTTAATTGTTTTGGGTTTGTTTTTGTAGGTCCTTTTCTTCTCTTGTGTTTCCCACTTAGAGAAGTTCCTTTAGCATTTGTTGTAGAGCTGGTTTGGTGGTGCTGAATTCTCTTAGCTTTTGCTTGTCTGTAAAGCTTTTGATTTCTGCATCGAATCTGAATGAGATCCTTGCTGGGTAGAGTTATCTTGGTTGTAGGTTCTTCCCTTTCATCACTTTAAATATGTCATGCCACTTCCTTCTGGCTTTTAGAGCTGCTGCTGAGAAATCAGCTGTTAACCTTATGGGAGTTCCCTTGTATGTTATTTTTCGTTTTTCTCTTGCTGCTTTCAATAATTTTGCTTTGTCTTTTAATTTTTACCAATTTGATTACTATGTGTCTCAGCATGTTTCTCCTTGGGTTTATCCTGTATGGGACTCTCTGCGCTTCCTGGACTTAGATGGCTATTTCCTTTCCCATGTTAAGGAAGTTTTTGACTATGATCTCTTCAAATATTTTCTCCGGTCCTTTCTCTCTCTCTTCTCCTTTTGGGGCCCCTATAATGCGAATGTTGTTGCGTTTAATGTTGTCTCAGAGGTCTCTTAGGCTGTCTTCATTTCTTTTCATTATTTTTTCTTTTCAGTTCTGCAGCAGTTAATTCCAGCATTCTCTCTTCCAGGTCACCTATCCATTCTTTTGCTTCAGTTATTCTGCTATTGATTCCTTCTATTGTATTTTTAATTTCAGTTATTGTATTTTCATCTCTGTTTGTTTGTTCTGTCATTCTTCTAGGTCTTCAGTAATCATTTCTTGCATCTTCTTAATCTTCGCCTCCATTCTTTTTCCGAGGTCCTGGATCATCTTCCCTATCATTATTCTGAATTCTTTTTCTGGAAGGTTGTCTATCTCCATGTCTTTCAGTTGTTTTTCTGGGGTTTTATCTTGTTTCTTCATCTGGTACATAGCCCTCTGCCTTTTCATCTTGAGTATCTTTCTGTGAATGTGGTTTTTGTTCCACAGGCTGCAGGACTGTAGTTCTTGCTTCTGCTGTCTTCCCTCTGGTGGATGAGGCTGTCTAAGAGGCTTGTGCAAATTTCCTGGTGGGAGGGACTCGTGTTGGGTAGAGCTGGGTGTTGCTCTGGTGGGCAGAGCTTAGTAAAACTTTATTCTGCTTGTCTGCTGATGGGTGGGGCTGGGTTCCCTCCCTGTTGGTTGTTTGGTCTTAGGCAACCCAACACTGGAGCCTACCCAGGCTCTTTGGTGGGGCTAATGGCAGACTCTGGGAGGGCTCACGCCAGTGAGTACTTCCCAGAACTTCTGCTGCCAGTGTCCTTGTCCTCACAGTGAGACACAGCTACCCACCACCTCTGCAGGAGACCCTCCAACACTAGCAGGTAGGTCTGGTTCAGTCTCCTTTGGGGTCACTGCTCCTTCCCCTGGGTCCTGATGCTCACACTACTTTTTGTGTGCCCTCCAAGAGTGGAGTCTGTTTCCCCCAATCCTGTCAAAGTCCTGCAATCAAATCCCGCTAGCCTTCAAAGTCTGAGTCTCTAGGAATTCCTCCTCCCATTGCCAGACTCCCAGGTTGGGAAGCCTGACGTGGTGCTCAGAACCTTTACTCCAGCTGGTGGACTTCTGTGGTATAATTGGTCTCCAGTTTGTTAGTCACCCACCCAGCAGTTATGGGATTTGATTTTATTGTGATTGCACCCCTCCTACCATCTCAATGTGGCTTCTCCTTTGTCTCTGGATGTGGGGTATCTTTTTTGGTGAGTTCCAGTGTCTTACTGTCGATGATTGTTCAGCAGTGGTTCCAGTGCTCTTGCAAGAGGGAGTGAGAGCACATCCTTCCACTCCGCCATCTTGCACCCATCTCCCCCAATCTGTATACTTTTAATTTCCTTTTCTTGCCTTATTGCATCAGCAAGGACTTCCAGTAGGATGTTGAAAAGGAGTGGTGAGAGAGAACGTCCTTGCATTCTACCTGATATGTGTGGAAATCCTTCAAATTTTTCACAATTAAGTATGATGTTTGCTGTATGGTTTTTTGTAGCCTTTATCAAGTTGAGCAAGTTCCCCTTGTTCCTAGTTTCCTGGGAGCTTTTGTCATGAATGGGTGTTGG
Organism: Monodon monoceros; assembly: GCF_005190385.1. Classification (NCBI taxonomy): domain Eukaryota; kingdom Metazoa; phylum Chordata; class Mammalia; order Artiodactyla; family Monodontidae; genus Monodon; species Monodon monoceros. The sequence continues at coordinate 48,564,731 of NW_021703777.1, forward strand.
ATTTTGTCAAATGCTTTTTCTGCATCTATTGATATAATAATGTAATGTGTCTTTTAGCCTGTTGTTGTGATGAATTGTATTAATTGATTTTCAGATGTTGAACTAGCCTTACATCCCTGGGATAAATCCCATTTGGAGTCATGGTGTATAATCCTTTTTTATACTTTTTTGAATTTTATTTGCTAATATTTTGGTGAGGATTTTCATATCTGTTGATCAGAGATATTGGTCTATAGTTTTCTTATAAAGTCTTTGGTTTGTTATTGTGGTAATTCTGGCTTCATGGAATGATTTAGAAAGTATTCCCTCTCTTCTATTTTCTGAAACAGATTAGAGAGGCTTGGTATCATTTCTTCCTTAAATACTGGGTAGAATTCACCAGTGAACACCTCTGGGCCTGTTCCTTTGTGTTTTGGAGGATTATGAATTATTGATTCAATTTCTTTAATAGATTTAGGCCTATTCATATCATTTATTTCTTCTCGGGTGAATTTTGGCAGATTGTGTCTTTCAAATAAGTTGGTCCATTTTATCTAGGTTTTCAAGTTTGTGGGCATAGACATGTTCATGATATTCCTTTATTATCCTTTTAATTTCTATGTGAAATGGAAGTGATGTTTCTCTCTCATTTTTGATGTTAATAATTTGTGTTCTCTCTTTTTTCCTTCATTAGCCAGGCTAAGGATTTATGGATTTTATTGATTCCTTCAAAAATTAGATTTGGGTTTCATTGATTTTCTCCATTTATTTCCTGTTTTCAATTTCATTGATTTTTGCTCAAATTATTATTATTTTGTTTCTTCTGATTACCTGCATTTTATTTGCTTTCTTTAATAGTTTCCTAAAATGGAAACTTGGATGATTGATTTTAGGTATTCCTTCTTTTCTAATGTATGCGTTTAATTCTATAATTGCCCTCGTAGCACTAGTTTCACTGCATCCCATGAATTTTGTTGTGTTCTCATTTTCATTTAGCTCAAAATATTTAAAAATTTCTCTTGAGATCTCTTCTTTAGTCCCTGTTTTGTTTAGAAGCACATTGTTTAATTTCCATGTATTTTGGTATTTTCTAGTTATCTTTCTGTTATTTATTTCTAATTTAATTCCATTGTGGTTTGAGAGCAGAAATGATATATTTTTTATTCTTTTAAACTAATTAAGGTGTGTTTTATGGCCCATAATATGGGTTATCTTGGTGAAATTTCCATGTGAGCTTGAGAAAACTGTATTCTACTGTTGTTGGATGAAGTAGTCTATTGATGTTGATTATATACAGTTGATTGATGGTGTTATTGAGTTCAAATGTATTTGTGCTAATTTTATGCTTGCTGGATCTGTCCATTTCTGAGGAAGGGGTATTGAAGTTTCAACTCTGAGAGTGAAGTCATCTATTTCTCCTTGCAGCTCTATCAGTCTTTGCCTCATCTAGTTTGATGCTCTGTTATTAGGTACATACATGTTAATAATTGTTACATCTTTTTGGAGAAGTGACCCATTTATCATTATGTAACGCCTTTCTTTATCCCTGATAACTTTCCTTACTTTGAAGTCTGCTGTGTCTGAAATAAACACAGCTACTCCTGCTTTCTTTTGGTTAATGTTTGCGTTGGTATATATTTCTCCATCCATGTACTTTTATTGTGTTTTTTGACTTTTTGTAAGTCTTGTTATTTTTTCTTGATAGCCATTTATGATGTACCAAATAAAAGGAACTGCTCTAAATAGGATTTTAGTAAGGTGGTGGTAAGGTGTGTGGGGAGGGGAAGTGTTCTATCATATGATGATTAGGTCTCAGTCTTTTAGTGAGCCTGTGCCTCTAGACTGTAAACTTTACATGTGTTTCTAAGCTTTTCTCCCCTCTAAGCTTTTTTGTCCCCCTCCTTAGGTGGGACAGGATGACTGGAGTAGGCTGGAGTTAAGTATTTTCTTTCTCTGTTATAGAATGATAGATCAGACTAGAGTTGGGCATTTCTCTTTCCCAGGTCAGTTAGGCTCTGATAACACCCCAACACGTCAGGCTCTGGTTAACTAGTTTCCACTGAGGTTAGGCCTTATGAAGAAGAACAGAGTGCTCTGATGCATTTCACAGTAGTTCCTTCCCCTGGCTCTCCATCCCCTCCATCCCCCACACTTGCTGGAAGCCAGAGGGGACTTTTCTCCGATATTTACTTTGGGAACCTGGGCAAAATCCTGAAGGTAAATCTCACAATATGACTGGTTCTCTCTGGAGTTGTTAACTCTTAGAGTTGTCTGCTCCATTAAGCCATGACTCCTTGTATTTTCCTGCTTGTCTCTTCAATCTTTGGGGCAGTGGTTTGCCCTGGGCCCTCCCCTCAATTATAGATCTAAGAAGAGTTGTTGATTTTTCAGTCTGTTTAGTTTTTTATTTGTTGTTTAGATGGAGTGACAGCTCTCAAGCTCCTTACATGCAGGATCAGAAACTGGAAGTTTATTCAACTATTTTTATGACATGATGTCAAATACACACACCACTAGATACACACATCTCTCTATATTTTCCACTTGCCAGCATATCTCTGAAGTATGGTAGCTTGAACTGCACCTAATACTCCAGATGTGGCTCAATCAGAACAAAGCTAAATGCCAGTGTTACTTAATTTTGCATACCCTTATTTTATTGATACAGTCTAAGATGGTATTCATTTATTTACTCATCCAATAACAGCAACAGACTTGTACATGGCTTTTACAATTTACAAGGAATTGTATATACTTTGTTGTAAAATAGCTTATTTAGCTATAAATCTTTAAGATTTTTTTGGCTGTAGTTATCTTCTATCTGGGACTTGTAAAATTGATTTCTTGAACCAAAATATACGCTTTACCATTTACTTGTATTAAATTATATTTGATTTTTATTTGTCCCATTATTTTAGCTTGACATATATTCCTTAGTTTTTATTCTACTGTCCAGTTATTAACTATCTTTCTAAACTATTTGCTGTCTTCAAGTTTGAGTTACATGTTATCTATAACACCACAGAAGCATTGATAAAGAAAAACTAACAAGAACAAGGCTTAGAAAAGAATCACATGGATTATCATCAAAGACTCCCTCCTTTTCACATCATAGCTGATTTCATTCTGATTAAGCAGCCATCTCTCTACTTACACAGTTGTTTAGCCAGTTCAACCAAATATACTATTATCCAATCCATATTTTCCCATTTTTTTCTATATTAGGACATTTGTCCAAAATTCTTCTTAAATAGAGATGTATTATATTTTTGAGTTCCCTGATGTACAAATATATTGACTAATAAAAAAAGTAAAGGTATTTTAGTATTGCTTGTTTGAGCTGAGCCTGTGTTTGTTCCTGGTGATCAATGCTTCCTTTATAAAAATGAATTTAATAAATCCTGAAAAAATTTAGAACACATTATAATTCAACAAATAATTGTTATGATGTGGCCACTGAGTGTAGCTTTCAGCGGCAGAGATATCTAATGAGAGGGACTCCACTGTGTAGACATTTTACTTAAAGACCCTGAAGGCTAGGGAAAGGCAGCTTTAGTTAAGACACTGTCTACTGCCCAGTCACATGAACCTCAGATCATTTTAGTTTTTCTCTTGTTCTTTCTTGATCCTTCAACAAGAATGCCAATTCCTGTACTATATTAATTTACTAAATAAACTACTGAGGCTGGATATCCTACCAAACATTCAAGAAGTAAGCATTTTATTCACTTGGTGAAAGGAAAACTTTGTACTCTCTTTAATTACATGGAGTCTTACACATAGTTAAGTACTCAAACATAATTTAACAATAAATATTTAAAAGAATATACATTGATATTCAGTCATAAGGTGTGGAATTTTGGTTGTTTCAGCTGGAATTATTGTAGAGGCATTTGTTAGTTGAGGAAATGCTATATGGAGATCAGGACATTTCCTTATTTGTCTCAACAGTTACATCATAAATATATAAGTTATATATATGAAAGTCAAGGTGGTGAAGGAGGTTAGAGGAGAAAAATGTGTGGTTAAACAGTTATTAGAATGTTTAATTTACCCCTTATATAGGTGAATTATTTTTGCTAAATGTTTCTTTGAATAATTGTAACACTTTTTTCCCCACTCTTATTGGACTGAACAAATGTACTTTTCTACCTGGGTTTGACAGAAGAGCATTTTACCATCTTTCTCAGAAATGGTTCTTTATATGCCTCATAAATCACCATACAAATTGGAAATGGCTATCCTTTTCAGGCTGAAATAAAGCTTTTTGTACATGAAGTGGAAATAAAGAGATGAGATATCTGCTTTGTTTTAGAATGCTTATAGGATTCAGTAAAGGGAAAATAAACTTTACTTAATGTTTCTAAAACGATTTGATTCTTGTGGATAATGTTAAAAGATTAACAAAAATTTTTTGAATAAATGCTAAAGGAAAAAATGATGGCAGGAGCCTTCTCTTTGTCATTCTGCTTTTATAAATGACATTAATAACAAAATTATTTAACTCCATTTTCACTGACTTAAATTTCACTCACTCCTTCATACAGTTACCTCACCTTCTTCCCACAGAAACATATATTCTTTTTTTCAGTTCAAGTTTCCTCATTTAAAAATATTAAGTTATTACCTTATGCTTTGGTTAGGATATAAGGCAATGGAAGCCAAAGAAGGAAATATATACTGAAATAAGACTGTGTCCCCACAAAAAATGGTATGTTGGAATCCTAACCCCCAGTGTCTCAGAATGTGAACTTATTTGGAGATAAAGTCTTTACAGAGGTAATCAAGTTAAAATGAGGGCTTTAGGGCGGCCCTAATCTGATATGATTGGTGTTCTTACAAGAGGGGGGGAATATGGAGACAGTGATAGAAGCACATAGAGGGAAGATCACATGAAGAGACAAAGGGAGAAGACAGGTATCTACAAACCATGGAGAGAGACCTGGAAAAGATCTCTCCCTCTAAACTGTCAGATGGAGCCAACACTGCTGACACCTTTGACTTCAGGCTCTTAGCCTCCAAAACTGTGAGACAATAAACTTCTGTTATTTAATTCATCCAGTTTGTGGTGCTTTGTTACAGCAGGCCTAGCAAAACTCAAACAGATTATATGAAACTGTTCACAAGTATAATGTTTATTAGAAAGTCAGACAGAGAAAGACAAATACCATATAACACTTGTATGCAGAATCTAAAAAAATACAACAAACTAGTGAATATAACAAAAGAGAAACAGACTCAGAGATGTAGAAAACAAATTAATGCTTAGCAATGGGGAGAGGGAAGGGGGAGGGGCAATATAGGAGTAGGGCATTAAGAGGTACAAACTATTATGTATAAAATAAGCTGCAAGAATATATTGTACAGCACAGGGAATATAGCCAATATTTTATAATAACCATAAATGGGGTATAGCCTTTAAAAATTGTAAATCACTGTGTTGTACACCTAAAACTTATATAATATTGTAAATCAACTATACCTCAATTAAAAACGAAATGCTTATTTAAATAAGATTTAATTAATCACTTCTGTGTGCCAGGTTATTAGAAAGATTTAAGCCAGCTAAATATATTTACTCATTTAATCTTTATAACAATCTCTGTGAAGTAGGTACTCTTTTCTTAATTTTAATTAAAAAATTGTTTTATTGAAGTATGGTTGATTTACAATTTGTGTTAGTTTCAGTTGTACAGCAAAGTGATTCAGTTATACATACAAATATATCTATTTTTTTCAGATTGTTTTCCCTTATAGGTTATTACAAAATATTGACTGTAGTTCCCTGTGCTTTACAGCAGGTCTTTTTTGGTTCTCTATTTTTATATATATTAGTGTGTATATGTTAATCCCAAACTCCTAATTTATCCTTCCCTCCCTTTCCTCTTTGGTAACCATAAGTTTGTTTTCTGTGTCTGTGGGTCTACCTCTGTTTTGTAAATAAGTTCGTTTGTGTATATTTTTTTGATTCCACATATAAGTGATATCATATTGATATTTGTCTTTGTCTGGCTTACTGAAGTTAGTATGATAATCTCTCAGTCCATCCATGTTGCTGCAAATGGCATTATTTCATTCTTTTTTATGGCCGAGTAATATTCCACTGTATTAATATACCACATCTTCTTTATTCATTTGTCAATGGACATTTAGTTTGCTTTGATGTCTTGGCTATTGTAAATAGGGCTGCTGTGAACATTGGGGTGCATGTATCTTTTCGAATTATGGTTTTCTCCAGATATATGCCCAAGGGTGGAATTGCAGGATCATATGGTAGCTCTATTTTTAGTTTTTTAAGGGACTTCCATACAGTTCTCCATAATGGCTGCACCAATTTACATTCCCAGCAACAGTGTAGGAGGGTTTCTTTTTCTCTGCACCCGCTCCAGCATTTATTATTTGTAGAACTTTTTGATGATGGCCATTCTGACTGGTGTGAAGTGATACCCATTGTAGTTTTGATTTGTATTTCTCCAATAATTAATAATGTTGAGCATCTTTTCATGTGCCTTTTGGCCATCTGTATGTCTTCTTTGGATAAATGTCTTTTTAGATCTTCTGCCCATTTTTTTATTTTTTTTTTTGATATTAAGCTGTATGTGAACTGTTTGTTTATTTTGGAGATTAATCCCTTGTCAGTCACATCATTTGAAAATATTTTCTTCCATTCTATAGGTTTTCTTTTTGTTTTGTTTATGGTTTCCTTTGCTGTGCAAAAGCTTATTTTTGTTTTTATTTCCATTACTCTAACAGACGGATCCAAAAAATATTGCTGTGATTTATGTCAAAGAGTGTTCTGCCTTTGTTTTCCTCTAGGAGTTTTATAATATTCAGCCTTACATTTAGGTCTTTAATCCATTTTGAATTTATTTTTGTGTGTGGTGTTAAGAATGTTCTAATTTCATTCTTTTACATTGGTATCCAGTTTTCCCAGCACCATTATTGAAGAGACTGTCTTTTCTCCATTGTATACTCTTGCCTCCTTTGTCATAGATTAATTGACCATAGGTGTGTAGATTTATTTCTGGGCTTTCTATCCTGGTCCATTGACCTATATTTCTGTTTTTGTGCCAATACCATACTGTTTTGATTACTGTAGCTTTGTAGTATAGTCTTAAGTCAGGGAGACTGATTCTTCCAAGTCCATTTTTCTTTCTCAAGATTGCTTTGGCTATTTGGGGTCTTATGTGTTTCCATATAAATTAAAAAAAATTTTTTTTTGTTCTAGTTCTGTGAAAAATACCATTGGTAATTTGATGGGGATTGCATTGAATCTGTAGATTGTCTTGTGTAGCATAGTCATTTTGACAATAGTGATTATTCCAATACAAGAATATGGTATATATTTCCATCTATTTGTGTTGTCTCCCTTATTACCTGCTTTTTGTAGATGAGGAAACCCAAGACTCAGAAAGGTTAATAAAGTTGTCCTAAATCACCCAGTGAAGTTGGAACTTGAATTTAGGTAGTTGGACGGCAGAGTCTATGGAGTTGTTCCTCAGTATCTGCAGGAGATTGGTTCTAGGACCCCCTGTAGATACCAAAATGCACAGATCCTCAAGTCTCCTTTATAAAATGGCATAGTATTTGCATGTAACCTATGCATATACTCTTGTATAGTTTAAATCATCTCTAGATTACTTATAATACCTAATACAATGTAAATGATATATAAGTAGTTATAAATATAATGTAACTAGCATGTAAATAGTTGCCAGCGTGCAGCAAATTCAAGTTTTGCTTTTAGGTACTTTTTGGATTTTTTTTTTTTTTTTTATCAGCAGTTGGTTGAATTCATAGATGCAGAACCCAAAGATAAAGAGGGTTAATTTTACTCTTAACACTACATTGGATACTACACATTGCCTAGAGAGAATTTGCCATACACATTACTTAGAATTTGACAAATTACAAAATAATTTATTTATTTTTCCAGAATTTAGGAAGATTCCATCTTAATTTGTGAGATTTTTCAGTTTTAGTGCTTGTATTAGTTTTCTGTGTTGGCCATAACAAGTGACCACAAACTGGGTCACTTAAAACAACAGAAGTTTATTCTCTCATGGTTTTGGAGGCCAGAATTCTGAACTCAAGGGCCACAGTCCCTCCAGGGACCCCAGTGGCAATTCCATTCTTTGCTATTTTCAGCTTCTGGTGGCTGTTGTTATTCCTTGGTGTTTCTTGGTTGCATTACTCCAATCTCTGTCTCCATGGTCACATTGCCTGCTGCCTGTCTGGCTGTGTGTATCTCCTCTGTGTGTCTATTATAACGACATTTCTCATTGGATTTAGGGCCCAGATAATCCAGGATGATCTCCTCATCTCAAAATCCTTAACTTAATTACATCTGTAAATAACTCTTTTTGCAAATGAGGTCACACTTACAAGTTCCAAAGATTAGATTTAAAATGGACACATCTTAGGGCTTACTTGGTGGTCCAGGGGTTAAGACTCAGCACTCCCAATGCAGGGGGCACAGGTTCTATCCCTGGTCGAGGAACTAAGATCCCACATGCCACATGGCACAGCTGAAAAAAAAAAAAAAAGGACACATCTTTTGGGGGGCCACCATTCAATGCACTACAATGCTGTCTTGTGTTTTAAATTCAATGTGCTTTTCTTGTGGTTATAGTGAACTAAAATCATTTAGGTAAACTAATGAAGAAATACAATGACAAAAAGGAGAGAAGGATGAGAGGAGAGAAAGAAGTTACTTCTAGGGAGAATGACCATTACAAACCATTATATGTTTCATATAATGCTACCAAAGTTTAGTCCTTGTTATTTGAGAGTAGTTTAAAACAAGTGAAAAAATTAGGGGTTTCTTTGAGGAAAATGTGGTTAAGTGCTTGAATAAAAATATGGGGAAAATGAATTTTTAAGGCAGCTGAGATGATCTATTTTAAATTTTAATCCATTCAAAAGAGCGTTGTCATAAACAGAAATTTGTCATAATCTTGATAATCAAAATCTTCAGATCTGTCTCCCTGCCTCTGTTTCTATGGCAAACAAATGAGAACATTTCAGCATAGTTTTTTACTATTACTACAAGACTAAGAAACAGTTTGTCATTGGCAAGTCTTGTGAATGTAAGACATTAGTGAGTCTTCTGCATATGAATGTTCATAAAACTTGCTCAAACCTAGATTAAAATCCAGAATTGTAAGAAACTGAAATGTTATTCATAATGAGAAAGTTGGAATTTTTTAAAAAGCTTAATAATAATATAACAATGAGCATGAACAGTCAGTTCACAAAAGAAACCCTATAAACACTAAAAATAAAGTTCAAACTCAATAATAATCAAAGAAATACAAGTTACATATTTTTACCCAACAGAGCCACAGCGATTAAAAAGAATAATGATATCCAGTATTGTAAACTATGTGAATGAAAGGGCATTTTTGTAATTCCTTGTGGGATGTAAGCTAAGACCAATTTTCTCAAGGGCAAGTCTTCAAAATGTGCAGATAATTTGACCCAACATTTCAGTTCTAGGCAACGTACCCTAAAGAAGTAAAAATACACATACTCAAAGATGTATGCACAAGGTGGCTTATTCTAATATGTTTTCATTAGTTATAAATTAGAGACAGCATATGTTTCCAACATTAAGATATTGGCTGAATAATAATGTATATCCATATAATAGAATCTACCCACCTGCTGGGAATGATGATGAAGATCTATGTTTTGGCATGAAAATGAATTATGTTAGTGATAGCTTTGCACATGAGAAAGGTTACAAAAGAAGATAACACCATTTTTGTGAAAAGCACATTTTTAATGTATTCTATTCAGATATACATATTTCAAATATTTAATACACAGAAATATCTGGCTGCAAAATAGTTAAGAATATTATCTATTTGATAATAAGATTGTGAAACTTCAAAAATATCTATCATTGTTATATAAATTTTTAATAGTGAATTTAAACCACATGTAAAATAAGAAAGTGTTTTAGAGGTATTTAAGTACACCCTTTAATGGGTTCTTTATCAGAAAAGGAATCAATATGTTAGGCAATATTTCACAGACACATTTTGGAGATTTACCTCATTAAAGTTTGCGTTGTGGACATACATAGTTAATAAAAAACACAGTTTATTTTTTAGGATAAAAATTTTGAATTTGTTGCCATAGAGAAAAATAAATCTATGAAGCTGAAAACAAAATCTAATAGTATGTTTCTGCTTCCTTCAAAAGGACAGGCATTCAAAATTTACAATAGATATTTAATTGGCAAGTTAAGAACGCTTAGGGCTCAAAGAAATAACATTACATTGAGGGGAAACTGACAGGTATTAAAATAAGGCAGAGGTTTTCTGCTATTATTGCTACTGCTTGCTTTATATTCTAGAATAAAATATTGCAAGGCTATTTCTTCACATTTAACTCAATTCAGTAAATATTTATTGAGCTCATAGAACTCACCATGTTCAAGAATGAAGAGATTAAGAAGCCACAGTTACTATACTTCAGGAGATCAAGTCTGGACCCCCTCATATTCAAATAATTTCCTGATTCACACAAAAGAGAAACTTCACTAGTAGCACTCAGAAGCACTGCCTAGGCAATGTGACTCTGAAATTCTAATTTTTTAGTTATTAGCTTTCTTTCATCCATGCTGTACTGAATGCCACTATAGGCAGAAGATTGAGGTTAAAAATGATTACTTCCTCAAAGTGAACATTATAAACTCTCTGTACTTCTTCTTTCTTCTATAGCAATTTGCTAATACTCCGTCTTAGTCCGTTTGGGTTGCTATAACAGAATAACACAGACTGGGTAGCTTACCAAAACAGATATTTATTTCTCACGGTTCTGGAGGCTGAGAAGTCCAAGATCAGGGTGCAAGATCATGGTCACGTTCTGGTGAGGGCCCTCTTCCTGGTTCATAGCTGGTGTGTTTTCACTATGTTTTCACATGGTGGAAGGGAATAGAGAGCTCTCTGGAGCCTCTTTTATAAGGAATTAATCCCATTATCATAACATAACTCTTATGACATAAGCATTCCCCAATAGCTCCACGTCCTCTTACCATTTTATCTTTGGTGATTAAGATTTCTTTTTCTTTTTTTTTTTTTTAGGATTTCAACATAGGAACTTTGGGGGGACACAACCATTCAGACCACAGCATGTTCCAATAAAAGCTATAAATATGACAGGTTTATTTAAATATATTTTAAATATTTACTCAAGATACACCTATTGACAAGTAAAGTAGAACCCAAAAAGACTTAAAATGATAGGGAAACACTGTTCGATTTTTTAATGTTCCCACCCCTAGTCCAATTTCTGTAGAGACAACTATTTTAAACTATTTTCTTGCAATTCCCTCCATATTGCTAAATAATATATCTATACATATTGTATTCTCTGCTTCCTGTTAGGATATTGAGGATTTACTCTCCTACACCACCTTCCAGCTTTACACTCATCCTTGAAAAATAATCATAAATCTTAATTTTAGGTAAATCAACTAACAATACTTTCATTAATAAGAAGAAATAAATGATTTTTGCAGTGTCAAGTATTGACCTTGGATTGCATTTTATTTCTGGTAAAATTTTGTTCGCTACAGTTGCTAATCGTTTTACATCTTACTAGAGAACTTTCTTATAAAAATGTTTATTTTTCTCAACAGTGTTTCATCAGAGCTATTTTGCTATACAGAGAAAAAATGGAGTCCAATATTCTTGTGTTGCACTCTAGGCCAGTGACGGTAGGCCATGACCACAGTCCTAGGAGTTTCTTTGTGTATGATCCTGAATAGGATCCACTGTGTCCTAGGTCATAAGACCTTTCCTTCTTAGTGTAGTCCTTGGTGTAAGAATTACCATAACCTTAAATGCTTTCTAGAAAGAGTGCACAGAAGGTAAATATATGCATCCTTGCATGTCTGAAAATGTCTTTAACCTACATTATGATTGATGACCTTTTAGGATATAGAAACAAGCAAAGGGCTCTAAAATATAAGAAAAAAGTAAGAGACAAACTGAGGTATCTAATATTTGACTAATAGGTGTTCCAGGAAAGAGATGAAGAAAACTTGGAGCAGGATGTTGTTAAAAAAAATAGTAAAGACTTTGTGACCACCTAGAGGGGTGGGGTAGGGAGGGTGGGAGGGAGGGAAATGCAAGAGAGAAGAGATATGGGAACATATGTATATGTATAACTGATTCAGTTTGTTATAAAGCTGAAACTCACACACCATTGTAAAGCAATTATACTCTAATAAAGATGTTAAAAAAAAAAAAGTAAAGAACGATAAAGCTCCAGACTGAAAGAGCAAGCTACAATTTTTCCATAGAGGCTGAAGAAATTGTCTATTGCCATCTTGCATCCAGTGTTGTAGATGAGAATTCTGAAGTTATTCAGGTTTTCATTTTTTGTAGTTCCTGCTACTCTGTGGAAGTTTTTAGGATCTTCTTTTTACTTCCAGAATTCTAAAATTTCATAATGATGTTCTTTTCTGTCAGTATCTTTAAAAATCATTTCTCTGGGTATTCAGTTTGTCCTTTCAGTGTGGGACTTTATAGTTCTTTAGCTCCAGCAAGTTTTTATTTCTTTTTCATTTGATTTGTTTTTTTCCTTTTTCTTTTCTGAAACTCTTGTCAGTCAAATATTAGATCTCTTAGATTTGTCTTTTATGTCTCTTGCATTTAAAATTTTTTTCAGCTCTTTGCTGTTTTCTTCTGTTTTTCTGAGAAATGTTCTTTACTTTCTAAACTTTCTGCTGATTTTAAATTTAAGTATTCAAGTATTTAATTTCCAAGAGCTCTTTGTTTCCTTTAATTGCTTATTTTTGTAATGGCATCATTAATGAAAATTAATCTGTTTGGTTTACAAATTAGAGGATATTATTGTTACTGTTATTCTCCTATCTCCTCAGTTCTCTCTTTTTCTTCCAGGATAGTTTTTCCTTATTTATCTTATTTGTCTTTCACATTGTGGTTTTATATTTTTTAAAAATGATGATTTTCAATTGCCCATTACAAAGTTGACTTCAATCTCTGTGTCTGATTTCATTTTCAATTGGCAGCCTTGTTTGCTAGTGATCAGACAGAAAGCCAGGGACTCACAAAATGTCAAAACATCAGACATCTGTTCTCTGAGTTTCTTCATTTTCTCCAGAGAAAAAGCCTTCATTCTTCTATCTAAGAGTAAGATTTCTGACTAATACCTTTCTGTCTATTCCATCTGAAGTGGGGTATGGTAGTGTGGACATAGATTTGGGATGACCATATGTCGACTTTTGACTAATCCTAAGGTGTCAGCCCATCATTTCATTACCACTCCCAACATTAGCTTTATGTCTGAGGTTCTGCAGGATATGTTGCTTCCTTTATTCTGTGCTCTCTACAAGCACTCTAAGCTAAGGTTTTCTCTGAGATGCTACATCAGTTGCCGTTCTTCCACCTGCTTCCCACTTTCTAAAGTTGTGTGAAGTCTATCATCCTTTGGTAGCTCCTTTCCTATCTTTTGGTCGTTCTTGGTTTAACTGCGTGTCTCTTAATTCGTCAAGTACCTGCTTTGTGCTTGTGTGCTGTGAGACGTACAAGACAACTATAAGAGGCCTCTGGCCTGAACTATAAAGACTCTGGCCTGAAATTTCTTCAGGAGAAGAAATTAAATGTACAATTTAATTGGTAGATAAAAGACTGATACAAATGACAGTAAGCAATGAATAGGGTTATACAGCACTGAATTACATGCCCCAGTCTTATGAGAGTTTGGTGCACTTGGAGGGAGCTCTGAATGACAGAAATATTTTGAACTTGTGGAAGAACAAAAATTTGCTGCAAGTATGTATCATTGATCTTTTTGGGTGTTTACTCAGGAATGTGGCAATTCTGTAGACTATTAAGGAGGCTCACTGGCTAGTACAAAGGTTAAGTGTTGAAAATTAGCAGGAACAGCTAATCAGGACCTTAAAGTTTAAACTTCATGTGATAGTAATGGTGATGATAAAAAAAATAAGAATGTATGCATTGCATGGCAATTGATCTCTTCTAATTCTATTGTATAGATTCAAAACAAAACAAAACAAAAGGCCCTGACAATTTAATTTGGCTTTAAGTAACAAAGAAAGGGATCCAGGAATCCAGTGCAAGAATATAGAACCCAGGCTTTCTAACCTATAGTCTGAGGCTTTTTCTTTTTTTTGTCACTCCTCATGGAACGTGGGATCTTAGTTGCATGTGGGATCTTAGTACCTCAACCTGTGCCCCCTGCAGTGGAAGCCCCCAGAATCTTAACCCCTGGACCACCAGGGAAGTCCTAGCCTGAGGCCTTTTTTACTGCACGTGGTCTAAACCTAATTTCTGATAATAACTTATGAGTTTTGTTTCTTTTATGTAAGAAAATCCTGCACATACCCCGAGATGTTACCCGCTGAACATATAATGTATAATTATGAAGCAGAATACATGCTTTATACAAAAGTATTTTGAATAATGTCTCTTGCAGTCTTCATTCACTGATTAATTCATTTGTTCATTAATTCATTCAATATTCTATTCATTCTTTCCATGAAGGCGCTGAATGCTGGGAATTCAAGTATGAGTGAGCCACTTCTTTCAAATAGCTCATTTTGTGGACGTAAAGGGACAAATTTATATTGCTTTGTTTTTCAGACAACCAATTTAACTCCTTGGATTATTAGGATTATTTTTTGCCCATACTAGTGTTAGTGTTTTGTTCTTTCATTGCAAACCACCCACAATCTGAAAAACAGAGTTCACTTTTTCCTCTTCCTGCTAACCCTCAGAAATAAGAACACTATGGGTATGACCAGGTATTGGATTTAGCAAACACATCCGCAAAGTTTTTTTTTCCAAAATACTTAAAAAATATTTTGGAGCTTGTAGAACCCCAAACACAACATATTCAGAACATTTCCCTCTTGGTTTCTAAATTCTGACTCATTTACATATAACTCAGCACAACATTATTTTGTGAGAGTGGTTCAAAGACCAAGAATTTTCCTGAGATTCTGGTATTTATTCTTTTTTGTCCTAACCCCCAAATTAGCCCCACGCCCAAACAAAGAAGTCCTACTATACGTACACAGCCCTAAATATTCAAGTTCTGCGTAAAACCAAAAATTCAGAAAGTCTTCAAAGGTATATATATTCATGGCCCTGTGGCATACCTGTCCCTCCCATTGGGTGAAATATGTTTCAGAACAACCAGAGGTAGGGAAGGAAGGAAAGGGCAATTTCTTTCCACCAGTGCTTTGGCATGTTCGTGTTCTGCTGGGTCTTACCCACATGCAAGTGTGATCATGAAGACAGGGCAGGACATTCTTTGTGCTTGAAGAATACACTGGCATGAGTATTTTTTTGGAACTTGGGCTTTTGTAAAAACTGTGCTGAACCAGAAGAAGAAAGAAGTGATGGAAAGTTTCAGCATCATTCTGCCTTCCCCTCCTTTCCATCCCTGAGGGAAAAAAAATCCCCCAGAGAATATGCAGCACATTCCAAGAGAGTTGATCATTATTTTGTTTTAGCAGCCTTTAAACTTTGTAAATTAATATCCAAATGCACCTGGTGGAGCCTGTAGTTTCATATATTTTTGCCTTGCAATTGCTCCTACTATTACTATGGCCATTACCATTATTATTAAAGCAGGCGTCTCACTATGTTTTCAAACAAAAGCCTGGCTACCCTTTCTGAAAATTTCATAAAAATTAAGCTCCCTGTAAAATTTTAAGGCAACATTTTAAAGCTAAAACTGCACAGGTTCATCTGAACTTCATTAATGTCCTCCTTGAAGCCAAACACAGTCTTGCGAGGCCTATTAGTGTGAACTGGAGACGTTGAAGGCCCACGTAGTTTCTTAGAGTCCAAAAATGCCTCACTCGAGCTGGCATCATTCCCTGAACTATGTTGTTTGAGACATTTGCTGGGTCCAGGTAAAATTCACATCTTGTTTCTTTCTCTTGATTCTGTCAGCTAAAAAGAAATATAAGATAGTGCTAGGCTGCCTGAAGAATTAGCAGTCAGGTGAAGGGCCATCTTTCTTGGCAGGGCTGAGAGAGTTTTTCTGCTTGCTGCATCCATTTAGCAGAATATCCTGATGTTGCTCTGTGGCATACGCATTTACAGGTCCTTAATTAAAAATGCACGTTCTCTCATTCTGTGGCCAAATATATAACAAGGGATCCATGGGAAATAGAATCCTTCTTGGGTCTGGAATATATCTGCACCTCTCTGGAAAAAAAAAATCTGTGAAGGAACTTCTGATCCCTAGTCTTGAGGATCAGATCCAGTGATGAATAGGCTTACTTTTGAACGGCCCTCTTCCAACTCTCCTAGGAATGGTTTTCATATGCCCATGCAACTAATACTTGTAGACAGTTTCTTATGTACCAGACACAATCCTAGATGCTGGAAAAATAATGGTGAACAAGATAGACAAAAGAGATCCCTCAAGGAACTTGCAATAGAATGATGGAGACGGATAAATACACACAACTTTTTGTAATGCTTAGGATAACTCCTCTAAAGAAAATTAAAGCAAGATAACAGAATGGAAAATAATGGGGGTATGTATACGTGTGGTAGGTGTGGTTGGTAGCTATTTGAGATATGGCAATCAGGGAAGGACTTCCAAAGGAGTTGGCATTTAAGAGGTATCTATGAACCCAATGAACCCATTCTCTCATGGAATGTCTGGGAGAAACCTATGCCAGGGAGAGAGAACAGTAAGGGCTGGTGCCCTGAGTTTGGGATGAACCTATACACTTGAAGAGCATCAAAAAATCCCAGTCTGGAAAGAAGGAGTTGAAACAGGATAAAGTATTAGAAGATGAAGTTAAGTATGTGGTGTATCAAATGATTGGCCCCAGTTCTTTACCTTTTATTGTCTCATCAAGGTTAAAATGTATCTCTTGCTCTTTGACCTTGGGATCATCCTACATTATGTTCTTTGGCTAATGGCAAGTGAGCAGAGATGACAGGATGCCAGTTCTGACCAGAGGATTTAAGAGGCCTGGCACATGTCTGTTTCTGCCACAGCTCATTCACTGGTCCTAGGAGAAGGATGAGAGAGGCATGTGGAACCTTCTAAACTATTGCAGCCTGAAGCAGTTCTGCCCAGGAATGGCTGTGAGGTCAACTCAGCCAGCTAACAGATCTATGAGAATAAATGATTGAAGTCCTTGAGTTTCATGGTTGTTTTTAAAGCATTATTGTAGCAACAGCTAATCAATGCAAGGACCTGATCATTTAGGATCTCAAGGGCTTTATTAAAAAGTTGGGCACTCCTCTAAAGGTAACGGAAAACCACTGGTTGTTTTTAAGTTAAGAAATGACACAAAATGAATTAAGTTTTAAAGGATCTTCACTCTCTGAAGAATGGACTGTAGAAGAAAAGTGATATAAAGCAGTTTAGGAGTAGTGATTCAAGAGAAAGATGTTGGTGGCTGAGATACTCCCTTGTTTATTAAAAAAAACAGTAAATATAGTAAATTCTGATCTCTGTTATAAACTTGGTGATTATTTTATATTTAGTGAAATCAAAGGCATTCATTTTTTCTGTGTTAATTAAAGTCCTGTGATTTAGTGTAGCTACGATGAGTCTTGCTATAACATACTCAGCCAGATCTAGTAGAACTGTCATCTTTTTTTCCACATTGGAGGCAAGGAACACAGAGCTCGAAATTAGGAAGAATCTCTTCTGATGACAGTTTTTAAGGATAAAAGGGAGAAGCCAGAGAATGGAGAGAAGAAACCAAATGTCTTTTTGGTCCTATGTTTAAAGGTCTCAAGCACTATTCAGATATAATGTGGTAAGAAGCAGAGAGATTCAAAGTGAGGGAGAGAGCAAGAGTGAGTGAGAGAGAGAGAGAGAGAGAGCACTTGGATAGTAAGTCAGGATAGCTAATGTCTTGCTGTTGTCTGTAAATAATCTTGAACAAGTAGACATCTTAGATCTTCCCCAAGTTTCCATTTACCCACAGAAAAAAATGGGATAATAACCACCTAACCTACTTATAAGTTTATCGTGAGGATACTGTATATGCTAAAGCACTTTGAAAAAAAGGATAAAATGCTATTCTTATGGAAAGTACAATTACACAACTTGAAAACTAGTCACCATCTTTGCCAGTGCAATATAATTTGTACTGTACCTACAAACATTCCTCCTAATTTGCTTCCAATATTGTAATTCCTAATATATCTAGGGAATTTTCTTTTTTTACTGAATATAGGTTAGAGTAAATCTGAGCAAATGTGACCCACTATGTCTGCTCTTACATTTAAATATTGAGCTAATATGGCTTGACACTGTAGTAAAAAAATACACCAGACTTAAATGTGCTTTACTATTGCAGAGGTATTAGGGAAGGATGTAAACATTTCTGGATTTTTTTTCTGAATTAAAAGAAGAATTCAATCAGAAAGTAATTTTAAATGTTTTTTTCTCTCTCAGGAAAAAAAAAACAAAACAATTACCAAAATTACTGATACTTCCCCAAGTCTAGGAGTCATTTCACCCACAGCACACGAGTTGTCTATTCTAATGTTTGTCCTGAGAAAGAAGACAAGAAATAATGAGCACTCCCGTGCATGCTTTTTCAATCTCTCCTGCCCACTTCTCCATAATCCCTGTCATTTGAGGGAAAATTCTCCTCCACTCACAAAGACAACTGTAAAATCTTCATGTGAACTGACATTTTTAAACCAAACTGCCCACTTACATTTTATCATTTGGTCAAAAATATTCTTGATCTTGTGTTCCAGATTAAACCAAAATGAGGCCACAAGTGGAAAAGTTGGACGAGGCGGTGAGGGCACTGTCCAGAGGAGTGTGACCTGCCCAACTGGCTTTCCTTCTCAGGTAATGGGGACTTTTGGTCTTGCCAGCACAGGTGACCTAAAGGCAGAAGATTTTCTTCCTTTCCTTCACCCTTTCATGACCTACAAGGCAGAAGGGAGTCCTGCACAGAACTCACACTCCATTTTGGGATTCAGCCCACTCCTTTGGCACTGTATTTATGACTGTTATTGGGGCCCCTCACCAGGGACCCAGTTGCTGTGTGCAAGCTGACAGTAGATCCTATGTTGGTTCTAATCATGAAATAGCAACAAGTCCTTCCTCTCAGCACTCTGTCCTTCATATCATCAGATGTTGTAGAAAATTATGCATAAATAAATCAAACCATTTTTCTAATAGCTGAGAGACACAAGTGCAAGTGTTGCCGTGACTACCATTCCTCACCAACAGCTGGGAGGGAAACTAAGGTACCACTCGGTGGCTTTTTCTTTATGATATTAATAGTTTAACTCCCATTTCATTTAAGTTGTTTCTTTGTTGGTTTCATGGGTTTTTAAAGAATTTTTTGCATTAATATTGCTTGTAGCGCTTCATGAGCTACGATCTTCAAACTTTAAGGAGAGTGTATGCACATTTTTGCGTGTAAATGCATATGTGTACTATGGTGGATTAAGTGTCAGAAGCTTTCATGATATTTTCAAAGAGGTCTGTGATGCAAAAAATGGGTTAAGTACTATTAACCTTGCTAATAAAGGTGTCACTCATAGTTCACTCAAGGATGTTAGCCTTAAGCTATTAGGACACCATCTGATCCATATAGCCATAGTTTAATGGAATATGATAAAAGCTGGGATAGCTACCCAGTTTGCTCAGGGAGTTGCTCCAGATTCTATCACCCAATTACTTTATTTCCTCCTTTTTTTCATAGCCTAGAATCCTTTGGTTTAGAACCTGGGTACTAAAAAGCATATTACCTTATTATTGTTAGGTTGTTTGAACAATCTGTCATTTTGACTTGTACCATACTTATACCAAAATCAAAACAGGGAACAGGAATTTAGAAGTGATAGTAGGGGGTTGAGGGGAAGAATGAGAAATTGGAAACCTTTCCTTTGTTCTCAGGCTTCCTTGATGTGACTTCTAGGTTCTGAATCCAGAACCACAGATTTTAGGGTTCCAGGTCCTCTTACTGCCTAGGAAAGAAATTTTGACATGTAATACAAATTTTGGTGGTTCTAAGAATAAAACGGCTTTCCAGGTCTGTCTTCCTTCATCTAATTCAAGGATTCCATTCTAACCACTCATGCCCTGTGGAATATGTTTCTTTCAATGTCTAACACATAAAAGGGTTACCTCCTTCTCTTTACTTGGATTAACTGGATTGGCTCCAGAAGTAATCTGCACCTGGTTTGGACCTTCCTGTTGTCTGGTTTCCTGAAGATGAACCTTCCTTTCCAGGGCTACTTGGACTATAGGAAGGTTGTATCTTGGCTCCTCCTAACCTTAGTTCTGTCCTCCTCTTAAGGTGCTACATCAGACAGGATCTGACAATAGCTCTCTTTCTGACCTCCTGAAATATGTCTGTTTAGCCAGTAATAACTTTTCTTGATCTTCTCTTTGAAAGTAATCCAAAGGATGAAGGAACCTCGACATGTTTAGGTATTTCTTGCCTTTAGACACTCTAGAAGTAAGCTGCTGGTCATTAATTTAGGGATTCTCAATCTTGTTCAAAAAATTGCAAACACCAAAATACACAAAGTTGGAATAATAATAAATAAAGATTGTTGTGAAGCTAGGAGGAAAATGAAAGTAACTTTTTCAAGTATCACTAGAAAATCTAGGGCAAAATTTGGCTGTATAACTTATTCTCCAAAGGAAAACAGGTCCTGTATCCCATGTAATGACTACCTGATCTCTGAAGGCCAAGCTAAAAGTAATCTCTATTCAGATTCTAGTCCTTACTCTGTCATATTGACTTTGTGGTCACTTTGGGCCTTAGTTTTTCTTTTGGTTTTCTTTTTTTGCGGTACGCAGGCCTCTCACTGTTGTGGCCTCTCCCGCTGTGGAGCATAGGCTCCGGAGGCGCAGGCTCAGCGGCCATGGCTCACAGGCCCAGCCACTCCGCGGCATGTGGGATCCTCCCGGACCGGGGCACGAACCCATGTCCCCTGCATCGGCAGGCGGACTCCCAACCACTGCGCCACCAGGGAAGCGCAAAAAAATGATTTTTTGGGGTCTCATGATTCCTTAGCTGGAACACTATAGCTACTATAACTTTTGCACCTTTTAAATGTTCCTTGATACAGAAACACACTCTTAAACACAGAGACAACTTCATGCAGCCACTAAAAATCATACAGAAGGCACATTGTACCATCTTCTATGGATCTAAGCTACTTTAAAGGAGTGAGTAATTTTTTGAAGTTACATTAATGTTTCCAAGTTCCTAGGTTGCCATTAGGACATTGAACCAAAAGTAACAATTTGGTATTTATAAGAAGCCAAAAAACCTGGAGAGAGAAGGACATAGAATAGTGTGTCAGTAGTAAACCCGAATTATCCTGATGACACGATTTAACAAAATGTTTACTTCAGAGCACTCTGTTTAGCTGAATTGAGTTGAAGGTTGCCAACCAAAATGGTTAAATAGTGTCTAATCAAGACAGTTAAAATGAGTAGTTGGTTCCCATCATTGAGCATGTATCATGTCTAAAGAGTGTTTTGAATGAGCTTGGCCCGCCTGACAGATGTCAACTGTGAGTTGGCCACTTGTAAGGCTGCATTAAGTAAAGGGACAGCAGACTGCCTAGAACCTCAGACTGAACTCATCAACTGAAACAGATGCTTCCAGAACTCAGATCTGCTCCTTTTCATGAAGACCTTATATTCTGGAACTGAGACATTCCACTTACAAAATCTGAGCTTACTTTAGGGTTTTGGAATACTCAGCAATTCTTGATAATCTTTTAAGGTAGTCTGTTCTTACAAGAGAATTTTCTTTTCTTTTCTCTTTCCTCTTTTCCTCCCTCCCTCCCTCTTTGTTTCCTTCCTTCTTTCTTTATTTCTTTCTTTGTTTCTTTCTTTCTGACACCTGTTCTTAACATTTTTATTTTCTATAGCTAGCCTTACTTTTATTATGTTCACGATAAGGCATAAGAACCTGTTTTAGAGGTACTATATCATATTTGTTCCAATAGGAAGGTCTCCAAGATACAGTAGACTGAGAAGGCAAGGAGGAAGGTTTTAGTGTATTTTCATGCTTCTAATAAATAAAATCTTTTTACTCCCCAAATTTATTTTTCCTTTAATAATCAAAAACAGTATTCCTCAAACTCCAATATCTGTTGGGGTTCTGTGTTTAATTAATTAGCTATTTTTTGCAGTGGGTATGACGCTTTGCCTTTGTGTGTTTCCTATTCCTCTTCTCAAATATCCTTGCTGGTCTATTATACTTTTCTTTAGACCACTTTCCTTCCTAATACCTCAAAATTGGAAATTTATTTCACATTTTCAGTAACCTGTATTAACTTTAAAATGTTTTTTCTCTAACTTGTTTTACTTGAAATCTACTTGATCCACAGATTCTTCACTAGCCCAGCCTCACCTCACTACACTTGTCATGGTCTTTCATATCTTTTTCATCTTTTTGGCTCATGTTATTTCTTTTACTTTATGTTCTCCAACTAGGTGTAACCAGCCTTACTCCACAGAGTTTCCTACAGCTTGTTTTCTCCAGGGGCTTCTCATAACACTCTTTACATGTCAGGACTGTAACAATTTTCATTATGTGGCACAGTTTCTTGCATAAGTATCTGTGACTCACATGATACAGTGACTTTATTTACAGCAAACAATAGAGCTGACTCTCCTCTATAATTCCAATGTTTGTAATGGGACAGATTTCCAAAATATATACTGATTGAATACATTAACATAATTTTTTTTTGTTTCTTCAAGTATTTCTTTATGTGTTAAACACAGTGGTATACTGCAGCTGGCTCATACTGGATCGTGAGAGCTGAGGATTAAATTTTTAAGAATTTTGCAAACTTGATATTAAAAATTAAATCATATAAATGTGCCATTAAATAAATCAAATTAAAAATAAAAGTAATAAATTCTTAAAACTTATCATTACCTAATTATTTCATTACCTTTTACTATTATCTGTACTCGAGGTTATTTACATCTGTTGTATCTGTATGGTAGAAATACTATATACAGTCAGCCTCTTATCTGTGGGTTCCATATCCACTGGTTCCACATATGTGGATTCAACCAAATGTGGATCAAGGATATTCCAAAAAAATTCCAGAAAGTTCCATAAAAGCAAACCTTGAATTCGCCAAATTCCAGCAACTATTTACATAGCATTTACATTGTATTAAGGTATTATAAATTATTTAGACATAATCTAAAGTATATGGGAGGAGAGGACCTTCAAGATGGCAGAGGAGTAAGATGTGGAGATCACATTTCTCCCCACAAATACATCAGAAATACATCTACATGTGGAACAACTCCTGTGGAACACCTACTGAACACTGGCAGAAGACCTCAGACTTCCCAAAAGGCAAGAAACTCCCCACGTACCTGGGCAGGGTAAAAGAAAAAACAGAGACAAAAGCATAGGGATGGGACCTACACCTCGGGGAGGGAGCTGTGAAGGAGGAAAACTTTCCAAACACTATGAAGCCCCTTCACTGGCAGAGACGGGGGTAAGGTGGGGGGGGGGGAAGCATGGGAGCCACAGAAGAAAACGCAGAAACAGGGGTGCAGAGAGAAAAGCTGAGAGATTCCCACAGAGAGGATTGGTGCGGACCAGCACTCACCAGCCTGAGAGGCTTGTCTGCCCACCCACCGGGGCGGGTGGGGGCTGGGAGCTGAGGCTCGGGCTTCGGAGGTCAGATCCCAGGGAGAGGACTGGGGTTGGCTGTGTGAACACAGCCTGAAGGGGGCTAGTGTCCCAGAGCTAGCCAGGAGGGAGTTCGGGAAGAGTCTGGACCTGCCGAAGAGGCAAGGGACCATTGTTTCAGGGTGCATAAGGAGAGGAGATTCAGAGCACTGCTTAAATGAGCTTCAGGGACGGGTGAGACCCATGGCTATCATCACAGACACTAGAGACAGGCATGAAATGCTAAGGCTGCTGCTGCAGCCACCAAGAATCCTGTGTGCAAGCACAGGTCACTGTCCACACTTCCCCTCCCAGGAGCCTGTGCAGCCTTTCACTGCCAGGATCATGTGATCCAGGGACAACTTCCCCGGGAGAACACACGGCATGCCTCAGGCTGTTGCAACGTCACACTGGCCTCTGCCTCCGCACACTCACCCTGCATTCCATACCCCTCCCTCCGCCCAGCCTGAGTGAGCCAGAGCCCCGTAATCAGCCGCTCCTTTAACCCCCTCCTGGCTGGGCAAGGAACAGACGTCAGAGGATGACCTACAAGCAGAGGCAAGTCCAGTCCAAAGCTGAACACCAGGAGCTGTGCTAACAAAGAAGAGAAAGGGAAACTTCTCCATGCAGCCTCAGGAGCAGTGGATTAAATCTCCACAATCCACTTGATGTACCCTGCATCTGTGGAATACCTGAATAGACAATGAGTCATCCCAAAACTGAGGCAGTGGACGTTGGGAGCAACTGTAGACTTGGGGTTTGCTGTATGCAACTGACCAGTTTCTGATTTTTATGTTTATATTAGTTTAGTTTTTAGCGCTTGTTAACATTGGTGGCTTTGTTTATTGGTTTGGTTGCTCTCTTCTTTTTTTTTTAATTACTTTAAAATTTTCTAAATATTAATAATATTTTAAAAAAATTTATTTCAATAACTTTATATCTTTTCTGTTCTTCTTTCTTTTCATTTTTTTTCCTTTTCTTTCTTTCTTTCCTTTTTTTTCTCCCATTTCTTCTGAGCCATGTGGCTGAGAAGGTCTTGGTTCTCTGGACTGGTGTCAGACCTGAGCCTCTGAGGCAGGAGAGCCAAGTTCAGGATATTGGACCACCAGAGACCTCCTGGCCCCACGTAATATCAATCAGCGAGACCTCTCCCAGAGATCTCTGTCTCAATGCTAAGACCCAGCTCCACCCAATGGCCAGCAAGTTCTAGTGTGGGATACCCCATGGCAAACAACTAGCAAGACAGGAACACAGCCCCACCCATTAGCAGAGAGGCTGCCTAAAATCATAGTAACTTCACAGGCACCCCAAAACACACCACCAGACACGGTCCTGCCCACCAGAAAGACAAGATCCAGCCTCATGCACCGAACACAGGCACAATTCCCCTCCAACAGGAAGCCTACACAACCCACTGAACCAACCTTACCCACTGGAGGCAGACACCAAAAACAGTGGTGCAGCCTGTGAAAAGGAGACCCCAAAATACAGTAAGTTAAGCAAAATGAGAAGACAGAGAAATACACAGCAGTTGAAGGATCAAGGTAAAAACTCACCAGACCAAACAAATGAAGAGGAAATAGGCAGTCTATCTGAAAAAGAATTCAGAGTAATGACAGTAAAGTTGATCCAATATCTTGGAAATAGAATGGAGCAAATACAAGAAACGTTTAACAAGAACCTAGAAGAACTAAAGAGCAAACGAACAATGATGAACAACACAATAAATGAAATTTAAAATATCTCTAGAAGGAATCAATAGCAGAAAAACTGGGGCAGAAGAACGGATAAGTGACCTGGAAGGTAAAATAGTGGAAATAACTACTACAGAGCAGAATAAAGAAAAAAGAATGAAAAGAATTGAGGACAGTCTCAGAGACCTCTGGGACAACATTAAATGCACCAACATTCGAATTATACGGGTTCCAGAAGAAGAAGAGAAAAAGAAAGAGTCTGAGAAAATATTTCAAGAGATTACAGTAAGAAAACTTCCCTAATATGGGGAACGAAATAGTCAAGTCCAGGAATCACAGAGTGTCCCATACAGGGTAAATCCAAGGAGAAACGCACCAAGACACATTAATCAAACTATCAAAAATTAAATACAGAGAAAAAATATTGAAGGCAGCAAGGGAAAAGCAACAAATAACATACAAGGGAACTCCCATAAGGTTAACAGCTGATCTTTCAGAAGAAACTCTGCAAGCCAGAAGGGAGTGGCAGGACATATTTAAAGTGATGAAAGGGAAAAACCTACAGCTGAAATTACTTTACCCAGCAGGGATCTCATTCAGATTCGACAGATAAAATAAAACCTTCACAGACAAGCAAAAGCTAAGAGAATTCAGCACCACCAAACCAGCTTTACGACAAATGCTAAAGGAACTTCTCTAAGCAGGAAACACAAGAGAAGGAAAAGACCTACAAAACAAACACAAAACAATTAAGAAAATGGTAATAGGAACAAACATATCGATAACTACGTTAAATGTAAATGGATTAAATGCTCCAACCAAAAGACATAGACATGCTGAATGGATACAAAAACAAGACCCATATATATGCTGTCTGCAAGAGACCCACTAGGGACACATACAGACTGAAAGTGAGGGGATGGAAAAAGATATTCCATGCAAATGGAAATCAAAAGAAAGCTGGAGTAGCAATTCTCATATCAGACAAAACAGACTTTAAAATAAAGACTATTACAAGAGACAAAGAAGGACACTACATAATGATCAAGGGATCATTACAAGAATAAGATAAAACAATTGTAAATATTTATTCACCCAACATAGGAGCACGTCAGTACATAAGGCAAATGCTAACAGCCATAAAAGGGGAAATCGACAGTAACACAATAATAGTAGGGGACATTAACACCCCACTTTCACCAATGAACGGATCATCAAAAATGAAAATATAATAAGGAAACACAAGCTTTAAATGATACATTAAAAAGGAAGGACTTAGTTGATATTTATAGGACATTCCACCCAAAAACAACATAATACACTTTATTCTGAAGTGTTCATGGAACATTCTTCAGGATAGATCATATCTTGGGTCACAAATCAAGCCTTGATAAATTTAAGAACATTGCAATCGTATCAAGTATCTATTCTGACCACAACGCTATGGAGACTGAACAATACACTACTAATCAATCAAGAGATCACTGAAGAAATCAAAGAGGAATTCAAAAACTACCTAGAAACACATGATAATGAAAACACGGCTACCCAAAACCTATGGGATGCAGCAAAAGCAGTTCTAAGAGGGAAGTTTATAACAATACAATCCTACCTCAAGAAATAAGAAACATCTCAAATAAACAAACCTAACCTTACACCTAAAGCAATTAGAGAAAGAAGAACAAAAAAACCCCAAAGTTAGCAGAAGAAAACAAATCATAAAGATCAGATCAGAAATAAATGAAAAAGAAATGAAGGCAACAATAGCAAAGATCAATAAAACTAAAAGCTGGTTCTTTGAGAAGATAAATAAAATTTATAAAACGTTAGCTACACTCATCAAGAAAAAAGGGAGAATACTCAAATCAACAGATTTAGAAATGAAAAAGGAGAAGTAAAAACTGACACTGCAGAAATACAAAGGATCATGAGAGATTAAGCAACTACATGCCAATAAAATGGACAGCCTGGAAGAAATGTACAAATTCTTAGAAAAGCACAACCTTCCGAGACTGAACCAGGAAGAAATAAAAATATGAGCAGACCAATCACAAGCACTGAAATTGAAACTGGGATCGAAAATCTTCCAACAAACAAAAGCCCAGGACCAGATGGCTTCACAGGCGAATTCTAACAAACATTTACAGGAGAGCTAACACTTATCCCTCTCAAACTCTAACAAAATATAGCAGAGGGAGGAACACTCTCAAACTCATTCTATGAGGCCACCATCACCCTGATACCAAAACCAGGCAAAGATGTCAGAAGAAAAGAAAACTACAGGCGAATATCACTGTTGAACATAGATGCAAAAATCCTCAACAAAATACTAGCAAACAGACTCCAACAGCACATTAAAAGGATCATACACCATGATCAAGTGGGGTTTACCCAGGAATGCAAGGATTCTTCAATATACCCAAATCAATCAATGTGATAAACCATATTAATAAATTGAAGGAGAAAAATCATATGATCATCTCAATAGATGCAGAGAAAGCTTTTGACAAAATTCAGCACCCATTTATGATAAAACCTCTCCAGAAAGTAGGCATAGAGGGAACTTACCGCAACAAAATAAAGGCCATATATGACAAACCCACAGCCAACATCGTTCTTAATGGTGAAAAACTGAAAACATTTCCAGTAAGACCAGGAAAAAGACAAGGTTGCCCTCTCTCACCACTATTATTCAACATAATTTTGGAAGTTTTAGCCACAGCAATCAAAGAGGAAAAAGAAATAAAAGGAATCCAAATTGAAAAGAAGAAGTAAAGCTGTCATTGTTTGCAGATGACATGATACTATACATAGAGAATCCGAAAAATGCTACCAGAAAACTACTAGAGCTAATCAATGAATTTGGTAAAGTAGCAGGATACAAAATTAATGTGCAGAAATCTCTTGCATTCCTATACACTTATGATGAAAAATCTAAAAGAGAAATTAAGGAAACACTCCCATATACCACTGCAATGAAAAGAATAAAATACCTAGGAATAAACCTACCCAAGGAGACAAAAGACCTGTATGAAGAAAATTATAAGACACTGATGAAAGAAATCAAGGATGATACAAACAGATGAAGAGATATACCATGTTCTTTGATTGGAATAATCATCATTGTGAAAATGACTGTACTACCCAAAGCAATCTATAGATTCAATGCCATCCCTATCAAATTACCAATGGCATTTTTCACAGAACTAGAACAAAAAATTTCACAGTTTGTATGGAAATACAAAAGACTCCAAATAGCCAAAGCAATCTTGAGAAAGAAAAATGGAGCTGGAGCAATCAGGCTACCTGACATCAGACCATATCACAGAGCTACAGTAATCAAGACAGTCTGGTACTGGCACAAAAACAGAAATATAGATCAATGGAACAGGATAGAAAACCCAGAGATAAACCCACGCACATATGGTCACCTTATCTTTGACAAAGGAGGCAAGAATATACAATGGAGAAAGGAGAGCCTCTTCAATAGGTGGTGCTGGGAAAACTGGACAGATAAATGTAAAAGAATGAAATTAGAACACTCCCTAACACCGTACACAAAAATAAACTCAAAATGGATTAAAGACTTAAACGCAAGGCCAGGCACTATAAAACTCTTACGGGAAAACATAGGCAGAGCACTCTATGACATAAATCACAACAAGATCCTTTTTGACCCATCTCCTAGAAAAATGGAAATAAAGCCAAAAATAAATTGGACCTAATGAAACTTAAAAGCTTTTCCACAGCAAAGGAAACCATAAACAAGACTAAAAGATGACCCTCAGAAAGGGAGAAAATATTTGCAAATGAAGCAACTGACAAAGGATTAATCTCCAAAATATATAAGCAGCTTATGCAGCTCAGTATCAAGGAAACAGACAGCCCAATCCAAAAGTGGCAGAAGACATAAATAGACATTTCTTCAAAGAACATATACAGATTGCCAACAAACACATGAAAGGATGCTCAACATCACTAAAGAGAAATGCAAATCAGAACTACAATGAGGTATCACATCACCCTGGTCAGAATGGCCATCATCAAAAAAATCTACAAACAAAAAATTCTGGAGAGGGTGTGGAGAAAAGGGGACCCTCCTACACTGTTGTTGGGAATGTAAATTGATACAGCCACTATGGAGAACAGTATGGAGGTTCCTTCAAAAACTAAAAATAGAACTACCATATGACCCAGCAATTCCACTACTGGGCATATACCCTGAGAAAACCATAACTCAAAAAGAGTCATGTACCACAATGTTCATTGCAGCCCTATTTATAATAGGACATGGAAGCAACCTAAGTGTCCATTGACAGATGAATGGATAAAGAAGATGTGGCACATATATACAATGGAATATTACTCAGCCATAAAGAGAAATGAAATTGAGTTATTTGTAGTGTGGTGGATAGACCTAGAGTCTGTCATACAGAGTGAAGTAAGTCAGAAAGAGAAAAACAAATACCATATGCTAACACATATATATGGAATCTAAAAATAAAAATGGTTCTGAAGAACCTAGGGGCAGGACAGGAATAAAGACGTAGATGTTTACAACAAATTACACACTTTACAAAGTTGACACATAGTACAAACATTATAACATCTAGAAGATAGCATGATAATTCATTCTACCTTTTCATATGAAGACAATTTTGTAAAAACATCTTCTATACAAAAGATAGAAAAATAAATTTTTCTTCCAGAATTGTTTTTCTTTTTTAAAATCATTTTATTGAAATATAGTTGGTTTATGAATGTTGTGTTAGTTTCAGGTGTACAGCAAAGTGATGCAGTTATATATATATATATAGATAGATATATAGATATATAGATAATAGATATAGATTTTTTTACATTCTCCTCCATTATAGGTTATTACGAGATATTGGGCATATTACCTTGTACTATATAGTAGATACTTGTCTGTTATCTATTTTATATATAGTATTATGTATATTTTAATCCCAAACTCCTAATTTATCCTCCTCCTGCTTTCCACTTTGGTAAGCATAAGTTTGGTGGGTCTACCTCTGTTTTGTAAATAAGTTTATTTTTATCATTTTTTTAGATTTCACATATAAGCGATATCATATGATATATAAGTGATATCGTATGATATTTGTCTTTCTCTTTCTGACTTACTTCATTTAGTATGATAATCTCTAGTTCCACCCATGTTGCTGCAAACAGCATTATTTCATTCTTTTTCATGGCTGAGTATCATTCCATTGTATATATGTACCACATCTTCTTTATTCATCTGACGATGAGCACTTAGGTTGCTTCCATGTCTTGGCTATTGTAAATAGTGCTTCTGTGAACACTGGGGTGCATGTATCTTTTCAAATTATGGTTTTCTCCAGATATATGCCCGGGAGTGGGATTGTAAGATCATATGGTAGCTCTGTTTTTAGTTTTTTAAGGAACCTTCATACTGTTCTCCATATTGGCTGTACTAATTTACATTCCTACCAACAGTGTAGGAGGGTTCCTTTTTCTCCACACCCCCTCCAGCATTTATTATTTGTAGACTTTGATGATGCCCATTCTGACTGGTGTGAGGTGATACCTCTTTGTAGTTTTGATTCTCCTAGAATGATTGATTAAAATTCGTTTTTAATTACTAACAAAGTTTTCTTTCAGCTTCAAAACTTATTAGAAATGTCATTTAATTTTGTAGGATTGTTATCAAATTTGGGCAAATCTCTTTCATATTTCTTTTATATATGAACTATAAGATTTTAAGGGTTTTTTGTGTATAATGATTAATTATAATTACACTTTGAATTGATACTCATTAACTAATGGGTCATTGATGGCCTCATTGTAGTAACATGCAACTTTTCTATTATCTTTGTCATTGTCAGTGTTTTATATCAAATCAACAAGAATCAGTAAAATATAATAATTAGCTAAGGGAAGAGACTGAGCAACCTTCTATTCCAGCAAGTGTAAGCAGTCCAGTTTGGATAAAGTATGTTGTATTGGTAAGACACGAGGTAGCAAAAAGTTAAAAAAAAAAAAAAAAAAATTCTCGGAGCCAGAAAGGAGTAGGGACATACTATCATTTCCTGACAGGAGCTTGAAGATAGACAGTCATAAGAAGGTCTGCTGATGGATCACTAAGCACATGAAGGGCAGTCTAATGGAAGTGTTAAGTGCATTATATGGTCAGACTAAGACAGGTCTAAGTCTTAGCTCTGCCATTTACTAGCATGTGATACCTTGCTACCAATAACTTAACTATCCACGGAAATGACTGTACATCATATAACTATATCCCACTAAACCAAAGTAACACTGTCCTCAAATCTCCCTAAGCTAGATCCCCGAAAGGCTTGTGGCTCTTCCAACACCACCCAAAACAAGGGAAAGTATGACAGAGGAGAAGTTGGAGTGGAAAGAATCAGTGGTCTTAGCCAATTGCAGTAAAAATATCCTATATTTTGCAATTTTTAAAAAACCACAATTCTAGGGTCCCTCATGGGGACTTAGAATGGCCTGTGCAAGTGAGAGCCCAGAAGGTTATCTATCAGTTTCATAGTAAACGAGCCTCTACTGGAGATGTCATGGTGGGAATGACATTTTGAATGTTTCCTACACAACCATGATAACCACAAATCAAGGGGAAATTGAGGCTGATTTGAAGTGGCTGCCACCCTTGCCTTGTTCTTCTTATGCATTTACAATAAGATCACCTTTATCTGTCCGGTAGTGGTCTGTCTATTGACTGCTGCAGAAATTGAGAAGTGCTTGTTAATGGACAACTGGGAAGAGCTTCCAGAAATCATTGTATTCATTTGCTGCTTCAGCAAATTTCAACTTCTTTGAAGAAGGAAGGAACAGTGAAAGACAAAAGACTACACTAACATATTGTCTGTAATATATGGTTCCCCTTAAAAATTCAACACATCTTAGGCCTGAGATAGAGATTTTTTTAAAAAACAAAATTTATTATTTTCCAAAAATTAAGCAAAGAAGAACCATGTTTTTATAAATGAGAAGCATTGTGTTTGCAGTTCATTGTTTTGTGTTATGGTATGAAATGAAATTCACAAATGCTTGTAATAAAAGGCTTTTATTTTATATTACTGCTTCTCTATAGTTTTACCTCTGAATGTGTCTCCTTTCCTCTACCATCTCAGTGGTTATTAATCTTGGCTGTAAAACAGAATCAATGGAGTACTTTAAAAAAATACATCCATTTCCTAGGCACATCCCTAAGTACCTGCAACTTTAAAAAACAACATAAATGATTTTGACGCACAATGAAGGCTGAGAACCAATGTACCAAACAAATATCAGGGCAAGAAAACTCTAGTCTAAGCGTCAACAGTTCCAGTTACTGTGCGAGGATTTAGAAAGAGGAAACAGGATGGTTTGTGCAGTCTAAAAGCATTATAGCTCCACCTACTGGGAGACTGGGCCTTTAAAAATGAGTACAGTTGACCCTTGAACAAGGTGGGTTTGAACTGCGCAGGTCTTCTTATACCTGGAATTTTTTCAGTAGTAAATACTACAGTACTATATGATACTTAGTTGGCTGAATCCATGGATAAGGAGGATCCTGGTATATGGAGGGTGGCTGTAAGGTACAGATTTTCGACTGCATAGGGGGTTGGCACCCCTAACCCCCAAGTTGTTTGAGAGTCAACTGTACTCTAGCCCCTACAAATACGGTTAATTTCATTTTGGTCATTGGCAAAATAAATTTAATCTTGATTAACAACAACAAAAATTCGTTTCCAAATACCGTATTTTAGAAATCAAATAGACTTCCTAGTTTCTTGGTCATGGTGTCAGGTAAGGCAGATGTGGATAAACATGTCAACATGTTCCTTCAAATGTTGAGGATTATTTGAAAGAAGGCACTGCGAAAGAAGGCACTACATTCTATCTTTACTTTATATCTCAACTTGATGTTTATTCTGAAGAATTCCAACCAGTACTTACTGATGCCTGGAGCAACTATCACACCCTCTCCTGCATTGAGTGTTTGGGCACCATGCAACTTGAACTATTCATTGTGGCCTATTTTTTTCTTTTTTCCACTTCTTCTTTCATGTTCCTTGAAACTGAAGTTGTGGATGGGTAGGGAGGAGTTTGCACATTCCTTCATTCATCAGATAGATACTAAATGCCTTCCATGTGCCAGACACTGTGCAGGCGTGGTAGGTTTGTTGGGAGCAGAGATGTAGGAAGTTGAGTTCCCTTCTCTCTTCACAGTTTAAGCCCAGAGAGATGATGACTAAAAACTTTAACTGGGATATTGGAAACAACTCAGACCAATCCATTTTCTATGATGATCTGATCATGTGGTGAGAGAATGAAGACGAAAGAATAGTATTAATGTAATGTCTACAGTAACAGCATATTAAAGCTCTCCTAAGGCAATATAAAGGGTGGGGGGTCCCATCCCACCTTGAGCCCAAGTGGCATCTATCACTGAGACTCATGCAAACACAGAAAATTTAATGAGCTAATATAGTGGGTGGTCTGAATTTATCTGTTTGCATGAGTTGATTAGTATGGGAGAGACTGACTGCCGAAAAAGAGGAAAGTGGGATAAAATGGGAGACACAGAAGGCAGCAAGGTATCTGATGTAATATTAGTCTCCCAACACAGTGTCATGGACTTATTTCTAAGACTTAACGGAAAGGGAAACTTCAAGCAAAATCCTGACCTTGAGACAAGGAGCCTTTGTTGGCAGCACACAGGCATTTGGATATGAAACAGTAGTAGGAAGAAGAATATTCCACTTCTCACCCCCACTCAAATATAGCACTCTGAGGTCGATAATATCAAGAGAGTCAGGAGGTAATAGTCTTGGCACAATCATTAGAATTCTTTCTGGGCTTCCCACTGTACTGCCTCGAATAACTTCACAGGCAGCGGACATCAGTGAGTGCGGAGGAGCCAGAAGAATGGGTCAGATTCCAGCAGCTGACAGAACGGTTGTGATACATGTGACATACTCTCTGAGCATTAGTAAACATAAACATGTGAAACTTCATAGCGGGATGGAGTCTTTAAAATATGAGTTATTGGTGTTAACATGATTACACATACCTGAAAAGAGCACTTGTAAAGAAGGATAGAATTTGGTTATCCTTTTTGTTTTTCATACTCTTTATGGTGCATTCAAAAGATCTGAGCATTCAAAGAGCCTCAGTTTTCTCCCCAGTCCTATTATTCCCATCCCAACACCAAAGTGCTGTCTTCACTTCTGAGAGCATTTGAAAATTAAGCCTCTCTCTTTGCCTTCAAGGAAAGGCAAACCAGTTTTTTTGGTAATCATTTGTGTCTGGTTATGATGTACAATCAGTATCTATTAAGAGAGCAAAAAGGAGAATTAATTGACTAGGAGATAGGGATAGAAGGATTAGGAAGTAGTGACAAAACAAAAACTAGACAGAGAACTGTGGGTAGGAAAAATAAGTGAAGAAGACATCAGCCCAGAAGTTTAGAAAACTATCTTGGAACATTTGTCCAAGAAACAGGAGTGGAGGTTGGGAGAGAGAGACCACTGCCCAGCACCTGCCATGTTGGTGAACCTAAGAAGACCAGTTTGAGGGGTACGTTAGTTAGAAATTATAAACAACAATAACCATTTATTTTTTTTCACCAGGTTATACGTCAGCAGGTGGGCTCTGAAGATCTCGGCTGGGCTTGACTGATGCCAGGTAGGCTTGCTCATAGTCTGAAATTAGCTATTAGGTTGGCTGGACCTGATTGATCTGAGAGAGCCTTGGCTGAGCTGACTCCTCATGTGTCTCTCACATCCCTCCACTAGGATAGCCCTGGCATGTTGTCATGGCAGAGACAGTGTTCCAAGAAAGGAAAAGGAAATGTGCAAATACTTTTTTCAAGTATCTGTTTGAGTCAAGCCTGTACTTCCCATTGGCCAAAGTATGTCACATTGTCAAGCCCAGCATCACTGTGGGAGGGCACTGTCAAAGGCATGGGTGTAGGAAGGTGGCATTATTCAAACTCCCAGGTGCCATTTGGGAAGTCGACCGCTTACTGTTTACATAACAGAGATCCTCTCACCACCTGCACTCAGGACCTGCACCAGGTGTTCTTACCAACCTAGAATAGACACAGCAAGAAGCTTAGCTTTTTGGCACCTATATCTCACTTTTGCCCCCAGTTCATGACGTTAAAAAGTTTTGGTTACAGTGTTTTAATCAAAATATTTTAACAGAAAGCTAAACTATACTGGTAATGATATAATCCTTGAGATACATTTAGAAAACCTTAATCTCATATTTTTGAATAGTTGTAAAAACT
Organism: Monodon monoceros; assembly: GCF_005190385.1. Taxonomy (NCBI): domain Eukaryota; kingdom Metazoa; phylum Chordata; class Mammalia; order Artiodactyla; family Monodontidae; genus Monodon; species Monodon monoceros. Next base: position 48,600,384 of record NW_021703777.1, read on the forward strand.
TAGTCTCATTAATTTCTAATTTTGGAGCAAAACTGCTCACTCAAAGATTCTTGCTCTTTACATTCCGAGTGAAAGTATAATATTAACTCTCATCTTGGACTGGCTTCATTTGGGTTTTTTTGGGTTTTTTTAAATTAATTTTTATTGGAGTATAGTTCTTTACAACGTTGTGTTAGTTTCTTCTGTACAGCAAAGTGAATCAGCTATATGTATACATATATCCCCTCTTTTTTAGATTCTTTTCCCATATAGACCATTACAGAGCACTGAGTAGAGTTCCCTGTGCTATACAGCAGGTTCTCATTAGTTACCTATTTTATACATAGTAGTGTATATATGTCAATCCCAATTTCCCAATTTATCCCATCCTTCTTCCCCCCTGGTATCCATAGGTTTGTTCTCTACGTCTGTGTCTCTATTTCTGCTTTGCAAATAAGATCATCTATACAATTTTTCTAGATTCCACATATATGAGTTAGTATATGATATTTATTTTTCTCTTTCTGACCTACTTCACTCTGACAGTCTCTAGGTCCATCCACATCTCTGCAAGTGACACAGTTTCATTCCTTTTTATGGCTGAATAATATTCCATTGTATATATGTACCACATCTTCTTTATCCATTCCTCTGTTGATGGACATTTAGGTTGCTTCCATGTCCTGGCTACTATAAATAGTGCTGCAATGCACATTGGGGTGCATGTATCTTTTTGAATTATGGTTTTCTCTGGGTATATTCCCAGTAGTGGGATTGATGGGTCATATGTAGTTCTATTTTTAGTTTTTTAAGGAACTCCATACTATTTTCTGTAGTGGCTGTATCAATTTACATTCCCACCAACAGTGTAAGAGGGTTCCCTGGGCTGGCTTCATTTGAATTTAATATTAACATTGTCAGTGCTATACGAATGTGTGAAACTGATATATGCGATCCATTTTTTTTATCTAGAAAACTGTCTATAGGAAGATAAAAAAAAAGTAAGAAAAGAGTTTAAAATAGTTATAAAGTGCTGAAGTGAAAAGTTACATCTGTAACCAATAATATGGGTGGATGTTTGTATAATATAAAATATAATATTTAGTAAAAAAGAAAGTTCCAGAATATTATATACAATGTAATAACACTTTTTTAAAATTAAAAAGCAATAAAATGAGTAGTACATATATATTTAGGAATATTTATAAAATGTAACTATTTTTAAAAAGGCAAGGGAATGGTATGCAAGGGATTCAAGATAATAGTTACTTTGAGTGAAAGTTGAAGAGGGACAGGATGAAGGAGAATCACAGGGTGATATAACTTTTTGTTAGAATTCTAGTTCTCATGATGGGTGTAGGGATACACAGACCTATCCTTATTAAAAATGCACTCATACATATGTACTGGGGGGTGCATACATAGACCAATGGTGAGAGTGTGTCATGAACCAAAGATTATGATTAATTCAACTCTGTACATCTGAGTTAATTTTTTTTAAAAAAGCAGCATTACTTAAAATAAGGTTTAAATAGTCAAGACAAAGGACTTAATTTTGAAGATACATCTCAATAGTATGCCATATATTATCTATTGTATATATATGGCATACTATCATATGCCTCTTTTTAAAATGTTTTCTCTTTTTTTCCTTAATGGATTTCAAGAAATGGGTTTGGTATACATAAAATATTCTATATGAAGTAACTTTAAAATTCATTGGTCTCTAACTACAGCAAATACCTAAACTATCAATACCAGTGATTATAAGTCTTACCCCCTTTTAATTTGGTTTGGCAAACTACCAGTAAAACGTGAATTTTATAACCCTGGTTTATTTCCACATTAGCCATTCTATGACAATAGTACACACAAAGTTTTCAACATCCTATCATTTGGCTGCCATGGTTAATGAAGTTACACAGATGTAGCAAGTTTATTTTCCTTCGATTTTAGAACAACAATGGGACAGACTATAACTTGGTTACTATTAACTTGAAATTTCTATTTAAAATAATGAAGAAAAAACAACATAAGCAAAATGATTACAACCAATACCAGCAAGCAAATAGAAATCTAGGAAGTGAATCAACACTGATGGTTCATTGATTAAGTAATGTAAGTTTTACCCCAGGCAGAGGAAAAGGTATCAGGAAATATCTTACCACCACAATCCCAAATAAATAAGAGGGAAATGAGTGCTGTGAGAGAACAGAGAAACAAAACCAAGCACTCACCCTGAAGGCAATGGCAGATGTTTCCCTCCAAAGTTGATTGCAGCTGGGAAGCAATTAGCAACAGTAAGGTTCTACAGAGAATTCCCTCATTGAAGAAGATGCTTTAAAAGAACTTATTTACAGAGGCGCAACTGTCTCTGTGTGATACTAAAATTAAGCTGAATTTATTCCTCAAGGAAGTGACCATAAGGAAGACTCGTGTGTAAAGGCAGCCTGGGAACTCGAACATTATGAATTAGACAACAGAGGAAGTCTTTTTAGAAGACGGTTACCCAGTGATTCATAAAGTTCACTAGAGATAGGGCAGTTACGGGAGCAGTGGGATGAGACGTCTAAGCGCTCTGCTTGTGAAGGTTGCTTTCATTTCTGAGACATTCACTCTTTGTTAGGAAAGAATACAAGTGTATTATATTCTGCTCTGCTCCAAAGGGTCTGTCTTCTGGAATTCCGTGCTGCCCTTTTTGCCACCATTTTCCCCTGCTTTCAAATATGTTCATAAATGCTAATATTCATATAGGAAGTTAGTCTACTCTCAAAAAGACAATGATGACTTGGAGTTTAATGCCTCTCTAGATTAAAAAATTATATATATATATATATATATATATATCACTTCCCTTCCTGAATCTGTGCAACCTTTCTAAGTGAAGGTGAAATTAAATGTGAGATTTTGGGGGCTTGTCTGATCACTGACTTCAAACAAGGTAAAAATTAGGGCACTTAGCATATGCACAAAATACCTGTATTCTTTTGTGTATGTGTGTGTGTGTGTGTGTGTGTGTGTATATTTGTCAAGGAGTTGGTGACCCCGGAGAGCAGAGCAATAAGCATGGTTGATAAGACACCAGGGTATGGTCTTTCCAAAGCAGTGACAGATAGACCCATCAGTGGATGGCAGTGATTTTGAAATCAGCTCTTTCTTGGCTATGGTAGCAATTGCCGATGCCCAAAGGGTTCCTGTCAGAGTCAGTGTGGAACTGTCCACATTGACAAAGTACATATATACCCTGGAACTGATGACTGTCATGGACACTAAATCAGAATAAGCTAGGACTGAGAATTTCCAAAGAAATCAGGCTTCAATAGGAGTATAGAGGAAAATTAAACATGGAACCTTCTTGGATCCTATGAGAGACCCAAAATAAATGCCTAATCAGTCATGAGAATGTGTGGAACAGAACTCCCTTAGGTAACAACCTTAGGAGGTGAGACTTGATAAAAAAGAATTTTCTGGGTGTAGACCCCTAGAAGAGCAGCTTTGACAGGAACCAGGTTGGTTCAAGGCAATGTCTACCACGTGGGCTTGCTTGTGGATCCAGCAGACCCATTATGAACTGAACCTGGGCCACTCCATTATTTAACACACAGGTAATGATGAGGGTACTTTGGATATCTGGATGTCAATATCAATTGAGACCACATATCTAATAATCCTTGAAGCAACTGGGTATTATTCTTTCCCTAAGTCGTAGTTACCCAAGTAAATGTCATAGGCCCTGGTCTCTCAGGATCTGTCCTCATAGGGATCTGGCTTCTCCTTGACACAGTGGGTTCTGAATCTGGAAACTAACTCAAACCTGGGTAATGAGCCACGGATTGTGACTTTTTTATTGAGTGGCTTCCTTCAACTTCCTAACCATTCTTCCTCAATTTCTTGTCATTATATAAATTAAGCAATGTGTGTGTTGGCTGCCTATCCATCATGCCTCTAGGAAGACCATATATTTTCAACTATCTCCAAAGTTCTCCATAATTTGGATCACTCCTGACTACTAGTTTGACCTTGCTTCTCATTGCAATTATTGCACCCACTTTGCTTCTCATGGCCTCTATTATTATGGGAGCTTAGTTCTATAGTATCATCTCCTACACTTGGTCCTGTCCTACAGAGGATACCACCACTGAACTTCTCAACAATGCTGGTGCCCCTCTCACCACTGCTTTCCCTACCCCTTTGGTAAATGAAATTTTCTCTGCTCCTGCTACAGAACATATTTGGCCAGTGAGTTTTCTAGCCCTTTGGTTGTGTATCTACTCTATCATGTCCACTTTTCTGAGCATTTTTATCCATTTCTTTACCATATAGCACAATAGTTCTGCCATTTATAGTTCACTGATAGTGAGCCATTGCTTTTTTCAAGTTTCCAAGAGCCATGCTAGTGAAGTAATAACTCTAACTCCCAGAGTCTTTGCCTATGTATTAATTTTTTTTTTTTTTTTTGGCGGTACGCGGGCCTCTCACTGTTGTGGCCTCTCCCGTTGCGGAGCACAGGCTCCGGACACGCAGGCTCAGCGGCCATGGCTCACAGGCCCAGCCGCCCCGCGGCATGTGGGATCTTCCCAGACCGGGGCATGAACCCGTGTCCCCTGCATCGGCAGGTGGATTTTCAACCACTGTGCCACCAGGGAAGCCCTAAATTTTATATTACGATGATAATATCCCATTTCAACTGACTCTCTTATCCAACTTAATGTTTCACTCCCTTGATCTAGAACCTTCAAGAGACAGTTCATTGCATAATTCCCCAAGCTTCTTACAAGATGTGTTAGCCAGATACTCTCTTATCTCAAATTGGGCTAGACTGGTATTTTATCCTTGTAATTGGCTTGGTTTCCAGGAGAGGATGTGAGGGTAGATTCTGAGGGGACAAGCATTATCTAGGAGGCTCCTGCCTTATTTGAGTCCTGTGCACAGTCTTAAGCAATGGGCCTTAAAGCAATATCTTTGTATAAGATGGAGTTGACTGTTTATGCAGGTCCAGCATGTTCATGAGTATTTGGGAGGTTAGGGTTTTCAATCTACCCAGATATCTCCATCCCAAGTCTCTATGTCCTATTCCTACCTGATTTGGACACTGACCTTGACATGGGAGGCCTGTTAGTGTTGAGAGTTCAGCCTTCCATGAAGCTCTGCTACTCTTACAATTGTCCTCAGCCTGTTCCTAATTCTGTCCCTCATCTGCGAGAGATTATGGGTTTTATTACATACCACCAGGACACCCACTGGCTTTTGCATCTTATCTTGAATTTTGATTTATCACCCTGCATCTCTCCTTATCTCTCTTCGGTGACTCAGTGGTGCTCAGTAACAGCTGACCAACTCCACAGTTTAATCTTTCCCTCATACCTCAAGCATCAGAGAGTGAGACCTTGCAACCTAGGTTGGCCATGTAGTCCAGTCATGGCTAGGTATGAATTGGGGGGCAGGGGAGAATATGTTTAGTGCTAAATTAATCCACTGAGGTATCTCTTGGTGCTCCCATGCCCAGTTTTAACAGTGAACAGTCAAGAACAGTAGCCGTGGCCTACAAATGGGCGTGGTAACCCGGAGTTCAGACACCTCAGGGATGAGGTTGTGGGTTGCCCCACCAGCAAAAGTGCTAGCTGGAGGTGAAGGAATCTAGACTGAGTGGTGAAGAGGAGAATGATAAGCATCGGTTACTGGTTGGAGATCATGTACGGTCTTGAAATGTAGTTCTTACCCTTGATAACTCTCTTGTTATGTTTCCCCTGGAAATGAGAGCAGCCAGCATCTTGTCCCCAGATGGGCATACTTGCTATAACAGCAAGTGGATCTGAGCAGGAAAGGATGCTCTTGCAGCGTATACTGTGGCACTCAGCCCAGAGCCCCTCTTCAGTGTGACACACCTGTGATCATCTGCTGAGCAGTACAGCTACTGACCGCTCACTGGGAACAGCTCTTAACTGGAAGGAATTGATGTGTCTAAGATTCTGTTACTTCAAAGGGTGTGGCCTGCTGTCAGTGACTATCTGATGTGGAGACACAAAAGCCCAAGCTCTTTGCCTCAATTTGGGACAACTTTGACAGATCATCTTAGCTCCAGAACTTGCTGTGGGACTGGCTGAGGCCTCAGTTGTATGAACATTATAGATGTGCTTCTTCTCTGCCCAGTCCTGCCTCCCTCACTTTCTTATAGCTGTATGTTCTGCGAGTACTTCCCAATTTATCTTTCAGATGCAATTCTCCATCTCTGAATATATTTCTAGGGAACCCAACTCAAGTTCCTATTTCATTAAACCAGTATAGTCAGGTTTCTGTTGATGCAGCCAAATGCTATCCCCAACGCAGATACAGTTTAAGATTCCTGAGAAATGAAGTCCTTATTGGTACATTCCAAATCAAAGGTACCTATGTCATGCTTATTTCAACAGGTTGCATTTAGTTAAAAGAACCAAATCTCTTATTTAAGTGGCAGGTAATTGGTAAACTGAAATATCACCCAAATGAGGAAATAGGTAAAATATCAGGACAGAGACATACTCTCCTACACCTGGCATCAAACAGAAGAAAGAACGCATGACTTTGAGCAGATTTCTTATAGACTCTGAACAGATACACCTTGAAATAACTATGACTTAATTTGATTGGGTTTTTTCTTTTCAATTAACTTTAACTTCTGCTTTTATACTAATGAATTACTTCTTCCTGATTTCCGAAAAAATTTTTTTGTATTTTTCTAGCTTTCAAGTTGAATGGGTAAAGCATTTATTTTCATTTATATGTTGGGAAAAATCAGAAACATAATTTTTTTTGGAAATCAATTACATTTTATCTTAGAGAACACTAAACTGACTCTTTCAGATGTAACTGAGACAGGTTATATTGGTGGAAACTAGGGAAAAAAGTTCTAAGCGCTTAGCTTTTTTTTTTTTTTAAATGTTTTCCACAACGTGACCACAACATCAACATCTCAGAAAGATATTCTATTTCATTTACATATTTGCTATTTTTTGCCCTATTTTCATTCCCACTGCAATTTAAGCAGTACAGTCCCTTGAAAAAGTTTCTCCATTATAAATGAAATTAATTTTCCAAATATTTGAAGCTTAAATTAGTGTGTAATAAATCCAACATTTCTAGAGCTTTTAAAGTTTCGATCCTAGTACAATAAATCATAGCAAGAAGGCCACCTAAGGACAGTATCTCTAATAAGTTTGCAATCTGAAAATAATATTGATTTCTACTAGGGTTATTTTAGTGCATTCACCTAATCATTTTTCAATCTTAAAAGAAATTGTAAAGACAAAAATATTGAATATAAAATACATTTAAGGAAACCTTCTGTAAAAATCTGAAGATACTATCTTTCATGTTTGTTAGATAACTTTCTACAGAGCAGTGATTGAATCTAAGATGCTTCTTTTGACAGCAATAATGTCTATGAATCCATGTGTTTATATTCTCTGCATCTTCCTTTCTTGTTTGCTGTTCAATTCCTGTTCTCTTCTTTTCATTGTCTTTTCCACTACAAATTATACTAATTATACTCTTTGAGTTCTAGGTTTGCAATTCTATGTACTGGTAGCCAAAGTGGAGGGGAAAAATAAAAAGAAAGCAAATAGGGCTTCCCTGGTGGCGCAGTGGTTGAGAGTCCGCCTGCCGATGCAGGGGACACGGGTTCGTGCCCCGGTCCGGGAAGATCCCACATGCCGCGCAGCGGCTGGGCCCGTGAGCCATGGCCGCTGAGCCTGCGCGTCAGGAGCCCGTGCTCCGCAACGGGAGAGGCCACAACAGTGAGAGGCCCGCGTACCGCAAAAAAAAAAAAAAAAGCAAACGGGAATGGCAAAAGTAAGAAAAGAGACAAAGGTCCCTCTTCATATATTTTTATCCATAAATGTACTATTTTCATTAACCTCAATATTGCTTTTTCTATTGTGAGATCCTTCATTTCCTGGGTTCAAGAACCCCAAAATTTGTCAAAATATGTAATTTGATGTTGGATACACATAGAATTAAATGCAAATGTTAAAACTTACTAGTGATACAACATTGGGCAAGTTTTATTAACCTCCCTGAAGCTCAGTTTCCTCCTTCATAAATGGAGAGAATGCCTACCTTGCATAGTTTTTGTAACAATTAGACATACACACATAACATGCCTAGAACAGAGCTTGGCATTCATTCATTTGTTCATTCTCACATTTGACAAATATATAATAAGCATCTTCTACATTATATTAGGTTCTAGAGTATACTTAAGTTTTTGAGAGATGAAAAATGGTACATCTCAGGCATAAAATGAATAATAGCTATTACAAGACTCAACAGCGTACTCTAGAAAGAAGCTTAATGACTCCAGGAGCAAGTAATGGCATGTGAGACTCGATAGTGAGCAAAGAAATTATACAAACTTATTATTCATTCTCCTCAAGTGTTGACTGTGAAAAAAATGAAGAACAAATAAGGAAAGTAAAAGCTTTCTCAAGTTACTGACATGTTCTGGGGGAGGTCATAGACATCAATACACTCTAAATATTAGAAAATATTAAATCTGACTATGAATTTTAATTCTGTTTACTTTAACTGTAAATGCTAGGAGAATAAAAATAGAATTTTGAATATTTTCCATCTAGTAAACAATAGAGTAGAGAAGATAATCTTCTGACAAAAGGAAGAGGGGAGTAAAATACTAGTGGAGATCAGCTCGGTGCTTTGTGACCACCTGGAGGGGTGGGATAGGGAGGATGCGAGGGAGACGCAGGAGGGAGGAGATGTGGGGCTGTATGTATATGTATGGCTGATTTACTCTGTTATAGAGCAGAAACTAACACACCATTGTAAAGCAATTACACTCCAATAAAGATGTTAAAAAAAAAAACTAGTGGAAATAGAAAACAGATTAAAATGTCAGAAATAAAAGGGCATAACATGAATCTGGCAATAAATGAAAAATTTTAAACTCAAATACCTGGTGTTGCAACAGTGTTTGATAACCATGAGGGGAGGCTAAGAGAATCTTAGCACTGTTGGTCCAGGGCCTTCATATTATAGATTTGCTGAATTGAAACAATAAATATCTTTCTGGGTTTGCCTCTGTTAGTTGAAATATTTTTTTTTAACTCATGGACAAATTTATTCTCTGAACTATCTATATTATATAATAAGAAGTAACTGAAATGTTTATAAATTTCCATAAAATGTATTGCCATATATTAGTACATTCTTATAACATATTGTCACCCTCAACTGTTTCAGCTACTAAAACTTAGGTTTCACTTAACTTACTTTCATATAATACATTTTACAGAATAACAAACATTCTTCATTTCCTATAAAAGGTAAAAGTCTGAATCCTGTAGCCTCCTGAGTGCTTATGGCCTATAATCTACTCTTTTATGTTTTTATAAATGTCCTGTAGCTCCCACTTGTTAAAGGATAGTTTAGTTTATTCCCAAACATTTTATGCCAGTTGTATTTATTATTTTAACGACAGAATTTAGTTAAATATTTATGTAAATCAATAAAATATGAATGGGAAATAGAAGAGAAATATTTGTATGAAAATTACATGCTTTGGAATGTCCCAATAAAGAGAAACAGCTGACAATTATGTAACATTAGGTGTCGGCAATATACTTAGAAAAGCTTATAAAACCATGGAAATCTAAAAGGATTTAACATGCTGTTTGCTTCACTAAAGAAGTTAGATTCCTGTACCTTTTAAAAAACTAAAACTGGAAATCTTAGTCAAAGTTATGGGTGTGGTTTATGCAAGAAAGGCCAGATGAAATTCCCATTAGTGGATATATTCTCAAGAGAATGGCTTTCTTCTCACATCAAAAGATTGGAACTTGAGTATGTATTTAAGTTAACATAAAATATTTATAATACCTATAATTTTTTGTTGTTTAACTACTTTTCCAATTAATCAGTTAACTACCAGACTCAATTGCATTGACTAAAAGTATTGTACTTCATACATTTATTTTATTTACAGTATACAAAGTTAATTAATTGTAGTAGGTGAATAAGTCACTTGCTTTTGCTTCCGACTGTTAACTGGATTTCAGGCTTCTGGGTGAACTTAAGACGATTTATCTGAAAATGGGATAGTACTCGGACTTTATCATGAATGGTCTAAAGCCATACTTGGAGGTTTAGTGTATAAAGATGTAGTATGGGGCTTCCCTGGTGGCGCAGTGGTTGGGAGTCCGCCTGCCGATGCAGGGGACACGGGTTCGTGCCCCGGTCCGGGAAGATCCCACATGCCGCAGAGTGGCTGGGCCCGTGAGCCATGGCCGCTGAGCCTGCGCGTCTGGAGCCTGTGCTCCGCAATGGGAGAGGCCACAACAGTGTACCAAAAAAAAAAAAAAAAGATGTAGTATGGCCAAGTGAATTTTCTGTGTTGGCAATTTATACAATGTAACCCTTTCCATATGATTATATGTGTTAGTTATTTCTACAATTAGTTGTGAATTCTAAAGTTTTCTGTCCAACATGTAACCAAGTTACCCTTATTTTACCAGCAGCAGTTAACTTGCAATAAGCTAGTTGTAAGAACAATTGCAGCAGGCCTCAGTTTTGCTTCGGGACACAATAGTTAGCTTTGCCTGTGTAAAAAAAAGGAATTCTACTAGAGGACACCTTCCCGGTTTACCGCTGAATTTCAAAATGTTTGTCTGCATAATTTAGGGTGTATATATGGGTGCTCTCTTTCTGACACAGTTCTGTCTTGTCATTTCATTACAGAGTAGATAGCATCTCAAACATGGAGGCAGTCATTTGAACACCCAGGTTTATGACAGCCTAGTGTGTCATTCACAATTCAGAATGTTAATAGCAAGCATGTGAGTGCCATTTGTTCTGAAAATCAAGGGGCTCATTTGCTAAATACACCATAATACATACTTAACTAATTATGGTATTACAAGAAAACCTGACTTCCGGAAGGAGGCTTCACAGATTTTATAGCCAAAGCTAAGTATGTGGTGCGAGGATTACCAAACGGTGGAGTGCCAGCTCTACAGTTTAACTCTTAAATCACCAGGCTGAGAATAGCTTTATCAAGTTTCTCTCTCCATTTCCACGTTGATTTAGCAGTAGAAATTATTCTCAGATGGACCAAATCCAGTCACTGCAGAGAGCTGGAGAGCTACAAAAACTGGCATTTATAACTATTTCACATTATCATTTTTTTCTCAAAAATTAGCAGAATTTTGGCTTAATTTTTGGGACAAAATTATACCTTCTCCTTTTGTATGTGTACAAAAGGGCAACCTATCCTAAGTACCTTCTATAAAAGATCCTCTGGCATCTTGCAGATACTTATAACGGTTATTATAAAATTTTCCCTTCTGAAAATTTTAAAAATTTGTAAAAAGCATCTGGCAGATGCCATGGAGCTGATTTCACACTGTCAGTGTTAGGAGAAGCTGCTGTGGTAGAGTGAACAATAGATGGAGGTGAGGAAGTTAGGAGTTGTAATAATTATCAAAGACTTAAGGGTATAGGGATAAATAACTTTGCCAAGTGGCAACATAACTCCAAATATTTGGGATCACCTACATATAAAGGGATATTATGTGATATGTGTGCAAGAGCACAGTTGTCATTAAATATTGAGATAAAAAGTAGTTTTTAGGGCTTCCCTGGTGGCGCAGTGGTTGAGAGTCCGCCTGCCGATGCAGGGGACACGGGTTCGTGCCCCGGTCCGGGAAGATCCCACATGCCGCGGAGCGGCTGGGCCCGTGAGCCATGGCCGCTGAGCCTGCGCGTCCGGAGCCTGTGCTCCACAACGGGAGAGGCCACAACAGTGAGAGGCCCGCGTACTGCAAAAAAAAATAAAAGAAAAGTAGCTTCTAACCCAGAGGAGGCATGCAGGCACTTCGTGTGGGACAGGTTTCATAGTGCTACTCCAGGATGTTCTCTAGACAGGGAATAAAAAGGGTTGGTTTCTGAAGTAGCACTCATGAAGTATATTCTAGCTTTTTGATTTAATAGCACCCTGCACACATTTGTATCTATAATATCCTTTACCACATTACGTTAAAATGGCCTGCAGGTCCACCTAAAGTTTAAGAATGTGTGCTGCTTGAGATGGTTTTCTAGCTCCGGCACCTATGATTTTTCTGGGCCTCATTTTTCTTAACTGTAAAATGGGGAATAGTCCTGTAGCTACCTTGTAGGTTGAGGTGAGCTACATGTATGTATGTGAAGCATATTAGACATAGACAACTACTCAGTGCCCCTGACCTATTGTCTTCACATGCCTGTTTCTTCTCCTGGGACTAGGCAGTGAGGGCCTCTTGGAAAGTTGCCCTGCAAATACTTTTCTTTGTGTTCTCAGTGAATTGTACGGGCATTAAAGAGTTTTGTTTTTAGTTGGAGACACCATCTTGTATTGTGGGTTTTCTTTCCCTGTCTGGCATTTGGTAGATAAGCGGTGGTTGTGGTAGGGTTAGTGGGGGAGGAATGGATCAGAGTGATACAGCAGAAACAGGCTGACAGCTTGATGCTCACATTGAAAAGTTTTCTGTTTCCTGTCTTCCTCCTCTGCATGCCTGCTCTGCAGCTCAGAAAGAATAAAAGAATAAAAGGAGAAGGACAGTGGCTTCTGGTTTGGGACTGAATGCATGGGAACGTGGGAGGTAATGTGAGAAAGAGAATGGAGAGATTTGGCTGTTAAAAATATATAAAATGAAATTTTAGAAGCATTATAGCTATTGATTTCTCATCTAGCCCTAGAGACCAATTAATCTTGATGAGATTTCCCAGTCAGTTTGGGGTTAATGGATCCTCACAGAAATCAGACAAATGGAATCAGAAAGTTACAATTAAATACCAGGCCTCCAGAGCATCTGTTGTACAGTCCTGTATGTGTCAATAGTGTTTTCTTTATATATCAATCTGTTATGTCATTGATTATTTAGTATTTATTATAATGTGTCACAGCAGATATTATGGGGTCATGACTTATTCATCTTTTTAGTCCCAGCATCCAGCATGATATCTTACAAATAATAGGTACACAACATATTAGAAGAGAGAAAAATAAGAGGAAAGATAGGAAAAGGAACAGAAAGGAAAGAAATGAAGGAAGGCAGGTAGACAGGAAGTTAAAAAGGAAGGTATGGAGGGAGAGAAGGAGGGAGAAAGGGAAATTTAGGCTAGTGTTTATTTTTATAGCTGTTGTAAATGACTGCAGACAAATTCTCTTCTTAAATAGCTCTAGGAAAGAGTATCATATAATCTTTCCCAATTATATATTCCAGAGAGTAGCAACTATTTGAGCAGAGATGTTATGAAGACCACAGATCTTTATATAAATCTAATCTTTACTCTGCAAGAGCAAGTTTTAGGGATATTATAAATGTATTAAAGAGAAGCTATTCTGATTAAATTTAGACAGTACATATATCCAAAAAGTCATGTGCAATAGTTAGGGGGAAAAAAGGTGATGTGATCCAACAAACATTTTACATAATGCAATTGAAATGCTATTGTATTATTCATCAAAAATCCTTCCAAAGTACAAATCTGAACTTTTCACTTATTATTAGTTCCTTGGTACATTATATAAACTAAACCATTTCACTTCTGTTAAACCAGAACTCCTTTCAAAATTTTCTTAGCCTCTTGAGGTTGATGAATTATTTATTGTTAAGCAATTTGGTTGCCAAAAGGAGACAGTCTAATGAGATTTTGGAAGCTAAATATGAATAGTCTCATGATTTTGAAAGAAAATAGTGCACTTGTTGAGAAGTGGATTACTCACATTCGACGACTAGCTCAGCAATATGCCATTTTTCACATATATTGCTAACTATCCTAATAACTTCAACTTACAAGGGAAAGGCAGTACTTTCCACTGTTATTTCTATTAGCAGTCATGGAAAAAATATCTTTAAAAAAAGTTCGGTATTGTAAATATCTGCCAGAGGTAAACTGGTGTTGAGAGAGAAAACACAATTCCTTCATAAATATGTTAATTCAAAATAAGATGCCAAGGCGGGGGAGTGGCCAAGATAGTAGAATAAGACCCTGAGCTCACCTCCTCGCATGGGCACACCAAAATTACAACTATTTACAGAGCAACTATCAGTGGAAAAATCAGAAGCCTAGCAGTAAAGATGTTCTATAACTAAAGATATAAAGAAGAAACCACAACAAGACCAGTAGCAGGGCAGAGAGTTGGTATAGTCAAGATCCAGGGCGGGAAGCCCACAAACAGGAGGATAATTATAATTACAGAGGATCTCCTCAAGGAGCAAGTGATCTAAGTCCCACATCAGGCTCCCCAGCCTGGGGCTTCTGCCCCCAGAAGACAAGCTCCCAGAATATCTGGCTTTGAAGGCCAGTGAGGCTTCCTTTTGGAAGAGCCAGAGGGCTGTGGGAAATAGGGACTCCACTCTTAAAGACACACACAAAATCTCATGTGCTCCAGGACCCAGGGCAGAAGCAGTCATTTGAAAGAAGCCTGGGTCAGAACTACCTGCTGATCGTGGAAAGCCTCCCAGAGAGGGGCAACTGGAGCTCACGCTGGAGATCTAGACCCTGGCGGCAGCCATCTTTGGGAGCTTGTTCTTTCACATGGACACTGGCGCTGCTGAATGCTGTTTTGGCCGCCTCCCTGGAGCTCATTAGTGCCGGGACCTAGCCCCACCCACCAGCTTTTCTGCACCAGTACTGGGACACCTCAGGCCAGGTAACCAACTGGGCAGGGAGACATCCCCACCAACCAGAAGGCCTGCAGCCCAAAGCTGCCCCAGGACCTGACCCTGTGTGCTGGCACTTAGTCTGAAACCCCCAGGGCCCTGCAGCCAGAGGCCCTGCAGCCTGGCCCCACCCATCAGTAGGTTGACATCAGGACCCTGGGACCAGCCTCACCCACCAGCCCCAGGACCCCTGGCACCCTGTTTTGCCCACCCAGGCCCCCCAGTTTGAAACACCAATTCTGGGACCCCAGGGCCCTGCATCCAGAGACCCCAGGTCCTGGTTCCACACACCAGTGGGCCACATTAGCCCCAGGACCTGGCCTCATCCACTAGTGGGTGGACACCAGCCCCAGGACCACCACAGCCCTGCAGCATCTCATACAAGGACCCAGCCCACCCACCAGCAGGTCAGCACCAAATCCAATACAACTTGGACCCCCCAGTCAGCTGCCCCAGGATCCAGCCCCACTCACCAGTGGGCCAACACCAGCTTTGGTACACCCCAGACGCCTCAGCCAGGCATGTCAGAAACTGGCCCCGGGCTTCCCTGGTGGCGCAGTGGTTGAGGGTCTGCCTGCCGGTGCAGGGGACACGGGTTTGTACCCCAGTCCGGGGGGATCCCACATGCCGTGGAGCGGCTGGGCCCGTGAGCCATGGCCGCTGGGCCTGCGTGTCCGGAGCCTGTGCTCCGCGGTGGGAGAGGCCACAGCAGTGGGCAAAAAAAAAAAAAAGAAACTGGCCCCAACCACCATCAGGCTGACGCTAGATCCGGGACCTCCAGCCTCACAACCACCCACTCCGGAGCCTGGGTCCACCCACTAGTGGGTCAGCACTACCCCCAGGACCCCCTGGGGCCACACAGCCAACAGCCTCTTGACCTGGCCCTGCCAACCAGTAGCTAGCAGCCTCTACACAGGGCGGGACCTGACAAACAGCCAGACCAGGGGCCAGCCACACCTACAAGACAGCTCACAGTAGTCAGCCTGCCACAACAGAAGGACTCATGCAGTCCAAGTAGAGGACACCCCCTAGAGCAGATAGCTCCTGGTGATCAGAGGGGAATGAACTTTTGGAGCACATAGGACATCTTCTACAAAAGTCCACTTCTCCAAGGTCAGAAAACATAACCAATCTACCAGATACATAAAATAAAAGCAAATGAGAAATAAAAGCGGCAAAATGAGGTAACAAAGGAATATCTTCCAGCTGAAGAAATAGGATAAAACCTAAGTGAAGTGGAAGTAGGCAATCTACCCTATAGAGAGTTTAAGGTAATGATCATAATGGTGTTCAAAGAACTTCGGAGAAGAATGGATGCATAAAGTAAGAACTTAGAAGTTTTTAACAATGAGTTAGAAAATATAAAGAAGAACCAGAGATGAAAAATACAATAACTGAAATAAAAAATACACTAGAAGAAATCAACAGTAGATTAAATGATACAGAGGAATGGATCAGTGAGCTGGAAGACAGAGTAGTGGAAATCACTGAAGCTGGCCGGAAGAAAGAAAAAAGAATGAAAAGAAATAAGGACAGTTTAAGAGACGTCTGTGATGACAAGTGTACTAACGTTTGCATTATAGGGGTCCTGGAAGGAGAAGAGAGAAAGAAAGGGGTAGAGAACATATTTGAAGACATAATAGCTGAAAACTTCCCTAATCCAGGAAAGAAAACAGACATCCAGGTCCAGGAAGCACAGAGAGTCTCAAACAAAATCAACCCAAAGAGGACCACACGAAGATACCTTGTAATTAAAATGGCAAAAATTAAAGATAAGGAGAGAATATTAAAAGCATCAAAGGAACTCCCATAAGGCTATCAGCTGACTTTTCAGCAGAAACTCTGCAGGCCAGAAGGGAGTGGCACAATATATTTAAAGAGATGAAAGTGAAAAACCTACAACTGAGAATACTCTACCCAGCAAGGCTTTCATTCAGATTTGATGGAGAGATCAAAAGTTTTATAGACAAGCAAAAGCTAAAAGAGTTCAGCATCACCAAACCAGCTTTACAAGAAATGTTAAAGTGACGTCTCTAAGTGAAAAAGAAAAGGCCACAACTAAAAATATGAAAATTATGAAAGGAAAAATCTCATTGGTAAAGGCAAATATACAGTAAAGGTAATAAATCAACCATGTACCAACCTAGTAGGAAGGTTAAAAGATAAAAGTAATAAAATCATTTATATTTGCAATAAGTAGTTAAGGGATACAGAAAATAAAATGATGTTAAAACAGTAAACATGGGGAGTAAAAATGCAGAGTTGTTAAAATGAGTTTGAACTTAAGAGATCAGCCACTTAAAATAATCATGTATGTATAGATTGCTATCTACAGTGTGTGGAATATAGTAAATAACTGTGTAACATCTTTGGATGGTGACATATAACTAGATTTGTTGTGATCATTTTGAAATGTATAGAAATACCAAATCACAGTGTTGTGTAACAGGAACTAACAGTGTTATAGGTCAGTTATAGTACAAAAACAAACAAACAAAAGCTCAAGGAAAAGGAGATCATGTTTGCGGTTACCAGAGACGGGGGGTGAAGGGAGGGGGAATTGGATGAAGGCTGTCAAAAGGTACAAACTTCCAGTTATAAGATAAATGAGTACCAGGGATATAATGTACAGCCTGATAAATATAATTAACACTGCTGTATGCTATATATGAAACTTGTTGAGAGTAAATAAATCCTAAGAGTTCTCACAAGAAAAAAATTTTTTCTATTTCTTTAATTTGTATCTGTATGAGAGGATGGGTGTTCACTAAACTTATTGTGGTAATCATTTCATGATGCATGTAAGATCATTATGCTGTACACCTTAAACTTATACAGTACTATATGTCAATTACATCTCAATAAAACTGGAAGAAAAAAATAAGATATCAAGATTTTCGTTATAAAGGAAAATGTGCCACTCGATTCGAGTTCCCTTGGATACCAGGACAGAAGTACTGTAATATGTTCTAGGTTTTTATAGTGTTTACTTCTAGACTGAGCAAAGGTGAATGGACTGGAAAACATTTTAACAAACTCTTAAGTATAATGTTTATATCTTTAGAGGTTGTGAATAGAAATGCCCCCAACTCCTAACTTCCCTATTTTAAAGGAGAAACTTGAG